>NC_079339.1:15622185-16253458 GCF_029582105.1 Oenanthe melanoleuca
ACCTTCAGGGTGTTACTATACCAGCAAAGGGGTGTCCAGATCATGACTGTCACTGCTAGCTTCCCTTTTTCAGGGAAAAATTACCACTAGCAGTGGAATTCATGAAGGTAGAAGAAGATTTCCACAAATACATCTTTCCAGGGATACAATAATTATTTTACCACCTATATATTTTAGGCCAGACAGTTGGAAAAAAACCCCCAAACAACAACAACAAAAAAAAAAACCCTCAAGGAATTTTGCTCAAAATGAGCCAGGTGCTGTGAAGACGTCCATGTATTGGGCTTTGAGTTTGGCTGCAGAAATTCGATAACCAAGAAGCACCAATACTTTGGTTGGGAAATACTGAAGTCACACATTTTGTTGGAACCACCATCCCTCCAGTTTTTCTGCTAGGTACCATTGACCCTGTCACTCTTCACACTCCAGTCCATGCCCATTTGAGCTGGAGGCCCAGCCTGCAAGCTGAATGGAGCATAGCTGTGCAACAGCACGAGGGATGGGCCAGAATGCAGTGCCCTCTGCTAGCTTGGCCATGTGGTCCTAGTCCACGTCTCAGGGTCTTTAAGTGACTCCACTGGCTTTAGCAACACAATCTTCAGAAAATGTATTTATCCCACCAACACGACCTTTACAGTGCAGCTGCTTCCAATCTCTGCTGCTTGCTGCTCACCAAAGGGCTCCAGAAACCAACACCTGTTTCTTGGCCCAGAGCTTTGGATGTTCATAAGACAAAGTTTGTCACAAAACTGTTGTGATGCCAGTCAAGGGAGACCAAGAATCTAATGGTAACCCTGGCACGTGTTCCCACTGTAATATCCCTCACCACACAAGGATGCAGTGCCTTTGCTTTCAGCCATTCATGTGCAGGAAAAACTGAGGCAAGAAGAGTAAAAATAAGCATTAAACATAGGACAATTGTTGCCATTGCATGTTAGCAGCTTCACTTCCCTGCTGCTGTGGAGATGGGACATGGAGGAGACTTGGATTGTCCCAGATCACCTTGTAGACAGATTTATTTTCTGTGGATTGACACCCATGTTTTTTCAAGAAGAGAGTTTCTGTTTGCCAAAATGCTTCTGGAGCCTGAGCAGACCATGTTGTCCACCCCAGTGCTCATATATATGCTCACATTGCTACTCAAAACACCTTGCAGACAGCACAGCTCCTCTAGCACCAGGGAGAGCTTGGTGTGATGCTCCCAAAACATGAAACCCAACCTGAGCAGCCTGCCTGCCAGCAATTAGTCTTTGACACAAGTGACTATGGGTTGTCCTATTCATTCACCATCCTACCATCCTCTGGCTAGCAGAGCACAGTGTATCTTCAGCCACTGAAAAAAAGAAGCTCTGAATTCTTTTTGGCAACTGTGAGGAGCTGAAGTAGCCAGCAAAATATGAACTCTCCACTAGGTCAGTATTTTTTTTCTTTCTGCAAACCATGTGTTAAAAATGCTTTCCCGCCCAAGAAGACTTCATACAAGGGAAAAGTAAAGCTAAGTTACAACTTCTTAAAAACAGGACACAGGATTTTATATTTTCTTCTCTCCCCCAATACTGTGCAAACCACCCCACCCACATGAAACTGGTGTCTGATTCACTCTCGTGTCTCACTTGGAGAGAGGCTTTCCACCAACGGGGGCACCTGGTCAAAACCATGACATTCAGGGTGGTGCTGCCTCTTTACACTTCTAATCGACTCAAACAGCTTTATATCTATGACTACAGGGACCTTTGCAGACACACAGGCATTACCAATGGGAGAGACATGTTGTCACACCCTTGCAGCAAGTAAAGAGATCAGATCTTCTGGAAAATTAGTCTTCTTGGGCCAGGCTGACTCAGTGGCTCAAACAATCAGACTTCTCTTCTGTATCGGTTGGTTTGCCGTGTGGCGCTCCCCAGGCAGCCAGTTACGCTCTGCTATTCTGGGAACACACATTTGACCTCTGTTACAGGGGTTTATTGTCAACATATGTCCACTGGGAGCCTCAGCAACCTCTCCCATTGTCTATTGTCTTATAAACAGGCTTATAAAAGCGCTGCAGCAAAGTCAGTAATGCACCAAAGTGGAAATTGCTGGCAACTCAAAAGCTTAACTTTCAACTTCTGCGTCCTGCAGTGCTAGGAGGGGCAAGCCAAGGGGGAGGAACATGCAGCTGGCTTTTCTTGATGTCCCCACGCCTTCACACCTGATTGTGGCAGGATGCAGAGCTGCCATGCTGCTGCAGGGTTGCTCAATGTGTGGCATGGAGGGGTCCACTGATGCCAAAAGCACTGTGTGAACTGGGCTTCTTGGTCTTCAACGGCTTCAAGGGGAAAAACTGGAAAAGGAAAAAGAGGAAAGCTAGTGGCAAAGTTTTCAGGCTGACTCTAAAGTGAAGTGTAATGTCTTCTTTACCAAAACTCCCAGTGTGTGGCTGAGCTATTGTAGCAAGCATAGAAAATATTGTATTTTTGCAGTTAACAGCAGTGAAGTCACTCAATTTAATGCATGAATGAAACAAACCCTTGGGAGCATGATCACCCAAGGGAAGACAATATCCCATGAGATCAGTTTAGTCATCTGCAGTTTCATAACCCTCAATCCCCAGACTTTGATGTGCAAAGGCAAAATCCCCTCTGATTTTTGAGATGCCCCCACCACTTCCAATTTGCTGCTGTGGCCAAGCAAACAAGGAATAGACATTTTGGGAAACAGAGCTAAGTTCTTCCCCAACAGCAATGCCAAACAGCATCCAGCATCTGAGCAAGACACAGCTTACTTCTTTTCCTGGGCCACCAGATCTGACAGAGGGAGCAGGCAAGGACAAAATGGGAAAATCAAAGGCTTGCATAAGTGCTGCTGCCAGAGGAATCCTATCCACTCTGGTGACAGCAAAGGGGACACTACATCCCTCAAAAACCATCAGTTCCAGGGCCAACCATTCCCCAGCTGGTGGGACACACTGTGCTGTTAGCCACTAATGCTCAGCCATGGGCAAAGGGAAGCTATCAGTACAACCAGGGCTACACAAGAATGAGAAAAGCAGAATAGTAATTAAAAAAAAAATAAATCACTTAACAAAGAGGAAAATAGAGCGGAAACATGAAAGAGACAGACAAGACATTGTGGACTCCACTAGACACCCCTGTTGCACCTCTTCCCACATGCCAGCAAAGGTGGTGAGGTCAAGGAAGAGTTTTGAGTCTCTCTTTATATTTTTAATGCACTTTCACTGTGTCCTCTCCACTGCCCCAGAACTGTTTACTGCCCATGGTCATGCCTCTTTCACCAGGAAAGCAAAGGCTCCCATCCCAACTGAGAAAATTCAAAAGTTGCTCAAGTGTCTGCAAAGGTTATGTTGCCCTGTTTTCTGAAGGCAAAGCAGTTTTATCTGGAGAAGAGAGAAAAACATTTAACAGCAGCAGCAGCAACAACAACAAAAGCTGAGCAACCCATGGTGTTTGTTTACAAGAGCACATTCATTGGTGTCTGGGGGGTTGACTCAGTCCAAAATGAAAAGGGGTGGCACCAGGCAAGCTCGGCTGATAAACAAGCTCACCTCCCCCATGAGGTGCTCTGAGAGCTGCCTTTCCTCACCTTGCCAGGCAGCCCTAGCCTTCTCCCCCAAGGACCCTTCCCTTCCATGAAACCCTGTGGAAGGATGGCTTTGGGGTACTGATGGGTGAGCAGCTGCCACCCTTCACTGTGGAGCTCCTGCAAGGCAGACAAGAGTCTTGGCATGAAAATCTGGGGTCTATGTCTGCTTGGGCATCCCTAAGGATGAAATGGGAAGGTCCCACATCTTTTTGCTCTGCATGGCTGTGTCCCTCCTTGGATCCTTGCATGCCTGACTACATGAAGGAGACCTCAGCTGGTCTTACTTGGCACATGGGGAAGAGCAGAAACTCCCACAAGGAATGCCAGATATCATCCAACTCAGTCTGCAGCCATCTCACCAACCACATCTGTGTAGGCAAGACAGGAGGGTTGTGCTTGAGCTGCTCCTGGTGCACAACACATCATCAGATCATGCAGCCTGATTCAGTGATCAAAAGGACACAGTAAAGCCATCAGGATATGTGCTAAGATGGGCATAACATATGTATAAGGAAGGCAAAGTCTCAGAAATAGCATCTGTGATTCACTGGCCATCCCAACTCAAGCTGTAAAGTACAACTCACCCCGCAGATGCACGTCCAAAACACCTCCAAAAGATTAACACTCATGCACTTTCTGAAGTGTCATTTTTAGCTGTGATTAATATCTGGATTTTGGAGTTGCTAATACTATATTACTTCTTAAAAGCAGGGTCAGCTTCCTTAAATTGAGCAAATTTGAGATTTGCTCTGAGCTCTGAAAAGAAATACTTTTAAAGGTGCAGAGTCTCAGTCTTGCAAAAAAAAAAAAATCAAGTAAAAGGATCAACTCTACAGTCATCAGCACCTTCACGTCTCACTGTACAAAGAGAGAGGAGTCCATTTCCACCCTAAGCCCAGGCAGTGGGAGTGTACTGTGCTTATATTCTGTCCTGTAGAAAAATGTTTTCTCCACATCCAGCCCAGCAGAATCTGTGTCAATGTCATGATGTAGGTGAGAAGGGCTTTTGGAGGGGAGATATTGCTTGGTTCCAGGACTACCCCACTCTGCATGACCCCCATATCACCAGTAAATGAGTATCCAGCTTTGGTTCCACAACTGCATTACTCAACTGATCCTCTGTCAGCTCTGATTTCATTTCTCCTTAAAATTGCTTTGCTATTAAACATGGAAGTAAAGCAGCTGTTTGGACCCTATAGCTTAAAAACCTCAGGACTCACAAATCTTCCATTTATGCCTTTCTTATGTGGTCTAGACAGATTTTTCAGGCTTGTAGCATCGTCTGAACCCTATTTTCCTTAATTTTTCCTCTGAAATTGGCACTGAGGTCTGTTTGCACTATGTAATCAAAAGGTATATTTGTCACCACAGCACTACATCTCGCATGGAAAATGGTCTCTCTCATTTCTTCCCCCTGTAATTCTCAGAGTGGCTTGGCAATGTCAGGGACAGGTGCTTAGGAAGTGCTGATATATGGCAATTTTATGTTATTGCATGAAGCTGAAACTAGTTCGCAATACTGATAGAACAGAGGGCTGAAATTTGAATTTATTAACAGCACGTAGGCTGGGAACGTGAATAGCTGGCAAACCTGCGTCCTCCAGCATCTGTAGAAAGCCATTATGAACTGGAAAGCCCTTATTCCATTAAGAAATGGTTTCAGAAATCCAGGGCACAAGTGGCAAGTGCTGATTGGCTATTGGCGATGTCAGACACATGTCAATAACATTACTTAATGGGTTTTCCTCCTCTTTATTCATAAGTTCCATTTCATCCAGCCATTGCCCCAAAGGGTAATTATGACACTTTTTGGGTGGCTTTGCTCTTTTGGCCTTTGGCCTCATGCCTCAGAAAACCACCCAGGGTATCCAATCTCATAGAAAGTCTTTGTGGCCAGTTGTGCTTTCTGGAGTAAGTACCTTTTTCTTTCTTTTTTTTTTTTTCCCCCTGTAACTTAAATAAGCCATGTAAATGTTTCAAAATACCCTTAGTTTCCATCAGCCCTATGACATCATTGCCCACCCCAAAGGAAGAGCTACGCCCCACACCTCTGGCCAGCTGAGGAAAACACCACTGGTAGGATGCTCATTTTTCTTGGAGAGGAATAACACACACGAGAGCATGTTCTGCGTGAAAGGACATTTTGGAGCAACTGTTTTACTTAACACTGTATATTTACACAGTTCTCGTGTCTTCAAACACATGACGCAGTTGGGAGCCTCAGAGCTGATATTTACCTGTTTTAATATATCTCAGGATATATTTGGGTTTGGGTATTTTTTGAAGATGAGTGACAATCTTTACCCATGCACTTTCAGTTTGCTTCAAATTTGAAGCTGATTTTTATACCATATTATAACCATATTTATTTAAGTTTCCCTCATTCTGTCAAAATCTGTTTACACAAAGAACATTTGTTTTCACTACTGCTTGTGAGGAATGAATATAATAAGTGCCAAGGGATTTTAAGAAGTTGAGAGAATTAGGGTTTGGAAACAATACATTCAGTTATTTCTTAGGGGAAGATTCATGGAGCACAGACACATTCTTCACTAAATCTATCAGAATGAAATAGTTCTCATGGACACAAAGCATATCCAGTCTCTTTTCAAGTTTCAAACATATCATAAAATAGTGAGTTTCTAAAGAAAAAATAAACAGGACTTTTTTTTTTTTTTTTCCCCAGAAAAAAAGCAGAAAGTGGGTTAAGATAATTTTGCTTGATGAAGTTGAAATCTGGAGTCTGGCACTGAAAGCTGATGTCCACTGCTACCCAACAGCATCGTTTTCCACTTATATTGCTTCACCATAGTGTGTACTCAAACAAGAGTTATGACCAAATTATTTGTCAGAGGTTGTTTGTTGTAGCTTTAATGCACCACTGTAAATTTCAGCATGTACTGGACTGGGTAATTCTGGTTTTAAGACTACCATAAAGAATATTTTAGCCCATCAAATGCTGCTTGCATGTAGGGATTTGCTTCAACATTTCTGTATCTCAGAGGCTGATGCTGCAAAATATCAGGGATAATTCTGAAGCTTTGATTTGCAAATAAGGAAAGGTAAAAAAGAGGGGTCAATCTATACCATATTTTGTAGTATTATTTAGAAAATGAACAGAGCAGGTTCTTATAAGGCAATCCTCCTCTTATTTGCCACTGAGATGCAGATTGAGTAATGGCTCCCCAAAAAACAGCTTTAGCATTACCAGTTGCAAATGCTGACACTTTATCAAAATTCATGTAATTTGATTTTAGATATTATACTACCCTTTGTATTTCAAATATTCCTAAGAGATTCCCTGTGCTATCTGGAAAATAATGAAGTGTGTAATGGGTTATTCCCTTCTTGGCTAACAAGATAGAAACATGGGGGTATTTCCATTGAAGCAAAAAAAAAAAAAAAAAAAAAAAACAAAAAGAAAAGAAAAAAAAAAAAAAAAAAGAAAAAGAAGACAAGCCCTTTTTACCAAGCCTTTGATTACAGATTTACTAAGATGCAAATACACAGTTGAATGATATATTTAAAGTATGCATGAATACCAGACAATACCCCATTTTCTGTACTCTCTGTGGAGGTCTTTAAACACAACTGTAATATAGCTTGATTCATTTGCATGTCTTCTGTAGGAGACATCTCAGTTATTTTGTCTTTTAAAGTCCCTAAGCACCAACCACCCAAAAGCTGTTTCTGGAGGTTTGTTGTTGGAGGGTAAGCTAGAACATATTTATGATCCACTTAGTTTCCCTGTCGCCTTAAACCTGGCCGTCCATCATGAGCTGACAAGGTTTTCCTGCAGAAAAAGCTTTGTGGCCATTATGATTTTCTTTACTGCTCAATAACAAATGGTTTATTTACTTACCAAAAGCCCTGCAGCCCTCTCCTGCCCTGCAGAACACTAATTCCTACCCCCCACCCAGTGCCAGGTTCTCCCACCAAAAAAGCTTCCAGCGTGAACTGCACTGACCATGAAGCACAAGGACTTGCAAAGGAGACAGTGCCTCCCAAAGAAAGCACCCTCAGAAAAGTAAATTGTTATCTTTTATCCATGGCCTTTCTTGGTTAGAGAAGCAATGTGACTTTTCTCCTCATTTTCTTAGAGCAGCCTCCAAACACTTATTCTTGCTGTCAGTCTTAAACCCATGGAAAAATAAAAGTCATCCCTGCAGGTAGCCTGCAGGAACACAGGTATTGCTAGGGAACTTCACACTGTCAGATGGCAACAAGAGTCCTCAGCAGTCCAGAGAAGGTCACCAGAGAGAGGGCCAAGTCCACAGATCTTCCCATTTGAGGTGAGCTATGGGGCTGAACATCATATTAACTATTCAGTGATTATTGCTGTTGATGGAGGACTGCTCCTCTCCATGCTCAAGGCTTGGCCTCTCTCCTAATCGACCTTCCTGAGCCAATCAATTGGCAACAGTGCATGTGCCTCATGTTCCTCATAGGGAAGAACATGGAAATTTGAAGGGTTCCTCCCTTGAGCTGCAGGGTAAGAGCCAAGCAATCCTGCTGATGCCTTGACCAGGATGTCTCATGAAGCTTGGCAATGAGCTTGCTCCGTGCTGTCCTTATCCTCGCATTAGCTCTGCAGCTTATTTGCTTTTCATTCCTGGAAACCATTTCCTAAGAGGCCTGGGCAGGTATCTTTGATACTTTTTCCACCACATATTCAGCACAAGACCCACGAGGCAGGAAGCCTTTTGGGATTACAGATGGTGCACAGAAAAATAATGCAACTTGTGTGAAGTGTCAACTTTCTGAGTCCCAAAAGCGACCACCAATCCTCAGAAAGCCAGTGGAGAGCCCCATCACTTAAGCCAAGTCACACAACATATTTGTCTCATGACTAGATTGACATGATCCAAATTCAGGGATGTTTTTTTCCAGGCCGCAAGCTGGTGAAAAGCAAATATAATTGTTCTATGAACAGTCTCCTGCATTTGTTTAGGGTTTGTCATTTCCACGGGCCTCTCATTAATAAATGAGTACACAGGAATATTCGCATAACGTTAATGGCCAGGGGGCATTTCATGGAAGATTTGAAGTGACTGGTCCCAGAAAAATCATGTGAAGTGTTTCCATGGGTTAAGCAATGAGCCTGCTGGCTCCATGAGGTGGCTCTGGTTTGTTTTGCTACCTTGGGCTCGAAACGAACAGCTGTGCTCAACCACGACAGCCACAGGAATAAAGCTGGGCAGATGATGCATGGCCTGGCTCAGGGATCACACTCCATTAGGTAGGATCAGGGAAGGCTCCTACCACCCTCTCCGAGCTCCACGCACACATCCCTGCCCTCCCTGATAGCCACAGCCCCCTCTCAGCTGCTGTTTATTTTTCCTCGATTTTATAGTGTAAAAGCTATAGAATAAATAGCTCATGTGGGGGGAAAGCAAAGCAGCGAGCTAAAATAGGAAATGTAGTCTGAACGAGGAGAGGAGAGGAGAGAGGCAGACTCCTGCAGCTAATAATTCTCTGCGTGGCCTAGAATAAGCTAAATGAGGACTGTTGGGAGGCGTCCCCAGGGATCTGCGCTGCCTGACTCTCCAGATGAAGAGCTTGTCTGGCTAGGCAGATCCCATCCATCACTTCATCAGAGGACAAGACCCTACACTGCGTTAGAAAAGGGAAAGAGATTGGGGAAATGCTCTGGTGATCATCAAACCCTTCAGCACCCGTTTCACTGGAGGCTTCAGGACCTTTGGCTGCAGCCCTGTCCCCCAGTGTCTGTCTCTGCAGGGCCAGTTCTTGCAGTCCCTTGGGTTACTCAGGTGTAAGGGACACAGCAGGGCTGGAGGAAGCCAGGCGGATGCTGAGGAGAGCGCAGTGTGATGGGGCAGGTCATGACACTGGTGTTCCTCGAAATTGGAGGCAGCCACACCTCTTCCCGCACGCGGCCGGACCCCGGGCGGGCAGGCGCCGCTTCCTGTTATTAGAAAACCTCAGGATGCTCTCGCAAGAGGAGAGCTCGTTAGCGAGCGAGCCAGGAGAAAAGCAAGGAGCACTGCCCCGTGCAGGAGCAGGAGCAGGAGCAGGAGCTGCCCAGCTCATCCCACTTGTGGGCTCATGCCCAAGGAGCAGGGAGAAAGAGCACATGGGCACGCAGCACTGGAACCACCACGGCTGAGCGTGGCGAGTATCTATCCTCACGAACCCATCTAAAATTCCCAAGAATAACAGGAAACACAGCCGTTAATTTTCTGTTTCGCTTGCTTTGGGGCGAGCCCACATCCCACAAGGCCAGGAGCCAAGGAGCCCCGCAGAGCTTTGGGGCGGGGGACGTTCAGATGAGATAATCATCCACTCTTGAGTCGTGAGAGAAGAAAATAATAACGATAATTAAAAAAGCAAGCAGCCACCATGGCAAACAAAAGCAGGGAGGGCAAGCAGGCACCCAGCAGGCACAGGGAGGGATAAGTGCAGGCCTGTCCTCGCTGGAAGGGACCAGGCAGGCAGGAGCACCTCGGCTGCTGTCGTGCTCGTCGCGCACTCGCTTCTCCCTGCGGCCACGCATTATCATCATTTATTCATTCTGTGACCTTGAAATCCCTCTCCCCTACCAGAAAAAACAGCGAGTCCCCGTCAGAGAAGTGGGCTCTACAAAAAGGAGGGAAAAAGAAAAAAAAAAAAAAAAAAAGACTAAGAAAAAAAATAAAAATCGCGCAGCCTCCCATGTTGCTTGTATTAGGTCAGATGGGAGAACTTATTTAATTAGTGACTTTTATAGGGCTTTATTTTTCGATACCCAGTGGAATAGTTAAGATTGGTAATAAGAAAGAAGTCTGGTCCCGTGCCAGCCCTCCTAAGACAATGGTGCAGGGAGGAAAGAGCTGAGCAATATATTTGAATGTTTTCAATGCCTTGGGTATTTGGTGGATTTTTTTAAACTTTATTTTTCAGTGCCATATTCTAAAACCATTTGAAGGGTGTACATGGAGGGGAGGGGAAGGAAATTGTTCAGGGCGGCCCGAGGGGAGGATAACAATGAATAATGGAACAAACCCAGGGAAACTGCTTCTTGCTCCGGTTTCTCCAGGGCAGGGGAATTTTCCCCTGAATGAGACCTGCTCCAGCACAGAAAGAGGATGGCTGGCAGGTGGCCAAGCACCAAATTTTTGTTGTATATGGAGGTGGATGGGTCAAGTGCAAAATCATGATGGATAACCAGGAGGAGGGAGTAAAAGACAAGTGCAATTTGCTGCTCTGTTCGTGCTACTGTCTCTTCTCACAACCTGTTTCGCCTGCTCATCCCCATCCCAAGAAAATACTGCGGGCTTTTTCCTCCCATGCTTTCCACTGAAGGAATAGGGAAGGAGGGTTCAGCTTTACAAGCCTCCCATCGAAGGACTATGCATTTCTCAGCCTCTGGGACAAACTGACAATGCCAGGGAATGGGGCACCTTCCCCAGCAGCCCTGGCTCATGCAGCACACATCCTGAGCAGCTCAAGGCCACTCTCAGAGGTTGAAATGCAGCACACAGAGTATAAACCAAAGCAGATGTTGTGTTACAGATTTTATGGTAGTAGTCTTTTGCTCTCTTTGGGCCCAGAAGCTGTGCTACCCACTCACCTCCCGCTGATAGGGGAACTTCCAGAGGCTGACGGCAAAGCTCTGCAATGCCAAGTGTCTGAAGGACACTCATAGGCCACCATCTAAGACAGTAGCCTCACCAGTGGCCAAAAAGCCCCATGCAGCCTAGTTGCTCAGTAGCCAAACTTTGGGAGAGCAGTCAGCCTGTTTCCTGGCAGCAAGAAGAATAATGTAACAGCATTCAATAAATTCCTAGCAAGCGCAACCAAAAAAAAAAAAGCCAAAATAATAAAGCCCTGTTGAGCTTTGTCCTTTGCAAAATGAAAAATATGGTTGTTTTGCTCCATGGGAGGAACAGCGGAATCGGCTTTAAAATCGACAGCAGATTTGGCCAGATTCCACAGCCCTTTTGGCTTCAGCTTCCTTCCAATAGTCATCTCCCTGCCAATTTGGAGTGCTCAGGACACAGCCACACACCTGATGATACGCTGAGCAACAGCCTTGGCTCGCAGCTATCTGGTCCATGCAGCAGGGAAGTGGGAGGGTGGGTAGTTATCAGAGGCCTTCATCTGAGCAGCCGTGGCTTCCACAGCTCCCTGGTGTGAGGGCCAGTGCTGCATCACACCAGAAGGGGTGCGGCTGATGGCCCCTGAGGGCTGTGTGGTGGTGCCCAGGGTCCAGCAGGAGGCAGAGAAACAAGCTCAAATCATTGGTGGCTCTCCCAGCAACTTCAAAGTAAAGAAAAATAGACATTCTGGCATTTAAAAGTTGGGTGGACTCACCCTGTAGAGATGGAAATTGGAGGGCACTCCTGCTGAAGTGCCCAGGCTCCCAGCACCCAGCCTGCCTTTTGCTGGTGTTCTGCAAACCCTCATCTTCTCCTGCCTGCCTCTTGCTGCATCCTCACCGTTGTGAAAGGCAGCACCCTCCATGCCATCTCCTTTCCACGGGGAAAGGATTTTCTCAGGAGAATCGTGGGAATGTCAGGAGCACTGCACTGCGGCGGCAGCTGAGAGGCCAGAAGGGCCCTTGCGCAACGACAGAAACTTTAGGAGCACGTCCTGGTATCTATATGGTTATTTGTATCAGTGCTGACAAGAAGGAGCTTTCAGCACCGCAGCTTGGGTGACAATATTTCTTTCCTCACTGTTCCTGCCTTGACATCAGTGAGAGAGTAGGGGCTCCACAAGGGCATTGTAAGATAGAAAAGACAATTAAAAGAAGTTAGAAATGGGAAAGGACATGTCATAAAAGTCATTATTAAGCCTTCCCTTCAGTCCCTCCACATTTTTCATGGGGATAAATGTTCCCTTTGCAAAAAGAAATTTGGAAGATTTCCACCTATTCTACTGGCTGCATCCATGAGAGTATTTCTGCCTCTGGCAATGGATCCGGAGTCTCACTATGCCGATGAGACATACGGCTCCGACGTATGGCTCCAGTATATTTCTTGAGCGAGAAGGGCTGGTGTGAGCAATACAGCAGGAGGTGCTACAAATAGGCAGAAAGTTTTGCAAAAACACGGAGTGGGAAGAGTGTGCTGTTGCAGCTAAAACCTGTGCTTTCTACATCTAATGCAAACAGTCCTCTGCTTCCAAAATTGCACAAAGCCGGCAGCTAAAATAACTGCTTTTTGACCTTTTTATCTTCTCCCATCTCTCTGAGCCTTGCCATTCTCCTTTTGCTGTCCCCAGCCACCTGCCTTTGTCATTAGCAATAATCAGCAGCAATAAATAGGAGACATTTCATTGCTGAGGAAGCAGCCTGAGATATTTTGGGCCAAGCCATCCGGGCTGGAGCTCACAGACCCCACTGGCCAGCAAGAAAAGAAACAGCCAAAGTCACCTTGCTTCCTGTCATGGAGTTATAAGTTCTGCTGTGAGCAATGTGCCCACACACAGCAGCTGGGAGGGTTGGGTGCAGCTGGAAGTTGGCTGGGCTGGAGAGGAATTACCACCCAGCAGGGGTTTCTGCAAAAGCAAAGGAAAGAAAGTAAAAAAAACCCAGGGACAGCATGGCTGGAGCAAAACCCAAGCACAATGCATCTCTGGTGGGACTAGTGGAAGGAGAGATCTCTGCTGTGGGATGGGCAGAGAGGTCTGTGCAGGTCCCTGCAGGACTTGCAGAAGAGGCAACCTCCTGTCAGGTGTGAAGGTCTGAAATGATGTGACTGAGAGGGAATAGGACCCCAGGGGAGGATGGATCATCAGGGCAGGGGGATGGAGGTGCTCTTTCAGGAGCCCAGCTCTAAAGGGCTATCTGTAGAGGTACCTTTAAGGCTCTGGGTCTCACGTGCTTCAGTCACGTTTTAAAAATAGGACAGGAGGCTTCCACATCACTTAGGTATTTTGGAAAATTTTACTCAGCCTTTCTGCAGCTCCTGTCAATCCTTCTCAGTGTGGTGCCAAGATGCATTCATGGCATGTATACAAATAGCACACTTTCCTGGCCCCTCTCAGCCACAGCTGCAGACACCTTGAAGGACTTGATAGTTGGATTTGATGATCTTAAAGGTCTTTTCCAACCTTGATGATTCTTTGCTTCTATGGCTTCCCCAGCTCTCCTCACCAAGAGCTGCTGGGGGAAGGAATGATGCCTCTGGCTCTCCTGGCACCAGTGCCCCCCTGTCCTTGTGTCAAATGAGACACCAAAAAGCACGAGCACCACAGTAACCAGAACAAAAGCCATCAACAAAAGCCATCTCAGCAAGGAGATGCTTTTACCTCCAGGGCAGAGGTGATGCCCAGGTTCAACTTCCTCCTCGTTTCCAGGGACTTTGCCACCATGGGGGAGGCTGACCCAGCACAGAGCCTCTGAGGTCTCTGCTGCAACCCAGTGGAAAGATGACAGCACACAACATTTGCAGATCCCTTTACCTGCCCTGCAGCCACTGCTGGACAGAAACATCAATAGAGAAGCATATCAGGGTAAGGACACTGCCCAGTATGCTGCCAATTACAGGAGTTAGCAGTGGGGAAGGATGTTTCCTATTTGGGCTTTTTCAGATTGGAAAACTCTACGAAGTTCAGCTCAGACAGACCGATCAAGATTGTAGGGACTGTTTGTTCCCAGTTTTGGCAGGGCCGTGAATGATGCATGAGTAACAGCATCCCTTAATTAGTGTAATATGCTGTACCAGGTTAGAAAGCATTCTCCACTTCTGTTTTTCCTCTGCATGTGTGTGTGTATTTCTCTTTAAAGGAGAAGGGAAAGAACTGAAAACATTGCAGTTGTGTTTTTGTTGGTTGGGGCACTGATGAACCCTGTTCCGATTGGGCTGGTTATGAATCACTGGAGAGCCATATCCACACCAAACAGTGCTGCAGCCAACCTGATGTCTGCTTGGCAGTTGCACTGAGCAAAAGCTCCTTAATTATTGGTTTTGTTTTGTTTTTTTTTTTTCTCTCTGAATCCTAGTGGGATAAAGAGAAAAGAACAAACTACCTTTGAATTTAGGAGACTGGGTGCATGGGAGGGTGTGCGTGTGTGCACCTGCTTATGTGCACATGTACTACATGTGTTTGCTTTGACCCTTGGGATAAAGGAGAAACCTCTCTCACTGATTTTATTTGCCTTTGTCTATCTAACTCCCTTTCTTCCCTTCCCTGGCTGATTTTGTTTGGGATATTTGCAACATGCCCCTCTCACCCCAGCCATCAGGAATGATGTTTTCCTTTCTGTGACCACAAAGGATACCACCTGCTCTCTCACCCTTCCTCCTGTGGCACATCCCCTCAGTGCTGCTGTGCCCAGGAGATGCTCTGCCACACCTCTGCCCACTCTTTGGGGAGGGATTCTTCACCTTCTTCATGGCACCAGCACCTGTCCTCTGCCCCAAGCATTTCTCCCACTCCCACAGCAAGAGAAGTGCTGACACCCTCTGTGAAACCCTGGGTTTAGCCCCTTCTCTTTGAAATCCCCCTCCTTTTCCCCCTTTCCTCCAGGGCTTGCGGGAGCCACCAGAAAGGTGCCCCTGGATGATGCTGAGCCTCAGCTCTGGCCAGCACCAGCACTGGCTTTTCCCACAGGACCCCCTTGGCCGGGAGAAGCCGCTGGCGCCGAGGGCCAGGAGCACAGCGACACCGGGATCTCGGACCGGTGTGGTAAGAGAGAGCTCTCTCCCACTGGGTAACCCGGCAGCAACTGCTATTTCAGTAAACATATCATTTTGTGCTCAGTAAACACACATTCCAGAGGAATGCTCTCATTGTTTTTTTGCTCTGTAATGCATTAATGAAGAAATAAAGTTTAGGTTGTGTAATGGTGACAGCTTGAAGTCATTTTGCCTAGTGTTATTTCTCAGCAAAGGCTCAGCTCTCCCTGGAATGGGAGAAAGAAAAGACAACCAGATTTCACTTCAAACTCACCAACATGTGCAAAAAAACAATCAAAAAACGGCAGCAATTAACTCACTTCCACATGTCCCAATAAAACTACCTCTCTCACTCACTCCGAGCTTTGTCACGTATGGGGTTGTTTATGGAGGAGACAATACAAAGTGGGTTTATACAAGGCTCTTGTTTTAATTTTTGTTTTATATCCACTGGAACCCTCAAGTAGTGAATTCATTTCCTGATATAGTAAACATTTCTGATGGCCAGGATTCTTTCTCTTTTCCCAAATGAACACAAACCCCTGGTCTAACTCACCAGCAGTGCAGTCTATACAAACAGACCCATCAGCTAAATTTTCAAAGAATGCATCTTAAGCACTCAGCTAGGAAAATAAACAAACAGCAACGCCTTCATGAGAGCCCAGCAGACCCTGCTGCAAGTGGGAAGCTTTTCTTCCCCAAAATTGCTTGAGCCCTCAACTGCATGTGGTAAAACTATCAGCTTTTCCCCATTACTACAGAAAACAACCTCGTCCTCGTAGCTGCACACCGATGGGTGCTGGCTCACTGCTACATGATCTCCACAGCCCCTCTGATTTGTGACCCTATTTGCACTATGCAAATGTCTTCTGACAGCTCTCTTTTCCTGTCATTAAAACAAACAATGGCCCCTGAAACCAAAAAGGAAATCAGTAACAGGCGAAACTCTTTTTCTCTCTTTTTCTTTGCTTTCTTTTTTTTTTTTTTTTTAATATTTTTTTTTCTGGGTCTGGGACTAACTGTTAGTAATTATCCTGAAACATTCACAAACCTTTTCTTCTCCCAGTGGCCAGCCCAGCATGTCTAATATAATTGCACTTCCAAAAGACCTAAAATTTTAAAAAAAACCCCCAAACCAAAACAATGATCAACCAGGTAACAGCTCCTGTCTTTCTTTGGGTTTACGTATGTCTATATTCATACACACATGGATAAAAAAAGAATTATGTTACTAATTTGAGAAGCATTAAAAATCGATCCTAGTGTATAAAATAATGAGAAATAAGAAGGTATTTAGGACTGGGGGAGGCGAGTTTCAGGGAGGAAGACACACCTTTCTCTTTAGTTATCTCTCTATTTTCCAGAGCACCCATCCTGTCCCAAACTCTACATCCAGCACCAAAAAGTGCATTATTGATGGCCATGCCTTGCCAATGGCAGGTAGAGGACACCTGATTCCACTCCTCTCAGTACACAGATGATTTGCTTTTGATTTCAGTGGGAAAAGTCTACATTCAGAGACTTCAGCATACTTACACACTCCTGGGATTTGTTTCTTTGTCTTTTAAATAATACGATATACATAATCCTAAACTGGGCCAGTTTCCCACCCCATAACACAAGCTTTGTGCCTGTAGGGCTCAGCTGAAGTCAATGGTGTTAATGTTGACATAAAATCATGGTGACCAACTGGGAAATTAGTCCTGCAACACTTGATTGTCTTTTGCAAAAATTTTCTAAATGGTCTTAATGGTTTTGTTTGTGGTATGTGTTGCTCACTCCTGATTGTACTTCTGCCAAGTTGTACTTTTAACTATAAACACTGGCCTCTCAGAAAATTTGAAGTAGAGCAAACCAGAAAAGATGTTCAAAATAATGCTACAACCTAATTTAATTTATCCCCTGGTAATTGCATTTGTAGATAATGAACAAGGCAAACAAAACAGAACCCAAGCCCTTCCAGCCTTGCAATTGCTTTCACATGTGGACACACCAGTTGCAGCCAGCACATGGTTAAGTCTGCATCAGGAGAAGTGTTTGGAAGATGGGGGGCGATTTGAGGTGACACCAGCCTTGGATGTGTGCTTGTGGGTGCCACCTATTGAACATTAGCCCATCTGCCCACCTTGGTGAGCCCACCCAGTCAGCTCTTCCTTTTTCTGCAACACCCATCCGTAATTCTTCCAGTGTCAATCGATCCGCTACACCCGCCAGCCCCAGGGGAAATATAGCTGGGCGACTGCTTGCCAAATTCAATTAACCATGCAATTGTAGTCCCGTCTCCTGGCCCTGTTCCAGTAAGATATTTGCATGCTCTCTTGATTTTAATCTCGTGAACAGCTCCAAGTAAATCCTGTTGAACTTAGGCCGCTGTTTGCAAATGCTACAGGAACTTTACAGATGTGTTTGACACGCCGCTATTACGTGAATGGTTTATTTGGCCATTTCTCAGTCTTTGGGCTGCTTGTAAACTGTGCAGCCTGACTGCAGTTCAACTACTTGTTGTTGCCTTTTTATTTTTCTTTTTTTTTGGTTAATTTTAATTTGTACTCTTCTTGGTGAGCTTCTGCGTGTGTCCCTGTTTACCTCCGTCATGTGGCAGAGTTTCTCCTCTTTGATTCGAGGAGTGTGGAGCCCACAAGCAGCAATCAAAACCAGTTATGCAAACCCCTCACTGCACAGATTTGCACAAGTGTTCGTCCCACAGTTCACGTTTACACAAGTATCTGCAACACGTCCCCATCCTCTGAATATTTCAGCAAGTGTTGTTGTACCTGCCTGAGCGCTTGCCAGAAGCGATCACTGGGAGAATCACTGCCGGTGCCAAAATAAACTCGTGGTTTTTATTTGAGGGAGGACTTGTAAATAGTATTTTTCTAGCATTCACCCATTTCTAAGTGGAACTCCCTGTGTGATGAATGCTGTTTACAGCGCAGCTCTGTTGTGAAACAGGGAAAAAAAGGCAGATTCTTGCACTTGCTGGCTGCACGCCAATGCAGTGGAGGAAGATACATCCCCTCCTGCTGTCACTCCATTTCTTGCCCCATTTCTTGCTCTGCTTCGCACTCAAAGCCCACATGGATACACAGGATGAAAATGCTCTGGGAATGGCAAATTTTAAGAAAAATGAATGGGGAAGTCCTAATCTGGGTGAAGAAATTTTGACATTTTCTCTACAAACCCAGACCTGTTTTCACCACTCAAAGAGCCATTAAAGCAAACACAGGGTACACCCTGCAAGGAATGATGAGCCAAGTCAAAAACAGGGAAAGCTCCTCCTTAAATAGGGGAAATGCAGGTAGCATTTCTGAAAAGCATCTCTTCCTAGTTCAGCAGTGGAGCTGCAGTAACAGGAGGGGCTCAGGGGTGGGTCAGGACCTGGTGCAGCACAGGAGGAAAGGAGGCAGAGAGCCAGAAGCCCCATCTCCCCCACTTTGTCTCTCCAGGTAATTGTGGATTCTCCTACACACCCCAAGAAACCCACACTTTGCAGTGATGAAATCACACATTTCTCCCACAAGTAAAAATTTTTCTTTCCGCTTCTTCCCATTTTTACTGTGTTTACAGTGAAAGGGAAGTCTCTTTGCAGATGGAGCGTAGGAATGGGAGAGCTGTGTGTCTCTGCAAGAGCCACACAGTCCTTCTGAAACTCTGCACCTTCAACCATTCAAGACCTGCTGTTTTTCTCTCCATATCATCCTCAGGGAGGAGGAAAAAAAAAACAAAAAAAAAAAACATCTGGAAGCTGGAAGCTACTGGTGGCTCCAGGGTGGTTTGGAAAGTTAAAGGATGTGAAAGATTATACAGGAATGCAAGCTCAATTAAGGCCAACACTGAAATTGAGAGCAACTCTGGTAGTGTGAATGGCATCACTCCGTATTTCTAAGACTTGAAGCTGCTTTCGGTCCAAGGTTTTGGATCACTCCCCCTGCTCCCTCCATCAGTTCCCATGTCTTAAATGAGAGCTAGGTCAAGTATCTTTTTCTCCAGGAAGCCCATTGGTCCCAAGGCTGGAAAGCTGTTGCCAGCTTCAGAGACACTTTAACCCTCTCTTTCCAATTGAGGTATGTCCTCTCTTCACCCACACTTCTTTGCTTTGTTTTTGGTTTTGGTTTTTTTTTTTCATTCCCATATTTAAAGCTGATTACTTGCCTTGATGCCTTAGCTGCTCACCTGTTCCTCTGACTGAGGAATGGCTTAAACACTCTTTTGACACAGTCCCTTGAAAATGGGTTGCGCGGCTGCGGTCAGTGAGCATAGCGTGGGAAAAATGCATTAATACTCTCACCAGTTACACTGAGGATGGCTATAAATAACCCCTTCATTACAGTATTTATGTATTATTACATCATATAGCCACTTAAACCAGCGAGCAATTGCAAGTGTTGAATAATGTAGGGATGGCCGCCTGGGCATTAGTTCCACTGTCATTGGCATTATGTGTTTCCTGGTGACATCGCCGCGCTCCTTGCTTCACCCAGCCTTGCGTGACATTGGTGGCGACGCTGGAGCATCAGCGGGCCCTCTGCAGATGACAGACAGCACTTTGCACGACACATGTAGCCTGGTGTTATATAACAAGGGTGCCTCACCGGAGAGTTTTGGCAGCACATGGTCTTTTTCTGAGCGTTTCATTCAAACCAAGTGTCTGTTTCTCAAAGGTTTTCTTTAAAGCAGTGGGCTCGTGGTGCAAGGGTCCAGAACCTTCCGTGCATGAAGGAGGGAGATTTGCATCACAGTGGTCAACCATGCGTCATAGGAAGCACCCCGTGTTGTGCTGATGAGACATGTTGGGTCCCAGGAGGGTCCTGCCCACTCTGCTGCCTTCTCCAGCTAGAGCCAGAGGCATAGCCAAGAGAGATGGTGAGGGCAGGAAACTGGAGATGCTCAGAGCCTGGCAAGAAGGAATTTCAGTGGTGATACTCACACTCATGTAATCTGAATCCAGTTATGGGGCATACAGAGGATTACCTCCCAGAATGAATCAGATTACTTAGATATCTTATTAAATGACACAGAAGTATCATAATTCTTCTGAGTTTTGTTGTTGTTGTTGCTGTTCTTCTTCCTTTTTTCAGAGCAGGGGAGTGGGTGGATACATGGTTGATGTGACAGTGCTCAGACCATGGCTGAGTAAGCTTTCTTGCTGAGTACGGATTTCAGTTTCCTCAGTTTTGACACGCTTCCCTTTAAGGAAGCCCAGCAAAACAAAACCCCTTTCTCTTGAGTTGAATGTCTCACTGCTGGTTTTCGTGGCAGGGATGCTCTTCTCAATTACACTGTGGTCAGCAGCATTCAGTGCCTCACTGATCGTCACTTGTCAAACAAGCTCCTGTGTGGCACAGAAGAGCAAGTCTGGAGGAGGATCTCCACCACAGTGCTTGGAATGGGCTGCTTCCAGAAGAAGTCGTTTCAGATGTTGAGAAATCTCATCTCCAAACCTTGTCCTCACATGACATATGACCAATTTCTGCACAAAGATCTGCAGTTGACTTTTATTACAGCTCTGATTTAGCTGCTTCTTTGATTTATCGCAACAATGCACATTCAATATCTTTCTTCTGATGTGGAGGCCAGAAGTATAACTCTACTCATATGTTTGTATTCTCAGGACTTCGCATTTCGCAGATTCAGAAACTCATTCATAGAATCACAGGGTTCAAGGCCAGAAGGAACCATGAGAACATCTGGTATGACTTCCTATATTTCAAAGCCATTCACTTGCAGTCAATTAGCCCAGCACCGAGCCCAGTAGTTTTGCTGCATCTTCCAGAAAAGCATCCAGCTCCGGACATACCAATATACGGGAATATGAACACATCACAAGTTGGAGACTCATCAAATCACTTGATTTCGAAGCTCGCATTAATTTAAAAATGTGCTTCATTCCTAATCCTCTTTTGTTTGGCTTCACATGTAGCCATCAGCTTTACACTTTTCTCTGCTTCGTAACTGAGCGGCATTGCCTGGCACGCTACATTCCTCAAAGTTATTTTTTTTTAATCCTGGCATCTGGACAAAAAGTTGATATACCAATATATTTGTGAGTCAACTTTATTGCAGTTCTAGCTACTTTAAAAGTTTTTGCACTGTTGTTTGCATTATCATTTGTCCTTAACTAATACAGAAAAAATTCACTTGGGATATTAAAAAAGATATTTTTCAAAATACTTTCATTTAGAAAAATGAACAGAAATTGAACTTGCTGATGTAAAAACCAGACAGACATTTCTTGCTGAAACAAGGGCTCTGACCAGCCTTGCCAAAGCACTTCTGAACACCTCACCCATCTCTCTGCACAGATGGGTTGTATATTATTAAACTTTCCCCATCCCCTTTTGACATGGAGATGGAGATAGATCGGTGTTTCACACCATCAAGGCATATTTTCCATCTTTGAAATCATTTGTGCAGCCTCATTCTGCATCCTTTCTATTTTTCAGTAGCTATACCATTCAGTGGAACTCCTGATCCTGAATAGCTTGATCATGGCAGTAGCTTGTCCTCCTGGCTATTTGTCAAGGACATACTTTTCTCACCATTGCAAATTTACACCAGAAGCTTTAAAGTTTTGCTTCCTTCCCGTTTCTGAGTGGGCAGAAATTTTAATGATATACAAATGGCCTTCTGAAAGAACCTCATTTCAATTTTCATTTTCTGAACTTTATGACGTTCTGCACTCTATTCAAGTGTCTTTGGTTTTCATTAATTTTAGTATACTCAATAAATAGCAATGGAAGAACTGGGAAGCATCAGATACTTGTCTCACATGGATTTCTCCGTCTTTTGCAGTACAAGAAATTCAAGAAAGCTGCTGTTAGGGCTGAGGAATGCAATAGCTGGACACTGGCAGGGAGAAATGCCAGTGGAATGTGGGTACCACCTATCCATTGTGCTGTTAATACTGTAGGTTTTACCTCTGGGCCTGAAGAAGTGCGTCATCTGTGTGGCTGCAAGTTGTGCTCTGAACTTGTTTTGGAGAGCTGGTGGGTGATTCTAAAGACTTACAGCTAAGGAATGTGGCTGTGTCTCACACAGCGCTGCTTAAAAGCATCCAGGCTTGGGATGCTGCCCCCCCAGGAACCACAGAGTGTGAAAGGGGGAGAAAATAACAAATATTATAATAGCACAACCTTGGAGGAGCAGCCCAGGGCTCCATCAGTGAGCACAACTTGCCAGGTGTGGAGCAAACCAGAACACTGCTGCCCCTTTGCTCCAGGACAACCATGAGACAGACACACCTGAACACACAGGCATGGCCCTTTACTGCACTTTTCAAAGGCTTCTGGAAACGAGCTATCACTTCTGTGGGGTCATTCTGGCAAATGAGGGTATCCAAAAGGCTATGAAAAATGAGACTTTCTATGAAACAACATTTTTGCTGGTAAGAGGAAAGCGTTTGGACAGAGGCACCCTGGTTGCTTGTAAAAAACGAGAAGAATGTAAAGTCTGTCGCAAAGCCTGACATTTCTGGAAGATTCCGACTTCCTTCTTTCTGGGTTTTAACACTGTTCCATCATTTATGAAATAGTTACACATCCCATGCTGCTGATACATGACCCCCCCGCCATGAATTCTGCCAGTTTTACTGGGAAGGAGCTGAAGTCCAAAAGAGAATTAGAGGAGTGAAGGACTGAGCCACAGGGGAAGCCTCTGGAAAAGGAAGGAGTTATCCTGCTTTCCTTTAGCCACACTTACTCTCTTTGAGTCTTGCAACAGCCATGGTAGACAATAGCAAGCTGGCCAGAGTAGTGACCCACTCCTGCAGATCTCCAAATGTCAAAAGCATTTTGGTGTGGGTGTGCAGCCTCAGCCCCTCCTTCACTAAAAAAAAAAGGAAAAAAATAAAGAATTAAAAGAAAATAAAAGAAAAAAAGGAAAAAGGTATAACACTGCTGTGAGGGAGCCAAAGGTGATTTTTCTTTTTTTCTTGGCCCTCTTGCTACTTCTGTGGGAACCCAGCAGCATTGTTTCCAGAAGGCTTGGTCTCTGTCACCCAAGTGTTTGGCATGTTTGGGGACACCCTTACTACTTCCCTTTCCTCCCCTGCAGAAGAGTCCAACTCAGCTTTGACCGCAAAGCCCAGGAGGCCTTGGAGTTTGTCTGAAACAAAAGAAAAAGATTGCGAAAGGCAGTGGTGTCAAATAATGCTTCCATTTAGTAGGAATTTTGCTCCCCTTGCATTCCCAGGCAGCACCTGCTGTGTGAGGCTCTTGGCCAGCTCCTCTGAGCCTCTGTGGTAAAACAAACAAAAACAGCAGGGAAAAAAATTCCTCTTTATAACGCCTGTTATCCTCAGGCTACCTTCCAACACTGCCTTGCCTCCCCATGTTGACTGTACTCTCCAGGGAAACAGGCTACTACGGGGCCAGAAAGCCTTGTGCAAATGGGCAGTTGAGCAACGGAGGAAGAGACCCTGTCTTATTGAAAACAAGACTGTTTTCCTTCTCTTCCTTCATGCCTAAATGCAGGAGGGTCCTGATTGTTGTCCCTGCCAAAAGGCAAAAAAAAAGGAAAAAAGGAAAACACCCTGACAATGTCATTACTTCCATAGCAAAAGCAATTAGGAATTATCCTGCATTAGTGGAAAATAGGGCTGGGAAGGGAAGGGATGGGTATCCTGGCTGGAGGGGCTGGTGAACATATCTTTGTAGATGTTTATAGTCCTCTGTTCAGCCCTTTTTATCCACTATTCCTTCTTACATGTCTTAGCATCCCAAGGCTCTTCAGAAGCTGTTTTCTGTTTCGAAGCATGGTGGAACTGGCAGTGCTGGAGGTTATTCATGTTTGTCTGGGGCTGGCACAAATGGCCCATCTGCCTTCTACCCACTCAGCCTTCAGCTCTGCCACACCACCAGTGTTGCAGCTTGTGCAACCTTCAGGAACCAGGTTAGCCTCTCACAAGAGTTTGACACCACCTTTCTCACCTCACACCTCCCCTGCAATCCCTGCCTGCTCTGCACATCCTCAATTGAGGAAGGAAAAAAGACTTCAGGACCTTAGTTCTGATCCTACCTTAAGGCAACATCTTGCAGATAAGTCTCCCTGAGCTAAAGAGAGATATTAAATCCCTGGGACAGAGATTCACAGGCTGCTGTGATCCCCTGGCCTGACCTCAGGAGTTTTAGGCATCACTTCAATCTCTGTAGCAGAAAACTCATCTCTCTCATTGCCACTGGAATTTCCATGGGTGCCACTGCTGAAGAGAGTCCCAAGCCACCTGCCATAGTCCACTGCTCATGCTCACAGAGGCAAACATCCCAACCCTGGAGCATGTCCCCAGCACTGGGGTCTTCACTAAACAGCCACCCCCTGGTTGTGATTCCCTCTCCTGACCCCCTTTCCTCCCTCTGTACCCCTAAAGCCAGGCATGGCACATCTGCTTTTCCCGGTGACTTTGCATTTAACTGGCCAGAATGGTGCAAGGAGCCTGGATAATTACTGCTGGAATTGTGCTGCCTAGGCCCCGTGTAACAAACTTGCCTCAAATAACCCAGCTCGAATGTCAGAGTCCGTGCTGTATTGTGTTTCACATTGTGGCTGTGGGAGCGCTTCCCCAGCAGGAATCAGGGTAACAAATCCCTTGCTCTCGCAGGAGGGCCCCATAAAATGAATGATTCTGGATCTCACGCTCCTGAGGAGGTCTCGGTTACTCCAGCAGTTGCTGCTCATAGCAGGAGCGACCATAGGGGACAGAATGAGGGAAGGGTGGTTTGGCAGCCTTTGCTGTATCATCAGCCCAGTGTCAGAGCAGGAAGGAGCACCAGGGCTCTGCTCTCCCCTCTAATCCATACTTTTGCACAGAAGTTAAGTTAAAAAGAATTAAAAAAGAAAACGGAGAGTGGATAAACCCCAAGGCTTAGATTGAATTAAATGTATCTGCTGGTGCAGAAGGCTCCCAATTCCTCTCAGCTCAGACATCCCTGCAAACAGCACCAACGTCAGTGAGTTTGCGGGGTGGCAAAAATTGAGACGTGCACCATGCCAAACCCCCCTGCTCCCTCTTGGAGCAGCTTATGGCATCCCCCCTGCCAAGTCCTGTGGCTCAACATCCAGCACAGTCACCTCTCCATCCCTATCAAAAACCTGAGCTCCCCCACTTCTCCTTGGGAGAGGGAGGTTGTTCCCTGAACTATCTCCAGTCTCTTCTTATCTTGCTTTCCTTGTCAGCCAGTGAACTGTGAAGCGACAGCAGAGAAAAAAGTGAACTCTGACCTCATTTTTCCCCCTACAATTAGCCAGAACTGTGCCTTTTATTTTTTTTCCTCCCCACTTTTTAAATGATTAATAAGACAACTTGGTCCTTAGCTTTGCAGTGAGGCGAGTGTGCTGACAAAGCACTGCCATGCCTCTTCCAGGTCACCCGGCAGCAGGCCATGCCTTTATGAAAACATAAAAATTGGAGGGACTATTTGAAGAATTTGGAGACTGAGACACAGGAATTTCACCCTTCAGACCCTGGCAACTGCATGTCTGTGGTGGTCTCTGAGCCCCAGAGACTGCCATGGAAAGGAGTAACTTCTTAACAGCAACCTGCAAGCTGTGAGAAGCAGACTTTCTTCTTTTATTATGTTTCCTTTAAATATGCAGCCACTGCTCTGTACTCTTTTCATGTGGCCTCGGGCTGTGCAGCAAGCTGGATGCAGTGGCAGAACACAGATCTGTGAACACCATCAGTGCCAATGCACAGGGAGACCCTCACTCCTGCTCACTCTGCACCAAGCATCTCTCTTCCATGTGTGCTCATCTGTCTCTTGAGTTTCCAAAGCTCCTGTTGCAGTGGGGAGTAGGGAATTATGGTCAGGTGGAGTTTATTCTTTTAGATCATCCTTCCTATGTTTGTCTTCTTTATGCCACCTGTTACATTTGGAGCACTGTGCACTCCCAGGCATTGCCAGGGTAGGAAGAACTCATCCCAGAAGGATGCTCCTGAGAAGGCAGGCAGGCTGGGGAAGGACCCTCACCAGCACAGGCATAAATGGACAAAGCAGCACTGGGGGGAACAATTCTGCATTGGCCTCTGGTTGATGGATTAACAACTGGATTGGCTTTCTCCCCTAACAGCAGGTAGTGCCTGCCCTCCAGTCCTGTCAGCTGGAAAGCATCCCTTAAGGAGCTGCTTTCCACACTGCTCCCAGCAGACCCCTCTGTATCGCTGGGGCTTGAGAAAACCAATGACAGGCCAACACATGCAATACATTCAAGACATTTTAAAAGCAGACGAGCGTTCCAGTGGAGTTTGTCACGCTGCAGGGCTGCTGCTGCCGAAGGGGTAGTGGGGTGAGAGGCTTTTTGAAAGCATCCTTGGCATGTCAGAGAAACAATTTGCTCTCAGCTATATCTGCGGAGTGGCGTGTAGCGCAAGCGATGCGATTCCTTGTGATTCTGCCATGGTGTCCTTGTGCACCACTTGGGGGTCACTCTGGCAAGAGAAGGCCATGAGGGACAGCAGTGGCACTGCCAGGGGACTCTGAGCTGAGCAGAAGCCAGTGGGTGAGCCACGAATGCAATGGCAAGCCCCTCACTGCACCTTTTGATACCATCCAGAGGGTAAAAGGGATTTCAAAGCTGAAAGAGGTGTATTCTGGAATCAAGGCTCTTGTGGTTTCACCTAAAGATGATCTGCCCCACAGGCTTTTGGTGGTCTTGGCTTTGTCTGTTCCATCCCTGACTTCCTGTGTTAGCCCCCACAGCCTCTCTCCACCTTCCTGCCCTTGGTGCTAGCCAGCCCCAAAGTGGAGTGCTTCCCTGCCCTTTCCAGGAGGCCTCCCTGGTTCTTCCAACCTTTCTCACAAGAGCTCTTATCTGTCCAGATGTTTGTGAGGGGGAGGACTCCAAGGGAAGCCCTCTTCATTACCTCCAACAAACATTCCCTTTTCTTTGGCAGAAGCTTCCCACTCCTCCCACTGTGCAGCTGGGACAGGGAGAAGATGTCAATATTTATGGGGCTGGTAGATATGGTCTTCAGTGTGGCCATGGAAAAGGAACAAAAGCAGTTGTCATCCCTGGACAAGCTCTCTGAGCTGTCAGAGATGTTCTGCTAGTTTGTGTATGCCACTTAATAAGCAACAACTCCCATACAATTGTTCAGCAAATGCTAGTTTCTAGTCATCACTATGAATTTTTTACTGTAGTACCTCCCAGAAGCGAGTCCGATTGGCTCCCGTCATGCTATGCAATCTTCAAGCTGCCAGGGAGGCTGAATTCCTTTCTCTAGGAGTTGACAGTCCAAATAAACAGGGCAGACAAAGGAGAGGAGGGGAAACAGAAGCTCAGGGGAGGTGAAGTGAGTTGTCCAAGGTCACGCAGCAGGTCAGTGCCAAAGCTGGAGCAGAACCCATGCTGCCAGCTCTTGCTCTCAAGTCCTATCTCCCGGGGGAAGACTGGGCCAAAATAATTTATGAGACAAAGAACTTCTATCACATCCCTCCTGGCACCACGAAGTTCTTCAGCTTGTGCAAATAAAGCACAGCCAGATAAAGAGGCAGCTGGGCACTAGTTATATTTTGGTTAGCTAGGTCTTTGTTTCTTCACGTTAGAAAAAATTCTTTACCAGCTAAAATGATCATCTGGGTAGAAGTATTAGAGTCAAGGAGGAACATTGTTTTGGGGCACTGACCTGCAGATCTGCATGGTGGAGGTCAAGGTTGGATGGTATCTGCTGGAAGAAAGTGCTGGCTCCCACCTCCTAACCCAGCATGGTTCAGAGATGAGGTCCCCCTCTGCTGCACACTGGCACTGACACTACAGTGGAGGTGACAACAAACAACCTGGACAGCTGCAGGGGGGAAAAGGGAGAAAGGGAAGTCAGTTGAGATAAAGAAACAGCTCTGCTCCATCATGACTTTCCAATAGAGTGAATTGAAGAAGCTGATGAGGCTTCTGTGAGGCATCTTCTGTGAGGGCAGCCAGGCAATGGGCCTGGAATCTTCATCTGGTTTCAGAGCATGGTGGAGGTAATGTGGCTGCTGCTTGCAGGGAGGTGATAATCCTGGGACTCACCCTGTCTGCCCCGAGAAGTAGGAAATAAACCAACAAGGAAGGAAAGCACACTCCTTAAGGACTTGCCTGTTCTTTGCCTGAGGCAGAGCTGTGGAATCTTGAGCTCTCTCAGTCCCACTGGAGGCATCACTACTTTCATGCCCCAAAACTGATCTTTCATCTCCTTCTCAGGAGACAGAGGGCCCTGCTGTACACAGCATCCATCCAGATGCATGTACCATCAAAATTACATCAGCCAGCTCTCTCTTTAAGCAAGAACTCTGTCTGGTTTGTTCTTATGCTGTTGTGTAAGGAAGGAGGGCTGAAGGCTGGACTAGGACATCTGACGTGTATGGGGGGGCTGTCAAGCTCAGACTCATCCCTGAAGTCCTTGTACCCCCTGTGCTATGAAGCAATAATCTGCTTGAAACTAAACTGCCCTTTCATCCTGGCAGTGTCATCCAATGGGGAGCACAATTCTGAGAAGTTCTGTGGCACCATGAGTTTGGGAAGCTGAAGAAGTGACCATTCTTGCTTTTGCACTTGGTTAAATGATCTTTCATTAACAGATGTTAAACATAAGAATGTTCACCTCCAGTTCCCTCCTGCCCCTCAATTACTTTTCTTGCAGTGCAAGAAGGGCCTTATCTCAATGGCAGGGCTAGGCAGGTGGGAGCTGCTCAAGCCATCCTGGCTGGCTGAAATGTCACTGGCTGACTTTTTAAATTGTCTGCAAAAGGTTCATTATGTCCTGCATAATGTTTTGCTGCTTAGATGTTTGAGTGCTATAAGGAATGTGCCAGCCATGATGTCCTCATTCCTCTCTCAGCCCATCCAAGGCTCAGTAAATTCTCAGGGCAAGACAAGGACCACAGCAGCATCTGCAGGAGCGAATGGTAGTAGATCAGTGTTGGAATAGTAAAGACAGCCCAAGAGAAAATACTGGATGCCTTTGCATGGAAGAGCACTTATATCAGCCCATCTTCCCAGCATACTGTTCTGTGAAGCAGGCTGTCTGTCAGATAAAAGAGCGTGAAGAAGGAAAAAAAAAAAAAAAAATAAAAAAAAAAAAAAAAAAAAAAAAAAAAAAAAAAAAAAAAGAGAAAATAAGAAGAAAAAGAAAGCACAAAGCTATTCACATAGGATGGCAGTTTAGCAATGGACTCCCAGAAGGTCCCAGTGCTGTCCCTGAGGTCGGGTTATCCAGCACCACATCTGACAGAGGGGTTGTCACAGCTGTCCAACATCACCTCCGGTAGAGCTCATCACAAAAAGTCTGCGTGCTGCCAAATCCAGGCAGTGAAAACTGGCAGGATCTGCTCATTCCATCCTACATCAGCTTGCAGGGGTGACGTCAGTGTGGTCATGGAGTGAAGAATGCTGTACCTTTGATGTCGGTGCCACCAAACTCAGCAGAGAGATTTCTGACTGATCGCTTGTGAATGAGAGCACTTGAAGCTGCTGGCCTGGATGTTTGTTTGAGTCTTGCCCAAGTGGGTTTTTGGCTTGCAAATGAGCAGAGTTAACCAGAATCAGAAAGACTGGTTAATCAGCAGGGTCAGAAATTACTGTAAGACAGCATTCCTCAGGGTATTTTGGTGCCTCTACCTCCAGTCAAATCCCAAAGAGGGCAGAGGAAGGTGAAAGTTGAAAAAAATGTTGACAGAACTTTTCAAACTCAACTGAAGAGTCAAGTTAAGTTTGGTTCAAGTCTGAAGCAAATGTTGGGTATGGGTCTTTATCCACCAGAGGAGGTTCATCCCTGGTTCAGAGAGTCATGGCCACTGGGCAGGAGTAGGAAGAGAGGACTAAGGAATTAAGGCAGTAGATCTGATTGCAAGAGGAAAAATACATGGTTTAGCAGATCTGCTAAACTAACTAACTAACTAACTAACTAACTCTCAGCAGTTTCAGTGTGGGGAAGGACTGAGACATCAGTGCTTGAGCAGGGGCAGGAGTTACCTGCCACAGCCCCGTGGCCAGGGAAAGCCCCCATGACTCCAGCTGTGCCATGCAAGGACACCCAGACCCAGGAGGGCATGAGGCCAGCACAGCTTCCACCCCTCCCATAAAAAACGGCAGGGGCCTTCCAAAAAGTGTGACATTTGAGGTGCTCTAGGCTTCATGGTCACCCCCCTGCCCTGCCAACAAATTCTCAATCCTCTGTGCTGCCACCAGCTTCTTGTGTGACTTGGGACAAGTTAGTCAGATCTCATTCTTTAAAGAAGTCCTCAGGACTCCATGGAGATAAACAAGCAGAAAACTGAAGCTCTCTGATACTGTGGAGATAAGGGAAAGATAACATATAAGTAAGAAGGAAGGGAGTTAGGCACAGTACTCATTCACCAGTCTCAAGGCAAGGTTAAGAACCCCGCTCATTCATGCATTTCTGAATAGTAATAAATATCCCTTAACAGGAAAGCAAATGACACTTATAGGTAACCTGAGGTGCCATTTAATTGGGTGTCTTGTAAAATACAAGCAGGCCTTTGGTGCTGGTTTCCCTCCATGCTTCACTCTTCCTCCCACTTGAAAGAGCTTGAATTGGCCAGAAACAGCAAACAATGGAACAGAGTGTGTTTAACCATTAATGAGGGTGGACAATGGTTAAGAAAGTAGCTAAATACACTAGTTATAGCTAACAGGCTGTCTTCTTGTCCCTGTGTTATTGAGCTTGGGTTGGGTTTTTTTTTTTGCAAGCTGGCCCTGGTTAAAGTCTTTTCAGGAGTTAATGAGCCAGAGGAGAATCCTCTTGCCCACGGGCACGTTTCAAGCCTATGGCTCTTGCAGGTTTCCTTGGCTATTGTGTGCAGGAGCAGGGCTGTGGTCAGGGCTGCACAGCTGGGCACAACCCTGCCTCTCTGAGCCTGGCCTCAAGGGCTGCCTTAGATCTTGGCCAAACTGACTGGTGCTTGGGCAGTGTCTGGCCCAGTGCAGCATCAGCTTCAGCTGTCAGCAGGGAGAGACATTTCAGGGCTACTGTAAAGCAGTTCAGCTGCATGGCTGAACTCAGCTGGGGACACAGGCACACTGCAGCCTGTCCTGCCTTCCTCACCTCCACCTGGCTCAGCCCCTCCTGGGAAAAGGTCTCAGAGTCCTCACGGCTGTGGTCAGAGAAGTGACTTTAACCAGCTGGAGTCTACTGCCTCTCTGCCCCTTGAGTAACAAGCAAGCAGTTTGAAGACTGATAAAAACAAGTTTTCACTAAAGTCAGCACTCCCAAGATCAGGCAAAGCTAAAAGAGGGAAGTTCAGGCAAGTTTTTGCTTCTCCCACCAGGCAGGCCACCAGCTGAATCCTGACCTCAGCATGTTTTTGGCAGGTGACACTTTGAAGCCAGGAAGGAAAAGGACAGGAATATGAATGCACCAAGAATCCTCCTCTCCAATGTGAACTGAAACCCATAATCAACCATTTCAGAAATTCCAGCAGAGTTCAGAGCTCTGACATGGTCCATATAGTTTAGAAACTTAAACAAACATCCTGACTTCTGAATTGCGTAGAAGAGTGGAAGCAATTTCGTTTCTTGCTCAGATACCCATGTGAGATTTGCAGTATTGCCAGGCAGGGGGGAAAAAGCTACCTTGATTTAATCTATAAGCAGTATTCAACCTGGAAAAATCAGGAATCATTCAAAGGAAATATATCTGGGAGGCAAAGTAGTTTTGATGAGGTGCCCTTCATTGATTCTGATCTACCATGAGATATGCTTCAGGTACTGGCCCAAACCAGCTGCTATGAGAACTATTTTCCAATCTTTTGAAAATTTTGTTCCCAGCTTTTCTGTGAGCACCTCACATCTGCTCCTACTCTTGCCAGTGTTGCTGGACACAGTTGTTTTCTAATGAAGTGATGGAGCTTGGGAAGTTGTGCATAAAATGTAAAGGAGCTGATAGAAATAATCCCAAATTGGGCTGAGAAAGAAGAAGAATGAGAAAGCCATATTACACAGATGGACTGGTAGTTTTGTTTCCTCAGAACTTCACATAAAACACTTAAGATACCTGCAAAACCTAGAAAAGGACACTCAGATGATTTATTAATAGTGTCTCAAGCTCTTTTTACTCCGTGTTCTCTATATTCATAATACTGTTACTGAACCTAAAATATTTTTGCTGCAAGATTCCCCAGAGCTGAAACTGGCAAGGAACTATTTGCATTAGCTGACACTGAAACTTTTTTTTTCCCCCGCCACGGACAGTTTTATTTTGGAGAAAGTTATATTTTCAAGTTCAAAACCTGAAACTCTTTCAGAGGAAAACTCCTGATCACATTGAAGAATGAGCTCATAAAAGGGCACTGAATTAACCTGACCCTCTGGCATCTGCTGGCTTCCTGGCAAGCCTTGGCAGGTGGCTCCCTCTCCTACACCCTGGAAACTTTCACTTGCTCTCTCTCCCCGTGCTAGCCGGATTTTGGGACACTGAGCAGGAGCTGGGGAATGTGCTGGAACCCATCCTTGCCCAAACCACAATGTTTGCTGATGCCTTTGGGTTCTCTGTGATAAAACACAAACAGCAAGAGCTGCTCCTCTCTCTCTTCCTCCCTCTGACGGGGGATGAGCTCAGCACTCCCCGGCGTCCCAGCCAAATCCTGCAGGGTCACATAATCACATTCCTGCTCTGTCTGCCTCAGTTACCCCACTTGGACATGTTATGTCTCCGTGTTTCCTGTTGTGGCATCCTCGGCATTCCCCAGCCCTGTCCCAGCATTGCTCCTCCGTGTTTGTCACGGCCAGGGCTCAGAGCGGGCACACAGGCAGGCAGAGGGATGTACTCCTGAGATACACAGGTAAAAACTCCCTCAGATCACCAGGCAGCACTGACAGAACCAGAGGGCACCGTCTCGAGCGGCCCAGGGGAGAGCAGGATATTAGGAAGAAGTTTTTCACAGAAAGAGTGATTAAGTACTGGAATGGTCTGCCCAGGGAGGTGTGGAGGCACCATCCCTGTGTTTAAAAAAAGACTGGATGTGGCACTTGGTGCCATGGTCTAGTTGAGGTGTTAGGGCATGGGTTGGACTTGATGGTCTTGAAGGTCTCTTCCAACCCAGTGATTCTGTGAATTCTGTGAATCTGTCCTGAGCCCAGGACTTCTCAGTCATGGCATAGCTGGGAACGTGAAGGATCTTTGATCCTTACCATGGCACCATATTGACTGAAGGAGACCATGGGAGAGAGTCTGGATTTAGTGCTGATTTTAGGGTACAATGGGATCCACCAAGAGGGTGTTCGTCTCCTCATGCAGTTTGCTGTTGGAAGTTTAGTGAGTGTTTTAGAAAGAGCACAAAACTCATGAGTGCTGAAAGCTGTTGTAAAATCACCTCCCAATGAGCAAATTAACAGCAGACTCCCAGACCTCATCAGCCAGGGTTCTGCATGAGACCCTAAATGATGGAAAAATCTATTTTAAGAATGTTTAGGGAACTTCTCAGGACATGATAAAAAAAAATAATTCAGTGTGCTGAATATAATATTTTGTGCACTGCTGCAAATACAGCCTCTGTTCAATACCCAGTGCCTGTGCAGACACACAAGGTGGTGAAATATGGTGGGTAGAGATCTCTTATTTGGGGAAGTGTGACAGAGGAAATCCACTGTGGAAGCATCCACTTTCAACCAATATCACTTCACAGGTGAAAATAAATTAAATACAAACACCTTGATTTTCAAACTCCAACTGATCTGTATTCTTGCCCATTTAACTATGTGGCTGAATGGATAAGAGACGGGAAATGGTGCAAATAAGGACATTGGACAGAGTAGAAAGAACACCATCAATAATGTGATATCATTGCCTGCCTTGCAGAAAAAGTCACATAGATAAGATGCATTATTATTAACTTGCAAAGTATCAAATATTATTTTCTATTAGAACTTAAAAATGTCTTCAGTCTGTCTGCAAAATATTCATGAATTGTGGGCTTTTTACTTGCCTAGTTGCATCCTGTCCTGGGGCCATGTCCTTCAGGCAGAGATGGCTGTGTTTGTGGATGGGTAGGCTATTTCCTCATCCCATCCCCACACAGGACTCTGGTCCAGTTTTTGTGCTTCTGGTGTAGTGACATTAGCTGCAAACAGGCAGGAGTGTGCTGTGCTGCAGCCACAGGGATGCTCCTTGTGTTGTCTTCCATCATGGAAAATCTGACAAATGGATTTTAAAAGGGGAAAAACAGTCAAATAGAATGGATAGAGGAAGTCTGGCTTAAACAAGCAATGTGCAACTCAACCCTACCTGCCATGGACATGCCTGAGGGTAGCCAGGGACAGACACATGAAAATCACAATAAATATTGGGCAGAAAGGAGGGAGACTCCATTGTTTGTCTCCTTTTCCCTCCCATCCTGCTCCTGTTTGTACAGTCCCCATAATGACACATGCATCTTGGCCTGCTGGACTTCAGACTCTGGTGTATGTGTGTTTTGGGCACTGAGTTCAGAGCCCAAAATTAGAAAGAGGATGAAAAGAAAACACATTTCCAGCACTGCTTAGCTGGAACGAAAGCATTTCTGCCACCCTGCCTGACACTCTGGCTGGCAGGAGCACCCACTGGGTCCCAGCCCCACTGCCCAGGCACACAGCCAGTCTCTCCTCACCAAGGAGAGCAAATTATTGCTTGTATGGCAGAGCAGGGACCCAGTCCCACCATGCACCCTGGAAGAAGCAGACCCCAGCTCTCCTCCTGGCCGTGCAGAGCAGCTGGGAGACCTGGAAATATAAAAGGAAGCAGAATAACCTGTTCCCAAAACCACTGTGAGATGCTCAGCCTCAGGAATGTGCAAGCTTTAACAGTCTCAGAGCTGGAAAGCTGGAGGAGAAAGGCTTGCCTGGGCTGTAGTCTGCCAGCTCTGCAGTGCTGCCCCAGCAAAGCCCTGCCATGCAGTGACAGCTGGGAACCTCACAGGGGCTGAGGAGGGTCTTTGGGAAGCTGGGGGACCTAGGAGAAGCTTCTGACTAGCTGCCAGGCATCAAGAGTAGCAGAAGACATAGCTCAGAACTTCATTTGTACCTTGAAAGTGTTCTGGTATCCAAGCTGGTCATCAGCCAACAAAAATCTGTGCCAAAAGCTGAACCAGAAAGGGGGACTTTGCTAGGAAGAAAAAATTAAAAACAAATCTGTCCCTTCTGCCCCTGTCTCCTGGAGGTGAGAAGCTGCTAAAGAGCTCAAGTAGAAGTGTAGCTGCTGCAGAGAAGTTCAACTGGACCCAGCAGTGTGATGAGGCAGGGACCATCCTCCTGTCCCATCTCCTCAACCTGCAAACTCCCAGTGGATGGCTGGGACTGAGGACACGTGCAGATGCAGAAGGCTGTAAGAACTACATGGATTTTGCTGACTTGGGCTCTGGCAGCTCTGGTTTTCCTCATCTAAAACCTCAAGAAGAGAAAACACTTTGCCCCACAGTTGTATTGCATGAGTAGCACTGGAAAAATCAGTGTGGAGTTTTGTGGAAGGTGAGGGAGACACAGATACAACTTAATCTGATATTTGTTTGTTATATTCCTTTTATATAGCCATGGACTATAAATCTTGCAATATAGTGTAATGGCCTAATTAGTCTTACCACAGGAGTCTTTGAAAATAGCACTGCAGGGGTGATGTCAGCTTTACTTTAAAATTCAGTGTATACCAAATATCTGTGGCATGAACAGAAGCATCAGGACACCAAAAAGGCAATGTCAAGCCCTCACAGATTGGGAGTTAGAGCTTTGAGATGTGTGTTGCTTATGTCTCATTTTGAGTTGCCAAGTGCAAGACATGAGAGATTGGATGTGGGAAGGTTGTCAGCCTTTGGGACTGGACCTGGGGCCAGACAGAGCCATCCTGAACATGCATAAAGAGCTACAAAAAAGCTAATCAGGAAAATTGAAATTTATGTGACTCTTGCTAGGTAACACAAGGAGTAGTTACACTTTGCTGATAATCTCTTGGTGCCTTATTTCCCTCACTCTAAAATTAGGATGATGGTTTGCTCTTATCTCACAGGTAAGCCACAAAGATACACTTGTTAAAGTCTGCATAATACTTGTAAAGGATGCAGACACTGGGATGAGACCCTTACAGAAACACCCAGAAACTAAAGCCTAAGTTAAGACAATATTTTCCAACTGTGAGACATCCATCTTGTGACACTGTTTAGGTCCAGTGACTTTTATCTCTGCAATGCCAGTCAAGCCACTAAATGCCTGCATTTGATGGATGCTGGGGCAGCACGGCTGCAATTGCTCATTGTCAGGCTGATCCAAAGGTCACAGCTTCCATAAGCTTTGGATCAAAATCCAAAACAGTCCCTCAGGTTTGAAAGAACAATAAATTCACTAACTTAGCTTTAGTGTTGGGTAGTAGCTGGTGCCACCTTTATCTGTTTCTCCTGAGAAAATAAACCCAGCATCACCATCCCCAAAGGAGCGCCGTGATGCTGCAACAGGCTGTTAACCTTTGTGGGGAGGAGGAGGAGGGCAGGAGTTTTGGGATGACCCAAAGGCTCCACAACACCTCCCTTGATGAATGGCTCCATGGAGGTGGCTGTGTGCCCCGAGCTTTGTGAGGAGTGATGGTGCTTGTGAATCTGACCCTGGATGCCCACTGGAGCCTGCCACAGCAGAGGCTCAGTGCCAAGGACACTGTTATTGAAACAACAGACTAAAAAGGGGTCACTTTTTGGGGATCACTGTAGAGGGCTATTGTGGCTCACCCTTAATCCTTTAAAAACTAGTATATAGTCTCCAGCATTATAATTAGCCCAGATGGTTTCAAGAAAGATGCAAGAAGTAGGCACTGATAAACCATCTCTGATTCTAGCTTTTAATGCCAAAATACCTTTTTTTTTGTTTTATTTCCTTTCCCAACTTTGGCTGACAGGTGCTACTACAAGGTTGTTGACACCAGCATTGCCTAAACACGCACATCCCCCATTTCCTTTTGAACCTGGATGTATTCTTGGAGGAGCCCAAGGGGATCACTGAACCACACAGCACACCCAGACTGGGGATGGACAGAGGGGGTGAGAATGAAGCCAGAGGAGGAGTGGATAGGATGGGGGCGATGAGAAACTGAGACCTATGAGAAGGTACAAGTGTGGCAGAAATGGAGGAAGCACTGTGGACTTTATTCTCTGTCTGCAGGAACATCAACATTGAAATCTCTGCTTGGATCTGGATTTGTTGACACAAAATCCACTGCCCAAATGGGGGGGGTTGGAAACAGTTTACCTGTTCCATTCCCAGGGCTATCTCAGGAGCACAACTCCACGGGCTGGAGCAGTTGTAGTGTATCTGTCTGTCTCTTATCTAGTGTGTAACCTCCTGGACTGAAGACATAATGTACTGTCTATCCTTTCTGTGATAAAAATAAAGCATATAAAACACACACATACACACACACACACACAATCCCAGGCCAAAAATTCCCTTAGGGGAACATACTGTGACTAGATAAGAAGGTACTAGCTGGCACGTAGTTACCTCTTTGCTTCCTAACAGGGACACTCAGGGAAGGGTGGAGCTGGTTCTGGTGAGGGGCCACAGGAGAAGGGGGAGAGAGATGTCATGGGATGGATAGCAAGATAAAGAAAGAGCCATGGAAAGAGCCAGCTCAAGGAAAAGAAATCAAAGGCAGACTGGACTCATTCCAGGTTTTCATAACCCCTCCAGCCAGCTGTAAAATCTGGGAATTTCTGGGCCATGAGCAGCAAGCCCATGTCCTGAGGGACTGAACAGGAGGTCTTTTGGGCTCAGAGCATCAACTTCTATATGAGACAACAGCTGGAAAACCTCCTGGAAACTGGAAATGCTCTTGGAACACTCCTGGAGAGTTGGCATGTGTATGACATGTCATGCATGACTCCACATGTTGTTGGTGCTTGACACACTGCACCCCTGTGGGTCAGCTTTCCTTCTGGGAGCAATCTGGTCTCTTCTGGGGCTGATTTTGCCATCTCTCCTCTGCTACTGGTTCCCTTCAGTGGTGCTGGTAAATCTGTGGGCAGTATCTTCTTCTGAATGACAGGTGTGCCTGGCATCCTCCTGGCACATGGGGAGAATCTGCTGCCAGCTCCTGAGAGCTGTGTCCAACACGTCAGAGGCTGGTGGGATTTGGGAAACACTGAAGGAAAGAGAGCTTTGAAGGAAAGGTGGAAGTGAAAGAGAAGGGAAACCAGAGGCTCAGCATGTTTATGAAACAAACCTTGCTGGAGATCCTGAGCCCAGCTCAGCATCCAAGGTCACCAGACTCAAACACACTGCTCAGATTTTTCACTCACTCTGGGTTCTCTTTGTAGATCCAAAGCAATATAATGGATGAAGGAGAATTGCAGTCGTAATCAACCCTTATCTCCAGTGTTTACACAGTGCTTAAAAACTGTCAGAACCACACCAGTGCTTCCCTTCCTGTCAACAACTTCTGCTGGCTCCACAGCTTGGCAACCAGCAAGGCAGTGGCTCCCACATCATGTTTTTGTATCATTCTGCACCCGGGAACTCTCCCCTCTCTTCAAACATATCCCTTCCTCAACATCTCTTGCCCTCAAGTGCCTTCAGGGAAAGCAATTTTTATAAACCCAGCAGCTGGATGAGAATTTTGGTTTATCTTTCTTTTGGAGAAGGTGTAACCTGCTGCTGCCTTATGCTCCCTGCAGGGGAAGGGCAGTTGTGCTGGGACCCTGCCAAGGATGCATTTTACAGGTGTCTGCTGGCTGGAGGATGCCAGCAGCCCAAAAGATCACCAGTCGTGGGCAGGGCCCTTTGGAAACATTTTCACAACTAACTGGCTTAGATAGTGGAGTAAAACATGCATTTCCCAAAAGAGGGTATCTCATTTTCACTTTGATGGATGGGCTCAAGTGTTGAGTCAGAATGAAAAGATAATATTTGTGGAAAGCCCACATACTTCAGAAGAATTTAAACCTTCTTTTTCCTTTGGTGTCTTTGTAGTATTTTTCAGAAAAAGTTAACTCAAATTTTAAGAACTGCGCTAGGATGAAATAGGAAAACATTTGGTTCTGAAAATGTCAATATTACATATTTGGACATTTTCTGTGTTTGTTTTTTTAAAACAAACAAAACAAAACATTGAAATTTATACTGGCTTTGCTAAAAATGTCAGTTCCATCAAAATGACATTTTGCAACGAGAAACTGGTTTATGCTTCCCCCCCTTTTTTGCTGACTGCTTGCACTTTCTTCAGAAAAAGTCTGGGTTTTACTGGGAACAAACACGTTGTGTGCATCCAGGGGCGTCTGCACGTGCAAAAAATGCCTTTGGATGTTGGTGCCTGCATGGCAATGCACACACCAGGAAAATGCTCCTGCTCGTGGAGCCTTTGCCTGCAGCTTGCTTGGACTGAGTGAAGAATTGAGCTGCAGCCAGCTGATGAAATAGATTCAAGCATCCTCTGCCTCAGACTTCTCGGGAGGGAGAGGAGCCTTTATTCCTGTGCTCCAGATGCAGCACTGGTGCCAGCCAGGCCCTGCTGTGCCCTGCAGTGAAGCCACCTGGCCTGTGCACCCTCGGGCAGGGCCAAACCTGCCCTGCCTGTGGGCACTCTGGCAGGAGGCTGTGAGAAAGGACAGCTGGGGAGCCATCACAAACACAGGTTGCACTGTGAGCACCAGTCAGCCTGCAGTTTGAGTCAGTGAGGCGTACTTCCCATGGGAACTCTTAGTCCTGGCTAACTTCAGGCAGGACCAATTAGAGCAGGGAGTAAATACACTTAGCATGCTCAGGAAAATACATCTAAAGCTGTTTATACACATTCCTTTGGACCAGTCAGCAACAAAAATGTCCTTACAGCTGTTTCCTCCTTTCTTTCTTCCCTCTCTCTCTGTGTGCCTCTTCAAAAATAAAGCTCGCTGGCCTCACCTAACCCTTGCTGGGTTTGCTCCTATTCCCTCCCAAGCCTGTCAGCTCCTGTGTGCCACCAGCCCCTCGACTGCCGAGCTGCCAGCACACCTCCAACTGCAGCGTTTTTCTGGCTCCCCAAAAGGAGCCAGGAGGAAAATGCAACGCAACAGAAGCCAAGAGGAAAAAGGTTTGCATGTTTCCTTCTAATCAAGGAGCCGATCCCTTGCACCAAATCACCTCCATCAGCTGGGGCCGCCTTCGTCACGGGGCTGGGCTTTGCGCACGCGGTGCGCTCGGTCGCCCTAATGGCACACTGAGAGCTGCTGCCAGGGCCATAAATCTATCCAAAGGGACGGCCTCGGGTGATGGGGCACGGCCACAGGGAACAGGGAACCCGGATCTCGTGTCTGAGAGCACTGCCCTACCCGCAGGGTCGCTCCTTTCCTCATTGCTACCGTGCTGGGCTCAACGCGCGTGTCCCCTGGTCGGTCACATCAACTGCACGGGGCTTTTCCTGCTCTCCAGGTGAGGGACTGGGGCTTGGTGAGAGAACTCCAGCTGAACGATTCACTTGTGCACCATAAATTGGGCTTAATCCTAAAGAAAAGTCTTCCCATTAAGTTTCACTGTGAACCAGTATTTTGTTTCACAAAAGAAGTGGGGTACCGTAATTTGGACTCGTTCAAGATCAGAAGGGTTTCCCCTTCAAAGCCAGGATAAAACCTGAATATGACTAAACCCTCTATGATAAAAAAAACAAACCCTTTTTTTTTTTTTTTTAATCTGGACAAGACTAATTGGACTTACTTTATATTTCATATAACTTATTACACCACATTTTAAAAAGTTGTTTCAAGATTTTAAAAATAGCACTTTCCATACTAAAAATGTTTCAAGATATTTGGAGTCTTGACAGAGCTGCATTCCCCAAAGGAAAACCCACTCTTCCTGTGTTTGCCCTCCCAGCTGTTTGGTGATTTTCCCTGCAGTACAACTGAGGTGTCAGAGTGACAGCACCTCCAGAGCTGGGCAGGCAAGAGGAGAGATTCATCTCCCCCAGCCAACAAGGATGGGCAAGACTGTTTGGTTTGCAAAGCTTGCTCCTTCCAATCCAGCTGTGGTTTGTGCCAGACAAACTGGAGGAATCCACTCAGCATTGTGGAATCCACTCACTAGCTCAGAGGAATCCATTAGGCATTGAAGTCACAAGTCCAATTTTTTGGAAAGAGCTCTCTGCCAAGCTCAAGGAGGCTGAGCTTGAGAAAATCTGACTGAAACACACACATGTGCATGCACACACACAGATACACACACAGCAATTCTCAGCATTTGCTCAAAATACTTTAAAGCTTAAATCTGGTGATCACAGTGGCTTTGTGAGCACATCTCACTAACTGAGCAGTTCCAGGAGTTATTTGGTCAACCCTCTCCACCTTCCCCCATGCTTGTACAGCAGAGCAGAGCCTAATGAGCTAGATGTGATGCCATGCCTACCTTTTTGGTCCATAAAGTAGAATGGAAACAAAGACATGATTCTGTGTGCCTGTTTAGGTCTGGCAGGTTAACAGTAGGTAAATATCTGATGGGAGGAGAAGGCAGGACCAGATGAGCTCAGATGAGCAAAAGAGGATCATGCAATCATCAAAATGCAAGATATCTGTGTAAACTGCTTGGTTTTGTCACAGATTTCCACACATCCAAAGACTAAGTGAAGTGAAACTCCCTGCCTTGGGTTTGAGGTGTCTAGGAGAGTTCTCCCTCCATTCAGACATGGTCTCCCAAACAAAAAGGAATGAAGAAGACTCTGGTTATAGCTTATATGACTACACCTAGTCCACACAGGGAGGAAGAAATGGCAACAAGATCAAGATCTTTGCCACACAAAGAAGAATTTAAGCCACACAATTACACCTGTCTTCCAAACAAAAAACACTCCTTCTGAAACAAAGCTTGAAAGCCATCTAGATGGTCAGCCAGCCAGCAGACTCCATCAAGAAAAAAGACCATTTTTGCACGTGTCAAGTCACCCAGCAATGCAGGACAACAATGGGGGTGGTAAGAGGTAGCCAGCACTGCCCAGAAGAGCAGGTGGCAAAATGTCCACAGCACCATCCCACTGGAGCACCTCTGTGACAGGAAAACCATTCAACCACTAGTGAACCTGAGCAAAGAGCAGTCTTGCTGGAAAGCTGAGATTCAGTGAAATCAGTGTTAACAAGTGATTAGCGCCTTTCCTTGAAAAATTTCAATTATTTTTCTTCTATTGGAAATCTGAAAAGCCTTGAAGTGAAAGATCTCCAGCAGCTGAAACGTATCTTTCGTTTTCCAACAGAACCTGTAAATTTCCATGGAATAAGTCAATGAAAACAAACATTTTGTCACTCACATCAACATTTTCCAGGAAGGAGGGAGAGGATAAGGGGAAACATTATTTTTGACAAGGTCTGCTAACTGGCAGAGCTCTTTAATAAATAGATCAGGCCAGAGCATACGACTCCAGTCCACATGGCAGAACGGTTGGTCCCTGAAAGGCTGATAGAGATCTTGTTGGCTGAGTTTCCCCTGTGGTTGACAGAGCATTAGCTAAAGACAGGATACAGGCAACCAGTCCTGCTGAGAGTGACTGGATGCCAAACCAGTGGCTGGCAAGATCTCTAAAGGCTTAATGATAGAATGCAAATGCTCACATAGAGACCTGAGCAGCAGAGAATTTGCTAGCTGGGGAACTGCAGGCTACCACATACTGTAACAGGAGCTTGCCACTGAGAAAAAAAAAAAAACAACAAAAAAGAGAGAAGGTCAGCTCTTCAAGTATTTCCAAGGTGGTTATAACCTTTCTCCAAAGAGGAAAATCCAACATTAAACACCAGGAGAATAAATCAGCTGCAGGGACTGGCAAAAGGCTGAGAATCTAAATTACAGCAAGGTCAATAGGAAGCAGGGGGCTGCTCAGAGGGAGCCAGAGTGAGAAATTCAGCACATCTGGTAGGTACAAAGCAATGCCCTTCGGGCAAGCTCAGCCCCCAGCCCACCCCTATGCAGGCCTAGAACTCAGCAGAGGGAACAACACGAGCAGAGACAGCCATGGGGAGGTCCTGTCTGAGGGAAATCCGTCTGCAGGAGGGTGGAGGGGACAAAGGAAAAAAAAAAGGCAGGTGAATAAATGAGAAGCAGCAGTGTTGAGGCTGTGCAGCTCGTGTGGCCGCCTGAACAGATGTGAGCTGCTGCCTCTGCTGGCTCAGGGATGCTCTCCTGCTCTGGAGGCAGAGCTGTTTTCTTTGGTGTGGTTGCATTGTGTGGCACAGCCAGCCCCACCACACATCTCACAGGAGAGCTCCAGGGCAGCCCTGTGCATCCCCACTGTGAGGGGTGATGCTTTAGCAGCCCTCTGCTTCACACAGCTCATGGGACATAAAAATCAAATGTTGGTGGGGAGTAGGCAGGCCTGGGCATTGGCACAGCACAGGAGGGAGTCCAAGCAGCCTCTGGAGAAGAAAATAAGAGCAGCATGCAGCTGATTTTTCTGTTGATTTGGAGAGACTTGTCAGTCAAGCACCCTTTGAATGTGCAATGGGTGGGTTGCAGCCCAAACCCATATTTACAAGAAAACATCAGTAAAAGCTGTATTGAATGTGCATGCACAGGCATGGCATGGAGAGCAAGCTGAAAACCAGGACAAAGAGCAGGAAAAATAAGAATAGAAAAGGTTTTGCTGGAGACAAAAGTAGGTCAGAGACTGATGGTGTTTTGGGGGATGTACCACAGAAACACAGAATATTATGAGTGGGAAAGGGGTCCACGTGGATCATTGAGCCTAACTCCTGCATGGAGGCACAGTTTGCTGGCACTGCAATGCTGAGCTCTCTTGGGACCAGCAGAGGTTTGGGGGCCAGGCTCCCCTGGAGGCATCACCACTGTCTGCACATCACTGGGGCAAGCTCTGCTCTGCTGGGCTCAGCCAGGCATCCCTGTGGGAATGCCTTCCAGCACTTGGATTTGAGCTTGCCACAATATAAAATAGATAAATTCAAGCTTTGATCTCAAATACCCCCAAGATTGTGAAGTGTTGTCAACACTTATGAGTATTCCATTGACATTTGAATACTTTACGGTGTAATTCCCTTTTAACAGTTCATCATTTCTTGCTTGCATTATTTTTTTGCTGCTATTTATCACCATATCCAACAAGATTGACCTTTGTAACTAATGCAAAAGAACAGCCTTTGAAGGAGACATGGGTGGCACAATAATATATATTCAAGGTGAATTAAATGTGTGTTCTAGAGCTTCTACCTGATGGTGGCAAGAAAAGTGCAGGAAACCTTGCAGATGGCAGCTCCTATGTGATCCACAGGAGTAATTATTTTCCAATGTCCCAAGGAAGGAAACAGAGATGTTGAGTGTCCCTCCCACTGCTCCCAAATGCAGGTGTGGGTGCAGTGGCAAGCTGCTGTCATCCACAGAACAGAAGAACACTGGGAATGTGTCTTCTCTCTCCAGCTCTTCAGCCTGAACTAGTTCAAGGTACTGCAACACCAGCATGAGGATAACATGTATATTTAAATATAAATAAACATACAGGGCTATCTATGCATTATTTAAATGTGAACAGACATGTACATTTGCTCAGCTGCCAACCCCTGCTCAGCCCAAGCCACAGTGACCTACTGAAACAGTGGCTCAGGTGGCTGCCTTGCTCAAGGCTTGGAGGAAGGGAAGAGCTGTGGCCATGACCCCAGAGAAACTGCTGCATGGGGAAGGGAGGGCAAGGAGGTGAGCTGAGGTGCTCAGTGTCACCAGGACAAAGCCAGTCAGGGTCAGAGTACAGCCTGAAAGGCTTGTACAGAAGCATTTGTAAGTTCTCCAGAGTGGATTTGAAACTGGCTGTTGATGTAGGGACTAAAGCTGCAATCCTCAAAGGTATTTAGGTGTTTGATTCTCTGGTCAAATCAAACCTTTGAGGATCTGGGCTCCAGTGCAAGGACTTTCTACCTAAATGAGCATGAATAATAGTTTGGGTCAAAGTGCTGGCCAGCTGTCCCTCAGGCCAACTCCTTGATGGGTGTGGTTCTAATAATGGCTTAGATCCTCAAAAGGTGGGTCCCAGCTCCTCAGAGCCTCTCTGAACTCCATGGGTTTCACACACAGCTTGCTGTATGGCAGTCCCTGCCTTTGCCAGCTCTGCCATCCCCTCAAGCTCCTGTTGCTGTGGCAAGGCTGAGGCTCTGCAGCACTAGCAAGGGGGCAGGGAGCCTTTCTGGGAAGATGGAAAGATGTGGCAAATGAGGAGAGTAAGGAAAAACCAGTGCAGCTAAGGGACTCAGCCAAAAAGCTGCTATGAGGTAGGATGGTAGGTGCATCTTGGAGGTGGAAGAGTCACTAAACTACACAGACAATGGAAACATTCTAATTACAGGTGGCTATCACCTCATCTACTCAAATATACTCTTTGGCTAAAGTTGACATATCCCTGTGGACCATTTCAGCTTCAGCCAGTTTTAAAAGGAAGCTTTCTTGGTGGAAAGGAAAGAAAGAGACAGACTGATGCTGTTTGGCTAATGTTTAGGACACTGGCCACACTTCAAATCCCTGTTCTGCCTGACTCAGAACAATATCAAAAACCTCTGCAAGCAGGAAAAAAATGAGGCTGGGAGGTGATGGTTTAAAAACGCTGCATTGGAATGTTTAAAATATGTCAAAACATTTTTCTTTTTTATTTTTTTTTTTAAATGGGAAATTCATCAAACCTGACACTTCCCATGAAGAGTTCTGGCTCCAATGAATAGGTATATTTGGACACCCCCTGATTCCCCCCCTCTACTTCACCACCATTTCAGCCAAATATTCTTGGCTGGTTCTAATTATACAGCCATATATTTTTATACACACACACAAACAGTGTGGACACGTGAAGGCTCAATAATCACAGATCAGACAGGGAGGAAAGTGTTGATAAGACCTGAGCTGCTCCACAACATAAAAAATTGCCTGAGAAGCCTCTTCCCCCCTCCTGTTCACCTCACCCTCCCAGGAAAAGCCCAGCAGAAGGGGCGGTGGGTTTGCAGATGGCAGCCACATGCACTGCCTGCCTGAGCCACATCTTGACATTTCTGCACTTCTCTAGTGCCCTCCTCAGGTTTTGCAGAAGTTCACCTTCCTCTGGATGTGAGGTTCACCTTCCCCTGGATGTGAGACTGCATCTGCCCTGCTGTTCCACTCCAGGCATCCAGCACCCTTGAGGGAAGGTGGGAATTGGTGCTTTCCACACCCAGTGGGAGCCCAGGGAAATGGAGACATCCAGGGAATGCAATATCCTCAATTATGAAACTCAACATCAAGAGCTTCCACCCTGGAGAAAAGGGTCCCTGTCTTGATTCCTGGCATTTCCAGTGATTACCAGCATCCAACAGGCATCCAGCTCCTCCCAGGATCAGCCCATAGCTCAGGGCTGCTCAACACAGCTGGTAGGAGGCATTACCTGAGGCCAAAGCTGCTGACAGGTTTCTGTGGAGGTTCCTACAGCACATGAGATTGACCCTCTCAAGGAAGGGGAATAGGGGAAAGGGTTTTCTCTGCAAATGATGAAATAGTTAAAGTTGAAAGCAAACAGGCCACCCAGCTCTCCCTTTAACCCTCCTACAGCAGAAGAGACCCTAGGGCCAGCCAACTCTACCAGTTCTAGGAAATTATTAAAAAAAAAAGACATACACACTTTGGGGGGTGGGAAGACCAATCTATTTTCACAAGAATCTGTCCTTGATTAGAGCAGAAACATAGAAGTGGGGGAAAGAACCGATTATTCAGCAGAGAGTTCAGAAGAACAAATAAAAATAAAAAAAAAAAAAAAGGCATATTTGTTCAGGGTGTGATAGAGAGACTTCCAAAGCTCATGGAGACAATTGGAAATGAGGTCTATTTGCTGCTCAGGGTGAGGAATCAAAGGGCAAGTCCCGGGGAGGCGGCAGGGTGGGGTGGCCACCCCCGGGTGGGCAGTGACAGGCAGCTCCAGCGTGTGACCCCCATAAAACCCTTCCAGGGGGCTCTCACACACTGTGTGAGCAGGAGCTGATTTCCACACACAGAGACTCCCAATGAAGACGTCCTTCAGGAGGGGAGGGGAGGGGAGGGGTAATGAAAGCAGCCTGTGTGCCCAGCAGACACTCACCCCCACCGGAGGTGGCACGGATGTATAATGGAATATGAAAAGGGATGGGGAAAATGCTGCTGGCCTCAATGCCATGCAATAAAACAAACAACTCCATGTGAATTAAATCCAAACTACCTGAGTGCTAGAGGCTGATCTTGCTAGAGGCAAGATCAAGAAACCCCTGGTTTCTAATTGCAAACCAGCTTCAGAGTGCCTCCAGTGAAGAAGCAGTGCCTCAGACTGACCTGGCCAGAGTTTGAACCAGCCTGAACAGAGATTTATTAACCCTCACAGTCAGAGATCAATAAATAGCTTCCTCTCAAGCAGGCAAACTGCCTGGAATACAAAAACATGCAATGAGTCTGCCACCAATCTGCTCTCCTCACATCCAATAAAAAGATGCTCTAATTCCCCAAAAGACAGCAATTTCTTATTTCTATAGTGTTTTGAAGCCAACTGCAATATTCACATCTAATTGCAGGGCCCTGGATCCCTGCCATGTGGAGTATGTTTGTTAGCAACATGATTTGTACACTTCTCTGGGGTCATTTGGAAACTATCTGTACTTACACCCTCCTCATCTCTGCTGAGTGTGTGCTGGTCACTCAGTCTTATCATGCTGCAAAGGGCAAGGTGCACCAGTGAGATTTATGTGCAGGAGAAGAAAGAGTAGATGATGTTCTTCAGGGTCAAAGCCACCCAGTGCTTCATTTCTCCAATTAACTACTCTGCTAGGGAGAGAGATAAGGTTAAAAGTGGGGTGGAATAAGAGATTTAAATTGCAGTTTGACTTTTTCTTGTTTTAATTGAAACTTCGTTGGAAGAAAGGGTGAAGACTTACTATACAAAAAAAAAAAAAATCAGGCAAAAGTAAAAGTCAAAAACATGGGACTGGCATGACTGTTTTAGAAAACAAACCATGGATAAATGAAATGTGGGGATAAGAAAGATGCTCTAACAAACAAGGTGCCACAGGATCTTCTCCATCGGCTCCAGTGAGCAGTTCCACTTGACTTTGAAAAAGTCACAATTATAAGGTTTCTTTCTGTATTCACACTGTATTTCAAGATACCCTAGCCATGCCTTTAAACAAAGGGATGAAGCTCCTTGCTCAAGGAGTCCCTGAGCTGCAAAACTCGAGAATCTGAGTCTCTGCTGGAGATAATCTTCTGCTTCAAAGCTCTCCCATGCATTTTCTGTCAGTGATGGGTGATTGTTTGCTGTGTACCTTCACACTGAGTCATCCCTAACTTATTTCCCAATCCTTTCCTACATGTCATTATTCTTATTCATTGACTCCTGTCTCACATAATTCTGTTTACAAATCCTCCTGGCTGTCTCCAAGCATCTTAACACATCTCCATCCCCAAAACATGATATACTCTATTTTAGAAGAGTTTAAGAGCTCACGCAGGTGGAAACTGTCAGGAATAGCTCCCTGTTACTCACTCTTCAGAGGCTGCACAGGGGTGTGACAACATAAGAAAACCCTTCCTGGTAAAATCAGATCACAGCTTTTGACAGCCAGTGTTTTCAGACATATCCAAGCTGTAGCTAGAGCTTGGCAGGGAACACTTTCCCTTTCTTGCAAAAGTTTTCAAAACTTCAGTTGATGTTCCTCTCCACATCAGAAAGAAAACTGGAATGAAATCTCCAAACTGTTCACAGACCATGAGCAAAAAAAAAACCCCAAAAAACAACAAAAACAAAGCAAGGCAAAACAAAAATTGGTACAGATAAAAATAATTTTGAAATATTTGATTTGGACTTTTCCTTGCTATTTAATGTCTTTCTTCTACTATAAATTAAATTCAAAAATGAAATGTTATTTTAATGTAGAAAACATCCAAAGTTCTAATCATTTAAAAAAAAAAAAAAAAGAAAAGAAAGAAAAAAATTGGTTTAGAAGAGTTGTAACAATTTTGTAAGCTGGAAAATTTGTTAAAACCATCCCATTTACCACAAACAATTACATTTTGAATATATTTGTCTTTTGTGACAGAAAGAAAAAAAAAAGCTAAAATAAAATTTCCAACCCTTTCAAGCAATGACTTCATGTTTTTGTAACACTTTTCAAGGTGAGAGATGCACCAAAATAAAATTCTGACTTTGCCCAGCCCCTGAAACTGCTTGGAGCCAAGGATGTTGTCAAAGAAACTGGTGGATCCAAGAGTGTTGATGGGTGAAAGAGAGAGGGTCTGAACTGTACAAAAATACCAGTGCCAGCAAGTGAGGTTTGCCCCTTCTTTCCTGGCTGATGGTGCTGCAGAACACACCCATCAAGGGGCTGAGGCACAGAGCCAGGAGCCAAAAGTGGCCAGGTGACCTTGAACAAGCATCAGGCTCAGCAGGGGCTCCAAGGGCTGCAAGGGAGCCAGGAGAGGGGCTACTTGACCTGACACTGGCCATGGGGGGTAAATAATGCTCCTTCCCAGCAACCCACACCCTTTTTCCAGTAGTTTTTCATCCACGTTCAGTTCTCAGCTGTACATGTGACTCTTCCTAAATTCCAAAAATTGATCCATTCAGGGCATGAGGCTTGAGGGAAAGAAAAGGGTCAGCAGATAGCAGGAGAGCCAGCTGCTGTGTTTATGGAGGGTGAGGTTGCCAAATAGCTGCTGAGGGATGGGACAGTGGTGTGGCAGTCATTTTTCCTTCAGCAGAGCTGGCACACGTAGACAGAACATATCCAGACTTGCACTTGAGAGCTTCCAGGATTCATTGGCCCTGACATCTTCTGCCAGAAATAGAGATGTTCTGGAAACCACATCCCTGTCAAAAGGCCATTACTGTACCACCTTGGCTCTGCAATGTGGCTCTGCTCCTTTCTGCTGCCCTTTCCCATGCCAGACACCTATCCCATCTCCTGCCAACTGCTCAGGAGCCATCCATGTGCCTTCTCAGCCACAACCAAGAGTGACTGGGATCAAAGCAACAATTAGGGTAAGGCTTTTTCAGGCTGGTTCAAAAGTTCAGGTTCTGTGATTGTAGCAGCTTCTTGGGCTATTAAAAATAATCAGGATTCCTGAATCTGACATGTTTTGCTTGCACAACTCCTATTTATGCTACTGGGGAAAGTAGTTCTTTGTTGAACACAAAATCTATCTGGTAAAAACCTTTTGGGGGGGAGGTAGAGAATTTAGTCAGCCACCAACCCTGCTGGAGGTAGGAAAAGAAAATGTCCAAGAGACACTGACACCAAATTTTCTGGGGTCGTTTTGTGTGCTACCTGCTCAGTGGAGACCCCAATGAAGAACAGGGAAATGTCCAATTCTCATAAGAACATGAATGCCACATCACATAAGAGCAAATGTCCAAGCAGTGCAGTATTTTGGATGCAACAGTAACTGGTGACAGGTATTCAAGGATGAATGTAAAGAACAGGGCATGGACAGATATTTAGCCTCTAGGAAACAGCAGTATAGAGATCAAACAAAATGGGTGTCTGTGTCTCTTAGAGATACCAAGGCACATGAGGGAACCTCCTTCTACCCTGCAAAAAACTTAAAAAAAAAAAAGTCAATGGGGGAATGTGCCCAGTGGAAGTGAAGAAAACATTATAAATGACTTGGAGTCTGCCTCCCACTAACCACGGGGCAAGACATTTCATCTGGCCTGTGCCTTGGTTCCCACCATGACATAGAGAGGTTGCATCACTGCAGGACGGGGAAAATGAAACCATGTCATGACTGACAAATCCTGAGGTGTGAGGGATGAGGACCAGATGGGACCACTCCAGATGGGTAGGCTGTACTGGCGTCCCCTTTCTGCCACTTTCCCTTTGGCGTCTGGATTTTAGCCCCAGTGTCGTGGAAGCATTGCAAAGACATTGTTCATTACACAAATAACTCCTGGCTGCCATTCATTGTACATTATTTCCCTTCCCTTACTCACTATTTCTTCAATTTGAGAAAGATAAAAACAGCTGCCCTTGTCCAGGCAAGAGAATACCAGACTTTCAGCATCCAGTCAAAAGAGTGAATCATGTTTGGACTCAAGTTGCTATTAATCTGGGGCTGAAACTTGTCTGGAGGAATGATTCAACTGAGTGTGCACAGGGGTAAATTCAGGAAGTTCCTCAAAGCACCTGAGCACGTAGAGGGAAAAGACATCTAATAAATGGACCCCATAAACATTTCACTGGGCTGTAAGATCTGATGTGATTAAATGGCACAAGAATCTGAGATCTCCCTACCCAGCTCTTACTGGGTAACGAGAGTTAGGTGTGCTGCAGATGAGAAAAGAGGGTTTTTCTTTCTCCCAGCTCAATAAAACCAGGGTTTATATATGCAACATACCAGACTTGAGCATCTTAAACTTAAATCTAACACCCAGAGCATACAGAGTGAGCCCCAGGCTCTGCCCAAATTGCTTATGAGCTGAATAAATAAGACAGGCAAAGGGAGAAGTGTTGCTAAGTGAGGAGCTGAAGCATACGTGGGGCTTCAGTTCTTTCAGCAAGGGAGATTTGGGGTCCCACACCCTGTCCCTCACTGCCACAATGGGAGCACTGGCCACCCTACCAGCACCAGGTCCCCTTCAGCCATACACCAACAGCATCTCTGCAGGTGCTGCTGGATCTACAGACCCCTACTAGCCCTCTCCCTCTGTGGGAAACCATCCTGACTAAATAAATGTATTTATTTGCTCTTCATGTTGGAAGTTGAGCTGTTAGCACCTTGCTGATCGATGGGGAGGGATCACAAGGCCTGGAGAGCCAAACCATTTTCTAAATTGTAACCTATCTGCGTCACTGCTAGACCCCTTTTTCCCCAAAAGGAAAAGGGGCACCAGATTAAATTCACCCAGGTATTGGAGGAATCCCAGCTCTGCTATAGATAATACCAACATCACTCTCCGGTTTTAGGTGGGCTATTCTAGGCGCTCCCAGAGCAGCGTGCCTCAGCACCCCAAAATGCATCCTCTCTGAGCATGCCAAGGCCAGCCAGCCAGCCCTGTGGTGACAGGGCAGGGCAGGACCCGAGCCAAGGCCCCCACACAATAGGATCTCTGTCTGAAACTACTCCAGCACTCAGGACCTGCCTTTGTTGAAGACGTCGTGGACAATCTCAGTGTGTTTGGCTCAATACAGAGGAATTAAAAGGAGTCTGAAAGTTGTTGTAGATAAGGTCAGACATTCTAGGGAGGTCTTCCTGGCTTTAAAGTCTATGAACTTAAAGGAAGTAGCTATGAAGAAATTTAAGAGAATCTTCTGCTGCCTGTTCCATCTCTCATGATGGACATGCTTTGACAAAGACAATATTAATCTGTGCTCATGCTTTCACGTGCCTTGTTTCTTGAATTTTCCCTGAGATTTGGTCTGTACAAGCAAATATAGCAGCAACTCTCAAAGAGGGAAGAGTTAAGATAATTTTGACAGTGTACTGTCAAATTTCCTACTTTTCAGAAGTCTAAATTTGCATTAATTTTTCACATTGTGCTCAGGATTAATCCTCTATGCATTCTGGAATGAGACACCATTAAGCAATGTTAACTTTGGGCTGAAGTTTTTTGGCATAAGGTGCTGTATGCTTTAATCTATTTGCAAATCAAAAGCCAGTGCTTTGCACACTTCAGTGAAAAGCCAGAGGCAGCCTGCCCCACTGGAAAGGTCACCAGATTAGGACTCAAGGGAACTCTTCGAAGTTTTGCCACTGATTTACTGTTCAATCTTGGCCAAGTAATCTCTTTCCTTTGTGCCTCTAGTTTTCCTCCCATTCTTTGTGTTTTCTATTCAGGCTGCAGTTCTTTAGAGCAGGAGCAGCCCTCTCGTTTCGTGCTGGTCCTGTGTCTCAGAGCAGGCCCCCCTCTCCTAGCTGAAGAATTCCTACTACATCCCACCACAACACAAAGGGTTCAGAGCCTAAACAGTTCAAAAGAGTTTGGCTTTCATTGACAGGATCTTCAGTCTCTCTCACTGGCTTCCTTAACACAAAGCTTTTCAGAAGAGGTACCAGCCACCTACTGAGTGAGTAAATTCCCAGTCAAAGGGTTAAAATAACAAACTTCATTGAATAAAGAAGAGAAAGGTGTTTAAGAGGAACTCGGATCATATGGTAAACTAGGTATTAGTTAATCAATAGTACTCAAAGGTGAAGGCCGTGTGGAGGAGCCAGAAATCATTGCACAAGTTAAGCAAAGTTTAGCAAGCCTGATTAAGCAAAGCGTTAACTATTTTCTGTGAAAAGTTTCACCTTTCCTCTAACCTAGCTCTGGTAATAGATACCAATCTTCTCTGGGACTGACTCATGCATTAAAGGCTGCAGTGGAAGTTTTGAGACCAATCCATGGATAATACTTCTTTATTGTCCAGACAGTTCATATACTGCATGTTACATATAATTCTCCTATTCACTGGACTCTTGATCCAAACTCTTCTGGTAAAAGGGCTTGTGGGCAGTTTACTTTCTGTCCAATGACTTCATTGCAAAGGATTCTTTCTTCTCTGTTGAGCTTGCCATGTGCAAGCTTTCCTTCCTCTTGTTTCCCTCCTCTTGTTTCCCAGTTTCTGGAAATAATTTGTGGTTTGGAAATGGAAATGCCCTTGTAGGCTTCAAACTGCTTAAAGCCTGCCATACCAGATGAGTTCATTGGATCCATCTAATCTGCTCTGCTCTTGCCATCCATGACCAATACCTGTTGCTTCAGAGGACAGCACAGCTGCACAGTAGCTGCAGGACACTTCGGTTTAGACAGAGTCATTTCTCTGTGAGGAGCTGACAAAGCATCCACTTCCACCCTGAACTGCCCCAGGTTTTCTGAGAGGGTTTCTCAAGGCAGCAGCTAAAGGACAGAGACCCCCCACAAGGATAAAGAGACTTAAGGGGGACAAAGTACATTGGCACATATCAAAAAAGGGCTTCCCAAAACGTAGCACAACAAACACTGATCAACCCCTTCCAGGACTGGCTTGGCTCGCTTCCCCTGTTCAAAGAAATTGGCAAGCAAATCTTTATTGTAAGAGACAGAACAGAAGCTGGAGGGGAGGTACTGAAATCTGGGGATAATTCACAAAATCCTGGCCTGTGGTGTAGAAGGAAACTAGTGTTGTGTATCTATAATTTGTATTTCTTTTGTTACTGCTGCTAGATTTAAGCAGATAGAAGCAACCTAACAATGATCACATCTCATTTCCAGCTGACACGTTTCCTGACTGCTTTTAAACTAATGGGAAGCAGGTATAAGCCAGGACAGACGTTTTTTGGCTTGCTCATTCATGTCAAGACCATCTTGTGCTTCACAGATATCCTACATATTGCAGCAGGATAACTTTTTCAACTAAGTACAATTTAGTAAGATGAAGATACCAGATTTGGTTTGCCATTTTGCCCAAAGAGCAGGACCATAGTTCTCCAAGGCTGGTGACTCCATGGCTCACGCCTTGTCTCTTGCCATGGCCAACAAGTAGCGTCAAGGCCACGACGCTGGGCTTGGCTCTCTCTCCGTGAAGAGAACGGTCAGGAAGACCAGCTGCCCTCACCCCATGTGAGCTGGGCTGGCCTTCGTGCCCCCAGGGGGTGCACAGAACCCAGGGGACCGCTCTTGGGATGAGGGACGCTTCCAGCAGGAGCCAGGCGCCAGCGGAAATGGTGGGATGCGTGGTGCTACATTGCCACCTTGTGGAGAGCTCCCACTGGAGACCAGTGGAGGAAGATGGCTGGCTGGCAAGGTGTGGGCTGCCAGAGCCTCTCCCCACTGCTGTGTGCCCGTGGCTGGCCAAGCGCTGGTGCTGTGACCCAATGGGCCACTGCATGTTGCAGTTACTTCTCCTCCAAGGGGTGAAGCACGGGAGCACCATGCAAGGCCTGGAGGTCCTATGCATGGGCAACATCATCCCATTGACCCAGCACCTGGATTTGCAGGTTTGGTATTAACGTTTTGTATAAGTGTTGCCAGTGTGAACCATGAGCCTGGTCCTAGCTCAGCCTGCAGGGTAGGAGTCTGTTATCACAGTTGTCAGTAACTCTTGCAGTGCTGCTATCCACAAAAGAAGAGTATTGCTGTGCTCTGTGAGTCCAAGCCCCCACAAGCTCAAGGAGAGAATGAAGGAAAATGTATTTCCTTTCATTAAGTGCAGAAGAAGCCTCTGGTGGCAATGCTTTTTATATTAGTGGTGTCCCCAGAGAGGTTCAAATACATAAACCCACAACATGCTCCTCCTGTTTGTGTGATGGAGTACTGTGTTGACAGACTGGAAGAGAATTACTGACAAATGCTACCATGTGGACTCTCACAGTGATGCCATGTATTGATTTCCATCTGGTGATGATGTGCACTTTTGCGATTGCCTTGACACTATTCTCCCTCTTCAGAATCTGCAGACTGAGTTTTTGAGTGAAAAGAATTAGCATTGTTTATTATTTACTCAGTACTAGAGGAGGTCTGCAACTTTATGGGCCCTTACAATTACAACGAGAAAAAAAAAAAAAAAAAATCACAGGTCCCTGTCCCAAAGCCCTTAGCAAGAAGAATTACCCGTGACAGAGAGAGGCAGGCAAACCCTGGGGAGATGGGTTCCAAGAGAAACAGCATATGACAAGTGACACACAGATAACTCCTGCTGCCTGAGCATCAATTTGAAGAACAGTAATGGCTCTACATGAGGTAAAATACATCCAGCACTGATTAGAGGGATCAAGCTGCCCTCCCAGGTTGTCCTCTGCCAACACATCCTGCACTGTATCTGGAAGTAAATAAGAAAATCCCTCAGCTTTGGGAATTGTGGTAGATCACACAAGTATCTGAAGCGTGGGCTGAACTTTTCAAGACCCTGAGAGAGGGACAGTCTTTGATTTCACGGAAATACGATACCTCCTCAAAGAAAGGGTCACATTCTTTGAAATGCAAGATATGGACAACTGAGGAGATGTTGGCCAACAACAACAGGACATGAATGCCAACATGTCCTGAGGGAATAAAGGCAGTAAATTTGAGTTCCAGAGGTTTGCCATGGGACTTTTGCTAAACCCCATTTGCCAGCAAATTCAATGTCTCTTAGAAACAGACCTACAGAGGTGTGAAAATGTGCTGATACTCATGAGAAACACTGTCACCTTTCTTTGAACAAAGGTTTATCTTGGTCAAGGCAATGGCATTAGTAGAGAATATTTGTTTTGCTCCAAGGCGTGCAATTTGATATCTCATGAGACCTTAGTTAAGACACAAATACTCTGCAGTGAATGGAAATAGTAAGGCATGTACTAGACCTACCAACATGAGCTTCAGTGACAGCTTTCAGCATATTGTTATTAACTGGGAAGCATTATCCTAAATAGGATCATTTATTAGCAAGATGCTTTCAAAAACTGGCTATTAGTCCAATAAGGTTTAGCATTTTCAGTAATAACCTAGGTGACACAAAATCTCTGATAGTGGGATTTACAGGAGTATACAAATTACTAAGATAGTAAAGAAGAAAGAGAACAGGTTGGATTGGGGAGGGGGCTACAAGAAGTACCTGCTTAAATTATCACCATGCAATATGTGCATTTTACAAGAGGCAAGTGAAACTCACCACACCTGGCAATAAAGGCTGAGGTTCAACTCCACCCATCTCCTGCCCCTAAATGGCATTTAAAGTAAGAGCATAGTTGGCCTAGGATTCCTCTATAGCCAATGAAGAAAAGATGGCACCTCCAGCAGGAAAATCTGACTGAAGTTTGAAAGGTTGAAGCCAAGGCACTGTGTTTAGGGTGAAAAATCTGTCTTGCAAATCTGTGCATAAGGAACATCAAAATTAACCACCTCAGCATGAGATCTCAGTGCAGTGTTTGGTGACTAATATGACACTCAGGTATAAAAAAAAGGCTTTACCAAGTAGGAACAGAGAAGTGGTTTTGTCCCTGAGCTGACCACTATTAAACTCATTAGAAGAATTGTATCTTCAGTCTTGGCATCCCCAGTTCAGGAAGGATATGGATGTCTCAGCGTCCAAGTAAACCACAAAAATGACCTTGCAAGAGAAAACAAGTATTGCAATGCTACAAGTATAAGCCTTTAATCTGCTGCAATTAGTCAAAATGTGACTTGATATTTTTATATGTAGGTACTTTTTCATGGAAAAGATGCCTTACAGACTTTTCAAGTCTTTCACCAACAGACACAAAAAGATTCAGAGAGAACTCTGGCTGATGTTAAACAAATTCAACTGTGAAGCAGGATATGATTTCCTCTCTGTGCGGGTAGTTAATACTCAACATGTAATGAAATCACAAAACATTTGGAGTTTGTCAGACACAAACTGACATTTTAGCACTTTGGCACACATGATTACATGGGAGTGCTTAGGTTTAAAAGCATGTGCTTGGACAGTTACTGCAGAGCAGCTGATGCATGGTAACTCATCAGCTAAAGTTAACCTGTTCCTGGATCAATATATTTCATAAAAACATTCACTCCACAGCAGCTCCTATAAAAACATTTCGCAACCTAACTATACCCAAGAGAAAAAATACAGAGATTCACCACAGTCTGTTCTTACCTAGGGATCAAAGAAATAGAAGCCAACACTAGAAATAATGGGATATTAAGAGGAGACAAATGGAGTTGCACATCTTTATGTCAAAGCAGTAAAAGTCACGTACAGTGGATGAGGGTGGACAGCTCCGTTACTCCAGGCTCTGCCTTCCGCACCAGAGAAGCTCCACATTCTTCTGAAAACCTCAAACTTCATTTTGTGATTTAGATATTCTCATAAGCACTAAAGTAATGTCAGCCTGAAGAAGCAGCTCTGATGGCTGGGATCTCTCCTTTGTTTGAGCCAGTGGTCTAGCAAAACCTAAAGGCATCTATTTCAATGGTGCATCCTTACAATTACCCCTGCAACAAATGCTAGTATTACATGCTTCCCTCTGTTCTTGGGCTGCTTCTTAAGCCCCCCCAAGCCCTACAAACCCTTCCCATTCTGTTCAACCATAGCTGAGCCTCCAGCTTTATTTTGGGTAGCCTCAACAAAACAGTTCCACATTCACTACACATAAATCCGTGCAAGTCGATCATGCAGGGGCAACATAAAATAAATGGAATTGAATACCAAGATGACACAGAGGAGATTGTACTTGAGTGTATTATTCATTTCCATATTTAATTCATTACATTTTTTTCTTCTTTCCTCTTCTTTTTTTCCTTTATTTTTTTTTCCCCCTTTCCCCCCCTTCAATTTATACAGAGCTGCAACACATTTTCCAGCCTGCTGTGCTGGAATGCTGCAGTGTCAAGGGACTTAGCAGTTAAATGTAAGACCTTGTTGTTGTATTGTGCACTGGGCCTTCGTCCTCAGGAAACCGACAGCTCCAAGTTAGATAACAACTGGTAAATCATCATCTTTGCTAAGTGTGTGCAAAGGCAGGTAGGGGGGCCAGGAAGGAGCCTTCTTTAGAGCAGGAAAAGAAATAAACATCTCTCTTAAGGGATTAAGAACTTCTCTGACCATCCATCTTTTAAGTTGCCTCCTAAATCTTTGTTTTTTCTGATACTGGTGTTTCTTGACCTTTTTTTTTTTTTGAGTTGGGAGAAGATATCTTCTGAGGGCTCTCAGCAGGGTGGGAAGGACAAAGGAGATGTGAATCAGAAAGTGGAAAGGATACCTTGCCATAGGAGTGAGGGGGAAGAAATCCAGAAGCCAATTTCCTTTTGTACTTCAGCAATGATCATTCACTATTCTCTAAGGGTTAACCTTGCCTGGAAAGCCCATGGGAGGAAGTGTGCACTGGTTGGTTGCAGGGACCGGATAAAATGACTTAATAGAACATGTTTTCTTTTCTAGCGCCGATTCCCATGATTTTGTAATAAGCCAACCTTGAATCAGCTTGCAGAATTTCCCTTCCATATTCTCTAACACTTCTCTAAATTCACCCTCGTGCTTCTGGAATGACCTGAAATTTCACATTCTCCCCCCAACATGCAGAGAAAGCAGCTGACTTCACTCCCCTGCCTAGGAGACAATGCTGTGCTTCTCACACCTCTGCTCCAGCCCTGAGCAGTTTCTACCTCAACCCAGCTGATGTTCCATATGAGCACTGGTAACTCTTTTTTCTTACTTTTATTCATCTGTGTATGAAGTAATATAGTCCCATGGAGGCATGTTGATGCATGTAGAAGAGAAAAACAAAATACTTAATCCTAGCCAGATGAAAGGAAGGGAAAAAACAAAACAATAATCATGAGTTCTTCCACACTCCTGCTTGGTAAATTTTTCTTCTGAAGCCAGCTGTTTGACAGATGGCTTTAAAAGTCGTGTTCACTGCTCTTAGATAGGCTGATGGTCTCATTCTGTTTGCTCTTTTTTGGTTTGGAAAACTGCAGAGACAAATGGATGGAAGTCACTCTTCTTCAGGTTCACAACTTCATTGCACAGCAAAAAACCCACTGCAGTGACATAGGGGGTACTGAGGATAAACTGGCTAGATCTGAAAGCAAATTAGGATGGACAGGAGAGGCAAGTCTGGACAAGGCTTTTTCAATTGCCCTTCATGCTTTTGTGGTGTCCACAAGCTTAACTTTTGTATGGTAGGAGTTCAGTGAGAACAAAGATTTCTGTCACCCTCAAAAATGATGTTATTCTGTGAGATCAGTAGGTTGTGGGTTTTTTTTCCAGTATCTCTGATTTCTCTTCATACCCCCCACCCCCTCCCTCCCCACACTTCCTGCCATGTAGAAGAGAGAATTTCTAAACCTCCAAACATTTTTCAAGCCAGAAAATCCAGTTATATCAGTTACTATACTTAATTTCAATAATTCCAGGATGTTCTGCTTTGGTCTTGGAACTTAAACTCATCAGGGTCCCAGACAGTGTCAGTCTCTGTTCTCTGCCCCTTCCATTACTTCCATACAGTTGGTCAGGCTCTTTACCCTCTTCATGGCCTCCTCCCATTCCTAAAAGTCCTCCTAACAGCTCTATTTCTTATGGAAACTCTGGATAACTCTCTCCACACCTTCCCTTGACCTCCTCCTCCTCCTCAGCAGTTTCCCCCACAATTCTGGTTGAAGGGACAGTTAACCCTGACCACCCATGATAGCACCGACAGCCTCCTGCTCTTTCCTGCTCTTGGAGGCTGCTCTGCTCCCCACACTGTCTGTGGCTCACCTGAGGAGATCACAAGGCAGGAATATCAGCTTCATATGCATGCTCAAAACACCATGAAGGTGCAAGGGGCTGCTCCCAGGTGTAAGAATCCTTTAGGTTCATATTTGTACTGAGCACAGTAAGGTGAACCATCCCTTGGGTAACAGCAAAAGAAAGGGACCACATCACTGGGTTTGCCTTCTCTCTTCAACCTGGCATTCAGTCCTGAACAAGCATCTTTCTCAATCTGATGAATCTTGTCCAGCTTTCTAGTCTTCTCAGAGCAAGGACAATTATTTTGTGTTTGCATGTCATCTGTGCTACCCAAAAGGCAGTTCTGGGCAGGTAAAGGACTAGCACTTGTTGTGGAGACAGAAGGGACAGAGAGCAGGAAAGAGGAAAAAGATGGCACACGTAGTGAGTGTCTGTAGGATTAAGAACAGACACGGGTGGAGAATAATGGAAAAGACATGGTGGAAAAGTCTGTCAGCACAGCTTGAGTGGGTCTGTTTGCACAGTGTCACACAGGGACAGGTAAGAACTGCTGCATGGCAAGCCAACAGCATTCACTGCCCTCCAAGGAAAGACAACACCTGGTGTGAGGGAAGACTACAGATCTGACATCTCTCTGGCTTTCACTGCACACAGGATTTTTTGAGCTGCAAGATATTTTTAATTTATTGGCCACTGGAATCAAGAAGACACTGAAGTGAGCCACCCCACACCCACACATTTTCTTTACATTTCCATACTCTAGTTCCAAAAGTCTCTCATAATTATGGAGAAAGAGACTGCAAATCTCTTCAAGAATATTATATGACACTGAAAGAGTTATGACACAAGACATGTTCCTAGATGACACTTACCACACTTTTAAACTTATCCTCAGTACCAATAAATAACCCATTTTCTTGTTTGTGTGCTCTGATAGAGCAACCCTCATCAGCAAATTCTGGTTTTCCTTCAGTTGACCCACATACAGTTTACTGGATGCAAGTCTATTGCAAAGTAATGCAAAAGTTACATGGGATCAGCTGTGCTCAAAAGCTTTGTGAGAAGTGTATTTTCCAGGAAATGCCTGAGATTAGCTCGGTTGGTGAGAGCATGGTGTTAACAATGCCAAGGTTGTAGGTTCCATCCCCATATGGGCCATTCACTTAAGAGCTGGACTCAGATCCTCGTGGGTCCCTTCCAACTCAGAATGTTCTGAAAGGTGAGACAAAGGTTCTTTAGCGTGCAAAGGATTTGCTCCAAAGCCCACTGAAGCTGCTGGAAGGCCTTAGGTTGATTCCAACAGTCTTTGGATCAGAACCAAGGGGGGGAAGAAGTGGCGCCAGGCATAGAGGGTAACATAAAAGAAGGCACAGAAAGTAAAATTCAAATTTATAGACAGCACTGCAAATTGTTGAAAGGTACTGTTGTGGATGTGTTGTGTACATTGTGAAATGTCCCGGATCCAAACCTTGTCCATCACACCGTAATTCATACAGTGATACTACAAGTCACAGCACACATTCCTCAACCAGGAGATAAGAAACTATGCCTCATAAGAAGGAAAATCATCTCCTGTGTCCATGAGATGGTGCCTCTGCTGAGACAGCCAGTGTACACCAGCTGTTATGTTTTTCATCTGTTGTACTACACTGACATACTCATTTATTACAGCCCACTGCCATCAGATGCCAGCAGCTGCAGCTCATCCCCTTACGGTTGTTTCTGATGAAGTGCTTTTCAGATCAGAATATGCCAATCTGTCAAACCCTAGACTTTTGATGGGGCAAGAGAGTTCAACCAACTGCCTCCAGTTTTAAATTCCACTTTTGTTTTTAAAATTAAACCACTGGTAATAAAAGAACAAAACACAAAGCAGAAGTCAATATTGAAATCAAATGTTTTAGCTGATGTTAGAGGAAAAGGATTCAGAACTTGGGTTTTCATTTTGCAAAAATTTTCAAAATTCTGGCTGTTGGCCCAAGTTTTAAACCCAGGTTCAGTTTAGAAAAAAGAAATCCTGAAAATGTTCACAGGATAGGAAAGCCATTTCCTGCCAACTCTATATTGGCTTACAGTTCTGACGCATGCAAGCTGGATTTGAATTAGCAGATTAGGCCCAGATCCAAAAAGGGACCTAGGTACTTAAAGTGGGACTGAGGTATGTGAGGCCCAGACAAAGGTCCTCCTCAGCCCCTGGAAACCACTGAGTTTTCAAAATTGGTAATTCTGCTTTGGAGAATGCCTGAAAGCACCTCAGCTTCCATATGCAGTTCCATGCCCACGTCCCCGCTTCACCTTCACCCACACCTCCCCAGCATCTCCTGGAGCATGGCACCAAAGCCAGGGCCCTCCAAACATGCAATGGCAACTCCACTTGCTTCCAAAACACAAACAGAGGAAGAGGTGGTACCACCTTATCTTACAATAGCTCAGGGCTTGGAGCACACACCCAAGGCAGAGCTGGTTTCCCTCAGCTTGTGAGGACTCAACCCTGCACTGCAGAGGGTGCCCTGGCCAGAGGAGAAAAAAAAAAAAAAAAAAAAAAAAAAGAAAAGAAAAAAAAAATCTTGGCCCTGGTTTCCTCTGTCAAGTTTTGTATAAACACCTGATTTTGCTGTTTTCAATGTGTGAGTATATAAAACACTGACTGAGGAAAACAGGCCTAAAAGCCATACACACTTTATCTTCAAGAGAGTCTTTTGGATTTAAGGCATCCCCGTGTCCTCAGCATTGCCTTTGCCTTTCTCTGGCATCTCCTCCATCAGCATTGGCCTGTTTCCTCTCTCCCCCCATTTTGGGGTCAGGAGGAGGCTCTGTGGGTCTCACCCCTTGCACACACAGGTCGGTTCAGCTCTATCACTGGGTGGGGGGACACAGCCTGCTCTCAAGCCTCAGAGCAGTGCAGCCCCACTGTGCTGTTATTCCTGCCTGTGCATTACAGAGCAGGGAATTAGGCTTTCTTGTTTACATTTTCTCTTTTCTCTTTCACCCCCTCCTTTTTTTCCCCCCTTCTTAATAAAGAATGTTTTCAAAAACAAGTGCCTGCATTCGAGCTCCTGCGAACTCTAGTTTCCTTGGAGAAACGCTTGTGCTCTTTAACTTAAAGAATTTCTGAAACATATAGGAAAGGAATTTCATAAACTGCTCATTGAAAAACATTCCATACATTCCCCTCTCATCCAGAGACACCCGTGTGTGGTCTCCGACAAGGTCAGGTTTGGGGCTACGTAACGGGGACAAAGATTCCAGCGCTCGGAAAACAACAGATACCACAGAGCATGGGACGGGGGGGAAAGGACCTCGTGACTCCCGTTGCTGGAGGCCGGGAGACCACCGGAAAGCCAACAGACAGTAAACACTGCGTTATCCCAGCGAGGAAAATCCCAGCGAACCTCCCACGGATCTGCCGAGAGAGTGACATCAGGCGCTGCACTGCTGAGGAATGGGGGGCAAAAAGAGGAAAAGAGGACAAAAAGAGGAAAGCGGTGTTTGCAGCTTGTTGTTTAATCTAAGAAAGGTGAAGACAATGAAGGAGGTCCTTGGGAGGCAGTGGATGGCTGCTGCAAATGGTGGGCAGCCAGGCTGGGAGATGATTGCGGGTGGATAGAGTGGTGGGAAGAGCACCCTGGGTTTAGATTGCCTCCCCTGATTTTGAAATCAGGGAGGCATGTTTGCCAGCCCTGCCATCCCCTGGGGCACTGAAGCTCTAGGAATGAGCGCTCTGCACATCTTCAGTTTACACTGTTTGCAGAAACCATAGCGTTGTTTCCAAACCAAGTACTCTGAAACATGCCAAAGGCACCATTCCTAATCCACTGCGATGGACATGACTCACGGCAGGTCTTAAAACAAAATTACCCAAAGCGAGGAAAAAAAAGCATCAGGGAAATTGTCTCTTGGAGAAAGTTCTTCTCCAGTACCTGATGAAATGTCACAAGATGTGTTTTATTACACAACTTTCCACTGAAGTCTACATGCTAGAATTGATTCCTGAGTTTAGATAACTGGAAACATGTCAATTCACAGGAGAACCTTTGAGATCTTTGAAAAAGTCCCTACATAAATAAGTCTGAACCTTCTTTTTGGGGAAATTGGAAAGAAAGGCCACACCTGGATCATCATTCATGTTGCCCTGCTTATCTTGTATCACCATTCACATTAGCATGGATTATGCACCACCACTGGCACTGTAAAGTGTAGTAGTTTCAATTTTGTGAGGTATTGCTGGCTTTCTAGAGCTCACTAGTGACAACATCCACTCAATGCAATCAGGATCCAAAGCTTTTCATCTGCCCCTTGTGTCACTCCTGCAGTTAAGCAAACCCTTCATCCTCAGCAGTCACCAGTACATTAGAAATATTTGAACCTAGGCTGTTCTTGCTTGGACTTGGCTCCATTCATGAGCAGGGGGAAAAAATCAGCTTTGGCTGAAGATGTCAGACCTTTAGTCACCTTTACAAAAGTTTCAGATTGCATTAAACTGACCACAAACAACAGCCTGTCTAGATTTCTGTAGCAAACCACAAGGAATGAAAAATGGCTGACAACAAATACGCACTCTTGACATTACAGTTGCTTAACTCCTTAAATCTGGGATCCTGAGTCAGGAAAAAAAAAGTGCAAGGCATAATTACAAATACCCAACTTGATCTCGTGCATCATCCTGAATGGATGAAATGGCTGGCACAAATAAAGCTCTGCTAGCAAAGCACAACAAATTGTCTTCATTGCTGCTGCTGGTTGTCTCTGCTCTCCTGTTTGTTCTCTCCTAGCTCTTTATAAATTCAATCCAGATATTAACAATATCCATTAGCTCCTCCAGAAGATTATCTCAGCTTTAGTGACTGGAATGCAGGGATTAGAAAAAAAAAAAAAACATTTGGTTTTGTTTTTAATAAAAGTATATGTTGATTTAAAGTGATGGCTTTTAACATCTGTTGTGCAAGTCTTTGTGGTAATAACCCTCAGAGATTGTTGGAGGGAGAGATCATTTAGTAGGTAATAAACATCAGTGATTTCATTAATGAAATATTCTAGCACAGACATTGCAAATGGGAAGAAGCAGGGCTTCCACCTGCTTAGTGATTTCACTGCTGAGGCTAAAGCTGGCTGCTGCTGGCAGGGCAGGAGGTGCCCTGGTGCCCCTTTGCCCAGCTGCAGGCACAGCTACATCAAGGTGTGTGCAGGGAAGGAGAGCTGCCTCGGGGGATAGCAGGAACCTTCCAACCATCAACATGTGAGGCACAGATTTCGAAATGCCTTACCAATAAGGGATGTCCTCAGTTCCTGACATTGCTGCAACCCAGCTGACAGCTCTTTCTTGGAGCACTGGATGCCTGTTAGCTGGAAAAGGGTGACACAGATTGAGCAGGGAGTACGGGAAGTTGATGGGTCACTCATGTGAATCCAAAGAACTACAGTTCCTGGCAAAAAGAGGTGAAAACCTTCTGGAGAAATCCTTTCATCTTCCTCCTCAGGGAGAGGTTTTGAATGCAATTTCCAGCCAAACTCAAATTTTTTCTGGAAGTCTTCATTGATCATGTGTGTGAGTGTGGAGGGGAGATCCTTCAGAGACCAGTTTTACAAACAACAACAACAACAAAGCAGAACGCTTCAAAGACAAAAAGATCATGGGCTGGAAGAGAGAAGTTCTTCCCCATCTTGCAGACGTTCAGAGAGCCAGAAATAAATTGAATGATGGGGAAATGCCCTTTCCCACACAAGGGCCCAGGGCCCCCACCCACCCAGAACATATTCTGGTGCCTGTTCACAGCAGTTTTCCTTTCCCTGCACAGCAAAGATCAGGGCACGAGGGAGAAAAGTGTGCCTTTGGATATTAGCTCATCATGTGGCCCTAGGCACAAAGAGGAAAAGTTACTCTCCCTCCTCTCCCCTTTATCAGCTAGTCAGCAGCTCCTGTCCTACCTGAGATACTTGCTGTACCACCAGCCATCCAAGGGAGCCTTCAATCCCCTTTCTGAGCCCTGCTCCCTGCTCAGTGAGGAGAAGGGTGCCCAAAGCCCCCTTCCTCCAGCCTTGATGCCACCACAAAGCCCAGTCCTGGCAGGACAGGCTCTACACGCTGTGGAGCAGCTCAGTGCTCCTCTGGACAAAGCCCGTGCAGGGAGTGGGATTGGACCAGCGTGCTGAATCAAAAGCATCTGAAGAGTTGTCCTGCCCCGTGGCTTTGCGGCAAGCTGAGGAAATCCCTTCTGAGCTGTGCTGAGGGATCTCTTTGAGGCTTCTTGGCTTCCTGCAGCCTTCTCCTCCCTTGTCAGACAGCTAAGGGGAAACTGCTGATGCTGGCTCCCCACAAGACATCTTTCTATTATTTGGGGGCACAGGTTTCCCCACTTCTTGGTGACCAGGGCATAACCCAGGGCTCTCCACAAATCTCCTGTGGTGCAGAGGAAAGAGCTGGTTGTGTCTGCAGGGACAAGGATCACCTGCATGCCTGCTGGCACCTGTGGTCTCCAGCCAAAAGGACAGCAGACACTGATCTTTACTGGGCATAAAGAGCATCAGCTAAGATTACAGAAAACAAAATAGTGTGGTGGAGACCAAGTAAATGCCTTGGAAAGACAGGATGGTTTACACATTTTCAGATGAGCCAGCATAAAGACAGCATTTTCTTGATCTGGAAAATGAAGCAAAAAACACAGCTCCTGTGACTTCTCTGGAATTACAGCTTTTGTTTGGTTTTACCTGTTACTTAGCACAAGATTAGCATGGGCCACCCCATTTTCTCCCAGTGAAGGCAGCTTTTGTCACCAAGGCTACAGTAAAGGAAGGGATCGGAAAGGAAAGGATGAGAAAGTAAAGGATGAGAAAGAAAAGGAGAGAAGGACTATTCATTTTCTTTGCTTAATAAGATCTGACAAACTGTCAGTTGTCCCAGCCACTAAGGATACTGCTACCCAGGGTGTTTCATGCAGTGGATCTGTTACCTTTTTGTCACACAGTATTCAGAAAGAACAGACTGGACTCAGAGATGGGTATATTGAGGCCATATCTAAACTGCATGGCAGACTCATGCCTGAGGTCATTGCCACCAGAGACATCCAGGAAAGAGGATATGATTGAAAACTCACCCATGTGCACAGGTTTCCTTCCCATGACCACGAGGACATGTGCAGGAGAAGATGGTTTGCGCCCTGAAGGAAAGTCAGGGAGCTGAGGCACAGCCACACACCCTCTAGTTAAGAGAGACTGATCTGGATGCATCATTTACATGCAGGGGTTTCTCAAGGACCACTTACCTCCCTGTCCTAGTCAAGTTCTGGACATCCCAGATGGTCCCACAGAGAGATCATGGCCCCACTGTGATGTTTTACACTTTTTATGGAAAGGCACTTTTAGCTCACATTAACAAACAGAAATATTCTTTATCCATCAAAGCCAGATGCATTTGAGGATAGAGCCAGTGTTATCCATAAAGCTGTCAAGAAATTTTCACAGGTTTTATCAGGTTTTTTGAACTGAACAAATAGCTCCTGAATGTTTTTGGAAATCCTCATTTTTCTGTCTGACTACAGGGAGTTTTCATATTTCAAGATGTGGGGGAAAACTGCCACAACTTTTGAAAGCAAAAAATCAATGTTAGTTAAAAAGATGCAATTTTGTTTGTCTGTAAAACTTTTTTGATTCTCTCTAGAAGACTTTACCATAATTTAAGCATCTAGATCATAAATAAAATATTGGTAAATATATAAAAGATTGCTTTATTTGCAACTGCTTCTGCCAGGAGCTAAGTGCAAGGGCAGCCTTTGCCATGGGTGCTGTTGCCACTCAAGCCCTGGTTGTTCTGTACTTGGTGACATGGGAACCAGTGGTACACAATTTAAAGTGATCTGCCAATTTAACAAACAATTGAGAGGGGGTACTGGCATGCAATATTTCATCACCCAAATCCCCAAGCTGCAACCAAGCTACTGATTTTCTTTCTTGATATCCATATCTTTGTAATTTTTGCTTTGTTTCTGTGCTCAGAGGACTGACCCTGACCAAGGGACTGCTGTAGACACTCCATCCAAGCAAAGGATGCTGCAAGAGACAATTCCCATTCCCTCAGCTGCCCAAAGCCTTGGCCTTCATGCTTTGCAGCAAGGAATCCACATCCATCACAAACTGCAGGGAGAAGAAGGGGACCAGGACAATGAGGTGAAAGAGTGAAAAAGCTGTTCATCCCAAAGGGAGGCACAAAAAGAACAACCTTTCACTCTTCCTCAGGGACCGTGCAAAGCACTTTGATCCAATCATGGCTTTAACGAGAAGGATGTCCCTAAGCACACAACACTTGGTCCTGGTGGACTGAGATACCCAGGGACCCAGACCACAAAAGAGAGCAGCAACCTCAGCAAACAGAAATTGAGGAGGACATTCAGTTTTGCTGCTTCTTTTATCTCTTCTTAACAGCCTAATTGGAGTGTAATGAATTTAGGGTTGGTGCTCTCTGCCAGACTCGCTTCTTTGATGTGTTTTTGGCCTCTGTGCTACAAAAATGCAATGGGAACCAAAACCAAGATATTACACCTCCATAAAGTGTCTCTGGGTTTACCATGAGATTCCAATGCCTGTGCCAAGTGACCAAAGCCACTAACAGGCCGCTGCTTGCCAAGATGTTTGGGCAATGAATAAGAAGCAGAGAGAGATGCCACTGTGAATCAGAGTGAGGAATGCACGCTAATGGCAGCAGAGGTGGATCCCGGCTGTAATGTGGAACAGAAGAGTGCTGTGGTCATGCTTCTCTGTGGCTGCAGCTTGCAGGAGCAGCTGGTGGTGTCTGGAGGGCTGTGGCAGGCCAGGAGGGTTTTAGGAGGTAGGAAGAGTACTGCTGTACAGGGACACAATGACACAGCACACGAGCTGCTCGTGCTGCCAACAACCAGGTCACTCCCAGGCCAAGGGTCTTTCCCCACCCCATTTCAACCATTCCTGCCTTAGGCTGAAAGAGATGCAGAGCTATCTCTATCATCTCTTTCCCACATCAGGCTACCATGCTTTGCTTGGCTCTCAGCAGGGCATCCCCAAGGGCAGAGAGTAGCCACTACATGACATGTGAGTGCCCAACACACAGTGCATGCTCAGGGGGCCATCACCCCCCCTGCCCACCACACACCCTGTCAGGGTCACCATGCCACCAGTGGGGACAGCAGAGTCAACAGGCAGAACTGGGAAAGGCCTCCCTGGGGGACATCCCACCCTGCAGAGAGGAGAGGGATCCCCACCACCTCACTTAGATCCTCCAGGTGAATGATAACCTGCCCTTGAGCACACATGAAAAGCCTGGTCATGCTTTCCAATTAAAATGTCCAAGGGCCTCACATAAAATTTCCTCTTATACACAAATAGATAAATCATGGGAGTTTGGTTCTGAAGAGGCTTCATTAAGTATGCATGTTTTCTGTTTCCACTCAAACACCAACTAAGCAAGCCCACATTAGATGAACCAATGCATCTAGTCCAAAAATCACTGCCCAAAGGAAAATCCAACTGCTTATCTCTTCCCCTGTCTGAAATGATCTTGCTCACAACAAAAACAATGTGCCTCCTTGGAAAAATCATGGCTAATGACAGTTCATGTACTTGCAGAATATTCAGGGCTGATTTCCCACCCTATTTAAATCAATACAGCTATGACCATTTTAGGGAAGCTATCCCCAATTGACAGATCCTGGGAACCTGGCCCTGAATCTCTCTCTGACTCAAACAGCCTTTACCCTGTGACTGCATGTTTGAGACATGGGCTGCTGATAAGATACTCTTCTAGTTAAAGGCAGCCCTCCTTCAGCTATGATTCACATTCAAGAGCAGTTAAGTGGTCCAGCTGTTCTGGACACAAACCTTCCCTCTGCAAGAAAAGCACTTTCTGGAAGAGGTGTACTCACATAGCTTTGCTGGTAAGCAGGCTATATAACCAATACCAGAACTGTGCTCCAAAGCCTGACACTAGAGGCAGGACAAACCCTCTTCCTGCCTTGCAGTGGTCACTCTCACCTTAGCTCCATCAGATGTGAGTGGAGAGCTATTTTACAGCTTGCTCATTACTCAGGGGACAAAGCAGGGAGTCTGAAACTGAGCCTCTTTGTGTTCTGGAAGACTTAGGCATCCACACCAGCCACGTGTGGGCAGCATTTAATGGGCCAGTAGTAAATTAGTGTCCCATGGGACCAGCAGGGCAGCCCCTGAGACCAAGAGGTGTGCAGCTCCTGTGATCAGAAAGCATCCCCATCTTCTCAGTGGCATACATCTGTCAAAGCAAAATGGCAATGGGACACGACCTGAGCATTCACCCTGAGGTTTCCCCCAGCTCCACAGGGAGCTCAGTGCTCCATTTGCTGCCCCTGGGGACTGCATGGCTTGGCCACTGCCATGAGCACATCAGGCCATACACGTGCAAGCAGACATTCTCAGCTGAAGGGCTGGAACAGCTCCTTCTACTGAACATCTGGACTTGCACATATAAACTACTCAACACTCTCTTCCAGAATTACAGAGTCTTTCATATCTTATCTCTCAAAAACCACTTATCAGCCCACGGCTTTCAGACTTCAGTCTCTCCCGTCTGCCAGAGTGGAACCCAGCCATGTAAAAACATGAATAACAGCAGCCCCTCTCTCCTCTCCCACGCTGATGGCTGCAGCTCCTCTGATGGGGGCTTGAACTCTGGGGGCAGCAGGAATAGCTCCATCTACCCTTCTGCTGTGGACTGGCAGAGGAAGTTTAGCAGAGTTTAACCACGGGACAATAGATCACTGGAGCATGAATGCCTCCTCCCATCCCAAGCTGAGGAAGGTGACAAGCAAAATGTACATATTTATTCTCTTAAATACGATGACAGACAGTAAGGAAACATTTGTGAGCTCGTATTGCTGCTGCATGGAACCTCCACATCAAACATGCACAAAAAAAGGCAGGTTTGTGCCCATAAATGAATATTAATAATTGGAAATAGTCTGGACTTTTTGTCAAATCAAGACTTCTTTCTAACTAAATAACCCCTTTTTTAACACTAACAAAATGCTCAGAGAAAGTTTCATTTATAATATTTCAAAAGCACTGTTCAGAAGGGGAGAGAAACCCTTTTATTGTCCTCTTCTGTTTTTCCTTCCCATTTTCTTTCAAAGAAAAGAAAGGTGCAGAGGAGGAAGTGCAGGAAGAGTTTCTGAGCTTGTGAGCCATGAAAACACTTCAAGTTTCAGATTCATTGGGCATCAAAATTTTCACACAACCCCCCCTCCCAAACTTTTCAAGTCTTCCCATAAAAATTCTGAAACAAAATGGAAATTTCTTCCTCTGAGCTGTAAGAGATGACATCATCAGATTTCAGGATGGTGCTAAAAACATGTGTGTGTTCTGCAGCACCAGATACCAGTCTAGACATGGCAGCAACCAGAACCAAAGCAGACCAGGGGGGCTCCGAGCAGCTGCTGGGGCTGGTGCTGCACCAGGCAGAATGGAGGAGGAAGGCAGTGATGCTGCAGCAGAGGAAAGCTTAACATAAAACAGGACCATCACTAGCTCTGAACTAGCTCAGCTAACAAATTTCTCAGTTGTATGGACCGCACATGGGTCGTACATGTTTTTGTTCAGTCCAAGAGAGGTCTGTCGCAAGAACAACTGTCTTTGCTTTTGTTATGAAACTGAAGCTCAGGCACAAATCTGGCCTGATGGGTCTCATTCCAGCAGCCAATGACACAAGCCAGAGAATAAACATGATCATCAGGTACCAATTGGGAAATGGTGGAAACAAGATCTGTAATAGCAGTGGCAGGAAGAGAGGGTACAGGTGCCTTTCCTTCTCTTCTCCAATGTCCCCCCAACCCACATGCACTTTGGCCCCCATCAGCCAGTCCTCTCTGGCACAAAAACAGGCTTTCAGATGCTGCTGCCAAACCTCAGAAATGTATATTGCTGTTCTGGCTATGTTCAGGAGGAAGGGGAAGGGAAAGCAGTGTGCAATTTTCAACAGTTTCTCCTTGGAGAGGGGCCCCCTAATTTTCTGAAAGGGGCCATCAAGGAGGGGGGAGAAAAAGCAAGAGGCTCTGTCCCATTTTAATCCCTTTTCCCAAATTAGTTATACATGGGGAATTCATGATGGAGTTCCCTCTTTGGGCTCTGAGCCTCAAAACATTTCACAACATGCAGAGCCCTTCTAAAACCTTTTGATCACATCCCTTCTGAGACTGCTGTGTTTATGTGCAGAGCTGTGCACACAGGCAGACACTGAAGGGAAAGATGGGCAGCAGAAGGATCCTGTGATTGTGGCCCTGCAGGTAGGGCTTGCAGGACGACCCCAGCAAGGGAAAACACCCAGCAAGAAACCACAATACACAGAACAAAACAGCTGTGGGACAAAGACCACTGGGGCTGCTGTGAGGGCTCAGCAACATCCGCCACAAATCTCTTCCATGCTGCTGTCAGGACAACCTACCTGGAAACTTGAAGCTGGCTCTTTGCCATGTTGGAACCTAGTCCAGGGACTGCTGAGTGCTCTTTATTCAATGGGAAATTACCCAGTCTGCACAGAAACCACCCAAAATAAAGATATTCACTCAACATTATGCCTTGACCAAACAGGTTTGACATCAAGCAAGGACCACTAATTGCCACTCCTGGAGATGATTTCCACAAGCCCATGAGAGGCTGGAGACCTTGGGATTACAGTGCATGTCCCTGCCCTGTGTGTTTTGATTACAGTCTTTCACAGCCTCAAAACCTTAAAGATAGAATAAATTGCTGCTGGATTTAAATCATTTAAGATCCTGCAGTCCAGTCACAGTTTTTCAGCTGACCAAGAAACCTCTCTTCAGATTAACCAGCACGAGGTCTGCAAGACAAGATCCTCAAAGGCATTAGATCCTCTTAGAAATCAGTAGTGTTTGGGCATTTTAATAAATATATTCAAGGACCTGGATTGAAATACCAATGCCCACCCTGCTAAAAAAATACATTAAGTGTCTGAAAAAGTTTACAAAAGTGACTTCAAGACTAATGCATTTCTGGAAGTCTAAGAAGGCGTATTGGTATTTTGCTAAATTTTACTCAATACTGCTTATTAAAAAAGAGCTCAACCGGTTTAATTAAAATTCATGGTAAATAGATTTCCTTTCTCCAGTGCCAGTGCTTTGTATGGACACATTCAAAGGCATTTACTTCCATTTGGTTAAACTTCATAACTGACTCTTCTAAATGTTTCCACATGGTGGCTTGAATTTTTTTTTCCTTTTTTCTTTTTAACTAAATCAATTTTAAACCAATTTTCATTACATTGGTGGTTTTGCATGTCCACAAGGCCTGTGGGCCTCTTGGATTTTAAAACTTGGCGTGAAATTCAGCCCAAAATGCCAAGTGCTGAAACCCAGTGAAAATGAAACCATTACAATCTATAGGGGAAGCTGCCTGCCACTCAGCCTGCCCACGCTGCTGGCTGGACTGAGACCACCTTCCCTGGGGCACCAGCCCTGCACCAAACTGGTGCTAGGAATGGCTAACACTCACCTCTGCCTCTGCTCCATCCTCAGAAGGTTTGGGACTTGGCAGCAGCGAGCTCAAATCCTGGCTGGTGGAAATGGCTTGAAGCACAGCCTGTGAGAAGATCAAAATCCTGATCAGGAGCCTCTTTAAAACTGTGGCTTCAAAGCTGGCTGGAAACCTGGCCCTGGGCTTCCCTGAAATTCAGCCTGGGTTTGCAAACTTGGCTGGTGTTAGGTTTATTGCACCTAGTTTGGGGCTTTATTGTGAACATTTTGTGGAGATTCAGCTCTTGAAATTAAATGGGCTCTGTTGTTCAGAGCTGGACCAGTGTCCCTAACACCCATGAACTCCATACCAACCTATTTATCTTCATGTAAGGGTAATTGAGGGTCTGATGCTTTATTTTCAAGGTAGAGGTCATTGCTGTATATTATCAAGTCAGTAAAATAGGATGGATGGATGGATGGATGGATGGATGGATGGATGGATGGATGGATGGATGGATGGATACTACTGACTGCTAGAGGGCCTTGACTTATAAAGCAACTTTTTAAACTGGTGAGAAGCCACGTTTGCTATGGTCCTGTTTTCCACTACTGAGTCTAGTAAGCAAACCAAAAAGCAAAACTATGTCTTGTAGAAGCACCCAGGAGCTGGGATGCTTCAAAGCAAAGACACCAGCCTTAGAAGAAACACCAGCAGAGGTGAAGGTCTTCTGCCTCCTAGAAGGTTTGGAGAAAGAAGAAAACCAATAATACTGCTGGTTTCCAACACTACTGCTTTTAATACCTCTAGAAGTATGAAAGAATGGGTTTATTTACCGTTCAACCCCTTTTCTCCCACAAAAACCCTCAAAAATGGTGGCCATTCAAAGCAGAGCAAAGATGGTTCTTGGCAGAGGTTCAGCATGGCTCCTATTACCGAGGGGAATGTGGTCATGTTGCTAAGACAGTGGCCCAGGAGTCAGGCCACTCTCCTTGGCTATCCCACCAGCCCACCGTGTAACCTTGGAAAGTCACGTTTCCCCTCCATGGTCCCACATTCCTTGCCATCTTGGCTACCCAGGCTGCCAGCTTTATGGTCCAAGTCTGTCTCCTACTGCTGCAGCTACCACCGTAATTATGAGAATTTGATACATGCTGCATTCCAGCACCCCTTCCCACAGGGCTCTGCTGGACACCACGCCAGCTCTACCATCCCTTCCTGGGACACACATGCACTGGGAAGGACAATGTGCCCCCACCACCCACCAGGAGCACCCCAACATCCAGCCCCAAAGGGACTGTGACCCAGGGAGTCACTGCTTAGCAGGGACCATGCACAGGGCTGCTCTTGAAGCACAAGAAATACATACACACACATACATGTGTGCATGTTTTATATGTGTGAAGATGGATGTGGACACACAGGGTACATGGACAGAGGCTAAATGTGCATACACGTGCACAAGTGGCACATTGTGACCTGCACTCAGAGCCCCTCCTGACCTGCCCCAGCAGGAACTGTGCCCCATTATGACTTCTCCAGGCTGAGCCAGCACCAGAAGCTGGGATTTCCAAAGGTGCAGGCAGAACAGGCAGATGATTGCACTGATACTCCTTCTCAGAGTTTGGTGCTGTGTGTTTTATCAACAAATAACATGTCTTTACTACTGCCAGCCCTGCTGAACCACTGAAGCTGCAGACAAGCAAGCTGTGTTTGCTTCTCTTTCATTTGTCATCAACACAATGGCCAGCCAAGTTCTCATTCCAGCATCTTGTTGGTAACAACAGAAACAGGCAAAAAGGGAAAAGCTGATTTTTGGCAGGCTGTGGGCTTTCAGAAGCATAGGTTTGGATAGGTAAAATGAAAAAGGCCCAGTATGAAAATCACTGGGGAAATAGAAACACTAGGAAACAAGAGTTTAAAACCAAAAAGTATGCTGGTTAGGTTTTCAGATTCCCCAGCTCTCTGGGGATGTTGTTGTTTATTAATCCTCTCCCTTCACCAACACAGGGGGGCCTCAAGTTAAGTGACAACTTGGTCAGAAGGAGACCAAGAAACTTTTTTCAAGTGTTTCGCTTCCTAAGGGCTGCACTCAGGGACCTTTCCAGGTCTGGATCACAGTCCTGCTGTTTACAGGATGCAGGGGAAAACAGCGACAGGCACCACTGAGGGAATATCTCTGGAGTATGTTAGTAGGTTGCTGAAAGGGAGGAACAGTTTTGAAACGTGAGCACAGAGATAAAAATCTATTCCAAGGTGAGGATGAGCTAAACACGTCAAAGGCCTTTCAGCACAATCTGGGCACATGTGAGCCCATCTAAATAGAAAACAGCACATTTACTACTAATAGCCTCCTAATTTATTTATGGAGCCCCATCAGACCGAAAATCTCTGTCCTCTCCTTCACACAGCAATCACCTGGCACAGAGGAGCTCTGCTCTGCCCAGCCTTTGCTACCTGCTTTTAGAGATAAGCTCTGAACAACAGAGCCCTGCAAAACATGATAAGGCCCACGCTTCAAGATGGTTGACTGAAAATACTAATTTTCCAACTTGGGGACATTTCACAAGCTGTCTCAGTGCCTTGGAGCACCTCAAGCAGCGGAAAGAAGAGGAAATAACAGCACAGAAGCCAACACAATCAGCCCCAGGCTTGGGGAATCCCTCCTCGCATGTATACATGTGCATATGGATATATATCCACATTTGTCACTGCTATGGCAACTAAGACAACAAAGATATCCTTTTAAAGGCCCTGCAGTAAGGAGGAAAAATATTTTGCTATATATATCATTGCCTATTGACGTCAAAAAATAACTTAAAATAAACTAACCTGTAAGTTTGGATCACGCTGGTCCTTTTTCCTCCTCTGTGGATATTGGAATAACGTTCACGTCACAATGACCATCTGTTACCTTTCATGGAAAAAGTAACCAAAGAGAGCTGAGCTAGAAAGTTTTCTATCAAACCCTCTCACACACCCTCACTGAGGCAACATAAAAAGCCCCCTCTCCTAAAACCTGTGGAGCACTGTAATCCTGAGGGTCTCATTCAGCCCTTCCACGGGCAAAACCCATACTGACATCAGAGGGAAATCGCCAATTTTGGTAATTAGTAAAAACCAAGAACCTGTGGTAAGCTGTGATAATTAATTCAGCTGAGCAGCTAAGTAGCTCACTGGGAAAAAAAAAAAAAAAAAAAAAAAACAACAAAAACAACAAAAAACAAGCTGGCAGAAGGAAGTCTGGGCTGAATTGTAAAAATAAAACATTCCACTTAAAAGTGATTTTAGGAAGTTTGTTTCCACAGCCAAGATCTTGCCGATCAGGGCATCCTAGCTCTTGTGCATGGGTCTGTAGCACCATGCACAGTGGGACTGACATGACTTGTGCTCCTTCCACTGATGCTACCACTGCAATTATTCTGTTGACAGCACTAAGCTGCTGCTGTACATCCAATAAACACAGGTAAATGGATTTATGAGGCAGAGAGAAAGGCAGGGGATTTAGGACTTTCGTTTGCACTAGGCTGCAGCAATACAACCCTACTGAAGCCAAAGTCCAAGGAAATCAAGCACAGACAATGCACTGGGAAGCCCCACAGGGGAACAGGCTGGATGCTGGTGATGGTTCACACATGCCAGGCATGGGGGCACCTTTGGCATGGGACTGCTCTACAGCTCCTTGCCCAGTGCCCAGAATCAAGAAATGCAGCACCTCCCATCCCTTGGCTAGCAGGAGGAGATGAGAAATACACCTCAGCTGTGTTTCTGTCCCAAACCATGTATTCTGCTCTCCTCAGGAAGGTTGTGGGGAACTCTTTCGAGTCCCTTATGGCTCAATGTGTGTGTTAACCTGGCTGAAGGAGGCTGAACTGCCTGCATGTCCTACCAGAGCCCCACAGAGTGGGCTCTCAGAGCATGAGATACGCCACGATTCTCTCGAAACCAGGGACGTTTCAAAGCAAAAGAATTTATTAGAGGATTTTTGAAGGCAGATCTCTCTTACTCAGAATGGTGAGTGTGAACAGATATAGCTCATGCAGTGACTCATGGAGCACTGTGGGCCCTTATATACTATTAAGTCATCTGCAAGCCCGTGGTGAACCCATTTGCAATGTGCTATTACACAGCCACTTGGTGTGTTGTGGATTTGGGTCTGTTCCTCTTCTCCTCAGGGTTTGTTTTTCTTCCCTTCTTTTTTTTGTAAGTCAAGCTACAGACTACAAATAAGAGCTAACACAACTTGAGCAGATTTGAATCAGGCTTATGAAGGAGAATCAGCAATCACACAGGTTTTTAGAAGTTCAGAAATTTTTCTTCTCTCAAATTCTCCTATGTCACCTGGCTTTCAAAACTGCTGGAATTACTGCAATTCTCAGTCCTCCTGCCCATCTGTCCCAGGTTTCCCTCTAAGCACAGGAAATCAGAGATTTTGGGTTGCCCCTGTGCTGCATCCAGCAGCATGGTGCTTCAGTATCCTGAGTTACTTAACTCCCAGTTGGTGTGTATGTAGATACACATCTCACATCTCCTGTTATCTCCCAAATTCATCTGCCATCTCTTGTGCCATCAGTTGCTTCAGCTCTCCCCTACTGCAATTTCCTGAATCCCTTTGCCTAGAGATTGCCTGCAGGGCCTTCACCTTGTAGGCTTGGATAAAAGACATAATTGAAGACCCCCTCGTTATTTTTAATTCTTTATAACATCCAGTCTCCCTGTATATTTTCTCTCATGGTAGAGAAAAACACACAGGCATCTTTTGGAGATCTCCTCCCTACCTTTCCTCACCTGTCTATGTGAAGTTAGGAAGGCAATACACTAATATTTGTACTGACTGTAGTCTTCTTCAGCCCTGATTTGTGGAAGCTTTCAGAGAAACCTCTGACACTGCAGCACCCCTCATCCTTTTCTCAGCAAAGACCTTCCTTTGTTTCTTCCTTTACCCCTTTTCCAACACCCTCCTTCACAGGGGATCACACTGGCATCCAAAAGCCCTGCTGAGTGCTTCTTCCACCTTTTATTAATGCCAAGTGCCACCCCTTGTCACCACCCTAAACAGGTCCAGATGGGATGTACCAGGTTCTCAAAGGGGCCCTGCACCTCTCTTTCCAAAGAGGGAGCTGCCCTTGCAAGATCTCTTGCCTTTTTTTGGAGGAGATGTAGCTGAGACAAGTTTATCTAAAGACCAGCAAAGTGCTAGGTGGTCGCTTAACACCAGAATAAGGGAAAAAAAAAAAAAAAAAAAGCTATAGCTGGTGGCTGCACAAATTATTTGGATGTTTTACCAAGGCTGAAATACTAAAATTATGGGAAGTTTTTATAGTGCTCTGTGCTGTACCTAGAAAGCTATAGGATCACTGTGGGACGAGTCAGACTGGCAGCCTTGTGTCTGACATAAGTTATGTCTGACAGCTGCTAGTCCTGAGGTGCTTGGCAGGGAGAAATCCAGCTCTGATACCACAGGCCAGAAATCAGAGGAATGCCTTTTTCTCTACCCACAAAGAAGAAACATATAAGCAATATGCTCTAAAGCAGAGATTGCATAAAAAACAGGCTGGCCACAGAATAACTTACAACTGATCTCAAGCTGAATATGGAAACAGGTTGCTTTGAAGATGTCTGTCAAAGACCCTGGTAAAAACCCCAAGAGTGGCTAAGATCCAAGAGAAAGAGAAACAGAGAGGGGGTGTGGGGAGGCCTAGATTGAAGAGTCATTTATCAAGAGAATTGAAGTAGAAAAATAATATGGAGTTCAAAGTCAGTGTCCAGCAAAAAAAAAATATTAAAAAAAAAAAATAATAAAAAAAAATAAAACAAAGAAAAAGGCATGTATGTCTACAAGCATAGCTGAAATAAGCCAGACTTGGTGAGAAAATGCTACAGCACAACCCCTGGTTGCTGTGAGCAGCAGCTCCCTCACCCCACCAAGCCTCTCCCCAGCCACAGCAGAGATTCCTTGATGGAGAAGGGAAGCACCAGGCAGGCTTGGGTGGGATGGTGATGAGAAGCCAGCTCTGCACACACTCTCAGTTGTGAGAAAAACCAGAATGGGTGGGTTTGCTCCCCTCTTTGAGTACACCTCCCCAGATCCACCCATTCTGGATTTTTACCCTCTTTGAGATGAACCTAGGCTTGGCTGTGGACATTTCTGAGGACTAGCATGCTGTGGCTTTCTCAGCCCACCAGTGGTACTTCTGATCTTCTAATTCCCAACTTTACAGCAACTTTTCCTGCCTTTCTCTTCTAAAAGCAAATGCAGTTTGTGGTACCTGAAGTTGGCAACACTATTAGCTTAGACACAGGTCATGCTGGTAAGGGTATTTCTTTGAAAGCTGTTACAGATTACATGTGTATGTGTATTGGGATGAGCCTGAAGGCATCACAAACAGCACACTTAGGAAAGCTCCCCTTGCCTGAAGGCACAAAGGACAGGAACTGGATAAGTTCAGCCTGTGGACCAAAAGAGGACTAACCAGCTTCTAATAAAAGACAAAAAAAATGGATTCTTGTCTTTCTGCATGCTAAAGTACCAAATACATTAGAGGAGGATTATCCAGAAACCAGCATATGCTGGTTCTTTTTTTATGCTGAATGTGTCAGCAAGGTCTTGGCAGACTGTGGGGAAAAAGCAGAGTATCTATAAGATTTCAAGGTTGTCACAGATCAGTAACCTCAGCCGAGGTCTGTTATAGTCATTCAGCAATGACCCCATCTCTTCTTTCATCTTAGGATTCCACTAGTTCCATCCACTTGCTTGCTCTTCTTCCTTTTTTTTTTTCTGTTCATCCTGCACAACAAAGCACCTCTGCCACATCCCTTCACTGGAGTTTCACCAAGACTGGACCCTCCTGGTGGAGCTTTGCCAAATATGTCACAAGGTCACAGAATGCATTGCCATGGAGGAAATGTCACATATATACATATGTAATTTCATGGAGGAAATGTCAGGTCAGCTGAGGACCTGACAAAAAGGTGAGTCACTTCAGGCAAGTTGGTTTAGAAGATAAGGGCAAAGCTCTGCAAAAGCAACTCCTGGGTGGGTATCACTCAAGCTGGCCAGGTCCTCGGTGGATGCAAATTGTCATAGTTCCATTCAAATCATCTGGAAAACGATCCCCTGGTTGGCAAGCTGCTGAGGTAACAAGTATACCCAGGGCAGTGCCAACTACTGCTGGCTGTGGACCTGCCCATTAGCTGTACTGGTAGTATCAGCTTATGTGAACATATTTGTGGCTCTGGTAAACCTGGAAAAAATGACATTTCCATGGATTTGATGAGAAGTGAAACATTTGATGCTTTGGTCTCAAATTTTCTGCTGTCTTCCACAAGAAACAAAGGGCAAGGTTTTACAAATGGCCTTCTCTTTTTTCCCCCTTTTGGGGCAAATATAGGAAAAAGTGTTATCTGTGGAATTTCAGAACTCGTTCTTTAACGCAAAACACCAAAACCACCAGAAATAACATTCTCCTGGAAAATGTAAGATTTGACTTTGCCCTAAGCCAAAATTGCATACTGATTGCTATTCATCATTCTGCTCCCCTCCTATACCCTATACTCCTGTACCCTATACATCTCCAGAAGCTTACCACAGCAATCAAAGTTCAAGGAGTAGCTGGATGAAGCCACTCTTTCCAAAACAGGTATTCCCCACATCTCTGTTCAGAAATGCCCTTCTCCAGAAGAGCCTGGACAGCTGTTCTTTGTTGATATCCAGTCTCCCAGGGCCTTCAGCAAACACATTCAGGAACCTGGTTACAGTCTAGGATAATATTTCCTCCCAGACTCATCAGGATGTGACAGGTTTTTTCCAAGTTACCAGTGCGTGCACACAACCTGAAGTCCAAAGGACAACTCCACACTCCTTGTGCTGTCTGCTGAGCCTGCAGCCCACCTCATTTACCCACTGCAGGAGAACCCACCCAATTGGGCTCATCTGTCCAGTACTGGAGATGTGAAAGCCTCTCCAGATCCTGGGGAGATCCAGGAGGTTATCACCTGCTTCTCCTCATCCTGGCAGTAGGAAACTTCAAAAGATGGGTGTGCACTATAGACTTCTCCACCAACTTCCACCAGCTGGGCTTTTTCTTTTTTTTGGTCCATCTCTCCTTCTTCTTCAACATTTATAAAATGGGAGCAGGAATATTTGCCTCCCTTAAGAAGATCAGATTCATTAGGGCTTTCTTGCCATGCCTTAGGCTTTACTCACCCCCTGTGAAGGATTCCTACAGGTGTCACTATAGCTTGAGCACCAAGGAAAGGCACAGCTTGACAGGGGTGTACTGTAGCATCACCATGTACCCTGGGGGGTGTGGAAGTGGTCCTTGCTCCAGGCCTGGCTGCAATAAACTGTGTGGGTCTGTGTACTTTGCATAACAGGGCATCACAGAGAGCTGCCAAGCTGCAGCTTACTCAGAGTGCACTACAAGCACAGCCCTGCCACACTGTGCCTCTGTCCCCTGAGCCCTACAGCACTCACAGGGCATTAGAGAAATTCTGCACTGCACCAGCTCACTTGTCCTCTCATTGTTCAGCACCAGCTGAGGACAGATCTATGCTCTGCTTTGCTTTGCTCTTCCTGTGTTTACTCCTAAGCCAACCAAAACACTCTCTGTGCTGCAGAGCAAGTCACCTATGACATGGGACCCTTATTTTTGAGCTAGGGGTGAACTGAAGATATGAGTCTGCCAGATCATCTGTGGAACATGCTGGTGGCAGATGGTATATAAACATTTGTTTTCTTATTACTCAAGAAGGGAAAACAGTTGGGAAAGCAAAAGTTTCTTCATTTTTTTTTTTCTTTCAAAAATTTAAGTTAATGAATGGAAAAAATCAACAAACTTCTGAAATTCTTTTTGATAAACAGGATTTTGTCTAAAAAAAAAAATAGAGGGACTTGGCAGGGTCGAAGTCTGCTATTTTTCATTAGGACAAGATGATGGTATGGCAGGAATGCAGGACAGAGTGGTGCAGATGTGTGAAAGCATTTAGGAAAAGGCACCCAGGGATTAGAGAAGTGCCTGTTCCCAAAATGGGTTGATCTGAGGTAAAGGAAACCTTTGGGATAGGAAGATAGTAAACCCCTCCCCCGCCCCTTTTATAGTGGATATAAACAGTTTTACGGTATTTCCACCAAACAGGAGAAGAAAAAAAAAAAAAAAAAAAAAAAAGATTTCTGCAGCACACACATGTTCCCCATTAATTAGGACTGCTGCTAACAACACGTTGCGCCAGAGCTGCCAAGAGCTGTCAGACGGAGCCCAGGGAAGCCCAGAGCAGAGGCTGCGCTGCCTCCCGGGGTGCAGAGCCCCGTCCCTGCACTGGGCACAGGGCAGGCAGCCGGGCTGGGGCAAGCAGAAATGCCCAGCTGCACAGGCAAGCCCTGCCTGGATGTGAATTCCTCCCCCCCACACACCCCACTTCAGCTACAGACATTTTCCACAGAAATTCTGGCTGTGTTCGCTCCTGGTTGAGACTTCGGGACTATTTTTGGCTTTTTTAGAACATGCTTAGGGGAGGCGCCTTCCACTTTTATTCACATAAAGGATCCTTATTTTTATGTATTAAGGGACAGAAAGAGGAGGGGAGGCAGGGTGAGGGGAGAGCTGATTTATGCTTTCATTCAGCTGTACAACAACAACACAAATCTACATTCAAGCTGCCTTTCCTCTCAGCAGGCTCCAGCCACTCCTTGCTGTAGCAGAGACCACCCCCAGCATCCCAGTTTTCTCAAGCCATCACTGGGACAGAGAGCTGACCGCTGGATTTAAAGCATCTCTCACCTTCACACCTCCAAGCAGGCACTTCGAGGGCTGGGGAGCAGCTTTATCCTCCTCCTATCAGATCCTCTCTTCTCAGCTCCCTCCTGAGCTACTCCCTTCTTCCAAGCTCCCTGAGTGCTGGATTCATCACTGGATGTGACCGAGGTTGCACACTGAACTGACTCATGTTATAGTTAAAGCAGGGTCCTGAACTATCTTTTCCTCTTTGAACAAATGTAGGAAATAGTGTTGCAACAGTGCAGCAGAGTTGACTGCAGGATCTTGAAGGAGGGGGAAATGATTGCATTTTAAAGTAAAAATGATTTCCCCACACTTGTACACTCACCGTGTCCAAGCAGCCAGGCCATCAGCAGGCATCAGGATGTGTGCTCCAAGTGCCCAGTCCAGGACACGGAGGAGGAGAGACACCAGCTATCCACCAGCACATCTCCTTGGCTCCTTGGAGGTTGGTGATGATTTGCTTGTTTTGGATCTTGCTTTTTGTACTGTTTAGGAGCAGACAGGGATTAGCCTCTCCACCCTGTCCCACCTCAGTGAGTCATCAAATGTACTCAGTGTCCTTAGGCTCCCGATCCGGGCATCCTGAGGAGCTGCACTAGATATGTTCAGTGGATAACTGAGGAGGGTTTTGCAGCTCTTCTGCTGCTGCCTCCCCACCAGACACCTGCTCCAGCCTCACTCAAGGAACACCTCAGCTCCAGGTGGCCATAACAGGAGCAGCCAGAAAGGGGAGAGCTGAGGACTGCTGTCTTTTCCAATAGCTGCCTTGCAGATGCCCAGGAGCTGGAGGCATTTCTGTGCAAATTCCAGCCCTCTGACTGCTGGGATGCAGGACTCCATGGCTGTGTACCTGTATCTCACAAGCTGGGCCAAGCAAAAACATCTAAAGCACATCACCTACCTGTGGTAAAAAGTTTGGGGTTCTAGGACACTCTGTGATTCCCATTCTTCCTTTCAAATCCCTAAAATGCTGCTTTTGGAACTTTAGCCCCACAGTTTTGTGAGGCTTTACAGCCAGAGTGATGCACATGGACTTATGCCAAAAAAAATTAACTACATATATTCAACTACATATATTCAACATCACCTCTACAAATATCATCTGAGGAAACCCTCACAACTGCTGTCCAAAGCACTGGTGACTTGTTCTTGAAAGAAAAGTCCTTTCAGACAGGCAGGAAAACATCCTGGTCTAGATTTTCAGGAGCAGGTAGTGGTTTGAGTGGGCTCCCTATGACTTATCCAAAGGACATTATTTTCAGATTATGCTGGGTGCCTTCATGCTAACAGCTTTCCTCCTAGGCAACTTGAACCAAGAGTGGAAAAAGCCACCAGAACCACAAGGATTTCTGAACTACTGGAGCAGACTGGACATTTTTCTAGGTTGTCATTTAACAGGAACCATTTGACAGTGTCAATAAAGAACTTCAGGATCTCAGTGCACTTTGGGAGATCCTGGGATCACCTGTTCAGATGCATGAGAGATAAGGGGAATGTTCAGTCTGAATTTCAAAAGGGCACCACAGAGCTGTTTTGTAGAACATACACTAAAGTTTTTGGTTAAAATAGTTCTGTTTGGGATAGTCTATATTTTTGAAAATATAAATAATTTCTGTAGAAAGTTAACAACTTCTCTCATATACAACTAATCAATTTATTTTAAAACTTTTTTTTTTCTTCTTAAGAAAAGAGCAACCTATGTGAAAATTTCCAAATATCTTTTCAAATACCCCTTCTAATGACATTTGAAAATCTAGTTTCCCCTTTGGGGCACGTTGCAAGAATCAACAATAGTAACAGTTTGATGTCTGTCTTGTTTCAATCCAGCGGGGAGGGGGGGAGGGAGGGAGGGAGGTTTGGCAGAAAGTATTATTGTCATGTGGGAGTCTCAGAAATGAGTTGTCTCCTGGCTAATATTCTTCCACTGCAATGGTAAGTCAAATAGGCTAGTAGCCACGGCAACAGCACAGAATTCTTAACTACTGCTATGGTTATTTCACATCACTTTGGGGCTACCCCAGTTCATACCGTTATCACTCAAGACATTATTTCATAGTGATTTCATTAATTGAGTGCAATTTGATATATGAATAACACCCACATTCAGTTTAACAGAGGTCATGTTAACTGCACTTCTGCCTGGAAATGAAGACAAGTCTAGCTAAAGCAATGCTACAGTTTTAAAATGATTACACAGAGACTGACTAGGGTTCACAGGTGCAGCCCAGCTGTGTGACAGCTCTCCTTTATCTCACCTACAGTACATATCTTCCTAAGGAAGGTTTTGGGAAAGAGATGGGGGCTACAGCATCCCTAACCCCACACCTCTCACAAACCCTGCAAGGAGGGCTGGACTGAGGGAAAGCATGGGACATGTCAGTGAGGATAATACCTGACAAAATTGGGAGCAACAGCCCAGCTACCACCTGTAAAAATCCATCAGCTTCCTAAGTATCATAATTTGATGTTACAATTTGAAGAAGCTGAAAATATTGCCAGTCCTTAACTAACAGTTTAGGAAACTTCCTGGTCAGACAATCCAAAGAAAGGACAGAGGTAACTACTTCCATAGCTGATGGAGTAACTGGACTGTGGACAGACAAAAAAAACAGAAGCAAAATGACAAAAAGACCCCAAGTTTCCAGGACACCATATTGCAAAGCCTCAGCATTGATTTGCTGGAGCATTATCTCCTATGTAGTATCAGCAAAACAGCAAATCCATGGCTCTTCTTGAAGATGTTTCCAATCAAGGTTTGTTTTCCTGTCTGATAGCACTGATGCCCAAGAAAGCCACAGCCCCTGAGCTGGTGTTCTGTGCCAGTGCTACACAGCTGATCAAACAACAGGAGATTCCTGGTTTATCTCTCATGCTCATTTGTATTGCCATTTGTTACTCCTCAAAAATGCACTCCAGGTTTCCCAAAGCAAACCTTTGGAGGGCTGTGTGTCCCCCTCCAGTGTCAAGTTATGTAATTTGACTGTAATATCCGGGCTTTCACTCACCAAGAAAGAAAAAAACCCAGCCAGCCAACCAAAAAACCAATAACATACAACAGCAAGTTCGAAAGAGTTCAGAAGACCCATTTTTCATAAAATTGAATAATGATGTATTCTGCAAAGACAAACCCCTTAAAGTGTTTCTGGTTTCAGAAATATTTTTAAAAACCCAGTGTTCCTGTTGCTTTCCAGAGTTATCTGAATTCCTTCAAAAGCCCACTCAAGGTTAAAGAAGAAAAACAATGTTATTCTAATGGAACAAGGTTTTTTCTTTTCTTTTTATTACAAGATTTGAAATACAGTTGCAAAAGAAGAGCTAGAAAACCAGAAAGATTCAAGTTTAGAGTTTATCTTGTGTTAATTTTTTTCTCTTTTGTCCCCTGGGGGTTTTTTCTGAGGTGTTCCTCCTCCAGAGAGCTGCTTCAAAGAAGCTCTCAAAACCCCTCATTTTTTCTCCACTATTGTTTTATTCTGCAGCCCTGTTTTAGCAGCTTGAGAATATGCAGGGCAGTGATTTTTTTCTACCTAAGCCCATCATTTTGTTTAGGAAGCCACAGAAACTGCAGCTAGCAACTCGTCACTTTATAAACATCCTAACTGTATGCTCTAGAGATCATTTCTGTGTACAAACATTTTCAGCCCAGTTTCAGCTACTGCAATTTCTCTGATAACAACTTGCCGTGTTTACATCCATCTGAAACATTAAAACCCCCTGGGGAACAGTGTGGGTCCTCGATTATTTATCTGTTTGATCGACCTGAACAACCTACTCGCAGTATTTTCGGAGGGCTGACTCCTCGGCAGCTGGAACACCGGGGGGGTTGGTGCTACTTGTCCTTCTCTCCTCGGCTGCCTAATCTCCCTGCTCCTTAGTGAAGATGTTAATTCAGAGCAGAGCTGGCAGCAGTCCCCCTGCTGCCCCAGGGGGTTCCTCCTAGCAGTATGCAGGCAGTCATTAGTCTCTGACTATCGTCTGTCAGGCAGTCCAAGCCACTGGTCCCCGTTCAAGCCAAACAGGGATGTCACATCATGCCAAGTCATGCCATAAAATAACAGTAGAAATAACTTGGGTTTTAAATCCCCGAGGGCAGCTACCCCATCAGGCTGGAGGATTAGAGCACAGGCGCTGAAGCACAACAAACGGTGCTGGGGTCTCTGGCTTGCACAGGAGGGAAGTGGTTTAGCACCAAACAACGCAGGAACAAAAGCAGGGCTTCAGCCAGCTCCAGCCTAAGCCATTTTTGTGCACCTAGCTGATCTGCCTAATTGAAGGCTTCTTCTAAGCAGGAGGCTAACATACCTTAGCTGTCAGGAGGTGGGACAGGGACAGCCAAGGGTCATCTGGGTCCCAGAACTGGGTGAACCGCTTTCTAACAACTCTCTTTGCAGTGACTGTAAGGATCTTTGGGCATTTTGTGGCACACAGGGTGAATGGGTGCTAATCAGAGTACTCTAGGCATTCTGATATTTTAGAATGTACCACAAGGGCATGCCCATAACCTTCAATGTGCTACTGCTATGAGCAGGGTCACAGAGAAACACATACCCTTTGTGAAAGGGATCCATGACTCTAACAGGAAAACAGGAAAATAAAAAAAAAATAAATGGAACTTGGAACAAACGTAAAAAAAGATTCCAATAAAATAGCATTTTCCCCTCAAAATTGATTTTTCAAAGGTCTATAGGGTTTCAAAAGAAAACTGGGCACTCCTGAAAAGGGATTTTCAAGAATGGGTAGCAAAAATATGTGGACACAGCTTTCCCAGGGATCAGGATGATTCAGTGCTGCTGGAAATATTTAGTAGTTATCTGTAGTGAGATGGCAATATTTTGGTTATTTAGACTTCTGACGAGCATGGATCATTACAAATAGCTTATTATGAAGCATATAAAATGAGGTGACAACTGGATAACTTGACAACAAATTATTTTCAGTATATATAACTGCATGACAGTCTATATTGGAAAATGATAAATTACACCATTCATGTGCCCTGAATTCACTGTAATCTCTCAAGGGGGGAAAAAATCTAGGTTAAATAATGGGCAACTAAACAGAGACATATGTTCAATGTGCACCACAGATCAGAAAGGCAACGAGACGTTGGAAATCCTGCAACAATAGCTTTCCTCAAGCTGGAGCTGCCAGTTGAAACTGGGAAATGCCGACACTTCTTTTTGCCTGATAAATCCTCTAAAATATCCGTCTCTCCTTCCAGTCCAATGAGGCATGAAGCTGGTAGCACCCCACAGCCCTGGAGAAAGCGTGGCTTTGATTTGAGCGCTGCCATGCGTGGCACTGGCAGCTCATCCCTGCTCTGCACATCCCCTGCTGTGACCCCAGCCCTTCATCTGAGGCTGCTCTGTGAGCTGCAGGGCACTCATGGGTGAGAGTGAAGTGTCTGATCACCTCTGGTGAAACCATCCCTATCACAGGTGTGTGCCACTTGTGTTTGGAAGGAAAGGACGCAGAGCTGACCCCTGCAGAAAGAGGGCTTTGCTGCCCATGGAGCAATGTAGGATGACACTAGAGGCAGATGCCATCCAGATTGTCAGGGAAGCTTTGGGAGAGATGGCTCCTCCAAAAACAACCCAAACTAACGGCACACCTCACGGTTTTCTCCCTCCATGCCTTCCTGCCAGGTGCACCGCTGGGATGTCCATGCAGGTGGAGGGTGGGCTCCAAACGGGAGGGGCACAGGCACAGGGTGGGCTCCAAATGGAACAGGCACAGGCACAGGGTGGGCTCCATACAGGAAAGGCACAGGCACAGGGTGGGCTCCATGCAGGACGGGCACAGGGTGGGCTCCATGCAGGAGGGGCACAGGCAGAGGGTGGGCTCCATGCAGGAAGGGCACAGGGCTGGCTCCATGCAGGAGGGGCACAGGGTGGGCTCCATACAGGAGAGGCACAGGCACAGGGTGGGCTCCACGCAGGAGGGGCACAGGGTGGGCTCCATACAGGAGGGGCACAGGCACAGGCTGGGCTCCATGCAGGAGGGCACAGGGCTGGCTCCATGCAGGAGGGCACAGGGCTGGCTCCATGCAGCGGGGCACAGGGCTGGCTCCATGAAGGAGGGGCACAGGGCTGGCTCCATGCAGGAGGGCACAGGGCTGGCTCCATGCAGGAGGGCACAGGGCTGGCTCCATGCAGCGGGGCACAGGGCTGGCTCCATGCAGCGGGGCACAGGGCTGGCTCCATGCAGGAGGGCACAGGGCTGGCTCCATGCAGCGGGGCACAGGGCTGGCTCCATGCAGGAGGGGCACAGGGCTGGCTCCATGCAGGAGGGCACAGGGCTGGCTCCATGCAGGAGGGCACAGGCTGGGCTCCATGCAGGAGGGCACAGGGCTGGCTCCATGCAGGAGGGCACAGGCAGAGGTGCTCTCCGAGGCCGGCTGGCCGGCGGCTGGACGCGGGGAGCCTGCCCTGAATGCATGTGTGGCTCTGGCCCGGCATTTCGTCTGTGCAGGAGGGGGGCTGGCGGCGGCAGGCGAGCCAAGTCAGAGCATAGCCAAGCGAGAATGTTCTGGCAGCCCTTCCTGGCAGCCTGAGCAAAGTTATTTATCACTTTGTGCATTTTCCTTCTCATCTGTGTACAGCCGGCTCCAATGGCTCAGCTTGCATTTTGCCTTCCAGAGCCAAGCCAGTCCCTTGGCTCTGCTCGGTCTTGGCTGCCCATTCACACCTTCTGTCTCCTCCAGCTCTTCCTGGAGTAGAGCAGGATGGCAAACCGGGAGAAGGTGTCCGCAGCCAGGGAAGAGAGGGAAGCAGCAGCAACCTATACAATGGCAAACAGCACACCTCTCCCCAGGAGGGAGAACACCAAGCTGCTGTTTGCTGGGGCTGAGGAGCTGTGCACAGTTTGTGCTGCTCCCAGGCAGCCTCTGCTGGGGAGCTCCAGAGCCTGCCGGCAGCTATGAGACATTTTCTTTTATTTATTTTAAGGATTGTGCCTTTGCGCTGACTTTTTCCAAATTGGTGGATGCAACAACAGCGAATTTGCAGCAAAATTTTCCAGTTCTATGGACTCTTTTCCATACTGCCGACGTATTTTGCCAAAATGTCTAACAAGGATACCTAAATTGGGCTCGAAAATAATACCAGCTGCATTCAGATATTTATAAGGCTCACATTTGCTCTTGATAAGGGCACACCACACTCTTCTAAACACTGAGCATTGCAGAAGCAGATCAATGCTAACTCTATTACACCTTGAGTCATCAAAAGCCTGGACAACAGTTTCAGGACTTTACCTCAAGGAAGAACCCCTGAATTTAGCTGTCATTTCTCTCCTCCTCCCTGTGTTGCCCCTGCAGTTCTGTCTGGGGCTGCTAAATTCAATACCAGAGTAACAGCAAGACTGCATTTGACCTTGCTGAGTTTCAGGCAGTGAAAAGATTTATGTTTTTCTGCTGGATGTCACACTCTAGAAGATGCTAGTTAATTCCCAGCCTCTGCAAAGCCAGATCTGGACTATCTCCTAGCCATGTTGGTCCCAACAGGGCAAAACCTCCTACTGTTCTTTCAGATCAGGCACTTTTTCTGTTTTTAAATCATTCTGATCAGATGGTGGAAGGATATAAACAAGACAAAGTGAGGGTGAAGGGGGCACCCAGTCTGCAGCAGATCCCCAGAAGCTCTCATGACAACAAAGTGTATTGAACAGCAGCTTCCCATCATGAGCCCCCGATTTTCACATCCTGAGAAGTTTCCAAAATTGGGCTGCAATTTCTCAGATTTGGTCTCTGCCTGAAGGTAGAAGAGGAAGTTGAGTAAAATCCCTTCAGACCTTCTGAAATGAGGAGAGAATGAAAAATTGCATTTTCTTATTGTAATAAAAATTCTGACCATTTTTTTTCTCTGTAAAAGGCCACATCAAGCTGCTTGGAATTTGAAACTTGGTGTGGGTATAGCTCTTATTACAAGCCAGATTCAAAACAAGCTGAGGTCAATAACTGTCTCTCCTTTGATTTTGCCTGACTGAAGAAGACCCTACAGCTAGGTAAACAAATCGTAGAGAAAATCATTCGGAACAGTTGTGCCTATTTTCTACTTGGGAGTTGCCTGGGAACAAGCTCAGTTTATTTGCAATGTGTCTAGGGTTTAGATGTATTCACCAAAGCCCAGCTTTGCTCCATCCTCCTCAATTTTTATTTTAGAACCTTGCTCCATGAATAATCTCCTCGAAGAACATATCCACCAGCAGATGAAAGGACATCTTTAGGTAAAGAATTTGTAACTAAATCAATTTTACACCTTTTTTTTTTACAGATGGGTCACAAGCGGATGATTTGTCAGTGTCATGCATCCCTCGTGCGTATCCCCAGCGTATCTGAGGTCCTGGAAGCTTTCACATTTCTGTGTGCTGCCAGATAGAGAGCAGCAAAGCCCTTGGTGGATTGGGGACTGACCTCCACATCCCCCTGCAGCTCCAGCTTTAGGACCATCCTTTCTGTTGGCATCGGAGCTCAGAAGTCTTTCTTTGTTAAATTCTGCTTCAATTGGTTTAATTCGGTTTTCTTGCTGGAAGAAGATTCAGTAAAACAAACAAAACATCTTACCAATGTGAATATTCACAATTAATGACAAAACTCTGAAACAGGAAGGTCATTTCTTGGGGAGGGAGACTGGTATTATTTTGAATGAAGGGAAGAGTGCAAAGATCTTGCAATATTTGCTGTAAATGGGTTGTTATGGTGAACATTCCTGTCAGCAAGTTCATTAGCTCAGAGATCCACGAGTGAACAGAGACCAAAAAATATGTTTAAAAATTCAAGAACAGATTAGTGGACAATATTTTGCAATCTTTGTCTAGCTCTGCTCCTCACTGAGAATTAGTAACTTTACTCCAGGCCAGATTCAAATAGTCTTACTCATGCAGAGCAGCACCGTGTTTCATGAGTAACCCCAGTGACATTTAGGCCTGTATTTTGGAATAAGATTGGAATCAGAGAAAGACAGTGGGAGGCATGGCTGAATCACCTTGATTAATAAGTGTAAGATTGTTAGGTTTTTATGTGTCTATAAAAATAAACACAACGGGAATGAGGAGGGATGTCTGGATTGACAGGCATGTGAGGGAATTTATGAACAATTTTTGCAATATACAACAGACTTCTCTTTTAACAGAAAAGGACAACACCCAAAAGTTACTTAATATCAGGAAAAGAGGAATTCACACCTTCAGAAACAATAGAAGATCAGGCCATTTTGTGGGTTTTACTCTCAACAGTTCTGGCTGTTGCCTGTGATATTACATAAGGTCTACACTGCTCTCCATAGAAGTGATGGATGAAGTTTTCAGAGCTGCCCAAATGTCTTGAAAGCATGTGGTCCATTTTGCAAAATAATAGGGTCCTTGGGATTCTAAATCCCATTGAATTTCAGCACTTCTGGGAACGGTCTCATTCACTCCTAAATCAGTGCATTTCCCAGTTCGTTATGCTCCCCATTTCATTTTATCTCGGGACTCCAGCCATCCCCCATACATCAACAACAGGATTGTCAGAGGGCAGGATTAAAAAGGAAGGCACGGTTGTGCCCAAGTGCTCTGCCAAAATGCCTCCAAGACCCATCCCAGGCTCCTGACGCTACCAGTGAGCCAGGAAGGAGCCCATTCAAAGCCCGCTGATGTAAAGGAAAGTCCACTCACTACGGATTTCAGCGAGGCTTGGATCAGGCCCTGGAAGAATAAGGATGACATAAAAATAACATGACGTCTGCCAGATTCACCAATATGCTCTGATGTTTTGCCCGGCTCAGTGATGCAAAGCAGATGGGGAGCACTGACAATCCTGGCCCTCTTCAATCACTTGCTCTGTCTCTCAGATTAGTTTTCATCAGGCGTTTTATTCACGACATAAATACATTTATCTCATCAGTGCTTCTGCGAGAGTATTTCAGAGGAAAAATCACCACATTTTAACTTTATCAGAGAAAAATTTCCATATTTATCACTTGGTGACTACCAATTTTCAACGAGGTTTCTAAGAAGTTTATTATGGAGCCTGTGAATTTTGCTGTACTTATGCAGGGCTTTTAATTAATTGAGTTTAGATGTCTTTTTCTTCCATACCACTTTGGCCCAAGCAGGGTGCACAATTGTGTCATTTGACTGTTGCACCATCAAATGGGGCATTGGGACAATTATTCTGCAAAATACAAAGCTTACCTTTAAGCACATGCTTAAATCACATCAAAGCTATCATAAATAAATACATGTACAGGTCACTGAATCAGTGCCAGAAAATGCATTTAAAAGAAACTACTCCCCTTTGAAAATCACCCCAGTGTCTCTATCCTCTCCTAGCCTATTGCTACACAAAAAGGAGCTGAAATCCGTTGGGAAATACTTGTACAAGAGGAGCTGGTGCACTCAGTGCCTAAAACAAAAAAGAAAAGGCATTGCCCTGTCTAACATTATATGCCAGGAGCAAGCAATAAAGATGTAATACAGGCTGAGTTTTAGTATGCATGATTATAATAAATACAGGCATTAATAGACTTTAAAAGTTGCTGAATGACTGAGAAGCTGAGTAGATTGGATGACGTCCCTCAAAATGAAATAATCTATATTTGGCTGGTAATTCATTTCTTCCGAGCTGCTTTCTGCTTGACTCTGCATATATTCCTCATTGCAGAAATAACTTGGGCAATTGCAGTCTGGCTCCAGCCTCGAGCCAGCCAGCCCAGGAGCGAGCGTTAGTGCTGAAAGACAAGATCCGAGTTCCATATTCCCACCAGACACTTCTCCACGGAAATGTCCCAAACTATTCGGATAACAGCTGCTGTGCTGCTCCCTGGCATAAGGGCTTGACCACAGCCACACCACAGAAGGGTTGAACTGGCCCCAGGTCAGAGCCATCCTGCACTTCTGCACCCACATTCCATGGGCTTTGCCAGAGCATGTCCTGCTCATCAGAGCTGAGGGTGGCTCAGGATGGCTCTGCCCTGCAGGGACAATCTGCTGCCAGCTGCAGCACATCCACCACTTTTGCCTGCAGTGCCATTGTGCTTGAGCACACAAAGGGAAGAGAGACAACATAGAAATGCACAGGGTCAGGCACAACGCTCCAACCTGGGTTACCTCGTTTTAGGTAACTTTAGGTAACTTTACAATGATCATTCACATTTTAGAGGCATACCAGACTGCAGAAGGATGGGAAAGGCACTGAGACAAACCTGCCACTCACACTTTGGCCAAGCAACTTGCAGTGAAACTCTACTCCTGGCTGCAGCAAAGATCCTGCTGACTTACAAAGGAAAGCAATTAACCCTGCGTGCCCAGATTCTTCCTCTGAAAAGGAAGGATTGCTTGTCACAAATCACTTGTCATCTCTTTGGACTGTAAATGACTCAAGGCAGGAACTGTCTCTGTATGAGCACAGTACTGTCAGGTCCCAGCCACAGGTGAAGTGTTACACATCACAACTCCTCTTCCTTCAGACTGAACTGCAATTTTGCCATGTCTGATTTTGTCTTATTGCTCCTGGCATTATAGTGCTTGGCTATGCTTCCTCTCTCTTCCATTCTGCCTATTTGTAGAAAGCAAGAAATGTCACAGAATAATGGGTTTGTGCTGCTACATAAAGGCTAAGCCAGAATCAAGGTATTGCTGGAACAAATAGCAAGACAGAGACCAAATGTTTATTTTCCTGTTGGACATGGTGATGATGAGATCATGTCCTATCACAGCACATTTCTACTCTGCTGCACCAGTACCACACCAAGACCAAATCAACCAGTGGCAGCTCTGCTCCCTAGTGTTTTGGGCAGATTTGAAAGTCCTAGTCTTAGATATTTCATACAAAATCCAAAGCAGGTGAAAAAAAAATGCTTGATATACAATGGAGCTGCCTTTAATGGGCCACCAGAGAGCTGCTTTACTACACAAACAGCAGACAATTGGCAAAAGCCCAGGATGGAGCAGCTCTGTGTAAGCTGACAGCACTGTTATTGACTCTAGGAACTCACCAGTCCTGAGGGCATCCAGTGATTTCCCATCTGATCTACAGAAATCTCCCCTGTGGCTTCCACCGTGACTGGTCCTACTCCTGGGCACTATGGAGAAACAAGAAAAGCTTCAGGAAAACATCTCTGTGTGACCACTATGCTGTGATTTCTGTTCAATTTGAAAGCAAGTCCTCAGCCCCAGAGGCCTCATTTACTCCTGCTTCATCCCCTAGCCCAGCCATATGTATCTATCTTGTTTATTTTTGGAAGCAGAATATATTTTACATGTCTTGAGTGACCTTGGGTGATACAGTCTTCCTCCAAGGTTTCCCCATCCAGACAGGACTATAAAACAACTGCCCCATTTTCCATGATGACTCTGCCCAACAGCAAGTAAAGCACAATCAAGAGATTATTCAAAAAGTCTCAGAAACAGTCACTGGAGTAGATTTCACAGGCAGCAATGTCAAGACTGTAAAACATGTTTGATGGAGCATTTTACACTGCTTTAAATTTGGAATTCTTTGGAGAGTGTCTGAGGTTTTTCAAGAAACAAACACAACCTTCGTCCTCCATGCACACACATGTACACACAAAAAGCCCCTTCATGGAGTGAGGAGCTGGCATCCTGGGGCTCTGACCTCAGCTCACTCCTCAGCTTTATCAATCATGTTATATAATCAGTGCAGACTGAACAGCATTTGGAAAATTAGTTGGGCTGGGTTTTTCTTTATCCTTTTTTTTTTTTTTTTTTTCCGAGGCTGTAGCTCAGACATGGCCTGGGAAGGACCTAATGAGAGTTCTTACCTCGCTGCAATGAGGTGCTGTGGTGGGATCTTAACAGGAGGTTTGGAGAGTTCCTTCCCCCAGGGCAGATTCTCAGAATGTTTTGAGGTTGTCTCTTTGGAGCTGAAAAAGAAAGGCAGCTTTGCTGCTTCACAGATTCTGTGCATCCTTTCCTCTCAGTAATCAAGTGAGAGGTAAAACCACCAAGCAGGATAAACCCCAAAGGGACAGTCCAAGATTCAACAGCACAAATTGGCAAGAGTGTCAGCACGTCAGGGTAGTGCCTGGGACAGCACTGTCCCCCCAGATCCTGCAGCTGGGACAAGCCAGCCCCACCAGTCCCACTTTCACCCCTGGAGTTACCAAACCCAAACCACCACACTCCCTGCTGGAGAATCCAGCAGCCAAATGTCCTTTCTCTATCTCCACGACACAGTTTCTCAGGAAAACCAAAATAAATTGGCTGCAGACAAGAGATGTTTGAGAGTAATTTTCACAGCTCACCCTCACTTCATCCTTCCGCTGCACATCCATCCGCAGCCACTTTGAAACCTTCCTAAACCTCATCACTCAACTTCCTTGGCTTTCCACACTCACAGCTTGGTACAACATTTCCCACACACTCTCCCCTCACTCCAAAAACACACTTTACTTGAAGTTCAGTGCTCAAGCCTTGTCAATGGCAAGGAGACTAATCACATCACAGCACTCAATGCTTCATTAGCAGCTTTCCCAAACCAGGGATCCCTTCACTGGGAGCAAAATGCTCACGGTTTTAATCTGGTGACAGCTGCCTCAAATTATGTACTGCTGTATTAAACCTGACTGCAGGTTGATTTCTCTGCTTAATTCAACTCACTACACGTTAACACACAAGTTGACAATCAATACCTAAAACGTGCCCTGTCTGTAAAGCCAGCACTGTTACTGTCAGTGTGGGCAGCTGGACTGTTGCTTGCTGCACAGCAACACAGACTTCTAGCAATCCTGCTTAGACCTTGTAGTTTGTTATACAGTTAGAGATATGTGACTACTGCAGACAAAACAAAATCATAGCCAAGACTTCACTTAAAATCTCCAAAAATCCAAATCTTTATTATGCGTCAAAGAAGTTTGTCTAATTCCATTGATTTTAAACACATTCTTTGTTACTTCCTCTCAGCTGGAAGCAGATACACAGAGGGAAAAACCCTTCTGATATGCTCACAGCCTGACCCAAGTTGTTCTTACAAGATTTCCAATTTCTGTTCTGCATCAAAGACATGTATTATCCATGAGCCATTGGCAGGGAGAGAACCCAAGACTTCGAGCAATAAAAACCACAGGGCTGGGGTTTTTCTGCTATTGGAGTTCAAGGGCTCCAAACTGGGGTAAGTCCTTACAGCCTCCTCTAGGTACTAGAAGTGAAAACCATAACCACTAACGACACTTTTGACTAGAGGGGAGCCTGATGCATTTGATGAATAGGTTCAGTCACTATATTACAGCAGTCATCCTCAGTAGCAAATGGACTTTGCACAGAGGTCACCAGGAGCAGTCCAAGACCATGTACACGTATCAAACTGGACCCTTAAACCTCACAGTCCCTGAGAGGTTACAAAACTGTCATCATTCTGTAAGTCAGAAAAGGCAAGTACACAACTGCAGTTGTAGTTTCTCTAGACCAAGGTGAAATTTCCAGCCTTTCAATTGAGTTTATTGTCACAAATCCCCAACAAAGTGGCCTTTTTGCTTGGTGTTTTTGAATTTTTTCTGTCTTTGGCTTCCCAGAAGTTCCCCCTTCAGTCCCAGCACAGCACCCATTTCTGGGAGCTGCTCTGTCTGCACCACCAGGCCACCAAGCAGAGAGCTGGTGAGCAGTGACCCAGCTGAGAGCCTGCTCAGAGCCCAAGCTCATTTCTCAGGTCTGCCACTTCCCTCTCCCTCTCTTCCAACTGGACCTCTGTTCTTCAGCTGTGTGGACCAGACAGTCCTTCATTTCTCCTGATTTTTACAGTGCCCATCGAGGTGACAAACTCTTCCATTCCCTACTTTTGTACAGCAGAGGATGAAATGGAATTTTAATGTCAGCTGGAGCCCCTTGGCGCTATTAATAAAAACAACGATAATAACAAGGGAGGTTTGCAAATTAGCAACCCTGGCTACAAACAGTGATACACCCAATTTAGCACAAATCATTGCAGGCTCTTGCCTGCTTGGTGGCTATTTTAATCACTGGTGAGTAATGCCTGGGAGGGCTATTCCAGGGTTTGACGTGCCTTAAACACAAGAAAATAGGGAAATCTTTGAGAGAGTGAGAGAAAGGAGAGGAGAGGAAGAGGGCAAGAGAAGGAATTGGCCAAAGCCAAAGGTTCATCCCCAAAAAGCGTTCAGCTCATACCACCCATTTTGCTGCCGTTGCTACTGCATTTGCTGGGGTCACTGACCAATTCCTCCTCTGAATAACAGCATCATTTCTCTTCTTTTGGTGCAAATCTAAGAAAAACAGTCATGCTCTGGAACACAAACAAAGGCTACCTGTCCCTTCCTTGGTTATGGAAATGGGGGTCAGCCTTTTCATTTTCAAAGGGGGCAGAACTGGAATGCTCCCTGGCACACCACCAAAAAGGAAATATCTGCTTAAATATTTGACGGGAAGAGAAAAAAAGAGAAGAGAGGAAACAATGCAAAGGGGGATGGGGAGAGGGAATTTTTATTTCATGCAGAGGAAAAGGGCTGCCTGGCAAATGAAGCCACAGCTCACCTCTGCTGGGCTGTACTGAGGTTAACCTTCATGAAGTGACCACCTTTTCCTTATACCACTCCACTTATTTTTCTCCATCCTAGCTTTCTAAGGACTAAAGGACTTTTCCTAGTTGAGGAAAACTGAACAAAAAGCCACTGAGCACCATATCCCTCAGCTAGACATGTGTGTTTACCTAAGACACACTTATCTTTTTTCCTGTGGTAGGTCAAGGCTCACAAGCACTTGAACCCACCTGACAATATCCAGATCACATTAAGCAGCACTTCAGAGAAAAAATAAAACAAAACAAAACAAAAAACCCCAAACTTTCTGAAAAAGTTTTAGAAAAATAAATGGAATTATGAAAAAAATAAAATTGCAGGGTATAAAAAAGACATTCTTCAGAGCTAAAGGGTAAGGCAATATTTGATAAGACAAGTGATCAAAGTAGGATTTGGCTGACTGCATCCACCCATCATTATTTATGCGAAAGCCATAAAAATCATGGAACTGTTTGGATTAGGGAGGTTAAAGATCATCTAGTTCCAAACCCTCTGTCACAAACAAGGACACCTTCCAACCAGGTTGCTGTAAGTCCTTTCCAGCCTGGCCTTGAACACTTCCAGGGATGGGGCATCCACAGCTTCTCTGGGCAACCTGTTCCCATGCCTCACCACCCTCAATGTAAAGAATTTCTTCCTAATATCTGATTTAAATCTACCCTCTTTCAGTTTAAAACCTTTACCCCTCATAATGCTCCCTGATAAGGAGTTCCTCCCCTTTCCTGCAGACCTCCTTTGGTATTGGAAGGTTGCTATGAAGTTTCCCCAGAGGCTTATCTTTCCTTCTCCAGGCTAACTAACCCAAATTCTCCCAAACTCTGTCATCAGAGGAGAGGGGCTACAGCACTCTGGTCATCTTCACTGCCTCCTCTGGACTGACTCCAACAGGTCCATGTCTTTCTTACACTGGGGACCCAAGAGCTGAGCACAATGTTTGGGGTTCTGACTCATGAGAGCAGAGCAGAGAGGGGAATAACCTCCCCTGACCAGCTGGCCACAGTTCTTTAAGTGCAGCCCAGGATGCTGTTGGCTTTCTTGGCTGGAAGCACACATGGCCAGCTCACGTCCAGTTTTTCATCCAGCAGCACTCCCAGGTCCTCCTCTGCAGGGCTGCTCACAATCCACTCACTGCCTGCCCTGCACATCTGGCACTGCCCTGATCCAGATGCAGAATCTTAGGCTTGGCCTGGCTGAACTTCATGAGGTTCACATAAGCCCACATCTCTAATCTCTCAAGGTGTCTCTGGAGGGCTTCCCTTCCTCCTCAAGTATCAGTAGATGACACACTGGTGTCATCAAGAATGACAAGAATGGCAGTCCAGCTTTTCTGTTTTCTCTGCTGTACATCATCTGATGGACTAGCACCATAAAATCCTTTTACTCAGGTCATGCCCAAATAGAAAGCCACCCCTGAGTACCCAACACCATTTTTTTCAGTACCTCTCCAGGGCTCAGGGAGTAGAGATGCAGCAAAGTGAAAATCCAAAGTAAAAATTGCAAACAGTGGGACAAGAGTTCAAAAAAAGGCAGCATTCTGTTCCTTTTCTTTGAGGGCTAATGTGCAGTTTAACTTTTAAACAGAAGATGTGGGGAGACTGTCTCAAATCCTCCAGTTTGGCTTCTCCTCTCTATTACACCACTGCAAACATGCATATATTTTGTGGCCCCATAAAATCTTTACATTCACTCAGGTCACTGCAGGTTTAGTTTTACAGTGTTGGAGGCTCCAAACAAGACTGATCATAAACAGCTGCTTCTGTTTTTAACTAAGAGGGGAATCTTTTTGGTTTATTGCTCTTGTGGCCACTGAGTACTAGCACTGGAAAGCTAGTCATCCAAGTTGCCTTGGACCTATTTCTCAAAATATGTTGGGTTGGGTTTTTTTTCTTCAGTACATGTTTGTTTACCAGTGTGGCTCCAGATTGTTGGCTAAGATCTGTAGACCCCTGGTGTAGCTACAGGAAATATTTCTAAAGTGCTCCTTTTCTGAGAAGTCTGCAGCTTAAATAACCAGTCTCTTTTCATGAGGCTCCTGCAACCAGCAAGTTGCACTAAAGTGGCTTCTCTCTTGTTCCCCTCCTCCCCACCTCTCTGTCCCCTTGAGCCATAATTTGGTGGTAAAGAAGGTGTCCCTTCTGTAGGTGTTGGTAGCAAGGAGGATTTCATGTGGTGCAGAGTGCAAGTCAAACTTTCACCCTTGCAGCTCTTGAGCTGTTTCACTTGGATCTTCCATTTGTTACTTCCTGTATATTATTTTTTCCTCAAGCAGTAGATGTGACAGGCTGTCTGCTGTGCTTGTGTCTCACAGATCATACAGGAACCTCCTAATTGACAAGAGGAAGAGCTGGAAATTCTGGGGGTGGCCACAGCTGGCAAAGTTCACACATTCACTGATAAGCTCTCCAGGAAAATGTACCCTACAGCTTGTTCTGGCCTGAATTTGGCAGGTACTCCTGAGTAGAGTCTTCTGCATCCCTTCATCCTTGACCAGATTTTCAGGAGAGCTCACTGCACTGAGATGCAACATTTTTGATTTCATAAGAAGATCCTTTGGAAATCTGGCATGTAGTTTGTTGCAAAGATGGACTCTCTTGGAAATCTCGTCTTAACAATTGTGAAAAACTCTGGAAAAATTACTTATTTTGACACAAAGTGTAGATTTTGCAGATCCTGCAAGCTCCAGTGCAGCTCTTTCACTGAGGCCTGTGCTCTTCAAGGTGATGAAGAAACCTCAAAATATCCTTTTTGGTGTCATCCAGAGCTGTAGGGGTTCCATGTACAGAACTGTATCAAAACCAAGAGGTTCCAGTCCTAACTCAGCTGAACTTTCAAAGCTGCTTGGAAACCAAATTCACATTAAACTTTATGGGAACTGGACATCCAAATTCCCTAGGTGGCTTTGCAAAACACAGCTGTAACTAATTGCTGTGCAGAAAGGTTTGGGGGGGAAGATTTTGATCTAGAAAAGGAGAGAGATATTTCAATGCCAAAAAAGCTTTTGCAATAGATTCTCACATGGAATCCACACAGCCAATTCTGACCTATCTCGTCAATGAAGTAAATGGAGTCATTTTGTAATACCTAATCCTCTCTCTGTAACTCTTCATGCACCTGCAGAGGTTATAAACTAAATGGGAGAAAGAATTTGTTTTGCTGAGTTTCTAGTAATCCCTGCTGCTGCAAACTCTGGGGCTGAAAGGTTGAATAAATCAAAACGACTGATGAACAATTCACGCCCAGCTCATTCCCATTGAAGAAATTGTCACATTCCATCAGTGAGGCTGGTAAAATCTGTGACCATCTCAACCCTTATCAAGCCTTAATTTCTTCTTCCTGTTTTGGCAATAATTTAACGTTAAAGGTCACAGAGTGAAATGCTCAGTCAGGAAGCTGAGGAGTTCTGATTTAATAACAACATTATTTAGCCCCACGAAGCCCCACTTGGTATTTTCACCTCCTTTGTTCCTTTTCAAGACCATGATCCATCTTCCACAGAAGACAATGGGAGCATTTCCACTGAATTTAATGAGACTTGGATCAGGCCTAAATGTCAGTATTACTCTATTAATATTTATGCAGTTGGAAGTATGTCAGAAAATATACAGGATGTGCAGAGTGGCTGAGTGAGCGATGAGAATCATAAATTTTCCTGACAGTCACTTCTTCACAAATCCTTAACATTTCTAATCTAACCATGGCAGTAATAAACTAGCAGGATTCTAACCTTCTCCTCTTACTGTACAAACCTTTCTCCCACTGTAATCTGTCTGAGTTGGCTCCAGAGTGGAAAAATCATCTGCATTGCAACTCCCTATCTAGCTCACGTCTAGTCTCTCTTTCTCTCTCACCCACATACATAAGAAATTGAAGCTGTAATTTCAGAAGTTGCCCATTAAGTGGTCAAAATTAAGAGGTTCTCAAACCCGACAAGCTGCATGATTTACTGAGTTTGAAGATCCTTAGCTTAGCAATCTTCACAGCCTTCAAAGTGGAGGGGTTGAGGACCCAAACCTGTTACTGCAAGGCTCCCACAAACATGACAAGTGGCAACTGCTCTGAGGAGGTTTCTCCAGGCTGTTTTCCTCGGTGCTTCCTCTCAGCGGTGTGGCAAGAAGCGGAGCCTGCTGGCTTGCCACGGGAATGCCTGTCACTGCAGGGTGTGTGGCAACCACAGCGGGCAGACCCTCTTCACACGGCCACTCCAACCTCCCTGGTGCTGCAGAACCATGGGCAAAACAGCCCCAGAGGCCTGAAGTCCCTGCTTCCCTTGAATAAGTCTCCAGACGGTCGGATTCCTGCCTGCCTCACCGCCCCTTCCAGCGAGCAGAGCTTGCCTGAGTGGGTGGAGGAATGCGGGCGAGCTCGCAGCATAAAAGTCAACTGACCACCAGAGCTGTAGAGTAAGGTCACTGGGGAACAGCACTCAGCGAAGAATGTGGCTGAGCTATGCCCCAGCTATGCAGGAGGAGGCTTTGTCTCCTTTGGCATGCTGAGCCCCACCAGGGCCACAGACAGGATGGCACTGAGACACAGGAGGAGCCGCTCCAAAGGGATGGCCAGACACGTTTGCAGGACAGCACCTCCTAACTCTGCTTAGCTACCTAGAACTGGAGTGCAGCATGAGAAAACATGGAAATTACGTACAGATTAGGTAGGTAGGACATAAAAAGATAGTTTTGTGATACTCTTGGAGACACACTGCTTCCAGCAGCCAGATTAACTCATTGCAGATTAAGAAATACACTCCGGGCTAAGAGGTTAAATCACAGCGTGGCTGAGGTGGAAAGGGACCTTTTGAGGGCATCAATCTAAATCTGCTCAAGCAGAGATACCTGGAGCAGGTTGCCCAGAACAATACAGTGAACTTCCAGAGACAGCTGTTCCAAGAGAGCAGCTTCTTTTGTGTCTGAGTGCTGATCTGTTCCTGGGGACAGCATCCTCTGCTCCCATGAAGCCAGCACTCCAATTCTCAGCTTGAGCCTATCAATCCAAAACCTCAAATCTGAAGGATCCGCTCCTCGAGGGACATTTTTGTCAGTGCAAACACGACACTTCTGACCATTCCTCATGTTGCTAAACAGCAGAGTATGCGAAATCAAAATCTAAGCATTGAGGCTGAAATTTTCATCAAGTCATAAAAGATTTCAGACACCAGAAGTCCTGATGCGCTGGGCAGCTCGCACCAGTACGGAGCCTTTGAACTTCCCACAAAACCAGCTTGTGCAACGTTACTTTTAATTTCTGAAAATATAACAGGGCAATCAGCTCCACAGTGCCTTCGGATCAGTGTTTTATCACTGGTGATGGGTGAAAGGGCAGGAAGCAGAGGGACAGGATGGAATTTTGAGCATGATCCAAGTGCTGCCAGGACACAGGGGAGGGACACTTTCGGAAAAAAGAGAAGCTTTGCCATGGGGGAAGTGGACTGCCTTGCCTCCATATCCTGTGGATCCAAACTTCCCCCTGAGCGTGACATCTCTTATGAAAATATGCCTGCAGACTTCTCCAAACTGCTTCCCGCTCCACTCTGGCAGAAGGGCCAGCTCCTGACAGCCTGAGATTTTAACAAAAAATAGGTTTAGCCCTGCCACTCAGGCCGTGTGAGTGCAGTGGAAATGAGGGAAGAATCATGCCTAATATTACATTTTGGCTGGAGATTTCCTGTGGAAATCTTCGACACGAAGAAAATAAAGTGTTTGATGAGATGAGATGTGTCACAGAAAGTATCAGCTATCCTGATTGCTTGAAACTGAAGATTCAAATAATGGCAAGAAACACTACAATGGTTCATATCATCTGGGCGTGAAGTTTTTCCTTCTTTCCTCTACAGAGCTAGCATATCCTTTAGGAGAAGGATCTCAGATTAGTCTCCCTCACTCTATATCTCTTAAAATATACTGGTACTTCACAAAAGCAGTTTTTTGGTCTTTTTCCTCTCTTTTTTTCCTTCACATGGAAAATTGACGTTTTATGGATCTCACTTTGGAGAATCTTACAAGGGCTTGACTCAGAAAGCATAAAAAGCCCTTCAGCAGTCTTGGCTAAAACTAATTCAAATCTTGGCATGTGCTTATGTGATTTGGGTTAGTATTTCAGGTACTAGAAAAGTTTATCATTTATGAACCCACAAAGTCCTTGTCAAGCCTGAAATTGTAGAAAAACTTCAAATTCGAGGAATTTTGGCCCAGTTTTCAAACTTGCACTGAGACAAATTCAACATTTACAACCACTCTGGGCCACCAGTAGCACTTTCAGGCACTTTTTTTTTTTTTTTTTTTTTTTTTTTTGGTTAGGAAACTTAACATTCTAGGAATTTAAACAAAGGTAGTGTATCAGCAAATGAGTCTCACACAGCGTGATCTCATCTCCCAGCCATGCAACATTTGGGAACAGGAGTGAAGCTTCTTGCCCTTTAGCAATAGACAAAGCAGACAATAGTTAAAATACCCATACCATTTAAAACACAAATGTATCTTCTCAAACCTGCCACCTCCCTGCCTTTCCCACCCCACAGAAGATAAAAGTGGACTATTTGCCATCTAATGAAAGTTATGTGAAGCAGAAGGAGGTACTTGGGCAATCATTTTTGATTTAGACATGGAGGCAAATACTCAGCACGAAATTTTTCAAACATTAACTTGATGAGAGTATCACCAGGATCATCATAAGCTCAGTTACAGTCTGGACAAGATTTTGGGGAGTTCTTAGAAGGGCAGCTAGAACCACATTGCCCCAAGGACTCTTCATCAGGAAGAGGAAGGGAGTTCAAAGCCCTCCAGGCAGGTTGCACACCAAGAGTGTGAGCTGGTGATCCAGTTTCACTCATCAGCCTGTATTTGATGTTTTAAACCTTTCAGACCAGGGATTGTCTCTTAATGTGCATGAGATGCAAAGCATCCAAGAACAAGGGGATCCTGATCTCTGGGCCTCTAAGATTTATTGTAATACCAGTCAAAAAATAAAAAGGTTTTACTGCTTTTTCTGAGACTCTGCTTCCATTTGAAGCAGATAGGTAGAGAGATAGGTAGAGGTTCAGGGAAATAACACAAATAAGAAAAAAAACAAGCAGAAGATCTAATGAAACATGGTGTCCTTGGTATGCTTGCTGAACCCAAGAAGCTTTTCCTGTGGATTTTTTCCTAACATCTTTTCTCTATGATTTTTTGTGTCTGAGTAAATTCTGAGATTAATGCCCATTCATGGGAAATATCTCCTCACCAGCTCTAAATTCATTATATCTGCAGAAACTGGATTATTTTTGAAACCTCTACTCCCTTCACAATTAGGATGGGAACAGCTAAAGAGTGCTCAGGAAGGAGATAGAGGAGCAAGCAGGATCACGGGGTCATACAGAATACACATTCACATTAAACTTATTTCCTTAGAAAACTGGCTAGTAAAAACATGGAAAATACTTTCTCAGGTCTGGTATGCTGGAATTAGATCTGCCCTGCTTGCCTACATCCACCACCCAAAGTGACAGGGTCATGAACGTGCCCACTAATGCACATTGCTGTGAGCTGTGCCTGGTTATCTCCTTCAGAAAGGGGATCAGGCCCTTGACCAAAAAGCTGAGGTAGATGTAGAAAATAACGAGTGGCCTTACTGAGCCAGATAAAGTTCATCTGACTGAGTATCTTGTCTCTCTAGCAGTGGCCACAAAAGGAGGAATAAAGTTCAGCAGATGTATTTGGTACTTTTCTCCAGTGTTCACTTCCAACAATATTTATTCAGCAACTTCTTAAGAATGACATTGCTACACGTACAGCAATCTCTACAGGTTTCTCTTCAATGAGCTTATGTTGACTTGTAATTCAGGGAAGTTTGCTGTGATATGAGGTTTTTCTGTGTTTCCTGAAGACATGGGCCAGTTTGAAACACAGCTTTTCAGCTTGCTCATTTCTGAAGCCTTGGCAAAGAAGCAGCAGCTACCATGCAACATCCCAAAATATTCCTCCTCTCCCGCAATATACCACAGGAGAAAAGCCTCAGAGACAGCACAGAGCAGAGCAGCTTTAACAACCCTCAAGCTGGACTGGACTAGACATCATTAAACCTACACAGCCTTTCAAACACTTGACAATCAAAGACGCAAATAGGTGCTGCCCTTCTGCATTTAAATTCTCTCCCTGGATTAGCCAAACTGAAGGATTCTCATCCCAGTGCAGCCTGCACCTACAGAGCCTTTTCCTGGCACAGCCAAGCTGGTTGAAGCAGTGACTCCCTGCTGTACTTCAGCTCATGTAACCAAGTGTGTAAACCCCTAGAGGGGAGACCTGGCTGTGATTCAGCCACAAAGCAGACACAGGCTCTGAGCACCTACACTTGCTTGCTGCTTGTTTTCCCCGAGCTCTCCCCAGACAGGGCTCTGACCCAATCTCATGCAGCCCACAGAGGCAGCCGGGCCCAGGAGCTGGATGGAGCCCAGAGTGAAATGCTATCCATGTCTCAGCCCCAGGCCCCCTGCCCCTGCAGCGCAGAGCCACCCTGACTTCTGCATTCCCCCCAGCTTAGCAGGATGGCCAGCCCTGCCCTGGCACAAAGCAAGCTGCTCAAACCCACTGCCACCGTTCAGGCAGGGCAGGATTGCCACTGTCCCCTGGCACCCTGACCTCGCCCTCCCAGCCAGCCACAAGAGCGTGCCACATCTTGTGCCCACATTTTCCTTCCTAAGGAAGCCCTCAGGGGCTTCTCTGGCACAGCTCACACTGGTAGTGAACAGCTCCCTTTGGCTTCCATGTTTACATCCTTGTGGTTGTTAATTTGAGAGAAGCCTTTTATTTTAGACACACACACACCCCGACTCCCTCTGCAGGGGGGGGAAAATGTGACCTTTAAGATTGTTTATACCAATCAACAAGAAGCCCTCATGCTGCCGGATTCCAAGAAACACGAGACGGTCTTGGAGCTTGGGAGAGGGAGGGGAGCACGGGCAGGAGAGGGAGCAATCAAGGTCAGGAGTTCACAGACAGGATAAGGCAGAAGGCAGGAGGAGCAGGAGAAGAGGCAGGGCATGCCCTCTCCATCCAGAGAGGCAAGCTCCATCCACCGTGTGCGGCACACCAGCATCCCAAGGCAAGGAGCTGGTTGGGGTGGCCTTGCAGAGTGAGGGTGGCCATCTCTTCCCCAGAAATCCCTCACGGGTCTTCTGCCAGCCTTGCAGCATTTCGCTGTGGACCAAGAGTGATCCGGGACAAGGAGAAATTATTGCAGTCCGGTTTTGTACTCTGGTGCCCACTGTGATGAATAAAGTGTTTTTGACAAGACAAGGAGAAAGATGAAAATATTTTCCCACTGCTGAACACAAAAGTAAATAAATAAGTAAACAGACAAGCATTCAAATCCAGGAATTTCCTTTCATTGCCAGCATCAGCCTTCAAGGGAGCAGCACCACAAATTTTTTCCTACCACTGTACTGAGCCAAATGAGCAAAGGTTGTGGTTTCAGGGATCCAAACTTCAAGTGTCCTAACAGGCAGAGGAAGCACTGGACTGGCATGAAACCCACGGGTGCCTTGTACACAAGATGCCTGAACTGACAGAAAGGAGGACTTGCTTCAACTTCAAAGGCAGTAACACCACCATCTTAGTAGGTTCAAGACTGAGTCACTGGGAGGAGAAAGAAAAAGGGCGAAGCATCAGTAAAAACCATGGGAGCACAAATGCAGTGGGGCAGACTGAGATGCTGTGATACAGCACACCACTTTTGGGCAGCTGGCCCAGCTCAAGGCAGGGGTTTTCGGGACAGAGGTACATTTCTTCCTTTGAGTCCTCTCCCTAAACAACACATCACAGTGGCTGTCAAATTCAGCCCCAAGGTATCTGGCGTGAAGTCAGGATTTTGACAATTTCAGTGACTTTTTTGTGGTCAGAGCTCTCTATGATTCTATATAATTACAATTACAGGGCTGCGTCTTGTTCTCATTTACACGTATCTTCTCCATTGGGTTACACAATATAACCAGAGGTGGTATTTGGCCTATACATTTTATTTTGTATGTTGTCTGCCCAGATTCATTATTTATGACCCATTAGATACATTTGTTTCTCAATTAATAAACCTCAGAAAATATTTTTAATGAAAGACTGTGGTTTTTTAACAATCATGTCACTCATGCTCCTCTAGTAGCACTCAAGGATTAAATAAGACTGTGAGTAGTTGTTAACTAGCAATTGGTTACTGAAACACATAAGGTTTTGTCTTCCCATTACTGAGGCTAAAGAAACGATGCTTCTACAACCACATTGATATTGCCCATCTGAGTTCTCATTTCAAGGCACATGCTGAATTTGAAACCACCACATGGATTTCTCACCCATACCTTCAGCAGCACTGAGCATGCTGTGAAGGAGAAAAGCAGACGGATGTCACAGCTGGCCATGCAGACATCAAAAGTAATTATCTTTTTTAAAGACAATTGGTTCGTTTTTCTTGGTTTTTTTCTTTTTTTTTTTTTCCCCCCAGTTCCCATTCTGTTTTCTTAAGCAGCGCTACCACAGTTTTTCAGTCAGTTAACACAGAGCTTTGACAGCATCTGGGATTTGTGTGCTAGGACAATTACCCCGTGCAAGCCCTGCACAGCTGCACTGCTGGTGGAGTGACAAATGTACTCACTTTCCTCGCTTGAACAAACTACCAGAAGCCTGTTTATGAATACGAGCCTGGAGGTAACATTTGTAGGCTAAGGCCAGCCATGTAACCTCTGATTCTCATGCCCATTCCTCTGCCAACATGCTGTCTGCAATCTGAAAGATGCTTCTGTTCTATTCCTACATTGTCTCATCAATGGAAGAGATTTGCAGGAGGGACAGAGCTGGCCTATGAAGCCAGCTCTTCTGTGGGTCCTGTTTCCAATATAAGCCCTTGGTTTAGGTTATTGTTCCTCCTTTTTCCTCTTCATTCATTCTGGCATTCTGTCCTGCCATGCAATTGGAGCTATTCAACTCAAAGATACAAAGGATTCATGAAAATGCTTAAAGGGCAAGCTGGGCTGCTCATCGACAGGGACTGTCTTGTTTTATATGACTTAAGGAATAGGAGTTCCTCTGAGAAATTATTCTCCATTCAGATCCTCAGGAAATGTGTCCCAATGGGATACAAATGACACAGATGAAATGCAGATGACTCCTTTTTGGCCAAAGATCCAAGGAGGCCCGTGCCTCATGGATATCTTTGGTCAGATACCTTCTGGTTTCTTCCAGCTCAAGAGTTATTCCTACCTGTCCAGGTTTGCAAGCATCACCCCTGCTTCCTCTGACTGCTGCACTACCAAGACAGACACCAAGGGAAACCTGGCATCTCTTCCCGGGTTTTAAGGCCTAATTTTCAAAAACTTTTCAAAGTCACAGCAGTTCTAGGAGTCAGCTCATCCTCACAAATGAAAATGCAGATTCAGCCTGCCTAAATATTACCAAACTCCATGTAAGCAGAGTTTCCCATTTGCTGGCAACAGCTCTTCGGAAGTGCCTGTGGAGTAAGAAATACCAGGGGCAGAGATTCAGCTGGAAACCAGGGGCAATCTCGTGAATTGTCACTTCTGCTTCCCTTGCTATTTTGACTTCTCTCATAGCATTGGAAAATCAAAAGGAAACAACGTCAAGGAAAGAACACTCAAATAAACACAGACGTTGACACAGCAAAAATCAGGTTCCTCCTTGTTCCCAAGACACCGAGATACCAAACCCAGAGGCATGCTCTTGCTATTCTGACAGAAACATTTAAAGGAAAATTTTTCTCCATTTCATGATATTTGTCCATCTTATCATGAGACAGCATGTACCCTGATCAAAGAAAAGGTTGGGACAAAAAAGGTCAAACTCTATCTTCCCTTTTACTTTTTACCCCATCCTGGTGCCCCCTTTAATTCAATCAGGAGACACTAGAAAAACTTTGTTATTGAATGAATATTTTGTTGCAAGCACAAGGATGTCCTGCTCACACTCCCTCTTCTATCACAAAAATTACAATCCTGAAGACACCTCCTGAAAGAATCCTATCTAAACAGAATAAAAGACCAAAAAAAAAAAAAAAAAGGTCAGCATACTAATAAAATTTTCTCCAAAACAGAGTTTAAAATCCCCTAAAAGGAGGACCAGACTAGAGACTCCAGTGCAGAGTTCATCCCACTGTTGAGGCTGAAAGCTTTTGAAAGTTTTTCATACAATGTAAAGATGGATAGTCGAGTCAAACTAATGTAAAGGCAGATAGATCAGCAGTCTGGTCATGGCCAGAATCTGGTTCAAACTCTGGAAACCCAAACCCACAAAGGACTAAAGCAAAAAAATCTAATGATAAATCAAAGCTACCTGATACCTCCCAAGCTCTCTAGCTCAAGAATCTTTACAGCCAGTGAAGAGGCCCAGAGCTGTACTTTCTTTGTGGCCATATTCTTAAATGGCCAGCTTAGGTAAAAAGAGTTTCTTATTCCCAGGCTATGATAAATATCCTAGCTGCAACCACAGCTGTAAAGACACAGTCCTGATTATTCTGGGCATCCATCACCCAACTGACTTGAGCCTTGTGTCTCATCACCTAAGTAGGGGGTGCAAATCTCATTATAACCACCAGAGTGAGTCATGTGTTACAACTTTTGTGCATGTCCATTACACTCAAGAATAACCTCCCAGCTCCTCCCAGGGGAACGACAGAGATGGATGGACACCTCTCTTTGATCTGGGGAGTTCTTCCTCTACCTCCACTTTGTCTCCAAGGTCATACTGTCAGGACAGGGACGGCAAACCTCTCCCACCCTTGCATATGAATCTCATCTCCTATCCTCAAAAACCACAGGCTACACATGTTTGCTGTTACTTCCAGATGTGTCCACAACTTGAAAGCAGTGATTTCAGAAGGGAAAAAACCTTTAGAGCTAGCAGAGCTAAGTCCCCCTTCTCCTCCCTTTCCTTCAGCATCGGTCCAGGCCATCAACTCAGGCAACACCAAGCAGTTCCAGGGGACTCCACAAATCTCCACGGAAGCATCTGCACGTAGATGGATTAGAGACACAATGCAACTCCTCCCCACTGTAAGCCTCAGACTCAGCTTACTGTCTCAGAATTTACTCCTAGAGATGCTTGGCCACAGCCCTGCTAATGGGTATCTAACAAGGAGTCGTCCTGGTGTCCTTCCTTCCCCTGCTGGGATGACACAGAGCTGCGGAACAATGGGAGCGTGGAGGAAGGACTGCGCTGCTTTGGCTGTGCAGCAGCACGCACAGCACTCGTATTTCTTACTGCAGGGTCTCACCCTGCCACCCTGGCAAAGGGCTTTGTCCTGCAGGCATCTCCAGCCCTGGGCTCTTCTGCAGCAGCCAGACTGGGGTGCTCTGGTGGCCAGGCACGGGGATTGGGGTGGGTGAGCACACAGTGTCACTTCTGCACGGTGTTTAGTTTTCCCTTGGAGAGGACAGAAGGAGGAGGGAGAAAGGAGACAGCCTGACTCACACCAGCACCTGGAGCACCGACTCCAGAGCCAACACCAGAGTGCTGCTGACACGAGAAGGGTTTGTCCTGACTTTTGGGAGTCCTTTTCAGAGCCGCTCTCTTCCCCATCAGCTGGTGACAGCCCACCCCCTCCACACCCTGTGCTGTGGGAAGTTAATTTAGAAGCCAACTTTGCCATCTGTGGACTACCCCATGCTGGGAAAACCCTCAGCTGGGGAGATCTGTTGTCTTTGCAGAGTGGCACAAAGAAATTAGAGCGTGGGAGAGAAGAGGAACCTAGGAATCCTTCTAAGTCCTTAGCATATTTCTCCATGCATCCCCCAGACTCCACCTCTTCCACTCCAAGCACCTAAATGTGCCCTGTAGTGATGCCTGCTGTTGACATCAGAGATGGCTCAGAGCAGCACTCCTGCTGCTGCCCTCAGCTGAGTCACGGCTCATGAACAAAGGGGATTTTGACCATTGTTATTTTATTATTTTCATTATTTCATTCATCATCTTAATTTCCTTCTCCCACTCCTGGCCAAAAGAGGAAGAAAGACATACACACACAAAAGAAAAGAAAAAAAAAAAAGGAAAAATACGCCAACACGGTCCACATCTGGAAACCGATTTCCCAACCTCAGAACAAAGAGCTCTGAAATTGTGGCTCCAAATCTCCTGTTTGTGTTCTCCCATTATGTAAAAAGTCCTATAATAAAATCTAATGGAGAAAAAGCCCAAAAGCCAGCAAGAATTATTTGGAATTTATTAGCAAACAAGATCCATTTGGAAGTCCTTGTAGAAGTGTACATTGAACTTCCAAAGTTATTAAGCTCAAAAAAAAAAAAAAAAAAAACAAAACTGTAGGAGGGTTTTGGTTCCAGAAAAGTTCTCCCTATAGATCAGGCTTGGCTTAAATCACTTCTTTAATCCCAGCTGAACTACTGTGCCATTTCTTTTACTTTCCATGTTCAGAAAAATCACTCTTTCCAAAGCTTAGTGCTCTACAGGGATGAGAAAAAACTATGGAGACACAAACAGAATACTAAAGGGAGAAAAAAGGAAAAAAAATAATTCCAGAAATCATCATTTTTCAGCAAGGAAAATGAGGACAGACAATTCTTAAGAGAGTTTAGGATATTAGTCATTTTTGACAGCAGAAAGTTTCTTAGAATGGGTTAAAAATCCACTCTGACACTTTTAACAGAAAAGAATTTTGCAAGTCAAAGAAATGTTTGTGTGGGAAAAAAATATTCAAACACATTCAGTTTTTAATTTGAAAACTGTAACACCAACCATAGCATTTCAATGGAAAGAAAATGCATGCATTGTTGAGAAATGGCACAGTGCACCCCACTGGGACAGAAAGAAAAGGATTATTAATTGAGGATTGTTGAGGAGAGGATGATTATTTGAGGGCTTCAGAGGCAGATGCTCCTCTAACCTGGTTTATCATACAGAGAGACACCCAAGAGCCACGTTTGGCTTCCATTTCCACCTTGGTTCTCCCAAATTGCAACCCAACACCCAGCACCACATTGAAAGCCAGGGCTCATGTACCCCATGGATTTGTCTTTAGCCCCAAGCCAAAGTGACCCAGGAAGAGGCACCACAACTAGATGAACATGAAGGAGTCTACATTGTTCAGCAGCCTCCTGGTTATAAACTCTTTCCTCGCTCCTCTCTTTTCTTTGATGTTACTCTGCTCATGTTCAGCGTTGAATCATTGGACTTCTCCTTTCATCTGGACCCTTGGGATGCGTTACAGGCATGGAAAGAGAAAGGCACCACTTAATAACACTTTCCAAGTACAAGGGAGAGGAAATTCCTGGAAAATCAGGTTAAGACTGTCCAAAAAACATCTTCGAAGAAACATGGCAAACTGTATATAGCTATTTATGGTGGAGATGGAAGTTAGACTACTCTTGAAGGCAAGAGGCTGCTGTCCAGACAGAGGTTTTAATCACCATTCCAGTAAGGCACTGAAAACTAAACACATCATAAGTAGCTGGGGAATTAGGGCTATTCCAAATAAATAGCCTCATTATTCTGCAGGAACTGCCCTAGCTCATATATGTTTACCTACATTCGTATTTCAAAAGATCCAAGGATCCTAAACTGAAATTCTGAATTGCAGAATTTGGATTCTGAAACCAATCTTCTTTCTCCATGCATGGAATTACTCAAATAACAACTGAATTGTTCAAAACATTTTTTTTAAATGAACAGTGGTTTTTCTTCAAAAGAAAATAAATTTATGAGCATTTTCTCCTACCCTTCCTCGATTTTTTTCTAATTTTTAAGTAAAAAAACTCCACAAACACAAGAAACTTCTCCTGCTTTGTTTTTCTTCATTCTTATTCTGTTGCCTTCCTTTTCACGGCAGAACAGAATAAAAGCTGATGAGAAGGTGTGGGGGAAAATAAAGAATACTTTCACCAAATATTTTCATTTGTGTATTTTAAAACTGGAAGTTACCAGAGCTGTTTTCTACAGCTTTTCTTAGATGGTTTTCAGTTTTTGCCTTGCTTGCATTTTACTGTTAAATGAGAAAACTGAACCTTTTTTTTTTTTTTTCAGCTGTTCTCAAAAAGCAGGAAACCCAATTAGATGAGCTTAACACAAACACACACAATCCATGCAAGAAATTCTTGCTACCTGCAGATATGGTCGGCTCTCAAACCCAGCCCAGGTGTGGTCCAAGCGCTCAGCTCACTGAATATCACATGCTAATTGTTTTTCTGAGAAATATTTTAATGCTGAACCTCAGAGGAGCCATCAGTCTCTATAAAAATTGGCCACAACCTCCTGTTACCAGCCCTACCTCTGTTATAGTCACCCTGCTCAGAGCAATGCAACTTCAGCACAGGTGATGCTCAGCCTCGGGTCTCTGCAGTCTCCAGTCTCCTTCTCTCTAAAGCCATAATTTCTCCCATTTATCAGCAGCTGAAACACAAACTCAGCCCCCTGGTTTCCAACCCAAAGAACCAAGTTAACCAGGTGAAGATAAGGTTTTGCATCTGCCCATCACTTCCAGAATTCCAGCACACCTCAGAATATGACAGTCCTCCGTGCTTTACCCATTTCTCACACTCCAGGTCTTGAAATCAGGGGAAATGCATAACTTTTATTAATAAAAACCATTTTCTAGCCTCCATGCGTGCTAAGGAAAACCTGGAGATGACATCTGAATGCAGTTACAGGCTCCCAAACCAGGCAGCAGCTGTAAAGAAGCAGGTACACACTTCAGCCTCGTGATTGTTTTCATTCAGCATCACTGTTTCTCAAGACTTGACTCATGATTTTTAAATGCTGCCAAGGCCAGCATTACTGACCGTGAGCTCTGAGAAGTTTTGATGATTTACTACATGAAAAGCAGGGACTGGAGCTTGTGCTGCTGATCTTTTCAGGGCTGTGAGCAGGTCAGGTCTGCCGTGTGTCCCACCCGTTCTTGCCCAAGCCAGCCTCTCCCCGTGTGGGGCACAGCAATCCTCCACGGGTGCAAAAACAAGCCTCAGTTGTGCTCCTCAAAGGAATCCATGAGAATTTTTGCCTTTGGCATACTCATGGAGACAGGGTCTTGCCCAAAACACATACCAAGGGAATAAATCCTCCAGAAATATGAATTCTCTTTGCCTCATACCAAAACATTCATAGTAAGCCCAGGCGGCACTCCGCAGCAAAACATTGGCAAGAGGAAATGCTAATAAAACACTAAGACTTGAAAAAACATGGAGAAAAACTTCCCAGAAGAAACAAACATTAGAAGAATATGTTGCCCATTCAGTCAAAAAATGCTAACAAACTAATGCTGTCTCATGATGAAATTGAAATATTTACAGGAAGAGAGCACAGAATTTTGGCTGACAAACACAAAAACTATCTTTGAGCATAACATTTTTTTTCTGTGCAGAACAAAGGGGAAAGGAAACAGAGGAGGGAAAGTGGGAGAGTGAGGGCAGGGTGAAAGAAAGGGGATAAAAAGTAGGAGAGGAATATGGATTAGGAAACTGATGTAGAAAGAAAACAACAAAAAACAAAGGAGCAAGGGGGAAGAGAGGGCAGCAAGAGAGCAGAGTTTACACTAGGAAGACTTGCTGCTCCACAGTTACCTGCCAGTAGCCAGATTCATTGACATCTCCCTTAGGCAAGGAACAGACTCGTTCACTCCCCCACAAAAGAGGTGGAATCCTAACGGAGCCTGCCAGCAACACACACAAAACATCAGGCTGCCCAACGGGACAACTGGGGCCAAGAGAGTGGAAAGAACATGTCAGCTATTAATTAATTTGTTCTATATCCATGTCATTAGAGGTAATTACACGAGCCTTCCCCAGCCATTGATGCCCATGATTCACGATGGACAGTTGCACAACACGGCTGTCAATGACTTCATCGTGTTGCACGGAAAATCCTCTCTAGATGCGTGTGCGTGCAGTGACTCACTTTGACACCTTGGGCTGACATTTGCAACCTGGGCCAAGCCTGTCAGCAAGACAAAGGCACTTCTTGTGAGCACTCCAAGCCACTAGGTTGGGTATCAGACAGTGGAGCACACAGGAGAAGGCAAGAAAAGGTGGCCATCAAATGTTCAGGCCATGTGTGCAACAGCCGAGGGCACTGGCACAAGAAAATCCTCGAGGCAACAGCTCTTCTCTGGCAACAGCCAAAAACAGCACTGCAGAGAGCAAGGCCTCTGTACAGCACTTAAATCCACAAGTAGGAACATCCTAGGAAGCTCTCGAGAACCAAGACAAGCCTTTCTATTTAGAGAGAAGAAGATATTTCATAAGTGAGAGTCAGCAGGAACAGCTAAGTGCTGCACAACAGTCTGAATGAGAAGAGGAAATATTATGTAAAATTGCACTCAGATGTCACTTGGGAAGAATAAGCAAAATCTACCATAAATCCAGGCACATGGGATACAGGAACCTCCACCCAGGACTGGACACCAGAGCAACCCTCTCAGTCCATCTCCACCCTGGAGACAACACAAGAAACAGGAGCTATAAACAGAAAATTAAATAGATGGTTTCTCCTCTCCACTGGATAAAGTGAAACTGAGAAGATTTCTCCCAACTCATTTGGCAGTCCTTTGTAAAGTCTTTCAGAAAAATCAAAATCAAAAGAAGGATGTTGGAAGGAGTGGGTTGCACAAGCTCAGTACTGTATCCTGCATTAAGAAAGCATGATGAACATAGAGATGCTCAGAGGGAGCACTAAGAGATATATTTCAGGGAACTTTTTTCACTGACCAAAGGTTTTAAACAGTGAATGAAAACAACCACCCTAGTGGTTCTGGAGATTTGGTTCTTTGTAGAAGAAAATAAACAAAAGTGACTAAAAATAATTTTGTTTTGTTAGAGAAAAGGTGAATTTTCCATTTGAAAGTAGATTTTGTCTTGCTATACACTTTTCTTTTTGTTTGTGCTAAGTCCAGAGCCTCGAATACTTCATTCTTCACGGAAAAAAATTTAAAAAAGAGAAGTCCTCAAAGTTTTCAGTTCAGCAAGAAAGCCAGAAAAAAGTTCCTTGATTCCTCCCATCTTCCCTTCCATTTCAGTCATCCACCCAACTCCCAGGCATTTCAAAAGCAGATGCACCTGCCTCCAGGCATCCTGGAACTGAGGCCCCCACAAGAGCCTCTCAACCACTAGACAGAAGAAACCTTCTGGGAAATATGAAAGAGGCTGCAGGTAGCAGAAAGAAACCCTGGGTTAGGGCTGGGAAAGGAGGCACAAGCAAGGCCTGTTGCAGCTGCTGGGTTTTGCTGCTGCCCTGGTTATACCAGCACACACATATATGGTCCAAGAGAGGCTGGCCAAGCATCCTGCTGCCCCTTCACAGGCTGGACTTGCAGTTGTCCTCACCTCATTGTGCCATCAGAGCCATGGGGAAATGCCTTTTTCCATCTGACTTCAAATCCCCCAGCCTGGCCTTGACCCCATGGGCAGAGAAATCACAGCTGCTGATCACTGCACCTATTTGTTCACATTTTGCCAAGCTAATAGTGAGCCAAGGGCAAAATGTGGCCACCTCAAGGAGAATTACATGACACTTCAAGGCTTTCACACCTTTGTAAGGGCACACAAGAAGGCATGACTGAACCAGATCTCCCCATGGCTCCCCAGGGAATACTCTACTCACCACAGCCATACCCATTTCTTTCTGCATCCCTTGGCCCTGCTGCAATAAGTGACACCCATTCACATGCCAGGCAAGCCATGCTGCTGCTCCCCTCACTAGAGCTACTTGTTACCCTAGATCAATACTAAAAAAGAAAAAAAAATAAAATAGCTCTGCCTTGGGTATCATGCAGTGCATTCCAGTTCCTCCCAGGTCAGTGTTTGTGCAGTGGTTTAAATACGTGAAGAGTTACATAAATGCTAACTATTATTATAATGTTCCCCTCCTTCCAGTCAACTCCCCCCACAGACCCACAGAAACATTCCCCACCTCCCATTTTAGCACGTTCATGGCATCAGAAATTACCCTGTTTTCATTTACCCTGCCCTTTGCCATATGATCCTGCCCTCAGAAGCTTTAAATAGTCTGCATTATTACGAAGGCTTGTTAGGACTTGTCCCCAATCACTCCAGGAATAATCCTTGATGGCTTGTTTCAGACTGTGTGTGTGAATGTTTGTACAACCACAGGGCTCTGGCTTGCCTAGGTCCCTCCTAGAAGGGGAATTAAAGCTTTGTGTGCTGTACAGGAGTGGCACACAATGGAAACCTGTGTGGCAGTGAACCCACTGTTGTGTCTGCATACACTCTCTTTAGAGAGGATCTGAAATAAAAAACCACACATTTCAGCAAAGAACAGGCCAACCAGATTATGTGTTGATGGATGTCAAGCAGCAGAAATCAACCTGCCCTTTAAATGCCGAGCAGCAGAAATCAACCTGCCCTTTAAATGCAGGGACACTAAAAATGGTGCAGTCAATGCTTCCCAGAACTGTGCTGCCCACAGCTGGTCCCAGAGCTTGCACTGTTTGTCTGGTGTACAAGAATTCCAGCATTAGATACTGAAATATAAGCTCTCTGCTGGGGTTACAACCCCTGTTGTCTACCTTAGGATGGTGATATAAATTGAGAAAAGAGATAGAGAAATCTGGTGCTTAATAAATCTGTTTTTCGAAGGCTGGCAATCGTGAATTCAATGTCATCTGCAGGAGAGAACACAAAGCAGAGATAAATGTGCTTTTCTAGGTTGGTTTCCAGCTGCAAACTTGAAGAAAAACAAATCACACAGTAGCATGACAACACCAAGACTCATGCCATGTAGACTGCAGTGTGTATCAGGCAGGGCAAGCAGATTGCTAGACCTTTGTTTACCAGGTCCACTGAGATAAAACTTCTGGTGTTTGGGGATTTTGCAGCCTACTATGCATTGACAATCTTATCCCACCCACTACGTTCTCATGACACCACAGGTACCAAAATGGTAAGTGAGAGGCAGCTGAGAAACACCTGCTAAAATAATACCATCACAAAATGCCTTTGCACACAGATCAGCATCCAGTCTCCCCAGCCACGTGGTCTTCATGGTTTTGGATAATCCTTGAACATTTTGCAGCATCTCACCATCTCTAGGACACTAGAAGAGGTATCTGAAGGAACTAAGAGGTCTTGGTGCTTGTCTTTTCATCTCTCAAACTCTTAAAAAGTAGCAAAGACAAAGACTCTATAAAGTCTTTTGGGATCAGGAGGTGTTGATGTGACCATCAGCAGGAAGGTCTAGAGATTTTATCTGAGATTAATGTCCTTAGCTTAGTGCTTGGTCAAGCAGCTCCTCTTCCAGGAAAAAAAAATTCCCCAAAGGCAAGTCATTTGCAGCACTTCTATTTATTTTGCAGGCTACCAAGATGCAATCAGTGAAAAGGGAACAAGAGAAGCTGCCTAAATGCCTGGGTGGGAAAAGGGCAGCAAATGGAAGGAAGTGCTACATGAAACCACACAGACTAGAACTGACATAGGAGCTAACCCTGGGTGCAGGGGTGCCCATGCTGTAGGACAACCGAGGGGATCACAGGCTGCCAAACAAAGATATTTGGAAAACAAGAATTCTCTTGATGGGGAGTTAGCTTACTCACAGGAATGTTCACTTTCTAATATGGACACAGCATGCAAAATATGAAATAATATTAAGAAAACTCTTTAAAGGGGAAATCCTTGCATTGCTGCAATCCATAGATGATTTTGCAAAGGAAATGTGATTGTTTTGCACTGCAGCCAGCAAAGACAGGTGGGGTTAATTTCTCTTACCTAAGAGCACCCTGCAAAACTAGTGACAGAGACAAGTATGAGCTTTGATATTCTGATCACAGAACAAAATGTGGCCCTTTAGTCTCCTGGCATCCAAAATCCTCACAAATCTGGGGACATGAAAGTGGGAATACTCTTTAGAAATGTGAATTTTTGCTGTAACACAAAGCCAGGCTCAAACCAAGTTACTGCAGAAGATGGATTTGGCTTCCTCATGGGCAGGACCTTCCAAGGGCCTCTGCCCTCCTTAAACAAAGGGATTGGCAAGCAGGGAAGGAGCCCAAGCACACCTGGCACAAAGCACGAGACATTTCTTCAAGATGCAAAGTCAAACTTTGCACAAGGGTAAACGTGGAGCAGAGACCCAGGGAGACACTGGCTCCTGACAATGCTGCAATGAGCAGGCAGTTACAGAAATTAAAGCAGTGACTCACTCAAGCACACAATGTTCTTCATCATAAGCAAGGAGAACCAAGTCTGAAGAGGAGACAGAGAAGATAAATAAACAAACACACAAATACAAATAAACAGATCTGTGAAAGCAGGTCCTACTTCAAAGGTGAAAAATACATTAACAAGCAGTAATTCCTAGAGAAGCTCCCCTCCAGGAGGAGCCTGGGGACACTGGGAGCTCAGCCTTATTCTAATGGATGTTGAAGTAAACACGCAGGGGGGTCCTCACATATTTCACCATGTGGACTGCACTGAGATATCCAAATTAGAAACTGAGACTCCCTGCAAACTCCAGGGAGAGGGGCAGTCATTTTTTGAGCATGATTCAGAGCCCAGAGGGTAGGAACCTAGCTCCTGTTCTACTTATGTGGTCCAAACCACCCCCAGAGGTGCCTTCCCCTCTTCTTAGTCCACACTCAGTGTTTAGGCAGCTGGACATAGGTTCCCTGCACTAAATGGTGACTATTACACAATGACAGCAAATTCCTGAAATCTTCTCTATGTGGTAAGCATGGTATGAGCCCAGAGGGAAATAACAGAATCTGAGATGGGGAACCTGATGCTGCCTCATAGACTGGAATGGCAAAGCTGTAACAAACACTACTTTTATTTTTTTAAAATTTATTTTAGAATTTGGATGAAGTCTAGCACACGTTAAAGATGGAAGAGGGAGAATCTACTTCTAGATTCTACTTCACTAGACATGCACATAAAACAGAGTCCTCTTTTCAAAAGAGAAGGAGTAAAAGCTCAGCCATTCCAGATGATAAAATCAGATCCTCTGTAGAGGTGCTATGGAGAGATCATACAATAACTGCACACAAGAAACAGAAGATTTCACTGAGCTCAGAAGGACTAAAAGGTATTGACTAAACCCATACAAACAGTTGTGGTGGACATGGCTGAATCTAAATTTTAAGAAAGAGCAGTTTCAGTTCTGGATGCCTTGAGCATCAGCCACTACTACCACACAGCACATTATTTCGTTATAGTTAACTCTTGTATTCTTTACAGGTTATCAGCCAGGTTATCATTCTCTTACAGTATTAAAAAAAAAAAAAAAAAAAAAAAAAAAAAAAAAAGTATATACAGGAAAAGAGGAGGTAAAACTGCAGAACAGGATTTGTACATTGGACATTGTAACACCTTATCAGGCCCCAGACGAATGAGATCAGAAATGCCAGCTGGAACCCACAGGGCTTATCTGGGCACTCAGAAGCATAGGAAGAACCAGAGCCAGAGGAGTTTTATTCTATATGAATCCCTGAATGCTGCTGCTGTAGATAAGGAGCAAAGTCCCAGGTTCCACAAAGTCAATGACAAATCTCAGCTTGACTTCATTTGGGCTGGGATTTCCTGCCCAGCATCCAAGGGTAAAAACTACACTAAGCACAGGAAAAAGGCAGCTGAAACTACTGAACTTGTGCATGGCTCATGATTGCCATTGTTTTGCAGCCAGCATAAGCATACCTGCAGTAGATGGGAAAGGTGGTTGATGGATGGTTTGGGATTTTTCCTTTAAGGGTTTTTGTTTGTTTTGTTTTTTTTTTTTTTTTTGTTTTTTTCCTCAGCTAATAGCCAACCTTGCTTTCTGAGGTTTAGGGCCAGACTTTTAGGGGTTTAGAGATCATTTTTCGAGAATGTTACCCTATGTACAAAGCAACAGAGTTTAACAACTTGCCTGCTGTTGGAGGAGGCTCTCAACAAACCCATGTCATGTGAGTGGAGGCAACAACAAACCCCATCAATATACCAAGAGGAAAGAGCTGTTGGCCAGTGAACAAACCAGAACATTTTAAAAGCAAGCAGCAATCTGCCAAAGTGACAGTCTGGCATCTCACACCGGCTCGCTGGAGGGAAGACCAGGGCTCACAGGAAAACTCTGCCAGACTCAGTCTCACTCAGGTGGAGGCTCACAGGCCCCACCAGCTGGGGCTTGGCCACCCAGATCCCAACAGGGACAGCCCTTTGTCCAGGAAGGTGTTCACACACAAAGGACAACAAACTCCCTGTTCTTTCAAAGCATCCAATATGTTCCAGAGTTAAATGAAGACCTCAAAGACAACAACAGAAACAACACAGGTACCATGCTCCAAGCATTGGAGTAACAACCCCATCTCTCATCCAAGGTTAATATGCTCTGTGCTTGGGGGCCCTACTTATTGCCATCTGAGACAACATACAACAACCCTTGACTTGCTGTTGGCATTGGGACTGCTTCCAGAAACGGCCAAGGCAAAGAGGAGCAAGCACTCTTCAGTTTCTTGTGCCTGTTTCTCATAGAACCTTGACTCTCCTACCATGGCTGTGACAGCAGTGCTGCCCATGTGCCAGCAGAAGGCACAACAGGGACATGGGGAACCTCTCCCACCTCTTTCCATCCACCAGCGACCATCCAGCCACACGGCCCTGCAGAGAGTGCCAAGCAGGAGAGCTCTTCCCACCTTTTGGGGTGCCTCCTCTGCCCTGTGTGTGGCTTTCTGGGGGTCCCATGAAGCTCCCAGGCACAGCCTGCCAAGCCCCCGAGCTGCTGCCTCCACTGTCACCTTCCATTAGGCAGCTGGCGGCCGCGGGAAGGGGAGGGAAGAGCCGGCGGCGTGTTTGGTTTGCTGTTTTTGTGGGCACTTTACAACTTCAAAGGCTTCCCTCTGGTTCACAGGGGCAAGGGGCAGAGGTCAGTGGGCACGGTTTGACCTCCCTTTCACCTCCTCCCCGAAAGGGAGAGACGCACACACACAGAGGAAGAAGAAAAGGAAGAGGGGATCCTGGCAAACACTTTTATCCTCTAATCTCTCCTCGCCTTAGCGCTGCAGAGGCTTTGTCCGCAGACAAAGTGCCCTCCGAAGTCTGACACTTCCACGCTGGACTCTTCCTCCTCTTGTACAAGGAGAGAATTAAAGTGAAACAGCAGCACAACAAAATGGGGAGGGGGAAATATTTTTAAAAGGAAAATGCTGCTCTTAGGGGCTGGGTTTTCTCATTTTTTATTTTGGAGGGGAGGGGAAGTTGGGGGTTTCTTTGGTTGCCTTTTTTTCCCCTAGGTAAATTCCTGTCCATCTATATGTAAGCCCACCAATCCCACATGAGGGAGGGAGAAAACAGGCATGATTGTTCAAGAGATGTAAAACATGCATTTTCTTGTCCTTAAAATACAGCATTGTTGTATTTATTTATTTATTTTTAATGGCGAGGTCGCTCGCCCGGGGCACTGAGGAATAAGCTGGAGTTTCAGAAAGCTCTCCACAGCTGGTGATTATATCCCTTGCAGTGCCTACAAAGACATTGAGAAAGCAGCAGAGAAAGTAAACAGTATCACTTCTGGGGATGGAGGGGGAGAGGAGGAGGAGGAGGAGAAGAGAGGCAGATGAAATTTAAACTGGCGGTCAGCCCAGGCACCAACTTAAAACAATACAGTGAGAGGAAGCCAAAAAGGGAAAAAAAACACACCAGGGGTGTGTGTAGAGACACACATGGGGTGTGTGAGTGAGCAAGGCAAACCTACAGCAAGGAAAGAAAGGGATGAGGTTGTGTGCCCAAGGTTTCAAGAGCCATCCCTGGGTGTCCATCACAGAGCAGAACAGTTTGAAAGGGCAGGTTTTGGGGGCAAAGTCATCATCCCAGTAAATACACCTAGGAGCATTTCTAATCAGCTGGCAAAGCCCTTCACCTCTCCCAAGGCTGAGGGAAGGAAACCACAGAGTCTAGAAACAGCTCTTCCAGCCTTGTCATGCCCTGCATCCTCACAACCAAAAGGGACAAGAAAGTGGCAGTGGCTGGTGCTCTCCCAGCTGAGCACAAGAGACTTAGGCTAGGCTTATCTGTCAGCTGGCTTTAGGAGTCATGCTCCTAACTTGGCTTGAGGCAGTTTAATGTTAAGCTAGTGCTTTTCTCCAGCATTTTGGTTTGACAGCATGGGAGAAAACAGAGTCATGACTGGCTGGTGCTTTGGAGGGCCAGATGTTCTGTGTGCCACAAAACTCAGGGCACAAACTGGGTGCAGTTTGGTCCAGGCCCATACAAACCCTTCTCACACAGACTGGTTCTGGGTGCTGGCTGAGGCTCACCTAGACCAGAATAGTTCTGGCTGTGTTACATCTTCTCTGGTCACACTGACCCTGATTTCACTGGAATAGGGTTAGTCATCTAGTGTGGGGGAAGGGAGAGGCAAGCTTTTTGGAACATCCATCTGCCTGGGAAAGGCTAACAAGCCCTCCTTTATAGATGTCTACACATGTACCTCAGCAGAAATGCAGTTGGAAAGCTTCTGGAGAGACAATGTACCTTAAGAGGATCAGGCCAGCCTGTTCTTTGGGCTGCCCATCAAGTTTTCCACTACCTTTCACACCCAGAGAAGTCAGGCATCCTGCAGGTTGATGTGTTCTCCAAAGTGTTCCAGCAACTGCCCTCCCCTACAAGAAACAATACAAATCTTGAGGCCACTGCTGCAAGCCCTGGCAGACCACGGCTCTCACCTCATATGGGAGTGCAGTGATGCAGCCACACTTCTGGCTGAGCTTCAGCACCCTTGGCAGTGCTTGACAGGACAGGTTGGTCCACAGACAGGAACTCCAAGTGCTTACTGCTCAGTGTGCTGCTCCCCTGAAATGCAGCCCCCCCAGAGAAGCACTCCTGCTAACCTCACTGTCCTCTTGTGCTACAGGACTGGCTGGCAGCATCCTCAGACCCTGTACTGCCTGCCACCAGTCTGGGGAAAGAAGATGCATCATAACAGGGGCCCATTTGTGCTGCACTTTGCAACTTCTTCAAACAGCCTGGACCAGAACCAGAAAAAGCAGATATCATGGGAAAATACAGCAAACAGCACAGCTTTTTGATCAACAAAGGATCCCTCAAGTTCCCCACACCCCAAGTCTTTGTGAATTTTTTTATGGATTCAACTGATACAGCAGCTTCTCCCAGGGCTTCTTGCCCTGTCTCCTTGACACATGGTGCATTTAAAATATGCCACCACAAATATTTTCAGCTGCTATAAATGATGCCTCAAGGTACAGAGTGATGATAAATTAGACCCTTAGCATCCCATTAAGAAGGGTCAATAATTCAACATTACTTTTAAACTTAAGTTACTATGGTACTGAAATGAGAGGTAATTTCATTTACATCAGACAGTCCAAAATTTATGCACTGGTTATTCAAAGGTAGTTTTCTTTTTGAACAATGCAAGTTGCAATGGGAGAAAATCTAACTAGATTTTAGGAAAAAAAGATTCATATTTAAGGCCAGTAAAGTAGTCAAGCAGTGGAACAGGCTGTTCAGAGATGTGGGATCTCCATCCTCAAAAGATGCTCAAAATTGGACTAGGCAACAAGACCCTGAGCAACCTGAACTAATTTTGCCCTGTTCTGCAAGGGCTTGAACTGGTGACCTCTGGAGGTCCTTTCCAGTCTATATTAGCCTGTGACCAAGCAGACCACGTCAGAACCTGCCCAAGATGCACACAGAACCTCAGTCTGGGTACAAACATCAGCGTGGAGGCACCCCTGTTGAGGTGTTTCCAATACAAACATTGCCATGGTTACCTTTTGATTAAAACAAACTCAGCTCTACTTGTCTGCTCCCCAAGGGTAGCTATGCAGGCAAGCCAAAATAAGAGATTCTGAGTGCATTAAATCTCCAGGTGTTGTCTGTGAGCCTACAGGCACTGCATGCACCCAGCTGCAACCAGACCCTGCAAAGGGACAGTCCAGATGGCTGAACCCAGCAGACCAGCACCTGCACACCTCAGGTGACACTCCAAATGGGCAGAGCCTGATTTTCAGATGAAGGATGGGAGCAGGTCACCAGTCTCCTCTCCATTCAAACATTGACCAAAAGCAAGCTCACTTTCCATTCTTACAGAAAGAGCAAATTGTTTTGGTTTCAGCCAAATGGCTCCATGTTCACTTTCCTCGTAGGGAGTGCACTGAGGTCTGTTTGTGGTGAAAAAAAAAAAAAAAAAAAAAGGTTTTCTATAAAAAGTAGTGTCTTCGCCTACCTAGGCACGTGGCTAACAAATATAAAGATCACCATCTAGTGGCTCACAGGGAAGATACCATCTGTCATATATCTGCAAGCTTGATGACCAATAAAGTTGTTGTTACAACACATTATGAATTATTCTTGCATCCAGCTCTTAAGCAAGTTAGGCACCTACACAACCACAGACAAGTTTCTGACTCACAGAAAACTGAGGTTCTTCCCTCCCTGCAAACAAACACTGACCTCTTCCTCATCTCCCTGTTCTCCATCTCACCTATGCAGGATTTAGGCATGTGGTGAGGGATCTGTGATTTACTTTAAAGCCCAGGAATTAGGTATGCCTATTGTAAACGAGGCAAATTCCTATTGTAGTTAAGATAAAGACACAGATACAACCAGAGGTTGATGCATCCCACAATTTTGCATGGAGGAGGAAGACAGGTAGAGTGAACCCTATTGATGAGATCCCACAGCCTGGAAAACCAATTACCCAGCAAGCATGAAAGCCTCTGGAAAGCTTGGCCAGTGAGCACCCCTTGGGATAGTCAACCCTTTTCCATTTGCCTCACTGGAAATCATTCAGGTTGAAATATTCCTGAAATAGTCCTCAGTGGAAAGACAGGTCTGCAATTTCTGACAAAACGTCTGTTTGCTGAAATATTTCTGGTGAGCTCTACATCTTGTTCTTCAAGAAAAGATGGGGAGAGACATCAGCACAGGTACCTCTGGAAAGTTCTACTCATCCCAGGGAAGGTCTTCCACTAGCATGGCTGTGGTGCTCCTAGACCACAGTTGAGCCCAAGCACTTCTTCAAATCTTGCTGCTAGGCCACTCCTAAAATATCACATGCAGCCACACACTTCAGAGACACTATAAATGAAGTAAATAGGAGAAGTACCAGCAGTGCATGGCACTGAATGCCACCAGGCCAGGCCAGATTTGAAGTAGACAGAGGACACAGTTTAAGTCTAGACTGCACCAAGCCATTGTAATGGCTTAGAACCAGAACAAAATCATATAAAGTGTCATTTTGGCACATCTTCATGCCACATTCCAAATTTTCCAGGCTGTCAAAAAACATGCTGCTTTGTTCTGGGGAGAAGATAAATTGTCTACACAATCTCAGGCACAAAATACAGACTCATCCACACTGCTATACAGAAACTCAGTTACATTAGATGTTTCTAATGGCTTCCTTTAAAGCTAACACATGGATATCAATCTCTTCCTCCATGAAACAGGTGATAGGATGAGAGGAAACGTCCTTGGGTTGCACTGGGAGAGGATTAAACTGAATTGCAGGAAAAACTTCTTTACCAAAAGGGTCATCAAGCACAGGCTGCCCAGGGAAGGGGTGGAGTCACCATCCCTAGAAGTATTTAAAAGCCATGCAGATGTGGCACTTAGGTTTAGTGGTAGACTTGGCAGTTTTAGGTTAATGGTTGGACTCAGTGACCTTACTAACCCAAGTGATTCTACTCTCTGACTTTTTTGCATCACCCAAGATGAAAATCCAGCCATCTGTTACACATCTGTGGTTATCTGGAGATAAAGAAACTGGAGTTTAAAAATCCACGTTCCTCTGTGAAGATAAGGAGACCTGTGATCACTAAACCACAAGAGAAACCACTTAGAGAAGCCACCCAATTTGTATGGCATTCATCACATCTATCTCTAGGTGACAAAAATATTTATGATAGTTTCCTGTCACAGGCTCTGGAGAAATGAAGTCCAACAGAAGGGAGTTGGCTTGGATGCTTGATGTAAATTGGGACAAACCAACCTCAGTGGGTGCTCATCACCTCCTCAGAGGGCAGAGAGCCCAGGTAAGCATCTTCAAAGGCTGAGGCTAGAATGGAACTCCATGCTTGGAATTTGAAAGGGATATGGTGTCTCTTTGTGGCCTTGGGATCTGAGCAGCAATCATGGACAAGAAATCCGTTCAGCACTCCTATGGTGACACTGTCCTCCAGGGGACTTTGCATCTGGCTCGAGAGACGGACAATTTTCCATAGTCTCAGCAATAGCTTTTGTGGGGCACACAGGCAGGACCCCTGCAGACCAGCAGTGAGATTCAGCTCAGTGTGCCTAGAAACCACTGCATGCCTTCAGCTAAATTTGGCTGCTGAAGGGCAGCTCTAGTGGGGTGAGGCAAAGAAGTGCTATTTTCCCTCAGGAAAGCTAGCTTTATTTTCTAAAGGTTAATGAGAAATAGAAGAAAATTAGGCTAGCCAAAAGAATGAAAATAAATGGTTTTTTTCTTCTTCTTTCCCCCTCATTTTTCAGAAAAAATGCATGGCTTTGGTTTTCCTGCAGGCAGTTGCTTCATATCAGTGTACCATGTGGTGACTCAGACATGTTGTTATTATAATCCAAGCCAAAGGGGAGATATATTTTATGAGATCCATGACTCCCCCTTGTCTTTCCATACTCTATGCTTTCTTGAGAGAAGGAAAAAAAGCACAGCCCAAGTTTTGAGAAGTGTTCACATTGTCTCTTGGCAGGTCATAATCTGCCAAGCTTCCAGCGAGCAAAGCTAAGAGAAGCTTAGGTTGGCAGGAAGCTCACATGTAGCATCAAGGGCAGAATTTGGTTCTAAGTGCCATAAAGCAGCCTGGGGGAGGGCAGATAGACCACTAAACACTTAGAGCTTCTAACACAAACCTAAAGGGAGCTCTGAGGAAAGGGAATTGGTGAGAGCTGAGCTAGTGCGTACAGCCTCACCCCTGGCTCTCAGTTACCTCTGCTCAGCTGACAAGCAATAAAGCATTCAGATGCAATAACTCCAGGGCACTTAAATGCATGTCTAGAAGAGCCAAAACCACCTGTAAATCACATTGCTTCTCCTGTATTCCCCCCACCCCCAGCAAAACTTGAACATTCTTAGTTACACACCCAGATAAGAACATCAAAAAAAGTGATATATCCTGAAAACACTCCATGAAGGGCTGCAAGAGCTCTCAGCAATTTGAGTGCAATAGTAATAGCTTGTCCCAGATCCAACCCTATTGTGAAAATTGACAGTGACTACTGTGCAAAACTCATCTAAGGCAGGGGAAAAATCTGGCCTCCAGCTGACAAGTTTTTTTCCTAGACACAGGTCTGCCTTTTGAACTCCAAAACCTTTGCCCATCGTGAAGCCACCAGGGTCACATGAACTAAAAATAAATAAAAGACTCAAGGTGCATCTGGTTGAGCCCATGGTTTCAGAGAGAGGTTGCAGGGGACATTTTGACTGTTCTGAGGTGCTGCACAAAGACAAAAGTGTTAAACTCCCACTCTTCCCATACAGGTGGAACACGAGAGCTTTTAAAACAATCATTGGATCAGAGGAGATACGAGATGGCTCCAAGAAACAAAGACATATTCTTTTGAGTCAAATTATGAGAAGTATTCCCTCAAGGAATGCCATACAAATAGTCTGATCCAGTAGATGTTTGTGGCACTCACCACATGTTTTATGTTCCCTCCCAGAGATGGTTTCTCTGGCACTGAGAACATTGTCATTCACAGACTACTCTGACAGGCCAGATACATGCAAATGAAAAGAAAGCTCAATAAAAATCTACCTCTCAGACTTAGATGCCTGAGTTCTTTGAGGGGAGAGAGGAGAATGAATTCCCATTTCATTTCAGGAGGGCTGGGCATCCCAGCACACAACAGCACAGGCCAAAGATTTCGGATAAAGAGCGAAGGAAAAGTTTTGAATTATTCCAGAACTCCTTCCACTACCTCACTTCCAGACAGATATGAAGTGACAACACCCTGAAACAAAGCAACACAGCCGAGGAGAACATTATCAGATTACTCAGAACAATTCCCATTGTTAGTGACCCAGAATTCGTCACTTAGAACAACCTAGAATTGGGATCTCAGCGAGTGCTCAAAGCCACTTAACCCTTTCAGGGGTGTCCCCCACACCCCCAGCACAGAATGACTTTCTCAAGCAGGAACATAAAAGAAAAACATCCCTTATCACATCTGGAGACAAACTAAAATGAGGGAGTTTTTACTTTTACTAGACATAGCACATTCTCCAAGCAACATCACTGTAATCCAAAAGTGAGGAAAAGCCAGTGATTACAGGAGTGCCAAATTATTTGGAATTGAATAGGATACCATATCGTGACAATGAGTGATAGCATAAAGCTCAAAAACACAGAAAGAAATATCATATAACTGGCAGGAACACATTCCACATTTCAGTGTTTTGGCAGCAGAATACAGGTTTGCTCTGGGACTATGCATTCGAACCCCTCATTGATTTAAAGATACAAAGTATTGCTAATGCAAACTTAACATGAGGAGGACAGCTAGCAAATCTATCAATAATGCTATTTTTTTGCCATCTTTTTGCATAAGCACAGACACCCACATTTTCTTCCAGTTAAACTTTCAGTGTAACTTTTAGTTAGTAACTTTCCATCAAAGGGGAAAAGAAACACTGAGGGACTTTATTGTTTTTTATTTTGAAAATTAATGTGACAGTCTGTGAAGCACTAAGGTGAAGGCCAGCAAAACTGCAAGCAATGTTATTCAAAGCCAAAGGAGAAGAGAGCTGCAGCAAAAGCAGCCTGTAGTGACCCAGGAGAATACTTTAAATAATTGACTTCTGGCAACAGCCTTCTCTCTGCACAAGACAGGGATCAAAACTGTGCTTCTGTGCTGCTGACCTGTCAGGGAACAGCAGGCTGTGAATCCCAGTCAGGACACCTGGACCCCAGCACCGTGGTACATGTGACAAGCCAGACTGGCTGACACAGATAGATGCATTACCTCACCCCTTCCAAGGCGAGCAGCACAGAAATCTGTGCTCCTGGGAGACTTCAAGTCAGCAGATGTATTTCATGACCCACTTCCAGGGCACACACAGTCACAGCTGTTAGCTGAACACACTCACAGACTGGCAAGTTCTCTGCTGCACCTATTCCACTATTTGGTTCTGGGAAACTTTGTACCTTAAAGCCAGTTCCTACCAATCTGGAGCCCAAAGCACATGCCTGAAGAGCCTCCTCACTCCAAGTTAAACCAAAAATCCATGAGAGCTTTAGGGATAGCAGGGTCACACCAGCCAATCTCCCTGGACTTGGATACAGCTGGATACTTGGCACATGTTCCCTACTCCACTTCTAAATGGTTTCTGGTAGAAAAGAAGCTGCACCAGAAAACACCAAGATCTCCACTATGAGTCATTGCAGCCAGGTAATAGTGCTACAGGACAGTTGCAAGAGGTGCAGGACTATGAGTTGAGCCCAGAAAAACTCAAAAAAAAGATGGATTCTCCCAAGAAATTATTCCCCATTCTCCTGATTCTTTACCAGGTGTCAACAAGCAGTTTGACTCTCACTCAAGGATGCAGAAAACACCTACACAATAGACATGGGTGCACAAGTCAGGGGAAGAAGCACTTGACCCAAGCCATGGCAGGCACCAGCAACAGCTGCCAAAAGCAGACCATTCCCTGTGACAGATGTATCTGTCACACTCCCCTGCTGACAGTCCATGAGAAATGAAGATTTTCATGGAGAGCAGCCAGAGTCTCTCTATGTAGGACTGACTCTGGGTCATGTATTTTATGAAGGCTGTTCCTTGAGGAACCAGAAAACAGAGCAGAGAAGAATAGAAACTTCTTAAGAAAGATTAGTCCAAGAAGTTAAAATGCAAACACAGCACAAATACACTGCAAACTTCTGCTCCTCTGCTGGCACATGCTGCACTCACATGAGTTAGATCTTTCTTCACCCAAAATAAGTTGATGTGTGAATAAACAATGACAACAGGGACCACAAGACCAAACAGTGACTGGCTAACAGCTTCCTCTAGTATTCTGCCATCTCACATCGTGCATCACTGTCACATTAAAGGCCTTCCTCAAAAAAATCCAGAAGAGGCCACTTTGCAGATATTCATGGCAGAAAACTCATCACCTGTTCCTCACAGGGGGCCTGCATGGACTGCTCTCCTAACCCTCCTCCCAGAGGGAAAGCCCCACTGTGGTGAGGAGAGTGGGAGCAAGCTGCTCTCTGTGGAAGAAGTGCCTTCATCTTTGTGTAGTCTGGTGAGACACTGCCTGACTTCAAACAGCCACAGCAGTCTGGGGCACCTGCAGCCATTTCAGATGTGGGGCACTGAGCCACACAGCAAACACAGACAAAAAGGGCATCGAGAAAAAAGAAATCTGTGCAGATAGGGTAGAGCTGAGGGCCCCGTCTATTAATAAATGGCTGCTAGCCAGGGGAGACTTCTGAGTCTTGAGCACTGCCTCGCTGCCTGGGGCTGGGGAATGATTGAAGCAGGCAAGGCTCAGCCAGGACCCCCCAACAGATTTTATTTATGCATGTCTGCTTTCATCTCCCCCTTGTACACAATAGCCTAAACATTGTCTCCATCCTGAACCATACAACTTGCATATTTGCAAACATCTCTTCATCTTAAGACCACAGACAGACAGATTGGTCTTGGGTCATTAAATTCTGTCTTTTGTATGAAGTTCTATTGTATGAACCAACTACCATATAATCCTCCCTGATTTTTATTTTCTTCAAAGAACAAATGAAAAACTGGTTTTGGTGTCAACAAACAATCCCAGAAACTGATTTCTTGACTGTTTAGGAAACTCATGCATATCCTTTTGTCTTGGGCAAATATTCTTCATAGCTAACCAGCACATGCTTTTTTTTTTCCCTTTTCTGTTAATTAAAGGACAGAAACCCTTGCCTGATTGGCTCCCTGGCCTTTCCTGATGCACATATTCCCAAGAGCTGCAGCACCCTGTACTTAGAGAACTCCTCCACATCTGAGTGGCTGATCCCTTAACCCAGCTGAGCACATTAACCTCTCTGAGAAGTTCATCCTTTTGAAATCAATAAACTGAGCTGCAAGGATAATTTTATTTATTCTTCCATTTCATTTAAAAATTAATCATCTCATGGTCACTAGCCATTCTATAGTTTACTAGTTTCTGCACCAAAAAGAAGCAGTACCAACACTGACTGAAGGAGGAAGAACAATCTGAAGAAATAATTCATTAGCCATTACTAACAGTTTCTTGTAGGTTTTCAATCTATACCTGAGAAATCAAAGCCACCACAACCTCAGTGCCAGAAACTCATAGCCAAAATTATTTTGACCAACACGTCCAGTTTTCATCCATGCCACCCTTACCAGTTTCTTCATTGAAATATGGCAATATTTCTAGATATATAGACAAGGTTATACTTCATCTCTGCCTTTCCTGAGCAACCAATCACTTTCAACAATATTTATTTTTCACTCTTCTTTCTTTTACCCCAAGATGCTTGTTTTTGCAAATGATATGATTAATTCAAGCTCCTACATTTTTTTTACCAGACTCACAACACTTTACATAGGTATATTTCAGCTGTCTCTAGCTGATCCAACTTCATATCCCAAACAAACCAGGCAGTATTTTACTACATATCACCCATGTATATCTCTCTACCTGCCAACACATATCCATTTCCATATGCTTATTTACCTGATTTACTTTCCTGAAACTACAGATATTCTGGTCTGTCTCAAACACCTCAGTTTCTCTGTGTTCATGTTCCATCTTTAGCATCATTCTTCAGCTGTCATTGTGGGCTACACCTCTATTCTAGTGGAGGTGCTCCTCTCTACTGACATCTCTTTTGTTTCCATTTCTTTCACTTCTTCAGCAAAACCAGTTTTTATGTTTAGGTCTCCCCCACTAGCAATCCCTTTCCCCCAAAATCCCTTCAGTTCAGGGCTTCACCCAAGGTGCACACCTGCCCTTTGTAGTCTCCATCACACTGGCAGCTCATTGCCTCCCTAACACATCAGCTGAAGACAACTGCTCTCAGCTGCATCTCCAGCCTACAAGTCATCTCTCCATGCACTTCAGCTGTTCCATGTTTCCATGGCCTGTGCCAGAGACCCTCAGTAGGATAATATCCATCCACAGACCCTTCCTCCAGTTACACCCCTGTGCTTCACCAGCCTTCCAATTCTCCCAATAACCATTACCTTCCTCTCTTAAAAACATAGGTACAGCCACATCATCCTCTTCTTCAGCTACTGCTCCCACAGCAACAAACCCTCAGTGATTCCTGGCTAGTGATGAAAGATGTTAGTGTGGGTCAGCTCCACCCCTTAAATAAGCTCATTTCAGGAGCAAAAGTAGTCCCTCACTAGTAAGGCTGCTGTCCTTCTCCAAAGCCTTGGCAGACAGAGCTGTGACAATCCTGTCTTGAGAGTGGATGGGCACTTAGTCCCAGTGTTTATTGCTGAATGAAGACCCAGGAAGGAGCCAGAGGGTGGAAATTATCTGATTAAGAAAAACTCCACAGCACAAAGATTCATGTGTTGGTCCATTCTACAGAAATATTCCACTTCAGTTAATCATAGAATCTTGCATTTCTGAATGCTGTAAAAGAATGAAGAGGTCCATGAGAAGCAGGGAGAAAAAATGAAGACGAGGCAACGTAGGTGAAGTACTGAATGAATGGAACAAGACAAAGGAAGGACCAGAAATGCTGAAAATATCTCAAAACAGACCAGCCTCTCAATGCATCACAAAAAATAGATTTTTTTTTTTAGGATTTTTTTTTAAAGATAGCAGATCAGAATGAATGCAAGAGCTAACAAAAGCAGGCATTTTTTAGGAGGAAGTTCACTACACTCTTACCATCAATTAGGTGCACACAAAAAGTGAGATTCTCTACTGATTTTTCTCAATTGGCTCTAATGAAACTACTAATTTGCACTGCACTGAGATTATACCTAACCCTGTATCTACCTACTCTTCCTTATGGCAGAGGACTTAGAGCAAAGCTCTGTTGAAGGCAGTGGATAGCTGCAGCTAAGCATTTGTACAGGTGTCCAGCCCAGGCTTTCCTCCTGTATCTGGAAAGCTTCAAAAATGTGCCACTGTTGATGGTGAAGGGGTAATGTGAGGAAATTTCCCCTTTTCTGGTATGGCTGGGCTTTGCCTCTTCTCTGCATCTGGGTAATTGCATTTCAAGTGAAGGTTTTCTAGCCAGCAAGAAGAGGCCCTGCAAAATGAGTTAAAGGAAACCACAAGTTTGGCATCAGAGCCAGCATCCATCTCTGAATGCTCACGCCGAGTCTGGCTGTCTGAACAGCTCTGCCTGAAAAGGAGCACAGGATTCTTTTGCACGTGTGTGACAACAGCTGTAAATATTTCCCTTTGGTGGATCACATGCACACAAACCCATCTCCACTGCCCCCCAGACATGTGATAATATAAGCCATGGCAATAGATTCAACGAGCACCTAGGCACTGAAGAAAATGTGCAAGTCAGAGTAGCTCCTTGTGAAGACACACTCCCGTCTTACACCCAGAGCTTTCACCTCAGACACAGCTGGCCATCCAAACAGTGAGCACAGAGGCAGCACCTGTGGACATGTGAGCTCTGTTGCAGCATAACTCATGCTGCCCAGTGGGGAGCTCATCCTTCTGAGTTTCAAATTTTTGCCATAGGAAAGGACTTCAGCTTCCAGCTCTAACAATAGAGTCTTGTCCTCTCAGATCCATAGGCTCCAGGTTCAGCTCCCACAGATGATCCACCCAGAGTGGTTGTCAGAGCAACCCTGGCCTTAGAGGTAGAGACTTACTGGAAATGACTTTGTAATAATTTGAGCTCACTTGGGAGAGCAGCCCAAGGTTGTGCACACACAGCCCTCTCAGAGCAGAGTCAAACAATCAGAAATCCCCCCTGGCCACCTATCTGCACAATTCTTTACACAGAGCAGACACACCACCAAATGGGGTGTGATGAAGCAGGAAATCTTTCCTTGGCACCTTTTCTCCCTGCTCTCTTTACTTCTGAGGGAATGCCATGGTGGTGGGACCTGCCAGCCCAGCAGCATCGAGGTTTTGTGTTCATCACACCACACGTGTGATCCAACATCCAGCCTAAGTGGGGACAAAGCTGGGTGATCTCTAGCACAAACTGGCCACTCAACTACCACAAAAATAATGGAAGGAACTTCATGAGACAAACCGAGCCAACTCAGGAAAAATTATCACCAAAACCAAAAAGACTAGGGTTAAAAACACTTCAAAACCATGCTAATGCTAAGCACACTGTGTATTTACAGCGTATTTTAATCATGTAACTGATCAGTCCAGTGTAACATACACCACATGTTTAGATAGATGCTGCAGATATAAACCCAGTCTGATTTCATACAGTAAAAATGTGTACATGCAAACAGAAATATATTAAATGCATTTCATACAAAGCATTTCTTCTTATTGTTTTAAATGCATATCTCAATTGTTTTGCCCAGTTTGGAGCCCACTTGAATATTCTAGGATTGCCTCAAATCCCTTAAGGGTCAAGAGCTCAATGACTTCAGTGGGTGTTGGGCCAAATCCTACGAGATCAAAATTCCTTTCAGGACCAGTATTTCAGTGTGCTGGGTTTGCATTCTGTACAGAATACACCAGACTCACACCATCCACACAGCACAGCTACAACATAATGTTACAGCTGAACTGCCACATGCACAAACTGAGAAATTTAGCAGTGTGAATGATGAGCAAGTCCAAAAAGCAAGTCCAAAATAGTGTATCTATTGTCCACCTCTGCCAAGGCTCCTGTGGAGCATCACCAGCAAACATTCAGTGAGTGTGTTTTGGCCTCTTCTTACCCACTCCATTAATCATCCATCTTAATTATCTCAGCGTTATTTTGTGTTCCTGCCCCACCCACGGCGCCTGTGTGTTTGTGGCATCCACCTGCTGTTCCTAACCATACACTGGGACCACAGGATCTCTGAGGAAAGGACCATTTACCAATGGCTGGTGCACAACACCTCATGCACTTTAGCCTCAGCCACCACAGACCAGAGCAAGCCATGATAATTTTGAGATACACCACACAGACATAGCCCTGCATGTGTACTGGAGGCAGCCACAGGTGAGACCCCACATCAGGGGTGGGAGGAAAGAGAGGGGCAAGGTGGAAGGCTCTAGAGTGTGGAATTTTAGCTGGGACTATGCTCTGCCTGCTCACCCCCTCTAGCTGCAGCACTGCACAGCACAGGAGCCTCTCCCACACTTGAGCTGCAACACAGGTGCCCAGGGCATGAAACACCTTTGAATTCAACCACTGCTTTGTGCACAAGGTAGAGGAACACCTGAGGTGCTCTGGTGCCAAACACACTGACACACAGACTTCCACAAGGTTAAGAAAATTTGAGCTATTGCAAAGCTTACCATGTGCACTGGTGCATGGAAGGAAACAGCAATGTCAGTGAGACTGTCTTCCATGGCTTTAAGCTACTTCTCAGTTCATAGCTTCCTTTTTTTTTTTTTTTTTTCCTCTTGGATATAGTAAGAAATGGCTTGAAATGTTACTGAAATGCTGAATTTTCATGGAATCTGTACCTGAAATTGAACATTTAGCTGAACCTCTGGTCCGGAATGCATGATTAGACAAAACATTTCCAGAACTAGTTGTCCTCCACTGATACAATTTTCTTTTACATTTTGCTAGCCAAGATGAACTTCTCCTGATTTCCCGTATTCACTGATACATAAATATCAAAGCAGGCAAAGAAAAAGTGATCTTTTCCTTATTTCTACTGCAGCTCAAACTAAAGCTCACCCATATGTCCTCTGCCAGGTCCCAAGATTTAACCCTGGTCTTGAATTTAGAGCAAAGACAAGCAGAGTCTAGGAGACATGGAGCATCAATAAGCAAACCCATGTCACTGAAGACATCCCCACAGCTAGGGCAAGGTGTGCCAGCTCCCCCAAAATCCTGTGCTCCAACACCAGCCACATCTGGAATGTGCATGCTCAGAGCTGGTGGGACAGGCTGTGATTCTGCAATTCAGCAAACACTTGCAGCTAAGCTTGATGGGACTGCTCCCAGAAAAGGATGTTGAGACACTCTCCATCACTGGTGGCACCATCTCCCATGATGAAAAAGATGGCTGGAGGGTCAGCTGGAAGGAACAAGGAATTGGCTGTTCCATAAATTGACTCCCTGCATGTTTTGGGAACAAACAGAGGACTTTACTTGGAAGAGCTGTCATTCTTCTGCCAACACTGAAGAGGGACCCAGGGACTCAGGGGGGAAAAAGGTCAGGACAAGGCCTATACAATGGGTATGTCTGGTACACTGCTAATGACTGTCAGCTGGGTGGAACAACGGTAGGATGAGAAACTATTTCTTGGTGTACACAGAGCAAAGAAAGCCCCTTAAGCAAACATACCAGTAGAACAATTAGATGGCTAATCACAACGTTGGCCACGAGAGGTTTCCTCCATTTTTTTCACTTCAAAGGAGCAGATTAATAAACAGTGTTAATCTTCTGGAGAGATGAGTCAGCCCCCTGCCCACGCTGGGGTTATCCTCACAGTGCTGCTGCTGTTCAGAGCATGGGAGTGTTTCCTGGGGAGAAGAAATGCTTCATTTAGCTTGCAGAGCCCCACACCAGATCACACAGCACTGCCCTCCATGGCCCTCCTTCTAGCATTCCTGGGAAGGCATCATGCATGGGGATGGGGAGGTTTCTTTAACTCCACCTACACACAGAGTATTCTCCAACTCCAGGTGAAGACAACAGAGGAAAATCCCCTGGATGGATCAGAGGTGCTTTGGCAAATTCAGAGATTTTGGAATCTCTACTCAGCTTTATTGCAGGACAGAAGTAGGCTGAAAGGCATCAGCAGTCACTGTTGGATGGATGAATGTTGCACAGGATGAATGGACCACCTCCTGCTGTTTATCCAGGCCAGTTAAAGATGTACATGGGTTGGGTGACCAGAGCAGACCAGGAAATGGGGACATTGCTAGCCCTGAAGAAATGTTCCCAGACCCAGGAGAAGGTGAGCTCAAGCAGCTGTGCATGAAGGGCACTCTGCACAAGTCCTGCCTAACTCTGGAGAGGGAAAGATCTAACCACAGCTGTGGTCAAGAAAGAGGTCCCACTCTTCTTTGCACCATGAGGAACACATGCTGGTCCATGGTCAGTATCAATCTCTACCTTTCTCTCAAGCAAAGGGGGAGATGTGTGGGGAGGATGGCACCATGGCAGAAGCTCAGGCTACAGCAGACAAACACAGTATTGTTATTGCCTGTCTCAGGACACACACCAACGAGCTGAGAAAAGAAAAGGGAAGCCCAAGAGGACCAACAAATCAGTGTGTGTTTCTCTGCCACTCTAATAAAAGGAAGGCATCCTAGAAGGTGAAGTCTTTTTTCCCCATAGAGCTTTTGGTTCATGCTCTCACACAAGCAATATTTACAGAAACTCCTGCTTGGGTTTGGTGAGCTCCATCACTGGTGTGCACCGATGCAGTGCTTTTAAAGCTGCTTCTACAAGCACCATCCTCTCACCAAAGGCACTGCCACAAGGTGACACACCCTTCTCAGCTCTGCTCCTGCACTCTGTTCTCAGGTGGTCCCTCTGCTCCAAGCTGTTCTACAGGGCACTGCCAACAAACCAGCTCATCATCCACTGTGTCCCACCACAGAACTGTCACAACCAGTGGGGAAGCACCAAGTCATGCCAGCTGCAATACTCACCTGGTGTTCCAATGCACTCTGGCCCTCTTGCTACCCACAATAACTGTGACACAGACATTGGATCTGCCACAAATGTCCCTCCTGACTCTGCAGTGATGGCCCTCAGCTCCTCGGGGCATCGCTGCCCGGAGCGCACTTGCTGAGCAGTGCACTCCAGAGGACACTGCACTGCAGTGACACTTGCTCCCTTCAGCTGCTCTCTCTCTTCCCAGGGCTTTTCTTTCTCTGCTGGATCTCCAGGAAGGAAGGAGCAGCCACAGAAGAGCTGGCTCTGCTCAGCAGGGCCTCTGCTCATTTCCTGAGCGCTTTTTGACGCGTTCCATTTGTGACCAAGCTTGGGCTGGGATCCCAGCTGATATTTTAACTTCAGCCTCAATAGATTTCAAACTTCAGCCACTGTAAATAATTCCCTGACATGCACTCCGCCTGCATTTTGGCACTTCTGCTTGTGTACAGTATTTTTAATTTTTTTTTATTTAAAGTTTCTTAGCGCTCCCTGTGTCACCTGTCAAGAAGAAGATGGGCATCTTGGTGAAAGTGCCTGATCCTTGGTGCAGCCTGGAGACACCAGATTGGTTTGACAATCCCATGCATAACAGAAATCACATTCTCTCGTTAACGAGAGACAGATAAAGTGTTGTGCCATGTTCTTGGAGATGTTTACAGGACAGAGAATACTGGAACAACCACATGGCTCCAAACCAGGGAGCGATCAACATGAGGAACCTGGTTTCAGCAGTCATCAAGACCAGAAACTAAGCAGTCTGTAAACAAAAAGAGATGTAAAAATCCTGTGTTGTGGGAATCAATAAGAAATTTTACCCTCTCAGGCTGCTTTTTTCTAAGCCTTCTCAGAGTTGACTTATGCCTTAAGACATCAGAATTCCTCACGGAGCCTTGCAAAGCACTTAATAAGTATTTATTTAGCTTATGCTTATTTTTACATATGCAGCCAGCTCCAATGGGAAAATTAGTGTGTTAAAAGTTTATCAATTCATTGCTAAGCCATCTCACAGTCTGGATTCTGCTTAACAAGTGAGAGAGACCTTGCACTTTCCTCTGTGTTTTTGTGTTTCTGTCACACCTGCCAGATGAGAAGGGATCCTCTCACACAAAGTACAGATGGATACAGGCTGCCTGGTCTCAGCCTTCAGGCTTCCCCACGGTGCAGGTGACAACACCGGGGAACACAGCACTGAAGAGGTTAACAGGCATCAGCCTTCCCCTCCCAACCACCTTTCCTAGCCATCACAAGGAGGATTAGACTCTCTGGAAACAAGGATTCCACAGCAAGAAGCAATCACAAGTGCTGCACATGCCTTTCATTGGGTATCATCCATCCCACTGCCTTAACCTTTCATCAGGGTTCCTTTCACATCATACAAGAGTTGTGCAGACATCTGGGGCCTCCTTCCAGGCTCTCCCTTCTCCTGGGGCTTGATCTGAGGGCAAAGAGTGGAAATTCAAAACAAACAGTAAACAAAACCAAGCTCTCCTAAGCGTAAGCCACACATTTGTTTGGAAGATTCTTGGCTAATTTTACTCGCTGTTTCCTGCTCACTCTGGAATTTCTTTTTCCTTCTTTTTTTTTTTTTTTTTTTTCCCTTCCCTGACTTGGTTACAAGAAAAACAAAGGGGAGTGGGAGAACCCAGAAAAACATAAAAGGAAAAAAAAAAATATACTCCCTCAAGAATCTCTTGTCCTATGTCAGGGATATGCCCAGCTCTGTAACTGCAGAGTTAATGGACAAATCAGGGTGGAATTTTCTCCTCCTGCTTGTCCATCAGGTGGCAAACCCCTTCCAACATTGCTGCTTCTTCCAGATTGAGTAGGTAGGTCTGTTTATGGATGGCCCAAGCCTAAGCCCCAAACATCTGTAGGACTTGGCTCCAAGTCAAGGTCTGATCTGAGCTATCCTAGAAACTCCAGTTTTGTCTGGCCCAGAAGTTGTTGGCCATCTGCAGAATGGAAATATGAGTGGAAACCTGTCATCACAAGATGGGGGTAATTGGAGTGAATTGTAGGCAGGCTACTTTAAGCTCTTCAGGATGCTTCCCAACTGGCAGAAAACTAGCTTAGCTGTGAGAATCAGTAAAACCATGCTGGGTCCACATCACCAAAGGCTCCAGCCTTCTTCTGAAAAATTCATGGCATTCCAGGGTCTAATGGACAGCTGAGAGAAACCTTGCCATTTATTAAAATTCAGAAGTTTTATGCTTTCAGGTTAGGGTGTGAGGATATTCCTGGTACCCATGAGAGAACTCAAGAAGGCTCCAACAAGCTGGAATTCCTGACACCTGTACCAGGCACATATTCTGGGCACTCAACCCCTGTTGTTCTCACTGTGTCTCCAGCAGAGAGCAAATAGATTCTCTCCCCCAGAAACTGAAAAACTCAATTTACAGGACATTTCTTTGTGCATCATAAAGAAGCAAAGAAATACAGAATCCCCCTTCTTGTACCAGCAGCATGACTTGAGGATCAGTGAAAGTTCAGGCCCATGATACTGAACCATTTCCTTAAGGGGATTGTAGAGGAGAAAGGAAGGCTGGTTTTAAGCCAGGACAGAGCCAATCACATTGAGTCACTTCCAATTTCAAAGGTCAAAGCATTTTGGTGTCACCTTTTCAATATCCCCTAAAGGTTGTACTGTCCCAGGTGAAGCTGCCACAACCTTCATGTCTCCTAACCCATATTTTTCCATGATGGGAAAGGTTATTTGAATGAAGATTCTCTGACACTGAAGAAAATCTCTAATCTTAAAATAAATAAACAACAAACAAAGCAACTAACTATACAAGGTGACTCTCCATTAAAGTTATAGTTGTTTGCACAGTTAAGACATAATTAATGTACAGAGTCAGGAAGAAAGGTGCCTGTCATTGAAGTGAAAGCACAGACAGAGGCAGCAGTGTTGAAAATTAAGGGGAAGAGAGTGTGCAATGATCTTTTTTTCCAGGGGTGAAGGGCAAGCCAGCAACATATCAATGCCACTCTCACAGGCCTTCCAGGATGTCCTTTACTACATGTTTCTGTGTCAATAGCTTCTTTCAAAGCTTGGTCACCAACAAAGAAGTGCAACTGTTTGTTCTGCCTTGGCACTCTATTGCTCATGGGTTCTGGAGGAGAGTCCAAACTGAGTTCTTTAGAGTACCTAAGCCTTGCAGAAGTTTCATAAGCTGTTTCTCATTATCCCTGATTGATCAGCAGGGAAACTGAGGCAGCAGGAGGTAATGCACAAGGCAGTGGTGGAGGAGAAGAGAATGCCTTGCCCCAGACCTGCAGCCATTTGGCTTTGCCTAGCAGACAATGTTGGACCCTGGGTAAAGGATGGAGCTGTCACACCCAAATGTTATTTTTAAACCGCGGCTATTGGGTTTGGCACAAACTGCAGCAAAGCACAGCGTGGCCAAGGCAGCCCTGAGGAGCAAGTGCCCTGCACAGATGGAGCAGCTCTGGGGAGAGCTCCTTGTGCTGCAGCTCTGCAGTCGGTGAGTGGAGCCCAGCCCAGCTGTGCCAGGAGCGCAGCAGAGCTGCTTGGGCAGGGAGGAATGGCAGGATGGAGCAGCTGCCTCCCCCAGGATGGTGCCCTGGCCAGGGCCGCGCCTGTCAAATCCATAGGGGGGCAGCAAACCCTTTGCAGTCATGGGACTACATTCCCAAAATTATCCTCCTCCTCGCTCGGCCCCTGCGCTGCTGGAGAGCCCCACGCACGCTGCACCCTCTGGAAGGTCAGCATGGACTCTGCAAGCTCAGGGGAGGGAAGATGGGCCTCCAAAGACTCTTTGAACTGGCCATGGCCAGTTCAGCTCAGCAACCCAGCTGGGGGGGCATGACGTGTGCCTGAGCCCATCAGTAGGGCTGGCAGGGCTCTGGAAAGGCAGGCAGCACACAGCTGGCTTCAGGTGTTGATACAAAACCTACACTTCCAACTAAGACTGCCAGAGCCCTTTTGTGGGCCAAGGGATGCAGACTCACTTTAGAGATTTGGGGCGTGCAGGGCCCAGGATGCTCGAGGCTTTTGCGATTGCACTGGTGTGTAACAGCACAGGGACAGCCACGCTGGCTCAGCACACAGCTCCCTCCAGCTTCCATGGTGGTCAGCAGGAGCAAAGACCATAAGAAAAAAGCACACATGGACTTACTCCACCCCCGGGATGCTCCCCTGCCTCCAGAGGTACACAACTTCAGTGAATTCTGTGGTACCCCATGTCCTCATGCTCCCCTCTCACAGCTGCAGCTTTGGCACACAGCAAACCTGAGTTTAAGAAAGGGGCCAGAACTTGAATTTAGTCTGTTCGTGCAGACAGAGCTCAGATTGAAATTGTACCCCAATGAACATGAACCCCATGTCAATTATAACTAATTAGCCCTTTAGTGACCCTGAATCTCAGGGCACCAACTTTGCTTTCAAATCCACACTAACTCTACCCCCACCGCACCCCCAGATTTCTGGTCAAGCATCTCTAAAAACTTGCATTCATGCTATACTCAGTCACCCAAAAAACTGAGAGACCCATTTGCTCTCTGCACAGGTCCAGGAGGACAGACTAGAAAGGCACAGGTGACTTACCCAATATCCCACAGGCAGCCAGTGGTGAAGCTGGGATTAGCTCAAGCATTTTCCACTTCTCCCCTCCCAAGCTCCAGCCCTTTCCTGCTTGATTTTGCATTCTCCACCCAGCTGTCTTTACTGAACAGTGCCTTTTAGGCAGCTGTCAGGTTTAGATGAGTGTCTCCACTCCATCGAATGGGCTGTCCCCCTTTGTGCTGTCCCTGTGTGCTGTTAACCCTGATTTCCCACTGGAATGAACTAGGAAAAACAAGACAGATAGCTCCATGGCAGCTGGGTAGGAGTTCAACTCTCCCTGTCCCTACCAGAGACAGTTTTCTTTTCCTTTTCCCCTCTCTACTAACAGCTTTCCTAGAACCCTTTTTTTTTTTCCAGCTCCCTCGGGAAAAAAAAAATAAATAAAAAAAAAATTCCTTGATTTCCCTCTATCCTTCTAAAAAAAGAGTTAGGACCTCAAGGTCCTAATCCCTCCAACAAGCTTCAGACACAGTGTTAACCCTAGAGAATGATGAACAGGTGACAAACAGGTCACCCTTTGTTTTTATTTTCCTCCTTAGAGAGAGAAAAAGAAAAAACTTTAAAAATCAGTTCTACCCATTCCTTTAAGCTGCTCCATCTTAACACAGACATTTCCCCTTCCTCAGCCCCTGAGCAGCCTCTCACTGCTTGCCTTCACTAATAACATCCCAGACTAAACAACTCCATCCCTCTTTCAGTGGCTCACCTGCCTGCCCTGGCTGCTGCCTGTCTGAACTCAGGCAAGGGACACCAGTTGCTAAGCTGTACACAGCTCCCAGAGGAGAGGGGGAAAAAAAAAAAAAAGAATCCTGGGAAGTGAAAAGAAAGGGAAAGGGAGAAGATTTGGTGGCAAGTTAAGAAATGGACATGCAGGTGCAGGGAGATGCAGCCCTAACAGAAGAGGGCCCTATAAAAAGACCTCAACCATGCTGGCTCTTTGCAGAGGGGTGCCTGCCATCCCCAGATTTATCTCAACATCTCTGCAGCAGTAACCTCTCCAGCCTTTCTCCCTTTTACCTTACAACAGCACAGCATCCTTCCTTCAGGATCCCAAAGAGTGAGGTTTAGAAAGCCTTCTGTCATGCCCAGCTGTCAAGTGCCCAGGACAAATACAGAAACAGAGGGGAGACTGCCTGTTCCCAACACAAACCTCTGTGATCAGTGCTGCAGTGTGTCAGACTAAATGATCAGACTTTGCCACCACTTCTGGCCATGAGGATCCAAGCACTGAGGGAGGTGATGGGAATCCATGCAGAAAGCTCACAAAGCATTTCCCTGAAGATACCTGACTTGCAATTCTCCAGAACTTCACAAGCAGAAAACCGCCCTGAGAAATACTAAAACAACAAACCCTGAGCTCTGAAGTTTAAATAGCAAAGGTAAAGCTAGATAAAATTTTCCTTGGTGTTGCTGTGAAAGCTTTCTATGAATGCCAGTGTTTTAATTCCAGACTCTAGCATTTGAATTATCTTTCCCTGAATGACCATGCAGGTCAGCATCAAGCAGAGGTCACCTCAGTGGCATTTATGTGACACCTGGCACAGTCACACCAGTATCAGAGCAACACCTCAAATGATGCAGCAAGACCTTGCCATCATACAAAGCAGGCTTAGTTAAGTTAAGCACTTAAAATGCCATGCTTCTTGGACACCAGCTATTTAACACATCTATTATACTGAGAATTACAAAGGGGCTGAAAGGAAAGAGAGGGATGGTTTCCTCCAGGGCTCTCCTGAGTAACTACCAGCAGAAAATCTTTGACAGAGTCAGATAGAGTAAAAGCCTTGACAGCAGCCATTTCCACCACACTACAAGTTTACAGCCCAGGGTGTGACATTTGAAAAGCATTCAGCAGCATCTGCCAGGGAGAAAAGAGGAATGAATTCTGCTGAATCCACACCCGATGCCACTATAATGCATGACAGCAAATCAACAAGGCAGAGAGCAGCCTCTAAATTATTTGTAGTGATACGGGACACAAACATGAAGCAAGACAACCAAGTGGCACGAGACCTCCCTGGTGAGGAACACCTGCACAGACAGTGGCAAGCAGCAGGAAGACTTGGCAGGACAACGAGTGCTCCTGCCCCAGGCAGGCAGGAGAGGAGAGGGCTGTGAGCTGTGCACACTCCCAAGCACTGCTGCCAGCCCAGAGCAGTCTGCTCTCTGCAGTGGGGCTAAAGCCACTTCAGCAATGCAGAAGAGATGCTCTAGGAGCACATGTCAGCTGCACAGCACACAGACAGACTCACAGAACCTGCATCCTATCACTGAGGGCAGCCAGCAGCTCCTTGTCCAAGGGCCACCAGCAGACAAAGCTGCCATCACCTAGAGGTGGGGACAGTGGCTAGGAGGGGCCACTGTTGCTTGTGTGCAACGTAATAGCAGTGCTGGGCAGCACCAAAATCATCATCAAGCAATTTGCTCTGGTTTATACTCCTGCCCTAGACCTCAGACCCATGGCAGGCACAGCCCATGGGAGGAAGGTTGGGGCAGCCCAATTGCAGAAACTGTGGGAAGCCAGAGCAACCTTGAGAAATTGTCTCATCTTTGCTTTCCCTGCAATCCTTCCTGGCTTCTCTCCCCTCTCCTCATCGGGAAGCATATCTCAGTGGTCAGGAGCAGATCAAAGGCCTGTGTCCTGGCAAGCTGCTCTCCTCCCCTGGGACAAGCCCCAAGGCACAAGCCCCAAGGCACTCTGCAAAGGGCACTTGCCCCTCCAGCCACCCTCTGCTGCAAGCAGGCAAGAACACTGGTTCTTCCTGCTCTTTCATCTCCCTGTTTGATTTTCCTTGCCCTGGTTCTCAGAGCTTAAAGTCAGTGGATGGTTTGTTAAAAGAGAGGGAAAACAAGCCATCCCAATGCTTGAATAGCTTTGCAGTGAGACTCCCTCATGGAAAGCATGACTGAACATGTGAGAGGTTTTATAATCTAGTTTTGAAACATAGGTGAGGGTTATACCCTGGGTTTTATTATACTGCCTATAGCAAGGCGTGTTCTAGGGAGAAGTCCAGGTATTTTATAGGTGCCTGGTCAGCATTGCCAGTTCCACCCATCCAAATCTGACATGTTCAAAACATTGAGAGACCTGCTTTAAATAATCACGAGCCCTTCATTATTTAAAACCCCAAAAGACAGACCTTCCTTTCTTTGCCATCTGTTTTTCTGAGGTTTTAAGATTTATGCCACCAAACTCTGCGTGTATAAAGGCGCAGTTTGGTTGCTTTTTTTCTGAACTCAAACATACAGAGCCAATATAAATCCTTTGACCCCAGGACCTCAGTCTTTGGAGAAGAAAAAACATCAAATACAGGAAGATTGCCCCAGAATTGACAACTCTTGTTGCTAGTTTCCTTCACAATAAATTTTTTTGCATCTTTCTGACAGCAGGTCACAGGTTGCCCTAATCATAGGGCCACAGCTATCAAGGAGGGGAAGGCATTTGGGACAAGGTTTTGAAGAGGAACAGTCATGGACATACATCAGAATAACAAAGCTGACATGTTCACCCAAAGGGTATCTCTCCTTCCGCTATTTCAAGACACATCATGCATGATAAGATTACATACACTGCATACATCCTCTCAGTTTTGGGTGTGCCTAATTTCCTCTCAGCTTTGCAGTGGCACCACAGATAACAGGAGAAATCAAGATGGAACTCTGCTCTCACTTCTAGTACTGTCCTACCAGAGAGCTCCACAAATTGTCCAGCCTTACACTGGTACAGTGAGCAAAAAATCCACTCTGCCCTGGATAACACTGCTAAGCCTGGCCACAAATAGGACACCCATGTGCCTTAAACAGGATTAGGCACTGCCTAAACTTTGCAGTCCATTTTCAGAAATTTAGAGACAAGTGTTGTAACAAGACCTCGATAGCACAAAGCAGACATATAATGCTGTCTTAGTCCATAGGTTGAGGATCCTCCCAAAAAACAGAAACCAACAAGACACAGAGTCACTGTGATACCTAAACTTATAGTATCAGCCACAGAAAAGAAGCTGTGGTTGAACTGTTTTTTATTTCTCTTTGATCTGTGCCTGACTCTCCAGGAGTCACCAGTAACCAGGAGTAATTTATAATAAGCTTTAGGCTGCTCTGATTTATTCTGAGAGCTGAAACCAGGTGCAAGGAAGTTCAACAGCCAGCATTTCTTGGCTTTCATTGGGGGAGCAAAACACTAAACACTACAAATCCCCAGTGTGGCATACTTTGGGCTTCAATACAATGGGCAGACAGCATATTCAGAAAGCATGCAGAAAGGAATCAGACTTTTTGCAAGTAGGATGCACTAATTGCTTCTTGAGAGCTCTTTTTCTAGCTGCAATTTTTGACCCTAGAACAGCACTCAAATCATGCTGGCATGAGTAACAGAAAAATAAAAACCACTGACAAAATTAAGGGTAGGACACCATAACCTTGATGACTTTCAAAAGGCAGAGAATGAGGGGGAGGTTCCCCATCTATTTTCAATTTCCTGACATGACATGCAAAAAAAAAAAAAAAAAAAAAAAAAAATAGGCAACCCAAAGTCTGATTCAGAAAGCAGAACTGCAGAAGTTATTCATTATCAGCAGGACTGATTGGAAATTCAGCCACTGGATTGGAAAAAGTCACTGGGCTTTTCCTTACACTTACAAATTGTTCACAAACAGATTCTAATTCTTCCCAAGTAAATCTACAAATTTCAAAACTATATCCCTGCAGGTTAGGAAGTCCACAACTATAATGGGTCAGCATCACCTAACTCCTTTTGGCTTCTTTGAATAACTCAGCCTTCACCAGCCCATTGAACAAACTCAGCTGCTCTCTTGGAGCTGCTCACATGTCTTTTCTACTTGGCTTTTTACTTTTTGCTGTTCAAGGAATGTGAACCTGCACTACATGGTTTAATTCTATAGCACAAACAAATGACCAAAGACTTTTAATATAAGAGAACAAACAAGGCTGAATGATGAAGAAGTTACAGTTCACATTTTTTGGACAAAAAACACTTTTGTGCTAAAGTTTGAGAAGCCTTTTAGATTCATAAGCATTGTCCCCACTGCCCAAAGGTCATCTGCATACTCATAAATAACCAATAATATAACTTTTTGGAGACCAGCAAAGCCAAGTTACATTGAGAGTTTGCCAACATGTCCACAATACTCTTTACTCCATTAGTGCACCAGACCCTGCAACAGAGCACTTGACTCTGTCCCTTCCAAATTAAATTAAATAAATGAGAAAGAAAAAAAAGCAGCAAAGAGAAACCAAAATCCAGCTGAATGAGTCAGAACACCATGTGATAGCTGTCCCCTTGCAGACCACTCTGCAGCATGTGCTTCCACCAGACTGTATATGAGATGTCAAACCATTCAGTCTATAAACTCACTTTATTATAAATACTAGCATCCTGTCCCAGTGGGTTTGAGGTTGATTTTTTTTTTTTAACAGTTTTAATTCAAGCCTAGCTCCATCAAAACAGCAATGCTACAATATTTCAGAACAAGTGGGTTTGATTTCAAGTACGCCAAAAGGCAGAGGGAGGGAGATTGTAAAGGGGAACAGCTAAATCTTTTTGCTTTCTCTCCTCAGCACCATTGCGAAATCTTTCTCCAAAACACAAGAATGAAGTCAAGTTTCCATGTTTTAAACAAACCCCAGTGTGTTGTTGTACTACGCTTCTGCAACAGGGAATACAGGTCAAGATCTTTTGGACCTTTCAGATTTTAAGGTATACAAACTCTGGCAGCATTGCTATCTGTACTTCTCCTCATCTTTTTTCTCTCCACCCCTGATCTTTTTCCTCCACTGTACTTCTTTTATGCTTGTCTCTTGCTTTCCTTTTTCTCTTCCCTCTTTCCTTTTACCTCGCCCTGGAAAGCTGCTACAAGATGCAGCTTCAAACCAAAGGCCCTGAAAAGTTCCCTTATGTTCATCAAGGCATTTTCCACTCTCAGGTTTTCATCCAGTGGGATACAAATACCCAAAAAACACATATGTGTGTGTGCAGACAGCATGCACGAATGTGCGCACGCACACGTAGAGCGTCAAAACGCACGAAAAGCGCGTTTGCGTGCGTGTCCTTGCTCTTGCAGGTTAATTCCCTTTCCCCCCTGCAGCCTTGGGGAGGTTTGCAGGCTGGATGCTGCAGGCTGGCTCTGTGCATTGCAGAGCGTGTCAGGATGAATAATGGGGGCCAGCGGCTCTGCCAGCGGCTCAGGGAACAGCGAGTGCGTAAAGCGGCGGGATTGTCCGAGCAGCGCACGCAGCTTCGGCCCGGGCTCCAAACGCACGCCCAGACCCAGCTGCAGGCTCCAAGGCCAGCAGGAGCACGTTGCCCCATTTCTGCTGGCCCCTTGCAGCAGTGTGAATTACAGAATGCCACCCAGGAGTACCAGGAACTATTTCCCAGCAGCTCAAAGTACGAACGCACTTCGGCAGATGTTTAAAATCAACATCTGTACCTTGGAGCTTGTAACAGACTGCACTTGGTCTCATTGAGCTGGAGGATCAGGGGCAGGTCTTCTGCTCTTAAACCCCCCTTGATTTTAACCATTTGCATGATAATCATTTAGATGAAGGTCCAGGCACAATGCTATACCCAACACAGGGCTATCAGCTGGAAAGGAATTACTCCATCCTAGTAAAGAGGTGACAGGCTCTTCCTGACACTTTCAAGGACATTTTTCCTGGAAATCATGTTCATACATACCTTTACTCCAGTTAATGAAAGATGAACATTCTTCACTCAATATTTCAAACCATTTGAACAGCATAAGTTTGAGAGCTCAGCACAAACCTTCTTGGGCCCAAAGTTTGCTCACGAAAGGCTAGAAAAACCAGCAGAGAAAAACAAGGAAAGGTTAGCACAAGAAACAGAGCAGAGAGAAAAATCCAGATGAAAAGATACATTCAGTCTATACAGTATTATGCCTACAAAGAATGTTATATCCCAAGAGCTAGAAGCCCTGTAAGTGCCAAAATCCAGGTTATTCACGTACCAGTAACTGGTTGCCTTGAACATGGTTGTGACACAGCCAGTTTTTTTCTACAGGACATCCCCAGAAATTCTTCCCTGGTGCCCATCCAAGTCTGAATTTTTCTGCCTGTCTCCCACTGCCTTTGTTCTGCCTCATTCTGTACATCTCCACATTAGTTTCTCATCCTCTAGGACTTGGTCTTTCTTGAATTTTGAACCTCTGCTTACCATCCTGAAGTTCCTTGCCCCATCAACAGCCTCAGTTGCCTTCCCTTCTCATATGTGCAATTCCCATCTCACTTTCCATCTGTACAATTCCTTTCCCAGTATCAGTCTCCTCTTTCATTCTGACTTTCAGTAGCATTTCCAGTCCCAGCCCTCCTGCTGGTCCTCACTTCTCCCCTTGTCTTCCCATGCCACACTTGAGTCCAGCTGCTCCCTTTGCTGCCTTCTCCCTCACACTCAGCTGCCAGCAGTCCTTCTGCATTTGAAGTTTGATTGCACACCTCCTCCCTGCCTCCTGGGCACCACCAGAACTGGAGCCACCAAGACTGCAGCAAAACCAGACAGCTTTTTCACCAACTCCCCAGAATCATGGTGCCATGAGAGTCATTAGGAAGGCTCAGGGATGAAATACACTGTCTTGATTTTTGGGTAAGTGCCACAGTGATGCACTATTCAAGTGGACTCATCACAGCATTTACCAGATTCTCACCACCATGAGCAGACTGAGATTATATTTTTGGTTTTTCTCTTCTCCAAAACATATAACACAGCTGAAAACAATCAGCTTTTCATAGGAAAAACAGCAGGCTCTTCCTCAGTCTCAGAGGGTTGAACTCATCTGTCTAAAAATGAGGAGTCTGTTTGAAACAATTTTTCTAAACTACTTCTGTCATGAACCCCCAGGATGCAATTCATTTCACTACTATTAGGTACCTATTTTCAGACTGGCTGATTGAACACCCTCATCTTTCTCCACACAGGATGGAGAAAGTTTAGTTCAGATAAGTTACATGGAATTAATGCCTAATAAACAGCCAGCACTAAAAAAGAGGTGAGTTCTACCTCCTAAGGATTCCTCGATGACATCTCAGACTCATTCAGAGAGAAGAAATCAGCTGCCTCAGTGAAGTAACAACAAAAAAAATCTTGCATTTTGTCTTTTTTCAAACACAGAAGGACAAATTATGGAATTTTCTCCTCATCTTATTCCTGGAAGTGAGTGAACCGTTTCAGATTACACCATCCCAAGAAAAATCTATCCTGAGGCACATGTGTGGCACTGTAAACGACAGTGAGAACAGCTGAGATTGGCAAAATCAGGAGCAAATGAATGCAGGGTCTTATGATAAGTGTTGAACACCTTCCCAAGAGATATTAGTCCCATTTACACCTCAGGTAGGATACAGGGAGGCAACTCTCCCTTGCTTTGATTTGCAATTCTTCTTCAGTGTCACCTCCATTTCTCAGAGAGGGATGGTGTGAAGATGGTTGTATCTTCCTTTAAATGTCCCTTTGGGGAGGGGGAAGAGAAGGGGGAGGCAGAGTTGCTAAAAAACTTTTTTTGCAATTCAGTTACAGGAAAAAATGTGCCTGAAAAGTGACTTTCCAGAGCCAAGAGCTTCACAGGATTCAAGAGTTCTTCCAGGGTTATAGGATATACAGATACATATCACTCACAGTAACATTCTGCAGGCTCCAGACTCCACCAAATTACCAGGCAGTCTTTCCAACAATTAATGAGAGGGTTGTCAAATATTTATAACAGAGCACAGTGACTCCTTCCAACACAGCCTGCGGAGGTGCACAGCACATCTGCGTATTTCAGCATAAGGGAAAGAGTGAATTTTGTTTCTTATATGAAACTAAAAGATAGTAGGACTAAGGAAACAGCATTCCTCCTTACTCCCTTCTGAGCTAGGTCAGTACAGTAAGTAACAAAATGCAAAAGTGCAGGTCCACCCCTGCCTTCAGCTTCACCAGGAGAGGAATTCTAGCCTTAACCTCAGGTCTTTTTGTTGGCAATGGCTTTGTCAAAAACTTGGCCATACCCTGCAGCACTTGGCCCATTGGCAACACGAGCACCAACCAGGAGAAGCTGTGGGAAACCTGTGCCCAGAATCAATACAAAAGAGACAGAGGGCAAGAAAGAGCCCACTTTGGTGCCTTTCTGTGCATGGAGATGGCACCAGGCATAAACCCAGGAAAACACCCAGCCACGGTGGTGAGTCCTATCCATGTCCTCACTGGGCATCCATGCCTTGTTACCAGTAGGAAATGGAAAGTCCACAACAAGCTGATTCTGGATGTTATTACTAGACAGTATCAGGCAGCTTTAGACACACTTTGCCAAGGCAGGGCAGCCCTGAGCTTCAACAGCTAAGACTTGGCTACCAGCCTTCCCAGCTCTTCTTAGAGCCACACTCGGTCTCCTTCAGTAAGAAGCCTTCTCTATAGAAAGGGACACCCAACAACATTACAGTGGAAGGTGGAGAGCCTGGGAAATCCTTAGATGCTGGCTCATGGCAGGTTTGAAACACTTCTTCTTCACAATAACAGAGCAACAGGTGTGTGGGTAAAAGTCCAGAGAGCTGTGCTGGGTGAAAGCAGTAGATGCCAGGGAGGGGGAACACCTGCCAACGTGACAACCTTGCAACTAGTGAAAAAGCCTTGGATATAACCCTTGCCAATAAATCCCTTTTGGAGGAATAAACCTGTTCTTTTAGCTGTCTTGGCTCTACACTCTGTGGCTGGTCCAAAGCATTTGTCTTGGAAGACGTGGCCTTTGACAATCAAATTGCCAGACATTTCAGGTTTTATTGCAAGCCCTCCTGTCCTGGAAAGAGCTAATGAAGATCCCACTGTACTCCTGGGCCTGTGAGGTCCAACACCTCATGCTTGTGGCTTGGTGGAACGTAGCTCTGCTTATGGCAGCCACGCTTTGCAGCCTCACCCCTCCCTCCCTGTAATCCCACAGCCTCGGGAGGAACCCTCTTTCTGACTCACAGCAGATGCTCCTTTTTCTCTTCTCTCTCTTTTTCCCCTGCATAGTTTGCTGACTAACATTCAGAAAAGGGGTTTTGCCTCCCAGAAGACAGACAGGGCATTCCCCAAGGGCTGCCAGCTGCAAGCATGGGATAACTTCCATTCCTGTCTCGACAACCAGTGACAAGGTGTGGGTGTGTGTGGATGGGGTGGAAATCCCCGGAATGCCACAGCTGTTCTGCAGACAGGGGAGACAGATTTCACAGCCTGGGCCTGGGAGGCACATGCAGGCACACATGGGGGGATCTGGGACTGACCAACACCTCACAGGGCCACCAAGAAAGTGTCTCCAGATCACACCTTTCATGGGCAGCACTGTCCAGCCTCTTCCCACCTCTGCTGGCCAATTTGTTCCCTGGCTTTGGGAGAGATGCAAAAAGGCTACATCACCACTCACCTTGCTCAAAAGCACTGGTCACTCACCTAAAGCCAAGCCCAGCTATCCCTTCCCCATGCTCTTAGAGTTGTCTGGAAGCAAAAGAGTCACATGCTGTGTCTATGTTCTACCTTATGACATCTTCAAGCCTTCCCCTCCCAGATCTGCTCTGGTTTTTATATCCTTATACACTTCCCTGAAAGGCATTGTCATAATGCAAGACAAGGGGGCTGTGGGAAGAGCCAACACACATTTTAAAGGCCAGAGCAACATCTTTAAGGTGTTGGGTTTTTTGGTAATCACTCCAAACTCCCCTTTGTATGAACTCTGGGTCAGAGCCTCCCTATTTCACATCACTGAAGTCAGGGACCCTCTTCATCCTCCAGAAACTGTGCAGCTTGCTCCCCACACCAGTTGGGAAGCTTGCCCAGTCAAGTGGATAAAAACTCAGCAAGGGTAGAACTGCCCCAAAAAGGGGATCTCACGGAGTTTTGCAGCCAAGCTGCACCATGACTGCCACAGCAAGGTCACTGTCCTTGATTCTGTTCTGCCCAGAGCACGCAGTGAGCTGGAGGCAGGAGAGGTCTCTGCCCATTCCTGCAGGGGTTAATCCCATCCCTGCAGTACCCTGCTGGAGGAGCACAGGCTGCAAAGGAGAGGATATCGGGAGAGGACTCCCCAGCCACGCAGTGTGCCATCTGTACCGCAGGGAGGCTGTTCCTCCTCAACAACAACCACCAAAAAAAAAAAGGTAATTTTTCTTCTCCCCCCCGCTCCTCCCCCCTTCCAGAAAGTCTTGGTTTCATCCCACTGTGGAACAAAAACAAATGCTCTAAACCGCAACATTTTTCACAAACCGGAATTTCTTGCAGTCTGGCCAGCCTTGGTGGATCAATACCAGGCATTTCTTCCCTCCTCTGCTCTGGCCTTTCCCTTCCAGCCTCCTCCCCCCTCCCCACTCACCGAGGGGAATAAGGGAGCTGGAGGTGTCAAACGGAGGAGTCGGGAACGCTCCAGCTCGGATTTAAAAGGGACAGAAAAAACACTGGCGTCAGCCAGAGCACCAGGGCAGGCCTTGAGACCTTGTTTTGGATTTTGCAGAGACTATCCCTGGGGAGAGCCGCTTTTTTTTTTTTTTTTTTTTTTTTTTTTAAATGCATGGTTTTGTTTGTAAGTTAAAAGTCTCAGGATTTGCAGTCTTTGAAGCATGGTCAGCCTGCCAGATGGAATTAGTCAGTGCCTTTCTGTCGGAAATCCCAGGCAGATGAAGCGGGATAGAGGGACAGCATTTCTCTCATTTACCAGGAAACCCCCTGCGCTGACACCCACAAATTCAGCCAGAGAGCTCTGCAGGACCCAAAAAGCAAGCAGCACTGAAGGCAGGAAGGCAAGCAGAGGTCCAAAGCTTTCATGTGCATGGATCACTGTGGCACCACTGAAGGCTGTGGCCCCCAAGCAGATTTATACTGCTCAAGATCCAGCCCAGATGTTTTGCTGGTCCTTGCCTGAAGCTATAAGATGTCAGTGGACTTTCCTCTGCTTAAAAGTGGTGCTGAATTTGGCTGTCCCTGCCTCTGACTCACACCATCTTTCCATTTCTTCCCACCATGGCCTGTTTCAAATCTCCCTATTTGTGGACTCCTCACACTGAGCACTCTCACTCCCAGGTGAGCAGTCTCCTGCCATATTCCTCAGTGAGCTCTTGCCTCCCTTCACACACACCCTCAATCTCACATCTAAGCCCAAGAACCATCTTTGGCATTTTCCCAATCTCTTTTCTCCTATTTGTTTCTTTCCTGAGCCCACCGTTTGAGTGGGGCTGCACTATTCAACCACTGAGTGTCTTTCCTGAGCTCCCCATGTCTCTGCTGAAAGCTTGAGGTCTCTCCTCAGGCAGTCTGCTGACAAAATTACACTTGGAGAACATGCACATATTTCCACATCATCCGAAACACCACCCAAGAGGAGAGCTAGTACCGCTTGTTCCAAACACGAAATGTATGGGTGACAGCCCATCACAAAAACATCCATGGATGTGGGAAGGGTTCATGAGTGCTAGACTGGAACTGAGCTAATCACTGACCAGCTGAGACCTCAGCTTCATTTCTCACAAGGTTTGGAAAGGGCAGAGAGGCTGCTGGGGTGTTGGTGCATAGCAGTGCTATCAAAGCAGCCACGCATACAAATGCATAGAGACAGCACATTTCACCTTTGAGCTCTCCAAACCTCCCAGCAGCACAGTGGTTACACCACCAGGGTGGCCCAAGAAGCACCTAAGTGACCACAGTGCTCAAATACTTGAGGAATAGATGGATCTCTGTGACTGAGGGATGGATTTCAGTGATGGGTCTCTGAGCAAGGTCTTTGTTAACCAGGCAAGAGGTAGTATCTCAAGATCAACAAGCATGTGCAATTTATTACTGGTTTTATGATAAATAACTGAACAACCAAAATCAGAGCCAGTTTTTAAAACTCTTTACAAAAGCCTTGCAACTGCTCTGCAATCACACTAGCAGCAATCAGCCTGTGGGGTAAATGCTGGCTATCTGCAGGGATGAACATCTTCCTTCCAATCCTATCAACTCTGTACCAGGTCCTCTGAAACCCCCAGTACATCCACAGAGTAACACGGCCCTGTGGTGATTAAATGCAGCTCCAGCCACCTGAACATCCACATCCCAAATTCACCTGCACTACAGGAAGGTAAAAAACAATGCCAGAGAGCTGGAACCAACATACAGCTGTTGCCAGCACTGTTCATGATACTGGTAAACACCATGAAAAAACAAGACCAGTCAAAGCAAACAAAACTTTTTTCCAGCACTCAGAAAACATGGCAACTCAACAGGTCAATCCACCCTTTTCCATCAGGTCTATCCATGAGCCCAAGCTGCTGCTTCTTCAATTCCTTCCTTCACATGGTGCCTTCTCTGGGCCCCTGATGGAGCACTGACTAGTTCAGCATCTTTAAATTCAGAGCACAGACTTAAGAAACCTCAATCTCCAAAAACACCAAATCAGATCACCAAAGCAGGCAACAGTGTGCAGCTGTCACCTGGGCTCTTTACTACAGGAGTAAGCACTGAGGCTTGCTCAACCAAGCAAGAAATGCATGCTTGGGGTGGGTAGAGCAGAAGCTGGACTCCTACATCTTGATTGCACTCTGTCTGCTCAGAAAGACATGCCACTGCAGAGCACAGCATTTGGCTTTCATCCACCTCACACCTTCCCTCCTCCTTGCAGTCTCCCAAGCAGCCTGGCCCCACCCATACAAGGATGCACAGGAGTAAGGTTGAAGGGACCACAGGGGTCATCTGGTCCAACCTCTCTGCAAAAGCTGGCTCACCCCAGAGCACACTGCACAGGATGGTGTCCAGATGGTTCTTGATAATCCCTAGTGAGGGAAACTCCACACCCTCTCTGGGCAATCTGTTCCAGTGCTCGGTCACCTGCACAGTGAAGAAGTTCTTCCTCACATTCAGGTGGAACTTCCTGTGCATCAGTTTCTGCCCATTGCTTGGCACCACTGAAGAGCCTGGTTCCATCCTCCTGACACCCTCCCTCCAGATACTAACAGACTTTTTTGAAGTCCCCACTCAGTCATCTCTTTTCAAGACTGATCTGGCCCAGCTCTCTCACCCATTCCTCAAAGGAGAGATGCTCCAGACCTTTGACCATCTTCATAGCCCTCCACTGGACTCACTCCAGGAGCTCCATGTCTCTGTTGTTCTGAGGAGCCCAGAGCTCAGCACAGTACCCCAGGTGAGCCTTCACCAGGGTTGAGCAGAGGGGCAGGATCACCTCCCTTGACCTGCTGGCAGTGCTCTTCCTAATGCCCCCAGGATACCATTGGCAACAGGAACACACTGATGGGTCATGGACAGCTTGTTGCCCACCAGGACCCCCAGGTCCATGTGCCTGCAGAGGGGAACAGACCTAGGCAGGGGCTGCCCTTACCAGCCTGCAGAGGGGCCCCCATGGACTTTGTTTCCTTGCTGCAAGCAGAAGGGGACAGAGAACAAGAGAAATTTAATTTACTGGAGGTCTGGCCCCATTATGTATCACTTTGTGCATATTTAAGGGATGCTATGAAGCTGCCAACATGGCCCACAGCTGGGCAGAACATGAGTAACCCTAGTTTAGAGGAAGAGGCAACAAAAGAACCTAAGAGAGGTCTGAAACCAGGAAAACAGGCTTGTTTATGAAGCCAAAGAGAGTGCAGCATATTCCAAGACCAAGGGAATTTTTCTCGCAACATTACTTTGCCTTGGCTACCTGGCCACTCTCACATAAACAATGGAGACACACCAAGAAAGCAAGGAGACTTCACAGAGGTTATAAAAATATCACTTGTGTAATTAGACTGAATCAAAACTCATGACTTTCTGGTTGGAAGGAATGTGTGTGTTTCCCCTCTCGTTTCTTTTTCTCCTCTTTTCAGTTTTTTTTCCTCATAAAAAAATCTAGATAAACAAGAGCCCTAGGATATTGGATGGTTCCTTGCATATTGTTTAAAGAGCAGAAACAACAAAAACAACAGCAACCACCGTGGAGAGGAGGAGAGTTTGTGATTGATGCTGCACTGCCCCTGTTTTTCTCTGTTTGCAGGAGCCCTTCTCACCCTTGCTCTGCCCCACACAATGTCCAGCCCCAGGACAGGATGGGGCACCTTCCCATTCCCACTCTTCCCCCAGCCCCAGCAGCACACTGCCAATGGGTCACGCATGTAACTAACTGTGGCAAATTGGATTTACATTCCTGCCTCTCTCCTCGGCTTCACGGGCAATTCACTCACTGCCTCCTTCCAGACAGATAACTGTAAACAGAGGAGGGGAAAAGACACCCCTCTAGACAGCCCTGCCTGCCATGGCTAGTTCATGAACTCTGCAAGGCAGACACTTCCCACTGCCCTGCACAAGGAGCCACAGCCCTGCGAGATCTCCCCCACACATTCTCATCCACGGTCGCCACCAACATTCACCCACTTTCTAAAATGCTTTGGATTAACAGCATGAGTGTTGCCAGCTTTCAGCTTCAAAAATGTTGTGTGTGGCCCTAGAACAGAATGATATAGGCTTCAGAATAATAAGATTTAACCAACCCAAAAGTATTTGGAGTATTTTTCATCTGTTTTCTTATTTGGACCCTTGAGGCTTCATATTTTCAAGTGAAGTTATTTTCTTCCAGGATCAAGAGAGCTGGAAATGCTAGTCTGAAAAAAATAAAAATAAATAGAAAGCTGAGAATCTCATTCAGCCTCTTGATTCCAAGAGCTCAAATAAAGACCACAAGTCTCAAATAAAATCCACAAACATCATAAGCTTCACAATGATATTCAACAAGGGATGCCAGTGTTTAGAAGCATGAAATGATAATTCCTACCTCACTGGATCTGGTTCTATTTTCTTTTTCTCACCTCAAATTCAATGGCTGTTTTTCTCTTCCTGTAGGGACTTTATTTCTAGACAAACAAATCAATTTCTTCCCATACATCAGAGGGTGTAATCCTATCTATCTGCTAATTGCTTTTGAAATTCTTTAGTCCTTGACGCTTCACGAAAACAAACAATTCAATAGAAGACAAAAATCCAAGTAATGGTCTTAATGAGAAAAACTGCATCAAGAGTTCCCTGTTTATCCTTTCTGTTAGTTTACTGCTGCTCAATCAGCTCTTGTGTGCCCCTAGGTTATTCTCTTCTGATCCAACAGAAGATGGATATAGGGACAGATGGAGAGCAAACACTTGAGAAAGAGAGACCCTGAGTGGGAGAAACCCCAAGCTCTTCTGAGCCTCCCTACCTATGGGGAGACAAAAGACAGTGCTTTTAGCAGGCAGCTTCAGAGTTTCCAGCACTGCCCAAAACATTTATATTTTCTCTTTTTTTGCCCAGCAATCATAGATAAGGAGAAAAAAAACCCACAAAACTATTTAGAACAACAAACTTCCTTTTATTTCCTGTCATCAGAGTAGCCAAAGCTCCCCCTTAGAAAAGGGTTTAGAAATATGGTGATCCCTGCCTCCTTACACATTTGCTGTAAACACACTCTAAAGTCATGCTGTGCTCCTTTGGGGCACATTTGGCAGTGCACAGATAAAGGACCCCCACTGAGAGACAGAGACATACACTTCAGCTGGGTGACTGCATGTAGACATATCATCACTGCCTTCTAGAGGTGAAACCAGGAAGAGATAGCAGTGTGACACACTGTCGCCAGCTATTCAAATTCAAGCAGCTCCAACTGCTCCCAAAAGGTGTTGATCCAAAGAAAACATTAAATAGAAGTCAATGGATCTGAGTGGAAAATATTATAGCAGTCAAACAGGCTGCTCCAATAACACTACCTCTACCCACAGGTATGTTTGAAGGGGATGGGGAGAGAAGGGGAAAAGAGAGAAGGTTCTGTGCTGAAGATCTGAGAAGTTTGGGCTTGTTTGGGGATGAGGTTTTTTCCTGCAGAAATCCCTGCCACTGCTAGCGAGCTGCGCAAATCCCAGAATGCCAGAGGCTGATGGGAGATGGAAATATCCTTCATGAACTGCTACAAGCAGCCACAGGGCCTTCCATAAATCACTGCAAGCTCAAATTAGGGTCATTAACATACAACAAGGTCATGGCTCAATCATTTATGAATGCTCATGGCAGAGCTGTGATGAATGAATTCACGCAGCATCACTTCACTACTGGCTATCTGTGCCCATAATCTCCAGCCTCCTGCCAAGGGGCATCCTTCTGGCTAAAACACATGAAAAGCTTGTTCCACAAACAAATCAGAAGAAATGTTAGGGCTAACAACTTAGTTTACAGGCTCTCTCACTTCAGGGAGCAACAAAACCAGTTTTGCACCCAGCAGAAGTCACCCTCTTTCTGGTATCTTCACACACATTCAGAGATATCCACCCCCAGCACATGGGGAGTGTTTGCATGGAGACCCCCAGAGAACAACTCTGCAGCAAGCTCCTGGATCCACGGGCCAGCAGAGATGGCTGAGTGCTCTGCAAGAGGAAAAGCTCTGCTTGTGCAGCAAGGAAGCACAGCTGCTGTGGCAATGGCACTTCAGCAGGTCAGATCCCAGTCTGGAAAGCAGCATTCCATCTTGACTCATCCCTGCCTGGAGGGTCAGCAGTGCACAAGAGGCCGGGAGCACGAGGCTGCAATAGTCGTGCAGCACATCTGCTCCCTTATCTCAACACATGGACAGCTCCCACTAGCATGATCCACCCCTTATTTTCACATCCACCAAAATACATTGAATTCCTTCCTTCCCCCTCAGAAATCCAGTGCTGGCCTAGCTCACCACCTTCTTGTTGGACAGCTCAGCCACTCCGAATTCATCCCGCCAATGCTGGTGAGAGATGAAACCAGACCCTGGGGCTCCACAGCCGAGAGCTGGTCCCTCTCCAGGTCCCTGAGAAATCCTTTGTGGTCACAGGGACGTCACTGCTGAGGTGGGATCTACCTCAGACTGAGGAGGCTGCCTCTGGTTGTCATTAGCTGTACTAAGGATTCGAAGGACACAGAGGCATCAAGCCAGCTTCTACGCCAAAATGCAGAGATCCTACATTTGCAGAACATGCATCTGGCCTTCATTAATTCCTAAATGGTCCAACGTGGAATCAGAGTGGGGGGCAGGGAGGGAGCTAACACACTGAACAGGGAACATTCAGGCAACAGGATGTTTTGCTTTGAAGATGTGTCTGATGGGGGAATGTCTTACCCAACAAGCTCATGCTGCAGCATCAGCAGGATTGTGCATGGCCCTGGGTGCTTGTGTGGGACTGAGAACCTCCAGCAAGGGATTGGCCTTGAGTTTATCATGGTGGTCATCACACACCTTAGGATGGTAGCCAGGGCACGGGCTAACTAAGGAGATTGGAAATTCAGCCATGAAAAGGTAATGAGATGGTCTTATACCCAGGCAAAACATATTGCCAGTCCTTCAAGAGCAGATCTCAGAGCACGGGCAGGCTGGAGAAATGAGGTGTCAACATTCATCCTTTCCCTCCACATGGCTGGAGTCACAACCATCTTTTCCCTAAGGACCTGAGAATAAACAGATAACTAAACAAACACACTCCAAAGATCTATGTTTCCTCCAAGAGGGAAGAGCATCCCCTGTCTGGAAGGCACAGGGGTGGCAGATTGAGTCTGGCTCACAGGAATCAGAGTCCATCTGTGAGCGTGGTGAGAGTGTACACGTTAGAGTGATTCAGCACGGATGAATATCTAGATAGGTGGGTCGCTGAGCACGCAGCTGAGCAGGCCTGTGTGGGCAGCAAAGCACATGGCAGAATATAAGGACACAGGCAGCCTGTGGATAAACAAGTGTGTCAGAAGTGAAAGGACACAGCAGAGCAGGGGACAGGTTTGGAGGAAGAAGTCAAGAACTGTGCCAGCTTCTATCTTCCATTAAACCTGGAACATTCCCTCACTTGGCTCACAAAGCCAATAGCCTGTGTCTCCTTGGTGGCATCAGGTGGTGACACTTGCACTGATTTGGTGCTCAGAAATGGGGCAGACCTTGGGTTGACCTGACCTCTAAATGACAGAATGGGAGCTGCAGGAAATGACGGTGTAAACAGGAAGGAATGAGATAAATAAGAGATGGGGAGGGAAGACATCCATTTAAAGTGGCAGCTGCTTTTTACCTTCATTTCACCTCTTCTGCTCAGCTAGAAATCAAGGCCCCCACCCTTTTCTGCTTGCCTGTCAGAACAGCATACACTTACCACTTAAAGCTCTTTCCTAGCTGATGCAAAGCCTGCTGCATGCCCCTGCTAACACCACAGCTGAGGCTGTCCAGGAAACTGGGGAGAACTTGCCGACATGCTCCAACAACTTGAAGGAATAGACTGGTACAAGGTTTCCAGCTAGCTCCTGTCTTAGGAGAGCCAGAGCTGTTATGTGCAACTCAACAATGCCCATTGATCTCCCCTCCACCTCCTCCAGCCAAGGTTGTGATAGATGCTGGACCATCATGTGATGTAAGATGAGGCCTCCTCCTCAGCATTTAGGGCAGTTAGAGGGAACAAAATACATCAGGGAGGAGTGACCAACTCCAAGTGGTGTGATGTAATGGAGCAGAGGGAAGAAGAGGGAGTAAGTTCTCTTCCAGTTCCATCCAGGGTTAGGTGTCTCCAGGAACTGAAGCTTACTCAGCATCAGTTCAATCTCAACTTCTGCAAGCTGCAATCTGTGCCTTTTAGGGACAGTACTCTGCCCTGGTGGTCTCAGAAGAGGGATCAGCCTTTAGTTTCTGCAGCCTGATGCAGCTCCAATTTTAAGCCACTTTTAACATAGCACATCTACATTTAGATATTAGACATCCACAGTTCTGTGCTCCCACTCCCAGGTCACAAACAGCCTTTTCCCATTCTGATGACTTAACAACCAGTAAAAAGGGATGGGGAGCCTTTTGGTCAGCCCAAGCATTTTTGTTTCCTCCTCAGGATTGCATGCTCCTTGCCTAGAATGAGATGTTAGTCTTGCAGTTTCTGATCATTCCTACTGGCAACTGCCTTGCTCAGCTCCCCCCTGATCTCTTCCAGGCTGTGCCCTGCATTTCCTGGGCAAAATACAGAACTGTCACAGCACAGTGTAGAAGGGATCAGCCCCATTTATCTGGAAAGAAAGAAAAAAAAAAAAGCCAAAGCCAACCATCTCAGCCCTGTTACAGAAACCCAGTTAAGAACACAAGCTAAACAAAACACAATTAGGTTTCCTTTGGCCAGCCTGGAACATATGGTATTCGTCAGCCAGTCGTGTTCCTCTCTCAGTTCTGGCAGGAGATAGCTAACTTGTTCCAAGCACTGAGAAAGCTCCTGGAAAGTCAGCATGCTGAGCAAACTTTTGGAGGGGGGCTAGCTGGGGATATAATAGCTCACACAGACACAGATTTGACAGCGTTTCTTCCACATTGTTCAGTGCAGCTCTAGGTTACATTGCCTCTGGCTTTAGTACATTCCTGGTTCACATTGTTCCCAGTGGTATTGCATCTCCAAGCCCTCATTTGCTAAGCACACACACACTTTGGGGATTGAGGGCTCCTATCAAATGGGAAGACAAAGGTGTGGAAGGAAGAGAGGTTCCTGCAGATTTGGGCTCTTAAAGAAATCCTAAAATGACAAATTGCTTCCATGAACAGCACAGCAAGACATTTTTTACACTACCTTTCCAATGCAGGCTGGAAATGGCTGCTGCCACCCCAGAATGGATTGGTGAGCAGCTCCCCAGCAAGCAATGACAGCAAATGCTGTGGTGTCACAGAGACTGGTGGCTGGGGAAAGGAATAGCCTCTGAACTTGGTCACCAACCAGAAAACTGCTTGAGGAGTCTGGCTCTGTGCTAGGCATAGTCTGCTCCGCTGCAGTTTACAGAGCAGTCAGCAAAGAGCTGATTCACAGAGAAATGAGCCCATGTTCTAATACAAGGAACTGGAAAGTGTGCTGCAGTACAGTAATATCTGCAGAACAACTGCCACAGCAAAATCAGTTATGTCTGAGGGGAAAGGAAGCTGATACAGGACCACTGATTTATTCCAGTTTCAGACTGGAAGTCAGCAGAGTGCACAGTCAAGGCCTGCAGGAGAGTTTCAGCTGCTTTTTATGTCCTCACAGCTCAGCCGCATCATTGCCAGAGCTGGTCAGATATCTCTTGCACAGGTTTGCTTGGTCTGCTGGAGGCCTTTTGTCAGTGAGGAAGCCAATTTATTCCCTCCAGTGCAGTTACAAGACAGCACTGCCTCCAAGTTTCTGCACTACCTTTTATCTTCCCATGCACACTTGGCCTTACTGTGTGTCTGTTTCTCCCCTGTCCCTGTTGATGGACAGCCTGCTTGGCTCAGGCCACCACAGATTCAACCTAGTTTGCTTCAGGCAGTGAAAGAATGGGAAATGTGGTTGTAAAGTAGAGCAAGAGGATTTCTTCTGATCATTTCTGTGCTCTTTGGTCTACCTCTGTTTGCTGCCAGAGTCTGGTTTCCTTCCTCATTTACCTGCTAGGCACAGCCATTCTTGTTCCTTCCTTGCAGGAGACCAGGGTACTTCAACTCCCTAATACACAGCTTGACATTTCTTGCCACATTAGTGGCACTTCAGAATTGCATGAGTTTTTCTACCTGCTCCTTGTAATCCTATACTCTTTGTAGCAGGAGGTATTCCCTCACTTCCATTTCAGCTTTTTGCCATCTAAGACCTGGCTTAGGCAATAAGCTTCTGTATGTTCTCAGGGCATTCACATTCACCCACTTGTCAAATTTGCTGGAAATAAATGCATTGGGAAAGGATATTCCACCCTGCTGGGTTTGCTATTACAAACCAGCCACACTTGCCATGATCACCATTTATGTGATGAGGCACATCAAGGACTGAAGTGCTTGCAGAAAGCTTTTTGCATCTGTTTCTCTTAGAAACTTAGGGTGCTTAGCCCCACCATATTCAGAAATTTTGCTGGAACTCGCATCTCCAATGTGGCATTTCATTAGGATTAAGCACATGCCCTCAGTCAGCTCACCCCTGGCCTAACAGACCTGTTGCTCTTGCTCTGCATCAATAACAGCAGGGGTGATTCTCCACTGAGGTAAGTGGGCATAGCACACTGCTCACAATCACTTTTGACACAAGCTTCACCAGTGCAGCCAGACAAGCCACCTGCCCTCTGCAGGAGGGACCAGCTGAGTTTTGGTCTCAGGAACTGAAGCATCTACTGCAGCTTCATCCTTCAAGAACATCATCTATCACCCCTTTAGGAGCTCTGTGGGGTGCAGCAACAGTGCATCACCGTCCCCTCTCCACAGCAAGGAGATCCACACAGACTTCAGTGGAGCCTGGTCCTGAGAGCCATTCATCTCTTTTGCTCTCAGGTCCTGCTCAGCAACACCCTACTGGGCTTTCCCCATCCATCATTACTGGCACTTCCTTCTCTGTCCCTTGCTGGGCACTTCCTCCCCTTGCCTTTGAATCAGAGGGGTTTTTCCCCCTTCCTCCAAGGAGCTTGTAACATTTACTGCATGGCATTGGAATCCTTGGACTGAACCGAGTCACAGTTCAGCAAAATCAGACTGGTTTCAGCTTCCTCACAGTAGGAAGCTGGTCACACTGCAGCTGTCTCTGTTTTCCTGTTTAAACCATCCCGTCTTCCTAGGACTCTGTCCTCACGGCAGAGGAGCTGCAAGGCTTCTGAAACAGGAGATGGCAGTTGCCAAAGGCCATTTGCAAAGCCATTCAGAGGGAGAGGGGACTCCACAATGTTTCCAATCAGCAAGCAGAGTTATAGCATTTGGCTCCTTCCTGCACTTCTCCCAGTATCTCTCATTAACACCGCTTTACTACTGCTCCTCTGGGAGCCAAGTGAAATTTCTCTGGCTTCCAGGATGGAGCTTTCTAATGCAAACCTGGTGCAATGTCCCTGCATGCCCTATTCCAGGCTGTATGACTTCACCAGAGCCCTCGGTGTGCTACTTTCAGCACCATAGCACTCCTTGTATTATTTAGGTTATCTTACACGTTGGAAAGTGCCACACAGCGTTTTACAGATCCTCAGAACTGTCCAACAGACCAACAATGAAACCACACACACACAGAGACCTCAAAGGGCACCGTTATATTGCCTAAGCCTCTGCTGACAGCTTTCAACCTGCCATGCATCCAGAATTCCTCCCCTTCCCTGTTAGTTCATTGAAGCCACACAATTTTACATGAAAGAGCCTGGTGCCAAATATTCAGGGCTGCCCAGCACGGGTTACTCATTGGCACGACCCAGATAGGCACAGCAGACAAGCTGCTCTTTATGCAGACAGTGAGGGGAGCTCTCAAAAATGGACATGTGCAAATATGTGCCATGTTTGTTTTCTTGTACTGGCACTGCTCAGCAGTGCAAACACCTAAGCATGAGCATTACTTTTATGTACACAAACAGGAGAATTTGAGAGCCTGTGTTAGCCACTTGTAAAGGAGTGTGCCCACCTCGCCTGAAAAGCTGGCGCAGCATGCAAGTAAACGTAAGCATAATAAAAAATAATAGGAAACAGACAGGCAATAGAATTAAGAGCAGCAGCCAGCTGGGATCTTCTAACCAGTGACATCAAGGGATTGCTGAGGTAATACGCTGATGGGTTTTAAATTAACTGTAACCACTCAGGAAAAAGATCTAGGCGTCACTGCGGACAGCTCAATGAAAACATCTGCTCTGTGCACAGAGGCCATCAGGAAAAAAAGAACCAAAAAATGTTAGGTTGAATAGGATAAAGAACAATACCAAACACGTTATAAATGCCACCACATAAATCAATGACACATTCACACTTGGAGTATGAGCTGAAGCCTGCTCGTCCATTTCAGAGCAGGGGTAATAGGAACAGAGGCCAAAGGAGGATGCCAAAAAATCGTTAGAGAACACAGAAAGGTTTCCAAGGTTGTTAGGAGGAAAGATCAAGGTCCAAATGGCTCAATAGCTTGCACTAGAAGTCTATAAAATGATGAGTGAGACAGGGCACTTTCTTATTCTAAAGAAATGGTGGCCACCTAAAAACACTCCAAAAGCATTATTGCAACAGGAAAAAGAAAGCCCATCAATATTTTGCAGATAGCCCAGTTAACACGTGGAGCTTGATGCCACAAGGTGCCAGAGAGTTAAGTTCTCACCACACTGCCATCACACCAGAGTGAATGAAATGTACAGGAGACACACACATGCCTGGGCAGGCACTGAACTCCTGGGCTAGGAAGAGACAGTGAAACCAAAGGCAATGAGGAACTTGATGCTAGCAGGAGTGCAAGGAGAAGGTTAAGGAGAGAAAGGTGTCTGGAAAAGGAAAGTGGGAGATAAGCTTCATGTAATAATCTGGAAAAAGGTTAAGGGGGGTGTTTTGTGGGCTTTAATCTTTCAGTCTCCAAGTGGTAGAGGGGAAATTTTTTTAAGGTACTGCTAGGCTGTGTCAGAATATGCTCCAGTCCTCTGACGAAAGGAAAAATGGAAGATGCTGACACAGGTGAATGTTTAGCTGCAGCCAGCTGGGCTGCACACAGAGCAGCCAAGCCATGAAGAGCCACCCTAGTCAAGCCTATGCTCCAAGCACCAACACCCTGGTCCATCCCCAAGCACTGCATTCCCTTTGCAACCCAGTTCACCATTCAAACTTCAAAAATAAACATCTGAATATCCTGCAAGAAGGGAATTTCAGGCAGCATTGAGTATTTTCAGTCTATGATTTGATTTAGGCTGTCACAGAGACATCAGCTTGCAGTGGTGCATATTTTGAGCAGCATGAGGAAAAGAATATTTTTTCCTGTTATCCACTGTGCCTCCAGCTCAACGACTCTGAAGCCTCACAATCTAAGTATCTAATAGGTATACAGTGGGGTTTTCTCTACCACACAGGGACTTATGACAGCACAAAACTTCATCAGGTGCCTGCAACTCAGCAAATGGCAAAGTTTGCATATCACTGTGCACAATCTGAGCAGGTACTTAACTACAAGGGCCAGCAACCCTCTTCAGACAGTATGTTTTTTATGAGGGTCATCCTGATCTGCATGTGGCTCTGATTTCCTTTTCAAGAGCAAGCAGATGGACAAGGGCAGCAGAAATGGACACTTATGGCCACTGAAATAGAGCAATTTTTCCTTCATGTTAAGGGATTCCACACAAGCTCTCCCCAGTTGCAGTAACAAGAGCAGTTGGGAAGCATTAAAGCACAGCATCACACATCACTTGGGTCCATCCAGACTGCTCACAGATCAGAGAGGCCACCTGCTCCTCTGTCCATCAATGTTCCCATGAGATGTCCACTGCAGGGCTTTCCTCTGCTTATGCAGGCCTGGCACTGGGGGTTTTACTCCACTGTGCATGACTGGCAGAGTGCATGCCTACCCAGGTATGGGCCTCAACTGGAAATGTGTCACCAGGCAAGCAATCAACAGATTTATGGCAGTGCATGTACCAGCACATGCACATCAAGCAGCAGTCCAGTCCTGGAATGAGACCATCCCTCCCCAAAGGCATGGCTCTTGCCAATCTTTGGCACTGGGAACAGCAGATGGGTAAGAACTTGCCCTATAGTCCTGGGGCAGTGGGACTTTTCTTCCTCCTTTCCCTCCCATATGTTCCCCTTCATCTACCCTTCTCCCAGGAAGCACAGAGCATCACAAGCAGAAATAAAACCAAAAATGATGCAAAACACACAAATAATCCCATGGCTACTTGCACAACCTTTGACATCAGCTGCCTGCTCCTGGCTTCCCTGTCCAGCCTGGGAAGCAGGAGCCCCAGCACACATCACCCATTGCTCCAGCTGCTTTTCCCACCTAATCCCACCCAGTGGGGAACCCCACCACCAACATACTGTGCACACAACATCATAAAGGAACAGAGTCCAGTGTTCAGCAAGGCTTTTTATGTGCAGCCAGCATTTCAAAAGGCACAGTACATGCTGTATGCTCAGTGCCGTCAGACTCCAAGACTGGATTCTCCAGTGTTTTAGGAAAAAGGTAAGGCAGGAGGAGAGTGTGAGAGGGGGGAACAGACCAAGCTTTGTGGAATTCTTTTTAAGAGTGTATGCATGACTCTATAAAGGGGCATTTTTTTTCCTGACCTCAAAGAGACAATATTATTTCACACAGACCTGTTTCCAAGAGCTGCCAAGCTATTTCTGCACAAACCAGTGCCTGGTTGAGCAGTGACTGTGAAGGGGAAACCCTCTCTCCACGTACGACATGGAAATTCCTTGACCTCAGCTGCAAACCAATCAACACGTGTGCAATGGGCCAATGAAAAAGAAATTAAAATACCAGAGTGGCCAACACAGATGAGGGCAGGTGTGTAAGGGAGAAGGCACAGCCTGCTTTTTCCAGTCAAAAAGCCTGACACAAAAAAAAAAACCAAACAAACAAAAAAACCAGGGACATGCCAGGCTGGGAAGAAGAGGAAAGCAGGGCGAAACCAAGAGCCATTGAGACATTGGTTAGAAAAGCAAAGATGTAAAATGCCAGGCAAACAGGTTCTGAATCATATTCTAAAGCCCAAAGGCAGAAAGGCAGGGCAAACAGGCATGGAAGGCAGAAATAAATATTTATTTTAGGCCATGCTATCGTTTGCTGTGCTTCACGGAAAAGTTTGGGTGTCCACGAAGAGCCCAGACAGAACCAAATAAGTTCATCATCAGTCTAGACCTGGTCACACCAAGCAGTGACTACACCACAGACCTACACCCTACTCTAAACCTGTGTTTGCTTCCTCCAGGCTGTTGGAGAAAACACCTCCAGAGTGGAACTATTTTTCCTGACTGACATTAAGGACACACCAACATACTGTTTCCAGCCAAAATCCCACAAACAAGTCACCACTGGACAAAGAGCTGAACAGCAACAACAGACCCACGTTAGCTTTCAAGTCGAGGGAGACAGAGTTCTTTGGTTTTTTTCTTGGAGAGCTAGAATTAAAGCATCTGAACCCTAGAAAACACTTGTGATCAGAGCTGAACCCTCTGGGATAGGCAAAGCAGAGAACCAATGTGCACCCCAAAGCCTGCATGGCTCCACAGGGGTCTTGATTAATAATGCTCCACAGTCAGCTCACTCGGTGTGAACGGGAGCTCACAGCACTCCTGCTACACACCAGATGCACAGCCTGCTCTCTCCATGGGATAGATGTCAGTCAGAAGGGATCTCCCACTGCCAGAATAATTTGTCTTTTTCATGGCCTGCTCCCAGGTTAACAGCAGGAAAGAGGACTGCAGGGTCTGGGCCACAGACCTTCCAAGCAACCTGCACGAGGCAGAACAGCAAACAAGAAGTACTGGTGGCATCCATGGGTCAGTTTAAGGACACACACAGGGACAGGGATGCACAGCTTTTTGAGGGCCATGAGCCTCTCCCAAGACCATCCATGGGTACAAGGCACAGCTACAAGCCTTATTACAATTGTGTCTGTATTTAGGGGAAGTAAGTAAGAGCAGTCCATATACTCTCATCCTTTTCAGAGTCCCAAGAGACTCCATTTAACAAAAAACATTCACTCCATACAGCAAGAGTCACGTGCACTGAAGGCAGCAATTTTTCTGGTGCTTAGATACTCTGCATTAAAGATAAAAGCAATGAGATCCAAGTGAGACCTGTGCTCCAAGACCTAAAAGTGGGTCATAACCTGCTCCATCCTCAATTAGTTCTCAGACACCCCAAACTGCTGCAGTTTGAGTACCTGCTGGGTTTTTCCAGTCAAAGACAAGCCTTTGAAAAACAAGATTGATATCTGAGGAAATTGATTCTTACTGAATATCCAGCATGGGTTTCATTGCACACAACACCAGTTTGGAATATATGGCCTTTCCTATTAGACATCTAGAGGAATCAAGGGTACCAACCCAGTCTCTCCTCTCCTCCCCTGGTCACCTGCCCCTCTCCTGCTAACGTCAAACTTTCCAAGGTCCCCCAGCGCTCGCGGTCTAGGACAGAAATGTATTTATTAGGCCAAAATGAACAGAGTGTGCATGAATTAGAAAATGAGTCCAGTCTGTTCAACTAGGGTTGGGCAAGCTTGTTTTGCCTGATTTAGAGGCCATTCAAACATTGTGGGTTTGAACATTACTGCATTAGTGTTTCACTTAGGAAAAACTGTGAAAAAAAAAAAAAAAAAAGGAAATGTGAAGAGAAGGGGAAAAATCCAGTGGAAACACAAATAGTGTATAACGTATATGGGATCCCCACTTGTACCAACACAGATCTTCTAAGCCCTAATACATTGCACAGGCTTCAGCTAGAAGTTCCTTTGGTATATACCGCAAAAAATAGAAATTTTAAAAAAAAATCCTGAATCATCACAAAGAGATAGAACAGGTCAAAAGAAATGGACATACATGCCAACTACTATGGTCCTAAACTCTGGACTGTCTTCATTTAGACTCTGAAATCAAGACCACGTAGATCAAGAACAGAGAACTAATTTGCAAAGCTCCATGTTGCTCAGACTGCCTTGGGTGAATCACAATAGCCTTCTGCATCAACAGGACATGCTGCAAACTCTCCACAGCTCCTGCGGTTGGGTCAGGAGCTTTCTCCCTCCCTCAGCTGCACCTGGCTGCCTGTAGGACTCCCAACAGCCAAGCTTTCTGGAGATAATTAGCAGTGGTCATTTTACAGCCCTCTGGGGACAGGACCCCCTGACAGGGGACATTATATTAGGGCCCATCAACTAAAGAACAAGTGTTTCAGGTTCAACAGCTAACCCTGAGAGGCCAGCTGGTCTCTTCCCACACTTCACCTCAACAGCAGCAGAGGGGAAAGGTGTGAAAGAGACATGCTTAGTGCAGGGAGTAAATGCAGCCAGAGGACATACAATGAAAGAAAATTGGGCACCAGGGCACCACTGAAGGAACAAGGCTCCCCTTGCCAATCTGAACATTTTAAATCACCTCCTCTATCACACATCTCCATTTCAAAAGCAAAAAACCCACAAGGAATCAAGTGGAGACCAAACTGAGAATAGCCTGCCTCCAGAGGCATTTTCTCCAAATCCTAAAGGTTGATTTAGGTGAAAACAGAGACAAGAAACAAAGAGGTGGGATGCTGGCAATGGACATTGCTTACCTGCATGTGAGCAAGATCCAGTGATAGACAGCATGGTCTGACTGAGCAGCTCTCCCACAACCAGCACCCTGCAGCCCTCATCATGAGATCTGCCAGCCTCAGAAACCTCACTCAGGTCATTAACTCCACCTAAAACACCATTCCTTCCTCCTCCCTTCTCCATCAAGCACTTTAAAGCCCCACACCTGTGTGGGTTCATCCTCTGCTCCCATTTCCACCTGGGCTACACTCCTCCTTGCTAGCAGGTCCCATAACCCACACTAATGACAGAGAGGTTGTGTTTGTATCAAGAAACCACACACAAGGTGCCACCATCACACTGGGCCATCTTTTCACCCTGCCTCTGGGCTCCTTGTGCCCAGAGGATACTCTCGGGTCAAGCTCAGTTACACAGCTGTCAACAGGAGTGCCCCAGCCCTGCCCTTGCCTGCAGTGCAGAGGAAGATGCTGTGAGCCCTACAAGGCAATGACCCCACACAGGAGGAATCCCTTTTCTTCTCCATAACATCTCTGACTTCCCCCCCACCTAATCTATATTTTTTTTCCGGCCCATGTATACTTTCCAGCTCGTTTCCTCTTGCGGTTCTCATTTCCCGCTCCTAGGAGGTGAGCTCATGCGTTTCTCAATTACCAGCCAAAGAAAGAGAGAGGCAGAAAGCAATCTTATGGAAACAGATGAAGTCATGCCTGTGCAAGGCCACATTACAGCTTGTGCTCACAGAGCCATGATGCAGACATTGCTGCCCCCCAAACCTGGCAGGGCAGCGCAGCTCCCCAGTCCTCAGCTGAAGTTCTTGTGCCGGGGGAAGACGCTCCACCAACACGCAGGGAGCGTGTTTATCTCTCTGGCTTCTCCCTCTTGTCCCCCCTCCACCCCTGCTTTGGATCCCAGTGCCCTTTTGTCCACCCCCAGCGATCCCCATGGATCTTTGAGTCATTCACAGCACGCCACTGAGTCAACAGCGAGCCCACAGACGGCGTGCGAGGCTCCCAGCACCGCGCGCTGCCTACGGCTACGCGGACGCCGCACCGGTTACACCAGGGAAATCTAAAGGCAATTAAAAGCATAATGCAAGTGGTTGTTTAGAAAAGGTGGTGGGGAGGAGAGAATAAAATTAAAATAAATAAAGGAATGTTTTAATGAGTGCAGCAGTGAAAGCGGGATTAGAGGTGCCTGAATGGCATCTCTATATTTCCCGTATGGAAGGGAGGGCCGCCCAGCGCAACCAGAGCTGACAAAAAAAATTAGCTGGGCCTCAGGCTCAGAGAAACATTTGGCTAGAAAGGAAAGAAGGTAATTGCTGCAAATGTAGACTAATTCAGGAAGCAGCCAGCCCTACACGGGGCCGGTTCTTGTGCTGTTAGAGTGCTACGCACACTTGTGAGTGCTGACTTGAGGGGAGGAAAAAAGCACAGGGAAATAGAAGGGAAAAACAAAACAAAACAAGACAGAAAACAACAAATTTCCCCTTCCCACAGTTCATGTGTGCACGGTGCTTTCCTTCCCTCAGCCCTCACTCCCCAAGGACACTTGGGATGTGCTGGGGGTCCTGCTCAGCCTTGCCTTCCCCATGCATCCCATGGCCGTGGAGGGAGCGATCCCAGCTCCCAGAGCGTGGAGCAGAGCCCGCCCTTCCCCCTGCCCCAGGAGAGCAGCGGGCTGGAAGGTGAGGCGCAGGGCACAGAGGATGTGTTTACTCTCATAACACCCCTCTGAGGTGGGGAAGTCATAGCCTCATCTGACAGATGAGGAACAGAGGCAGAGTGAGATTAAAGGATTAGCCCAAGGTCACACAGGAAAAGTTTGTAGCAGAAGTGGAAATTAAACCCAGGTCTCTCGGTCCAAAATCAGTGCCTTAAGCGCAAGACCAGACTTTCCTAGAGCTGGTCAACCTTTTATATTTGATAGTTTAATTTCAAAGAGAAAAACAGTTTATTTTCTAAATACATATTTTCATAGAAAAGAGAGATGGAGGAGCTCATTTCCTGGAGGCAGGAGCTGCTTAAGATCTTATTTATTTCTGTTTAACTTAATTTCTTTTAGGTTTTAGCATTTCTGATGGTGAAAAAAATGCTGCAGAAATTTCAAAGCACAGGAACACATTTCTTTTCGTTTATAATTCATCATGGGAAATATTTTTCACTTTCCATCCAGTTCTACCCTGCCTCTCTTTGCCTTACCAGGTTTTTAATACCTTTTCTTTTTTTTTTTTTCATAGCCTCAACTAGTTTAGAAAGCCCACATCTAAACAGAGGCCTTTGTTGGACAACACTACTGTCACTAAAACCATGTTTCAGAAAGGTACCTTACAAATGAATGCAAGCAACAGGTCCATGCCTGGACGTATGTAACCTGCAGGACAAATCTGAGTTAGACCCCAGCTGCTGCTGACTCTGCTCATCCAGTCCCTGCCCAGACCATGCCTCCCTCTGCTTCTGGCTCTGAAACTCCCTATTTTCTTCCTTTTTATTGTGCTGCCAAGTCCAGTCCTTCCAAAACACATCTTCCTCTTGGCTCTGAAGCCCTTGGCAGGGGAAGGCAGCCCCACGCCTCCTCACACATGGGCCAGCTGAGGTCCATGGAGGAGCAACTGCTTGTCCACAATCAACTAGGAGACCATCAGCAGAGCTGGGGAAAGTAGATGGGTTTCATTAATACAGAGCCTCTCTCCATTTAGACATGAGAAATCCAGCCCTCACAGAGGCCCCTAGGAATTTACCATCTCCATCCAAAAGGGGAGGTTTTTCACCCCGAGACACTAAACAGCAAGAAAGCTACATGAAGCAAACACGACCTGAGGCTGGCATATTTAAAGGTGACTTAAGGACCCAGACATTCAATCCCCATGAAAACAAATGAGAATCAGTTGGCAGAAAAGGGCTGTCTTATATTCATGCCAACCAAACGGTTAAAATTAGTTACAATTGGTAAAGCATTTTGAAGAAAATGTGGAACACTTATATAAAAGCTGAGTGTTGCTCAGAAACAAAGATCTCTTTTCCTGTAATTGTGTTTAATGATCTCTGAAGAACAAGCAGACAATCCACAAGGATGACTACCACCATCACATATGTTCTTGTGACAATGAGGGAATTAGGCTGAAACAAAGACTAATATGCTATCCTTACAAGGCAGTTTTCACTTCTAGTTTGGCTCCCTCTTTACTTAAATACTTACTTACACAAGCAGGCAAACTCTGTGCATCAATGATGAAGTGTTCCACCAGCAGAAAACAAAATGCATTATGACTGGTATCAGTCCAGTTTGCCCTGGAGATATCTAGACACTCACCTACTACACAGAAAGATTTCAGTCTCCTCTCTCACTCCCAGCTGGGTTGTGTCTGGTCCACAGTATCCACCACTCTCCTGTGAGCTGGGGAAGGTCACCTAAGAGAAGAGCTTCAGCAGCATTGAGAACTCCACTTTGAGCTCTTTTTTGCCTTGTTTCAGTTCCAAGGAAGGACAGTTTGTCCCCTCTGGGACAAGCTCTTTGAGGCTGGCTGACATCTGCAGCAGTCCAGAGCACCCTGCACTGCCAAGTGAAGAGCTCTCTCACAAATTCTGACTCACCTCAGTCAGTGCAGATAACAAGAGCAGCACAGACCTGTGTGTGCTACCCAAAAGATGTTCAAGACCACCTGGATGTTTTTGCATCCTGGCTGTGACTGCACCCTCTCTTTTTATCACTGCTTCCCCCCATTATCACCTTAGTTAGCAAGGGGTGAGAAACTAAATTTACCTGTGAGTCCACGTGCTCACACATAGGTAGCCCAAGGGCAGGGTCCTGGGGTGGCTCAGTGGATTTGTGGAGGTTTGTCCCCTGTGGTCAATGTTTGTCAGATTCCTGAGGACATGCCCATGGGAAGAGGTGCAGAGAGGTCTGCACACACCCACAGGGCTGCCTGGAAGCTTTGGGGGCAACTGGTCCAGGCAGGTGCCAATGAGCTGCACTTCATCCCCTTTTGCAGGTCAGGTCTGGATGCAGGACAGAAATACCCAGAGGAAAACTTCTCTAGACTGGAGCTAACATTACACAGGCAGAATGTGGTTTTCACTTCTTTGTCGCAAGTTCTGGGTAAGGTGAAGTGAATTCCTGGAAACTGAAGGGTTTGGCCACTGGAGTTGTAGACTTGGAAAAATACTACTTCTGGCTATGATGATTTATTTATAGTTGCAATTAAAGACAAAAAGCCTCTTCAGAGAGGGAGGATGAAGTGGAAACAAGGCCAGGCCTAGAAACCTAAGACTACAGGGATTCCCAGAGCAAAATTAATCAGGGAACTGAGTTGTTTTCTATTTTTTTTTTTAAATTTTTTTTTTTTTTCCTAAAGGGTTATCTATTTATTTTGCTTATCTGCCCTCAGCTTTGCAACAACCACATCTGTGGACCTTCCCTGTGAGCTTTGGAAACAGGCCAAACACTAGAATAGGGACTGGGGATGGTCTCAAACTCCCAAGAAAGACTTGTAAGCCTTCAGCCACAAAGGCCATCCTATACCTTATCCCTGGAGCTGATTCTCTGCCTGGCCACAACAAAGGTAGTGACAGCTTTGGGAGGTGGCAGTGGAGGAGAGCCTAAGGTCACCAGCTGCATGGAAGAGCAAGGAAGCACAAGAAGGCAAGAAAGAGGCCAAAAGTTCTTACATCTACAAAAAGAAATGTGTGTGGTAGGATTTTCTCTGTGCTGGCTTTTGATTTACAGCCTGCCAGGGTATATATTATTCCAGCTCTTAAAAGAGTGGGTGTGGTGCAAACCCCCAGACAACCTTTTGAGATGGAGCTCTGTAGATGTCTCTTCATTCCTTTTAGATCCAGCTTTTGGCCCTGCAAATATCCCCTGATGAATACAAGATCTGGCTCCAGCCACCATGGCTTGGATAACAAATGAAGTGGGGAACTGCAGATCAATTCAAACAGCAAGACAAGTCAAAGGAGGTGCTTCTTTGCTGTCCCAGTGCTGTCCCACCCCTTCTGACCAGGGGCTCCAGTCGAGACTTCCAGGCTAGACAGGACCTCTGATCTCTGCAGCAATCAGAAAAGTGCCCAGAGAGACCAAAACTAGGGACAATGTCTCACACAGAAAAGCCAGGGCTGCTTTACTCTAAGAGACACTGAAGTCAGCTCTGTCTGCTCATCCCTGAGTCTGGACTCTCGTGCCTCAGCTTCCCTCTCCAGGCTGGAGCAAGAGCCCTGGACAGCCTCCTGTGTCATTACCCTGTGTAAGCACCTCCAGCTAAAAGGCTGCTACAGGTTTCCCTTCAACCTGCATTGCCCCATTTACTTATTGCATTCCACCTGGAAGAAGAGGCCACTACTCCCTGTTTACAGACACTTTGCTCCAAAAGAGGTTTTTCAGTCTCTTGGAGCTGCCTGACTTCTGCACTGGGACAAGAAGCTGCACTACACCACCCTTCATGCAACTTTTCCTGCAATTTTCCCCCCACTCTGCATCCAATGAAATATGCATGGACTGCTAGCAGCAGTTATCTTTGGACAGGCACAAGAAGCACAGCTAAAACCCATGGCAGAGAGGTAGTGCCTGTCCCTAAAATGGGGAAGAAGCAAGACCAGATGAACTTTAACTCACAGGATTTATAGGACTGGCTGAATCAATTAGCAATTACCTATTTGTCTCTTATCAAGGATGTCTGAGGTGCATGACAGAGAGAACAAAGCAAACTTTATGCCTAAAATTAAATAAGCTCGTGGATTGCAAAAGGAAGAAAAGTCAGGTTAGCTACAATTCCCAGGAGAAAAAGTCTGAAACATAAATAAATAATGAATAAATACCACAAAGTATTCGTAAGCACAGAAGATAACAAAGCAAAGTCTTAGGCTAATATGGATTTAATCAGAAATAATTTGGATCCAGCTAAGCTAATTTCCCTCTGTGACAGGCTGCATGGATAGCAGAGAGGCCATTACATGTCTTGACTTATAAAGCTTCAGATGCATAACATCCTCCTAAGAGATGAAATAAATGGTCTCAAATAAACTTTCACAGAGCAGATGCAAAAGTGACTGGAAATGTGATACTTGGATGCTAACTATCAATGGGTCACTGTCAAAACGGAGGGATTAACCCAGCAGAGCTGCACTGTGTTTGTTGTGAGTCCAGATTTCTTCAAAGTTCTAACAACTTGAGCCATCAGATAGATTGCATGCCTGTAAAATACACAGCTGCTATGTAGCTGGGAAGAACTGCCTGAAGACAGGCTTGAATTCTGGTCTTGACAGTGGGGAAAATGTCTGACAAAAATTGGACAAAAATTCAGTACAGATAAGGATAGGGAAAACCTGTCCACAATTCCTCAGAAAATTATGGAGAGCTTTGAGATGGACTGCAAGCTTAATAGGAGTCAGCCATGCCTCATGACTACAGACAAAAGACAAATGTTGTCCTGGGTTCTACAAACATGACTCCAGCCTGTAAAACGTGGAGAAACCTTCTGCTCTGGTCCACATGGCAAGGCCCCAGCCAGAGTGTTCCTCTAGTCTCAGGACAGTGAACTCCAAAAATATATACATTGACAGGAAATAATCTGGAGGAAAGCAACAGGACCAAAGATTCAGGACCAAATCACCTGCGTGGAGAACTTTGAACAAATTGGGGGTTTTCATGGGGTTGTCCATCACAAAAGAGAAACCCAACAAGAGATAATATACAACAAGAGTTTTCAGACTCCTGAAAGTGTCACCTGCCCTTCTAAGCCCAGGCACTGGACCCTCCACTTCAGAAACACAGAGCAGTAATCAATACACACTTTGGGAAAACATGGCATGTGATGGAGGGTGGTCCAGTGGAGACCACAGGGTAAGCAAGAACTTTTGGCCCACAAAGAGCAGGAGCTACTGAATACCCTTTGCCTCCAACAGCCCACCCAAAAGGCATCGCAGAGGAAGGCAGTTCCTGCATCCTGAGAGAGCAGCTGGGCCAGAGTGCGTGTGAGACCTTGATTAAAAACAGGCTGCTCTTCACATTTCAGCTCTGCTTCTGGCAATCTGTGAGAACTTCCTCATTCCTAGAGGGTCTCCTCATCCCAGATGAGGGAGCTGGTGTCTGGGGAAGACCTTTAGTACTCATTACAAAAATGTTTCAACCCTCTTGTCGGTCTCTCCTCACTTCACCAAAGCATGCAGACAATCTTATTTTTCAGCAGCACCCACCAGCTCTCCCTCGACTGGCTCTGCTGCTCGAATGCCTGACTCACCCCTGCTGCTTCCATCGATGCAAAGCACTCCACAGGTTTCAGTGGAACCTGCACAGGGCTCCCAGGCAGTGGTACTGATATGTGAGGAGCCCACAGCTTCCACAAGGGACTATGTGACTGAAGAGGAGGGGGCAAGCCCTGGAATACAAGTGGAAGAGCATTACACTATACCAGAATGATGCAGAAGGCACGGCAAGAGCAAGCCACAGAGCTCTGCAGGTTTGGGAATGACCTCCCCTCCCCAGGCACACCAAAATGCAGAAGTGACATGGCTCTCCTGGGGAAAGGATGGATTGCCAGTCCCTGGTGGAGCTGCAGTTCCCATCCCCGGTCACAGTGGGTGAAACACGCCATGCTTCCAGCTAGAGGGAGAGGAGCATCCCCAAACACCCAGGGAGGGGCATCTCCAGTGCCTAAAAAGCCTAGAGGAAGGTCCAGACAAGAAGAACAGCAAACAGCAACCAAAGCTCTGTGGAATATGAAAGGAAGAAATAAGTAAAAGCAGATGGAGTTGTGCCACAGAGGGCTTTTCCCTTGCATCTCCAGCATTCCAAAAGCAGTCACCTCCCCTGCCCAGATGGTCTCTGTCCTCACTGAACTGGGCAGCTCTGCTCTCAGCTCTGTCTGGCAGCCCTTGTCCTTGGGGAATGCTCAGAATCCCAACACACACATTGCAGACAAATTTTTAACCACTTCCCTTGCTCCAAAGCAAAGCCAACTGCACTGGAGTCCCAGCACAATGGAAGCATAACACAGGTACAAAGATGAGCAGGCCAAAAACCTTTGAAACTTCATATATTTTGTTACCCCCTTGTTTTTCCAGGCAGGTTCAAACATGGTCACATTAATTAATTAATCATTAATTCAAATACCACTTAATGCAGAAGTTCACACTGGTTCAGTTACACCAGGGCAAAGACTGATCCGAGCAGCGTCTGCAGGGTCCATTTGAACCATCTCCTGATTCATCCACAGAGTGTTTCCTCAGGGATCTATCTGAGTTCTTTAATAATAACTTCCACTTTACAAATGAAAGGTTTTGTATAGGTCAATTCTAACCAGTGCCTGGTCTGGACTGGAAAGGTCTCTGTATGTTGCATACCCTGCTGTAGATTTGTTTCTAGCATAAAGATGGCATCCCAATCACACATAGACCTGTACTCTCAGTGAAACACTAGTGTTACTGCATCATGACAAGAAGTTATGTTCCTTCAAAGGCAGCAGCCCAGAGCAGTATAAATTTTTTGCACAGACTCTCAGATCTTTCCCTGAAAGCAAGGGACAGCAATTACTCCTGAACCAAAACAACCATGCAACAGTGGCAGTAAATTATTTGATTTGTTTTTTGGAAAAAGCTGTTTTCAAGCCAGGCCAATAAAAGTGATCCAATATCCAAGGCATTTTTGCCACTCGTTAAAAACACCAAATTGTCCTTCCAGCTAATTTACTGCCATAAAATCCAGTGCATTTTAATTGCTGACTAATTTGCAGAGATCTTACTGGGCCTGTGTTTTAGGTCTGCTCTGAAGAAAGAAACCAACAAAAGTGTCAGGGAAAGACCAACATGGTCTGCAGCCATCAAGGAAACCCCTCACCAGCATGAGAAGTTTGGCTGATGGAAGTCCATGAAGAAGTAAGTGCCTTCATCAATGTAACTCCACCCAAGTTATTGCCCAGTGGAAGGTGAGGAAACTGCTGTACACTGCAGAGCTGAGAGCCTTCTTCACAGAGCAGACACACATCATTCCCCAGCTGAGCATTTTATATGCACACCCAGCATTGCAAAGTCCACTATTATCATTTGGTTTCAGTACAAACAATGGCTTCTGAGGGATAGAGATGTGGGCTCAACAAAAAACACTAAACACCCCTGCTGGACTATTAATCATTTTTAGTAGGTTTTAGGTGACAGTAACTTTTGTGATCATGACTTAACACACCCCTTTTGCCAAAAGATGGCTAGACAATTGTGTGGCTTGAACCAATTGCTGTCATTCCCCTGCCTTTGGTGCATCAATACAGGGCAATGTCTTTATGTAGCTGCTCTCACTTTAAACAAAGTTTACAAAATGGGCATACAGAGAAATTTGAGTGTGGTTTATGGTCATGATGAGGGTAAAGGTAATTGGCACTCCTGATGTTGCTCACTGCTATGCAGATGTGGAAGAGATGAGCCTGGCTGCATCAAGTCTAGTATATATATGTGTCTGGAAGACAAAGCCAAGAAACAAACAGCCCAGGAGAGTCACCTACCAACTTGTGGCCACCAGGGATTCACATGCTCAGCTCACAGGAGCAGCAATTCCACACTGACACACCTTGGCAGAGGTGCTCAGAGGGATCACATCTAGCAGTGATGTGATCCCTGTGATGTGACCAAGGCCAGGAAGGGAACAGAGACTTGGAGCCACTCACCTGAGCTCACAGAGCCACTGGGCTCAGTCCTGCAGCCAGCTCCAGCCTGCTGCTTACTGTCAGTCTGCCAGGGCAGAGTGCAAAGGACAGGTTCACTGCTCACACACATGTGGCTGCTGACACGTGGCTTGGGAGGAGGAAGATAATAACAGATCATCTAAGGATAACATAATACTGTGTATCAGATCATGCTGAAAGGGGCCCAAGCCAAGTAAGCTTGTTTTTTTCCCCTCTTCAAAGGAATTTCCTCGTGCATGCATGTTTTATTCTGAAGATGACATTTGTTTGCCTAGAAGAAGGGATTATTCTGCAGACTATTTTCTGTAAAGGAAAAAAAAGTCTTCCAGGTCACTAGAAAAAATTACCTTTTTTTTTTTTTTAAGGAGAGACCAAATGCAAGAAAGGCACACAATAAGCATGAAATGAAATAAAAGAAATAATGGGAATAAATTAATCCTTTAGGTTTGCAGACTAATCTTGCATTTTCTCAGCCATGTTTAATTCATGTATATCTTAATATCCTGCTTCTCTTCTGCATCTAGGTCTACCTGGCACTGCCAGGGAAGTTCCTTCCACACTTCCTCTGAACAGAGAAACAAGGGTGAGCAGTTTTCATGGGTTTTATACTTTCAGCCAAAAGCACACCTTCTACTCTTTCACCTCTATTCTCTGTCCCCATAACCAAATCACAAACCCATCAGGGACAGACATGTGCATGGCAAAAACAAGGACTAAGAACAGTCTCCCCACAGCACTTTACCAAGGTCATTTGGGCTGCAAAAGGTTCTTCCAGTAGACACATCTTCTGCAAATGGAAATTCACAGACAATATATTTACTTTTCTTATCAACTTTTCACCCCTAAACTGTCGGCTTTTCAAACACAGGACAAAAACAGCTTATCTAGTTTCTCTCCCTCACATCCTTCCAGCACTCAGGCAATTTAATCCTATTCATCATGCTTGTCAACCATGTCTGAACTTTGTACAACTTTGCAATTGAGGACTATTTGTGGTCTCACCACATTCTTCCCCTGCACCTCAAAAAGTGGCACACCTTAGTATCAGAGACCATTCCAAGTCACAAATGACCTCTTGAAATTGTCCAGTCCCACATGCAATTTGAAGCAGGGCCAGCTAAGAAGAGTTTGTGTTGTCCATTCAGGTTCAGAATATCCCCAAGGATATCAATCCCACATCATCTGTGGGCTCCTACTCCTGTGTTCCACAATCCTCGAAGTGATAGGCGTTTTTTTTCCTAATAGCTAACAGAAATTGCTATTTTTGGAAATTGTGTCTGCTGCCAACCCTATCACTGTCCATCTCTGAATCAAACAGCCTGGTTTTCCAGGCTCCTTTTGGATACTTCTAACAAGTATAATACTCAAACAGCAATTCCAGTCTCAAATTTGGACTTTGACTAGAAAATCAGAGCAGTTTCTTCCACAGCAGCAAAGGAAAGCTGAATGCTAGAAGGACAATGCAACCAAAGTTAGTGAAGTAACTGGGAGTCTTCCCATCACAGTCAATAAGCTTGGAGTTAAATCCAGGAAGTGGACAGATAGCACAGTGAAATAAGGTTTGGAGATGCATTTTCTTAATATCTTAAGGCAAACTGGTTTTAAAATTTGTCCCTGCGTGCATGGATTGCATATCAGATCCCTTTTTAATTCATGCTGGCAAAAGCAAGAAATAAAAAAAAATTCTCACAAAATTCTCATTTGGTACTCAAAGAATGCTTGGCATAATTTAGAGAGGATACGGTATAATTTTTCATGAGTAATAAATGTTTAAGTCATGCTTGAAACACAAAATTCAATTCAACTTTAATTAGAGAGGCGTCACTAAAGCTCTTATTATGATTTTATAGGCCACAGAGGAGATCAGATCAAATTCTCCAGTTACACTGAACAGGGCAGAAAAGGCAGGGAAGATATCACAGGCAGGACGATTCAGCTCATCCACACTCTGCTGTTTGTGTGTTACTATTACAACCTACCTGATACAGAGATGACTCATTTTTAAGGATCCCTAGTACAGGCTGTAATGCTACTGCACACTAGGGCTTCAAAAGTATTGTTGCCTGGTCTACACCATGCCATGGACTTAATCTCTGGGAGGAGCTGGGGTGTGTTGAGCAAACTGTGCTAGGCTGTTAACCAAGTATGATCAGACACCTTTCCAGCTGCAGCAGCATCAGATTTGCCATAATCTGAGGCTGTTGATATGTCTCTCTATTTTTCCTTTTTTTACTCTCCTCAAAATAAAAAGGACAGACCTGCAGAGCAAAACCAAAAGCAATCAAGATGGTCATCCAGTGTGCAGAGCCAGAACCCCAGCAACTGCTGCCAAGGGAAAGATACAGAGGATTTATCACAATTCACTATCTGGATTTGCTGAGAGTGGGAGATAATATTTCTGTTCTAATATAAAGAGTTGGGACCACAGGAACACAGCTGCAGGTATCTCTCATGACCTCCAGAACTCAGGTGTTAGAGGGAGATATGGTTCCATCATTTTTTCTTTTCTTCTGCCACTTAAGGCAATAATTAATCTCTTAACACTAGCTGAAGGCACATGATTTTATGTGAAACACAAATCAAGACACTACAGGTATCAAAGGTTGACAGGATTACTTTTTTATAAAATATTAAATAGCTTTATGTTGAAAATATATGCAGCAAAATGGCCATGTAGCCACATCAAGTCCTGCAATAATTTTTGCATGTGTTGCAAGAAGAGCTGGAATATAGAAGGAAAAAAGAAAGCAGAGAAGCTTACACTAAACCATAGAAAACAGCAGGAAAATGATGGTACAGAAAATACACCAGCAGGTATAACTGTGATCCAGTCAGTCCAGATATGGTGGTAAACCATACCTTGGATAGATCCCATTAAAAACAGACAGGTTCATGTTGCACAGGCCTATCCTGCAACTCTTGAGAAGTCAAGCAGTGAAATGGGCTCTCCCTGGCTCCTGGGCTCTGACAACGTGTAATAGGACAGATAAAACAAAATAAAGATTGAAGAAGGGAAGACTGGAGAGAAAAAAAAAAAAAGAGAAAAATCACACAGTCTTTGCTATTAATGCCTTACAAAACACTATATAAAGAGGTGGAATTGTCCACAGGTAAAATCAGGGAATGACAGATTAAAATCCTTCCCTTCATGGTAAGGGCAGACTCCTTGGAGCAGCAGCAGTACCACAGCCATGGAGTCTAGAGAGCAAGGTGTGGCAGGGGATAAAAATAACTTATTCTGCATATAGTTCACACCTGCATGCTTATGTCCACTAACTTTGCTTTGAAGAAGCCATGTACAAGGAGAAGACACTGAAGAGCATTACCATACCAGGAAGGATGCTTCCTCTCAGTTATTCCTCTTTCTCATCACACAACTTTGCAGTTAGTGTTTGCTCATTGGCAGAATCCCTACCAAGTATTGACAGCATTGTAGATCAGGAAGGTTATTCCCACAAAGATTTACCTTGGAAGAAGCTGGCCCTCATCCTGGAGCTGCCTTGTCCCATTCCACACTCAGAGGGATGTATGTGTGTTCAGCACATTTTCTTGGCAAACTAAGATCTGCAAATTTTGCCATCAAAACAGGTACTAAGGCACCAGATGTTATCAAGCACCTGAGCCAGGAAGAGAACTCAGTGCTTCAATCCATCTCAGCCATCTAGATCCCACTGCAACTTACCACACTCCATGGTGTCTTCCTTCTCCCACCACACAACTATTTTCCTCAATTAAATGCTGTGCTCCTACATCCCCTCTCTGTTGCTTAGATGAGTTAGTTAAATTAGTTAAAGCAATGCAAAAAAACCAATTAGGCTGCTTGCTCACCTAATCCAGGAGAGCTGGCTAGTAAAAGAGAACTACTGAAAACTTTGCAGACAGATATGTAAGGAAGATCAGTGTTTCTTACCCAATCTTTCTCCTGGGATCAGAGTACGGTTGTGAAATAGATCAGAATTCTGTTTTCTTCTTTCCTTTCCTAAGTTTGTGTCTGAGGGCTTAATTTTTATTAGGATGGTGTTGCAAACAAGCCAGCCAGGGGCTTCAGAAAATGTCTCTATCCCTGATACTTCACAAGCAAGTCCAAACATTCTTCAGATGGTCTTTGGAAATTATCTGAAGCAAAGGGGCTCTAACTCTGATGTGGACATGGTTAAAAGCTGTAAGAAGCTCCCTGGGCTGGAATGGCACCTACAGGCTTAACGTATTTACATTAATCAAGATTCAATCAAAGGCTTATTGGCACTCTCAGTCTGTGTGCCTGCATTACAAATAGCAATACAGATTTCTGGGAAGGTTTAGTCAAGGCCTTAGCATAACTTGCAGCTACAGTACAAAAATACATAAACCATATAAGGTTACACAGTTCATTAAATGTTAGCAATATGCTTAAAACTAAAACTAAGGCATGCATTTTATATACAATTTTGATTGTCTGTAATCCATGTCAACACAGCTGTGCTACAGACCTCCTAAGTCACTGTTAGCAAGTCCATCTGCTTCACTGAACTGTGTCTAGTTCTCAAATAATGGCAATTTCTTTAACATTTTATGATTCCTGACTGTGAAAACTGCCTCTTGCGTGAGCCCGTGTCAAAATCTGACTAATGTTGCAAACTGTGTGGTGCAATGAGATTTTGTTGGCAGTTGGAGAAACATAAAAATGTTAAGACACTTCACAAAATTTCACAAAGGAGTCACTGAATAAATCTTTTAATCTCAAGTAGCACGTACTTCATTACATCAGCATTTTTCAAGGAATGTTCCTATTGTCAATGAAAATTAGCTCCAAGAATCTGAAAGCAGGAGGACTTAACAAGGGAAGCAGAATCCCAGAGTTATGGCTTGTGTGTCAAGCGCTCTGTAAAGAAACAGACTTCTGAAAAGCTGGCTCTTCCGCTTTACAAACACAGGCCTTTACTACCCCAGTAAGACCAAAGCAGATAATCTTTACTGGAAGATTTTGGACAGCTCTCAGTTAGAGAAATGTCATCATTCCCATCTGTTTTGCTGTGTACTATATCCACGGAAACTTCCCATCATTGGTGACAGGACTGGCTCTGGGACCTTAACTCCCAGGCTAGATTCCCTACACACTCTGTAAGAGAGAGGGAGTGTTTATAATGGTGCTCAACTTTTTTGTATTCTCCTCAACAGTAGTCACTATCCAAATTAATGAGGAGATTTAACTATGTGAAAACTTTGAAGAGCTGGTGATAAGTTGTTTCTGCGTAGAATGAACACAAATATCATATTCCTAAATCAGAAAAATTTTTCATAACTTAGTGACTGAAGAGCTGTTTTCTTCCCTACCCTGACTTCATTCAAGTACCATCATTTGCCTTCAGAATGGTCTGGCGAGTCTAAAATCAAACCTGGTTTTCCAAGGATAGAGAAAAGCTGTAACAGAACATCGCACAAAAGCAGGTTGTAACCTGCCTTACAGACTAGTCAGCATTTCACCCTAACAACAAGGTCCTTAAATAATTCAGTTACATAAAACAAGAGGCCACATAGCTGCCACCTCTTAAAAGTACCCTTTGTGTGGCAAACAGAAGAACAAATCCAGCCTATTTTCAGACTCAGCAATGGCCATGGATGTTTGTTCTGCCTGATCTACGAACCCTAGTCAGTGCTGTAGGTGTGCTGCCAGACAGTCTGTTGCACATTTACCATGTGCCTTTCAGACTTCATCTGCTCCTCACAGGAAGCCCAGACATTTATACCTTCTGCAGACATCTCAAATAAAATGAATAATATCTGGCCAGCTCACTGCTGAAATGAGAGAACCAAGAAAAGTGACGTGAGTCAGCAGCTACAGCTATTGCTCATACGTGGATATCGAGTCTACGCCTGAGCCCAAGGTAATGCAGGCATGGAGGGAGGTCTGTCCCTCTGTGCCATGTGCATGGTGGGCTGATCATTACTAAAAAGGCTTTTCCCCTTGCCAGGGACTGATTTGCAGGGCAACACATTTCTCTTGGTGTAAAGGCCAAGATGGTGCTGCAAGAGCTTCACAGCTTGGCAGGAGGAACCACAACGCCCAGAGCAACTCTGGGGGAGAGGGTGTTTCAGCTGCCCCTCCACTCTCTCCCCATTTTCTTGTTCTCAAGAGAAAGACTCCATTGCTTCACCCTTTCATGCAAAACAACTCCCTCCACCTGGCCCTCTACTTTTCTCCTTGGGAAAAGAGCGGCAGAGCAGAGGCCCTCTTCTCTCCTGCACCCGAGTCATGACCAGGAGACATCCTGTACTTTGAGCTGTGCTGTGACCAGCACTGTGCTCAGAGCAGGAGAGCAGAGGTAGCTGCTCACATGCTTCCCTTCTGGCACAGCCATCAGATGTGCCAACACAGCCCATCACTGCTCAACATCTGCTTCATTGCTCCCTAACTTCTTCCCTGAGTGCACACAAAGACAAGCTAGACCATTCAAAAGGGATCATCCAGCAAACAAATTACTTAAATGCCCATCTCTCTTGTGCTCCTCTACTTTCTCCACCTTTCTCCCATGGGAATAAATCCACATAAACCTCCCCTACCCCGACACTTTGGACACCCAAGGCAAACATGTCCTGGGAGAACCCAGCATGACTGGGTGCTGGGAAAACATCAAGCACCCAACTCCGTCACAAACCACAAAATCACCTCACCAAAAGGCTCTTGCAGTTCTCAGAAAGGGGACGTACTTGGAGTAACTGGAAAGACCTTGACCTGGATGCAGTGGCCCAGTGGTACTGCTCAGGCTGGGATCAGAGAGAGGCAGAGGCAGCGCTCCAAGAGGACAGCACTGCGAGCCAAGATACACATTGAGACTTGGGACCTGTTTTAATTATTGTTTCATTTCTTTCACTGCTCAGGAACATGTAACAAGCTGAAATGTGTGTTGTGCCTGTAAACATTTACTTTCTTTTGGTCTTGTGCAATGCTATGTCTCATTCCCTTGGATGGTGCCTGGAATGCAGGAATAGCCATAACAGATCAGCTGAATGACTGTCAACTCAACCGTCCATCTCCGACAGTGACCAGCACAAGCTGCTTTAAAGGAAGTTGCTAGAAACCCCACATCAGGCAGTTGCAAATTAAATTGCCTCCAAGGGAAGTTTCTCCTTTCTGCCATGCGATTCGTGTTTGACTCATGCTCTAAAATAATCAGGAAAGTCTGCCTGCCCATCCAATAACTACAACTATATTTTTCCCATGCCAATTCATGCACTCAGGGTGCTTTGCACTGGTGTGCCTGCCAGCTCCTTTTGGTGGAGCACGACACGGGGTGCAGGTTAATCATGCCCGTGCACCTTAGCCAGAGTGTGGGGCTGCAGCTGCCGCCAGCCTGATGGCTCACAGACCCAGGAATCTGAGTCAGAGTCCACACACTCTCTGCAGATGCACTCTGGCCCTTTGTACTCTGTGAGCACGAGGCGTTTGGGGATCCTGCCCCTCTTGCTCGCAGGAACAGTTGTTTGTGAACGGCACAAGAGAAGGGGCATGCACGCCATCAACAACATGTGATCTTCCCCAGGCCTTTGGCAGAGAAATGATCTTGCAATTTGGCAAACCTCACCAGAGGCACAAGAGGCCAGCTGGGGCCACAGCAAAGAGTAGCCAGTCTGGGAGCACCATCCTCCCCCAGCCCTCCGGCAGGGCTGCCTCACACTGAAAAGGAAAAGAACCTTTGCCCCTTCTTCTGGGTCCAAGGAGCATCTGCAGCACTGAAACCAATCAAAGCCAGCTGTGAAAAATGAAGGGGAGAAGGCAGGGAAACGCTGATTATTATGACTAGGGAAAACGCTATTAAAAAAAATAAAGAAAAGGGAAAAACTGATCCCATATGGGAGGCGAATGAAATAGAAATTCAAAACAGGCCATTACGCAGTGTCTCTCGTAAGGCTGCCACTCTGGGGGCTGCGTTCACGTGTGCAGATGCAGTGCCCCAGGACCCCTGGAGACAGCCCTCTGCTCGGCAGCAGGATTAGTGTCACCTTGGAGCATCCTGGGCTGTGACTGGCACAGGACTGTTGATCAGACAGCCCCTGCAGGCTGACCAAGGAGTTATTTGAGTCCCCTGCAGACACACACACAGAGTAACCTCAGGTCTAATCATTCCAACAACCCTCTTCCACCTCCACCTCATATTCCAGGCAACTTTGCTGTGGCTCCTTGCTCCTTTTGAGATGAGTTCTTCCCCTCCTCCACTCTCACAGGGTCAACCACATGGCTGCCCTTTTGTCACTCCTCATTCCACACTTCTCCATCTTCAGCAGATCATCTCCATCACCCACCCCATCTGCCTACCCAACATGTGCCCTTCAAGCTGTTTCTGAGCTACAGCAAAGCCCCTGAAGCAAGGCTCTCAGGGGCAAAACATCTTTACCAAAAGAAGGCTTTTGGGTTACAGTCCAAGCTCAATCCCCTTTTACAGTGCCAGGAGGGAGGGAAATGTGTGAGGCTCATTCACAATGTTACTGGACCAAAGGGGCCAAAAGCCACCTCTCTTTTTCTTCTCAGGTGTTTCTTCCACTGTTCCTGAAGCACAAGGAGATTCAGCACAATGGGGGCTCATTTCTTTCCATAGTGGTGGCAATCATTCACCCACAGAAGGAAAACTGGAGGACAGCAACATGACATCCCATGTTCCTGGGCTGTGCTCCTCAAAGATAAAAATCTCTCCAGATCTTGAGGGACAGATGGTTAAAGGGTGCATTGCTCAGTCTGCCCTACTCTTGTGATTCTGTCAAAGACGCAAAATATTTGGTACTTACTTTTTTTTTTTTTTAAGAGGCCCCTGCTCATAAGTGAGTCTCAGTGTCTATTTAAAAGACAAAGTAATTTCTTGCATAGTGTAATGGAGAGAAAACATACAAAAATGTGAACTTCAGAGTTCAAACCACAGAAAGAGAAATTAATCCCTTTAAGAAAATTCATAGGAAACCCTCCCACTATAAGTCAGTCTCACATTTTTGGAGTCCAGCTCAGATGGAATAAAATCCTCATGTCTGCTAACATGAGAATAGGATGCACTTGAGCTATTCAGAGGCACAGTTCTACAGACCTCCCCAAGGCTGGCTTCTTTGCCCATCCTATGCCAGGGCCTGGGCAACATGGACCTGCCTTTTGAGAGCCAACTCTCTGGTGTCTGTATCTTGGGGAAAAGCAGGAAGAGAGGGGGCCCTGCAGGCAGTCCATTTCTCAGTACTAGAGTGATCCACAACATACCCAGGGCCACAGCCAAATGCATCAGACCACAGCACTCCCAGGTCCTACTCCAGAGTCTTCATAATTCCTCTTCTCAAGCCAAGAAAAACAGCAAGCAGAAAACAAATAACAGTGAGCAAGCAGGAGTATTTGTCCCTTACTACAATGGCCTTAAGCAATCAGAGAGGTAGGGCTGATGAACCTTTAATTACTTGTGCAATAATGACCTCTGTTTCCAGCATTCCTTGGCAGGCAGGAAGTAGCTGGAGCAGTCAGGGACCTGTTATGCTCTCTTCTCCACAGGCTTGAAATTGATACGAAGGCCCCTCACCCAGCTGGTCACAAGTTTCAAGATACACTCCACACAGAGGTTGTTTATAGCTATTAAAAGCAGTGAAAAGAAAATACAATAAAAACAAAACAGTTATTTCACTGGGAAGTTGTTACTGAACAGCACAGCTCTACGGCTAAGGTGTTCAAAGCTCCTTTGCTACTTTTTTCAAGATTGCTAAAACAAGGGAATTTTTTAAAAAAGCAAATTATGAAACCAGCTTTCAACATCGGTACATCAATATTTTGGGTAGTGTGTCATACTCCACCAAAGAAGAAAGGAGGGGGCACTTTTCACTGAGGACACCTGGATATCAGCCAGAAAGCAGGGTGCAGAGGAGAGTGATCACCACTAGATAATTTCTATAACACAAAATGAAGGCAGAAAGATGGAATTGACCCAAGCTCAGCCAAACACAGTTTGAGAGCTCAGTCTCCCAATTCCCAGACCACAGAAATGAGCTTTCTTTTGGGGGCAGGGGGAAATCACAACGTTCACAAGTGGCAGCTGAAGAATGCAAAAGGGTGCTCTACCTCCCCACAGGGTCCACCACATAACTGGATGTACTGTAGCTGAGACAGCTGCCAAGCCTGATGTCTTTCCCAAGCTCCATCTCGGCTGGGATTCTGCAACACAACAGAGGCTGATCCAAAGGTCAGGAAAAGAAACCCTGCAAGAGGCAGCTCACAGACTGTTTCACTTCCGAAATAAGTCAAGTCTCTTCCCATCCCCATCTCCATCTGCTGGAGTCAGCTTGTGCCTTGACGCACGTGGCACCGACGACTTCCCAAAACTCTTGTTCTTTTAATATTACCATTAGCTCTCTGATATCTTAGTTATCCACAGAAACAGTCAGAGTATGTTCTGCATCCAGCAAAGTTCTTGGCCCTGATATTTTGTGGCAAAGAATTGCACAACACTAATCTAACCCACTGTTGAGTGAAAACATTTAATGTCAGTTTCTATCTTGTCTTTTTTGTTTCTCTGACAGTCCCCATTCCCATGTACCATAAAGTGAGGTGCTTCTGCATAGTCCATCTCTAATTATATTGCTTCTCATTTCTTCCTCTTCTAGAATTAATATTTTACAGGCTTTTCACTGTCTTTTCACAAGGGTCTTTCTCTCTACAATCACAGCTGGCTCCTTCCCTCCCCCTCCTCTTGGAGACAAAGTGGCCAAAATAACATGGTGTGTCCCAGTATTTAAGGGAACTTTTGCAAGAGGAAGATGTCCTGGGATTGCTGAGCAGCTTTCCCATCAATTAAAACAAGGAACATGGAGATAAAAGGAGTCAGCTCCTTGTGTTGACTGAAACCTCTGCTCTGTGATGCATTAGGGCAATACAGAACTGACTTGGGTCAGAAAACAGCTGTGTTGAACACAAGACTGAGGCTATAGGCAGACCCACCACTCCCTGTCCTCTTTCACCAGTCAAAAAGGATAAGAAAAATTCCAAATGGCAGAACACCACTTAGCTCTAAACTCTGCTCTAGTGGAATTATCCATTAGCCATTCCCTTGCCCTGCCTCACACTGCAGAACTCTGCCAGCCACACGCCACTGCTTTCACTGCCCAGAACCTAGAAGAACGCACGTGCAAAAAATATCCACAGGGATGTGCCTATCTGTTGATCTAATGACATTCACCCTGCTTGTGCAGCACCCTTAGTTTCTTTTCTAGTTGTTTCAGCACTGTAAGGTATGAAGAAGATCCAGCTGGACAAAGCTGCCTCATCCACTAAGATGCCAGCAAGCAAAAGTAACACCAATCTCCACTTTTCCTCTTCTCTTGGATCTCCAGTCAGGTCACAATCACTATTAAGCCCATCTGGAGAAACTGAAGCATTCAGAAGTTCACTGAGTCATCAAAAGTAACAAAGAGCAGCAGCAGCAGGCTGCCACACAGCTCTGGAAAAGTCCCTGGAATGAAGGGCTGCCTTGTCTCATCCACGAGATTATTTTAATGGCACGTTCATGAATTCATCCCAAACTTCATTCAGAAGAGTCAACAGGGAGGTGCTGGGAGAGAGGAGCACCATCTCCAGTTTGAAAGCAACCTACCAGGAGAGATCCCATGGGGAGCACCACAGTGTTAAGAGCAGCTCAGTTTCAACATCAAGTCTTGGGGCATCTTAGGCCTCCTTACACTGACCCTGCAGAGATTTGCCAGATCAACCCCTAACAACAGAATCCATCTTTGAAGTCCAGGGCCCAGCTACGTCTGCACAAGCAGCAGCATCAGGCCCAACACACATTGGGCAAAGAAGCAAAAGAAACAGCCCACCTCTGTTTCAAAAGGCTTGAAAGTTCCTGCCCTTCTCTTAGTCTAGCCCCTTCCACAAAAACTTTGCATGCAGAGCAGTGTCTCTTGGGTCCCTCATTCTCTTGAGCAAAGTAAACAGACCTCCAGTGCAGCGACAAATGAACAACAAACAGAGGGAGAAGAAAAAAAAAATCTTGCTGCCAACTCGAAGATTTTTTCTTGGCATGTTTAATTAAAAAAAAAAAATATAATGTGCAAGCTATGCCCCAAGGGTGACCCGGCATAAAGCTTTCTGGCAGCTCCAATGTCTGCCATTTCCCCCTCACACCACCACAGACACCCCATCTCTTCCTGTGCTCTCACCCTGGTGCACATGCACACGCACAGAGCCCTAAGAATCCTGGCACCCACACGGCTTTTTCTTTTTCAAGCATGCCAAAACAAGCTCAGCTCCTAAATCCCTTTCAGAATTTGGGCTTGTGTGGAAATGTGTTTGCCTCCATCCTATGTTTATTTTCTTTTGTTTTCAGGTTTGTTAGCCCAAGGGCAAATGTTGTTCCTAGCACCAGTTTTGGGGTTGAGTTTTGTTTTGGTTTTTTTTTTTTTGGTATTTATCTTTCAATCAAGTGTTCCTCCTTGCAAGGATAAACAGGATGTTTAGAGACTCTGGGTATGATGACCAGTCTTTGACAGCTGTTGTGAGACACCACACACTGGGTTTACCATGTGTGCAAGCACTGGCACAGCTCAGTATGCAGCAGGCTCTTTTCATGACCTAAGAAACCTTCAACAGCTCTGTTTTCAGCACAGACTCACAAGAAATGCATCACACAGACATGATCCAGAACAACTCTCTGGCTCCTCCCTCCACTTAGGAGGATAACACCTGCCCACCCCACAGCCACTCCCTTTCTAGTCCTCTCATTTCACTTTTTTTAGCTACACTAAACTATGCTCTACCTCTGAGAAATTTTCCTTTTCCAGGTGCATACAGACAGACAAGAGTCAAAACACTTCTAAATCACAAATCAACACAGGGAGTTCCCCAAGCCTTTTTTTAGGAACGGAAGTTTTCCAAGCCTTGAATCACTGACATTGGTCTGACTCCTAAAACAAGAACTTAGGAAAATGAAATAAAGATAGCACAAAGGGCCAGACTCCAAGCAAGACTTACCTGTCTAAAACACTGTTTGTGACATTTCCAACAGCCCAGTCACCACAGAAGAAAATGCACTGGCTAATTGCCTACCGCACAAATTCTCCCAAATCTTAATCACTTTTTATTTGCAGCATTTTCTCACAGCAGAAGCAGGAAAGGTTAAAAGACTGGTAATTAGTCCTGTTTTGTAATTAAAAACAATGAGTTTTGCACCAGGCCCTAATTACTGTGTTCTCCAGTCACAGAATTAGTGACTGTGATGTATTTCCCAAATTCTACAAGCTGGGTGTGTCTGCAACAGCAGCGCACACTTTGATAAGCCATACTGTACACAAAGAGCTAAATGCTGTCTAAACAGTCATAAATCACTTCTGAAGAAATGGCTCAAACACTAGGTCATCTTATCTAGTCTAAAACCTTTTGCATTTAAAGAAAATAATATTTACAGGAATTACCTCCCTTCTCTACAAACACATGATTCCTGAGCAGCAACGCTCAGTTTTCCCCATTACAAACACTCTGTGTAATTCACAGGACAAATGACAACATGTTGGTGACTTTCATGCTGTTTGGGTGCAGCTTATTCAAGGAAAATGACTTGGTCCTGCAATGCTAGTCAAGTTCAAACCTTGAAATCTATTCCAGGTAACATTAAACCACAAGCTTCTGGCCTATGCACAGAAAGTGCAGCATGAAATTTTATGGTGTGTGTCATTCAGGAGGTCAAAAGGGATTATCACAATGCTTCTTTTTAGCTGTGGTACCTATGAGCCTTGGCACACAAGCCACCCAAAAGCCATTCTCAGACAACTGCTTTAAATTGGACTCTGAGCAGTCCTTGAACTCTACTTCAGGAGAAAGCAGCATTGTCAAGATAACGGTTTTACAGTTTTCACTCCTCCCAGGAAAAATAGCATTTGCTTTGTGTACCTTGCCCTGGTGCACACACTGAGCAGGCATCCTCTCTCCAACCCTCACTACTCTCTGTGAGCCCTTCCACAAACATGCCTGAGCTGAAGAATAGTCAATAGCCTGTCCTACAGCCTGAAAATTCAAGTAAGTAAAATAGTTCTCCCAAAATAAAAACCCCAGTTTTGATGTCCTTGGGATAACCTGGAAGGAGCAGGAATTCCCCAGCCATTAAGATATTTTCCACAGCAAATCCACATTGGATAAAGTAAGCCAAATTTTCCTACTGCTTCATTCATTCAGCACTGCTAATGGCAGTAGGTCAAGAGTAGATCAAATCATTGAATACATTTTTCAGTCACCCAGTGCATAATTTGGAGGTCCCAGTATGGGAGCCAAGTGATGCACTGACACACCTGAGGGACTGGATGTCATTCAGAGGGACATGGACAAGATCAAAAAGTGGGAATCCTGTGAGATTCAGCAAGGCCAGGTGCAAGGCCCTGCTCTTGAATTGGGGCATGAAGAGATTAGAGGGATGGAACACCTGTCCCATGAGGAAAGGCTGAGAGAGTTGGGGTTGTTCAGCCTGGAGTCAACTTGTGGAGACCTCACTGCAGTCTTCTAGTATTGAAAGGGGGCCTAGAAGAAAGATGGGGATAGATTTCTTTAGCAGGGTCTGTTCCAATAGGACCAGGGATAATGGTTTGAAGGTAAAAGAGGGTCAGTGTAGATTAGATATAAGGAAGAAGATTCCCACCATGTGGATAGTGAAACACTGGAAGAGGTTTCCCAGAGAAGTGGTGGATGCCCCATTCCTAGAAACATTCAAGGACAGGTTAGACGGTGCTCTGAACAACCTGATCTAGTTGAAGACATCCCTGTTCATCACAAGGTTGATGACTAAATGATTTTTAAAGGTCCCTTCCAATCCAAACCATTCTATGACTATATATATATATATATATATATATATATATATATATATATATATATATATGACTACAGTCTGGGTAACACAGGCTCTGAGGTCTCATTGCAAGGCTCAGGTGATGACAAACGGTTACAAGACTCAGTAAACTTCATTATCTGCAGGAACCTGTCCCTAGTGACCACCAGAACAACACCTACAACACAAAACTCATTCCTAAGGTGTAATGTTAGGGGAGTCACTTAGATAGTCACCTCTGCACTGTCTCTGCAATTCATTTTGGTTTGTTTCAAAGAAACCAGAAGCAATTGCATGTTCTCTCTGAAGTATCCTGGTATTGCTGGGACAGCTGGATGGTATTGCACAGCCAGATGCCTTTCTCCACCAGACTGGCCAGCACAGCCAACTGCACATCCACTAGCTGTTCCAGCACTGTTACTCTCTTTGGGGGGCTGCACACGTTCAGCGAGGAAAGAAACTGCGTTCAGCATCTCCCTTGCACGTCAGAGAAAGCAGCAGCTGCAGAGCTGTGCACGCCAAGTGCAGGACGTGGCTTCTCCTGCACCACAGTGAACATCAGTCTCCTCAACCAAGTCATTGCTCTGCTCCTTGGAGAAGCTGTTCATGTGTACATCCATATCCTTGGCCCACAGGTATGGCTGCTGACATAGCCAAGGATAGCTCAACACCTCGGACAGCAGGGCTAGATGTGACTTCACAGGAGCTGCTGACACTTTACATAACCCAAAACATACAGCAGGATGTGCTGGAAGGAGCACAGTACATTGAACACAACTCAGAAAAGACTCTGAGTCTCCCTGTCCTAGTTTCAGCACTTGTTTGCTGTACTTCTCTCTGGTACATCTGATATAATCTGTGCCTTTGTATTAAAGTATTCCCTGCTATCTTTTAGCCCACCTGCACAGCTTGGGGGATGAGATTTGTGAAGTACTGAAGAACCAGATCATATCAACCACTAGCACTTCCTCAGAAGCACTGCTCAACAAGGATCTGGGAAAAGATTCGAGATGTTTTTAATCCCACTTCCACAGCAATCAGGACTATTAAAGCAAAATACTGGTGGGTCAGGGACTCTTTTCTCTTTTTCTGTTTTAGAGGTGGCTGGTAACATTGAGGAATGAGTCCCTGCCCAGTAACAGTGGCTTGGAACTAGGTGATCTTTTAGGTCTCTTCCAACTCAAACCCTTCTATAGGATTACATGATTGCTCTCTTATGCAGCTTGAGTATCTGCCAGAATTTGGTTACAGCAATTGCATAGAGATATGGATGTATCTGCATCTCTGTTTCTTCCCTTTTGTGCCACTCTAGATAGAAACTTGCCTTGAACATGAGCTGGAAATTAATTGCCCATGGAGAAATCAAGAGAGTAGCAAAGCATGGTAGACCTGCACAGGTGTTTTTGATACTCACTGAGCCTAGAGCACATATGGGCCTGCAAATAAATTTCACTCATCTTGAGTCTTCAATGCCAGTACAGAAGCTGGCAACTCCAACATCTCCTGACCATTAACAGGGAAGGCAGAGGGTGATGGTTAAATTTATCTTTGCTGTTACACCTAAGGCAACCTCATCTATCCAGAGCTAACATACCTGACTGTTTACTCAAGGCTGACCAACCAGTTAGGAAGACATATGGCAGCCCTAGATGAGCTCTTTCCATCTTCACCATGGTGAGAAAGATGGAGTTACCTACATTGAAGATAAACACAAAAGGACAGTGAAGAAAAAATAGCAAATTCCATAATATTATATTGAAGGAACATAGCCCAAGTTGCAGTATAGGTCATCTCCATACTGATCTGTGATTTTGAAAAACAGCACCTTTACAAAAATGTATTAAACAAAGCAGGGGGGAGGAGGAGGCTGTGAACAGCAGAGAGACACTTGCACCAGACAAACTGAGTCACCCTACTTTAAATCTGCAGGCCAGCTCCTGATTTAACCTAGAGTTTCACATGTCACTACAAAACTCTGGAAATGTTGCCTTTGCAGATATGCTAGACATATGAACTGTTTTCAGTGAAGTCAGTATTTTTCCACATCTACAATTGCAACTCTACTGGCAGGCTGAGAGTAGCAAATCCTCCCTTATCTCCCTCCTCTCTAAGAGCATCTCTCTGTTTAAGTACCAGCTAACTTAGATCATACACAATCCCCCTTGGAAAGTGGACAAAGAGGGGGGTGTCAGCAACAAACCACAGAAGGAGGTGGACTGTCATGCACAAGGGAAGTAGCAGGGAGTAAGAGGTGACTAATGAACAGAAGGGGGTGCGTAAAATCCTACTTGGATTGACTCTCTGGAGAACAGCTGTTTCCTTGTAAACATCTTGCTAGCTGTCCAAACAAGAAGTTCAGACACAGAACAAGAAAGGAGAGCACCCGGGTAGAAGCATTGAAGGCATAGGCTCATTCACTACCCTGCCAATTGCTCCAAGTGGCAGAATGCAAAAGCCAGGGAAACATTGGCTACGCATTTAACCCTGCATGTACTGTGTTCTAGCAAACAGTCTGCAGAAATACCTTCTCCATCTGTGAAGTCCTTCCTAGCCCTCCTTTTCCCCCACTATTTCTGACACAACAGCAGAGCACATTACTCCACAAAGGAAAAGAGGAAATATCCTCATCAGAGCGAGGAGAAACAGCCACAAAGCCAAGAAATGAAAACACTGAACGTGGCAGCCCAGAAGGCCTAGAAAAGTTCTACCGCTGCCCTGGCATCAGGAACTTGGAAGAAGGAGCTACACCAGAAAAAAAGTCTTTTTATTAGTCCTCAGTACAAAACAGGCTACACTGGCAGAAACATTTCTATGCCAATAAAACTGTACCCACACAGGACACTTGCCAGCACTGCAAGGTAGCTGTGGAGAGGGGAAGGAACACCAGCAAAACAGTGCCAGTAAACATTCCGAAGGCAGGCTGGTCACAGAGGACACCTTCACCACACAACAGCACACAGAGATGTGCACCACCTTTGTCTGCTCCTTGATGCTTAAAGGGATCAAACACCTATGTGCCCAGTCACAAACCGGCCCTATAAACCCTGTCCCCAACATGCCACATAACTGTTACAAGACTACAATAAGATCACATCCAGGAAAGGAGGGGTCACTGCAAGAAAGGCAATAGGATAGCAGGACAAAGTGACAATAAGGGAACCCTATATCCTGAGCCTATAGTCCAGTTTTCTACACTTTCATGTCCACCTCTGGCTAACCTATCTTGACTTTTATACATTCTAGACAATACAAATTGCAAGTACCCAAGAAATTAAATACCCTATTTCTACTAAACAACCCACAGCAGCATTAAAAAGATATGCACAATGACATAGTAAGAACTGACAACAAGAAATTCCACATTTTAGAAACAGTCCACAAGTTCACAGAAAAGAATTGCTGCAGTCAGATTTATTTTTCCTTTTTATTTCTTCAGGACTGTTTTGTTGTCGGCATGCACAAACAGCCAGAAAAAAGGCACACTAGCAAGGGCTGCCCAAGAATAAACATTCGGTAATTACGAGAAAAGAAGAGTGCAAGTTGTGCTAATCAAAATCCCTCTGAGCCTAAAGGAAGGCAGCTGACTTGTTGCATCAAAGTCCAAACCAATCAGGGACTCCACCTCGTCTGGGGTCACCTTCCTGCTTCTGCTTCTCTTTCTCCATAAATTTATCCCTGAAGTCATCGAAAGAGCGAGTTTCTGCATCTTGTTCTTTCTCTGGAAATAGGTTGGGAAACTGAAAGGTTTGTCCTTGGCCCTAAAGAGAAAACAAATGGTCAGAGAGACATTCCAGACTTTCTGCAGTAGCTATCATCTTCGGGTAAAAGACCACCCTGAATTTTCAGCTAGTGCAGAATGGTACCTCGTGATCTCCCAAAATCTCTTTCCACCCATGTCCCCAAGATACATGTGTGCTACTTAAGATACTGACTTTTTTTTTTTTTTTACAGATGCATTATCAGGAGATGGACATCTCTTCAAAGACTTTGAACCAGCTCAGAGATGATGTGTGAGTCATACAGTAAAAGCAAGATGAGCGTAATAAGTGATTTTGTTAAAGTAACACCACCAGGGAAATACACAGTGGAGCAGGCATTCATTATGTTAACACTCAGGATATGAGTAGTGGTTGTAGTTGTTTAGATTCAGCTAAGGATAAGAGAGAGCAGTCCTAGCAGCTGTTATTGTAGGGTGTAATGTGGGAATACAGAATAACAGATATCAGAGGTCTCTTATCAACAGACATAAAGACTATGGTGTAAAACAATTACAGTGGGAACAATCTGTCTAATATATCACTAATGAGATTAAAGTAATTACATCTGCATCAGTCATTCTGCCTAACAGACAAGTCATTTTAGTGAAACATCATCATCAGATCTGTGTCTCCCACTTGGAAAATAAACATTTGCTTGGTCTCTGGTTTTTATCTAACAGCAGGAAACCATTTTTCTGTGGAAATGTACTATCCCATTAACATTACCTACTTACTTTTAATGGTGTTTGCTCTAAGCACAACTTCATTAAACTTAACAGCATCAGCCCTTCCATTCTATATGGGACCTTGCATATTAAAACTTGTAACTGGTCACCCATAACCCTAAAATGACTCTACAAAACACTTACAAACATTACCATACATAAACTTCTTTGGCAGCATTCTGCATACAGAAATCTCAAAAAAAGTATTTAACTGCTTCAGATGAAAACAGGTGGGTTTGGCTTTTTTTCAGATCAGCCAGTCACTAAATTTATGCAGTAAATATAACCAAACAAGAGGCTCAGTTATGAAATGGTTCCACAAAAGGAGCTTTCCCCAGCATACCCATTCTGCATTTTGGGATCAGAAATATGACATAAATAAACCAAACAGAACCATCACCATGTTCCTGACCCAGCTGAATGTCTGCTACATTTTATTTAATCATATACAGTCAACCTGGTAAATAACAGGTATGAAAAAACCTAAACCTCATATGCTTTGGAGAGAAAAAGCCATGACTTATCCCAGATGAGATTATCCAGACAGGAATCTACAAAATACCAACTCTACCCAGCAATTCTCTGGTTGTTTTTGCAGTGCATACTTCTTGGGGGTTTCCTAAGAGCCTGACCATACTACAAAAACAACAAGGGAGCTGCTGTGTACATTGCTTTTTCCTTGATTCTAGCCTGGATAAGCTCAACTGGAACATATCAGAGTTTTCCTTTCCACTGGTGTGCACTCTGGGGTTTCAGCTCTTTTGTACATTTAAATTACCAAGAGGTATCCTCATAATAGCTCTCCTTTGACAGCTAAAGCACAGTGTTCTTTTATGGCACAGAAACTGGCCTTACCAGGGTCCTTGAGCAAGCCCAAAGCTGCAGCCTACTGAACCTCTTCCTGTAGTAGGATCAGCAACAAGCACCCTTGAGGCCAAGCACTGCCCAGGATTTTAGCACACTGAAGCATTTGGAAAGAAATTTGCTAATATTACAAAAAATTGCTATGTTTTAACTGCACTGTGGGTAGGTCACTCAGCCCTGCAGTACCTACAGAACAAACAGGGCCCATGCTGAAGACCTGTCTGCCCTGGAGGGGAAGCCATTTTAGTTAAACAAGTCAGAAAACAACTCAGGCTGACATGGTAGGCACACCACCTCCACTGAAAATCTGAGAACTATTTATATTGGTAACAGTGTAGTAAGGGACTGTTCTTGTTATGCAGCACTTTCCTTCTGGTATGCTTCCAGGACCAATGCATTTCCCTCATTGGAGAATGAAGGAAAGCTGTCCCTAAAGCATACTAACAACAACCACGGTAATTCACTAAGCATTGCAAAACAGTTATTATTTTTAAAAGAGGGAAGAAAACAAAAAATATACACACAGAGGCTGTAGCAAAACCAGACAAACCTTTAAGCTGTTTATCAAAGTGCTCACAGTTCCCATTTCAAGGCTGGTGGAAGTCAAATATTGAGCTGAAAATGTCAATCTGTATCTGGAGTCTTTTAATAAATCAAAATCAGCACAGACAAGTTGGCTCTTTCCAGCTCTTGTTTTGTGAAGAAATTCTGATTTTGGCTGGCAGCCAAACACGATTTGAAACAGCCAAGACATTACACCCTGAGAACTGAAGGTTGATAAATCTTAAGTAACAATACTCTGCAGTAATACTGCACTGTAAGGCTCTGGAGTGATGAAAGCTGTATGAAAAATAGCTGTTGTGCATGCTCAGTAGCTAGTTTTCAGAAGAAGCCTGTATCTTGGGTATTTCAAAATTACCAAAGGGCATCAACTTACATAAAGGATTGTGAGTCTGTCCAGGCATATTTACACTCAGTGCATCTTCCACATAATGCTAGAGAATACTGAGGTTCAAGCTCATATGCCACCTCCTTAAAAAAATCCCTAGCAAAGGAACAGAAGGATTGTCATTCCTTTACGCAGTGATGCTTTTTATTTAAAAGTTCTTTACAAAAGTTTTTCCTTCTATACAGCAACCATCTGACAACCATATGATAAATGCATCCTCAGAATGAAATCCTCACTGCAATAAAGCAACAATTTTTACCAAGTTCATCAGGGTTTATCTGGTTTACAAACTGCTAGAACATGAAGTGCTGGCATATCCAACCGGAAAGGAAGATTCTGGCTTACTTGAAAACCTTGTATTTGTTCACAGTTTTACCTTTTGCAAGCTGTTTATCCCTTTAACAGCTGAATTACTGAAATCTCATAATATGAAGTGACCTCTAAAAAGGCTAGAACTTGCTTCTGCTTTAGAACTGCGAGCATGATTACCTTAGCAGAGAAAGGGGGAGAAGGTAACACCGCCTTTCAACTCAACATTGCTCTGCTAAAAGAAAATACTGTAAAAAAGATAGACACTGGAAAAAAAGTAATTTTTCTTGGATAATTCAGTCTGTCATGGAACTGGGTGGTGCACTGATAGCAAAAGATCTTTTTCACCAAAGTGAAGTGATCCCCTGATACTCTGGAATTTGTCAGGGTAAGCTCTACCACCATGTGTTCACCTCGCTCTCAAGCAAAGCCTTACAATACTAATAAAAAAAATCAAAAAGCCCTAAACAAAGTAGATCAGAGAGGTGGCATTGAACACTTCAAAAAATAAATGCAACATGTTGATTTTACACACTATTGTTCTCGGTTTGGGGTCTTCACAGAGACTCTCCTTTTTCCTACAAATTCTGTGGTTATGCACAAGTGAGGTGTGTGGTCCAGTGTTCAGATAACAAAAACAGTACCCATTAAACTTCTACTCCTGGACAACCCTAATCCTCAATTCAGCATTACTCAAAAGTAAAAGTGAATTATATACAATGTCTTATGAGGATTCATTTGTTAAATGTTATTAACATCCTTCACAATAAAAAGTGACCTAAGCATCAAACATTTACATTTATTTTCCCTTTAGATTTCGAGCCTTTGTCCTAAGAAAGGGTGAAACACAACACACCTTGCTCTCGGAGTCTGTCTAAGGAGTTATCACAGGAGTGATACAAATTGCCTCCATTCACTTTAATGGGAGGTTAAATGACCGTAATTAGGCCTACGGAGTCAAGTGCTGGCCTTTCCACTGCTGAGCCTCACGTCAGAAAACTGCTGGAAGGATTATCCAGCACAAATTCACTTATACTTCTCTGACCTTTGAATTCCCTGAAAAGTTTAGGAATGATCAGCACAGATATTATTGCGCAGCAAACACCAATCATGTAAACAACTCTAAGATCTTCTGGTTATTTGGATAATTGAAGCACTTACTACTGTCCTTCAGAATTAACAGAAAAGTGATGTTTATCGTATCATTAACTACAAAAATGTTGGACTCCCAAAAGCACGGGATTCAGTCCAGCAGTAGCAGCAAATGCAGCTAAGTTTAATAACCCAGTGCATTTGAACAATTCTCTACTACTACTGCAGTGGTAACAGCTGATGCTAAGATGTGTGGCAAAACAGCACAGAAAGCAACTTCAAAAATCCACTCAGGAACAACACTGCATGTGCATCATCCAAGTTTCCTCGAAATTCAAAAGAAAACTGCAGTCACATCTGATGTGCAAATAGGTTAATTACTGTGAGTGTACAGGGTACTCTAAACAAGAGTTGAGGAGAAACCATTTGCAAAAACGTTCCCACCGGTGCCATAATTCAAGCAGCTAAATAGGTGTTAGTCCTAACGCTGACAAGGTCAGACTCCTTTTTACAGCCATCTCCACTAGATTTCTCAAAACATGTTTAATTAAAAATAGGTCTGGATTCCAGAGGCTTGTCTACAGTTGTGCTCCCACGGGTACTAACACCTGTTAAGCTAAACCAGTGAGAACACTGAAGGAGGAGAAGGAGGGGATGTTGTTGTTTTTTTTTAATTTCCCTGATGTTAATGCAACTGCAAAGTTTCCCACTGGCTTTCTTCTTTTTTCTTCTTTTCGTTATAATAATTACAGCTGTATTGAAATAAGGAGAAAAGCTGCTGTATTACATTTATCTAGTTTGCAAAGATATAAAACTTGGGTTTAATTTAAAAAATAGAACAGTGTAGAAAAGTAGCATTTGATACACTGGGCCACAAGTCTCCAACTCAAACCTTTCTTACCACATTCCAAAAGGGGAAAAAAGGCAAGCAGGCTCTGGAATGGCAAGATATTGTTGATCCACAGCCTTCTATGATTTGAGGTATTTTTTTAGTGTGAAAATATTATGCTTGGACAGATCACGTATTTGTCCAGTTACCGCCTGAGAATAAAGTAAACAGCTCTGAATCTCCAAGAAATAGTATTTGGAAAAGAAAGGACAACAATTCTTACATGTGGAACAGCTGGGGCACTAGTCTGACACCTAAGGGCATGTTGACTATGACTTCATACACCTTCCACCTTTGAGACACTTGTGTTGCACTGGGACACACAAGGTGATGCTTTATGAAGCAGGGAAACATAACTGCTCATGAGAATAAACTCAATTTCATTCAGGTAAACTGCACCACAGCTGCAAAGTCACTCTGGAAAGAGCAATACTTCCACCTAGTGGGCAACAGAAAGATCAACCCAAGACTTTCCAAAAACGCATCCGTATTTTTCCAGTCATAAGCAGTTTTAACTTGAAACTGGATTAATGAGAGAAAACACAGCTGGTAAAAATGGTGGGAAAGCCCAGCTACTCTGACTCACGGCAGATGCAAACTAATTCTTATGAAAATAAGGATTTTACAGTGGTTACCAAAGACTTTCCTAAATTAGGCAGATATTAACAATGGACTGCATGGGGCCTCTAATGGCCTGATCACACCATGAATGAGAACGAAGGCAAATCCTTTAGATTCAAAAATGACACTGGGTTTCTGGCTTCACCCACTGTTTCAAGCTGGTGTGAACACAGAGCTGGGAGGTCATTGTCTGAGACATCAGAGCTAGTGATGAAAAGCAACAAACAAAAGTAAAAAGAGAAAGGGGGAGGAACAAAGAAACCTAAATGTTAATGGAATTAACAGACCACAACAACAATAGGAAAAAAATAGACCAAAGAGACCAGGAATGAGGTGAGGAAAAAACACAGAGACCAAGCTTCACTGGCAGGAGCTTAGCAAATAGTCAGGATTCCCTCTCTGACCCTGTTCATGGAAGAGATGAAAAACATGGCATTGTTTAAGAACTTACTATGGTAACTACAGTGTAAGGCAATAAGGGACTCTTGCTGTCCCATGTACATGGGACCTCAGCCCAGTGCAACAGGGCTCCGTGCATTGCCCAGAAGACAAAATGGGAGGCTGGAGGAACAACCAAACTACTCCTGTACACCTGCCTGCAATACCAAGCTAATTTAGGTAAATCTCCACACCTGGGCTCACCAACCCTTAAGGCTACGGCAACTATTCTAGGTTGAGAGGCTGAATGTGAAAATGCACAAAGGCACTGCCTTAAACATCTTGCTCCAACAGAGCAGCAGCATTCTGCTTCCCACTCCTTCCCTGTGAGTATCTATGGTTGCAGACTCCTCACCTCAGCAGACACAGGATACAAGACTGCACTACAGTGAAATAAAATTTGAGAACTGACTACAGTTCACTAGAGACCCATGTCTGCTTCAGTCTTGGGAAATAAGTTTCTAAAAACAAGGAAGTCACTAGGAGGGGGCTGTGGCAATGGAAAGTGCCTTCAACCACCTCTTAAAAGGAACAACACCCAGAGAAAGCAGCTTGTGAGATACAGCATCATCAATCCAAGCATTCACTTCCTAATATACAGTCCTGCTGTCCAGCAAACAAAAACCTAGCACAGAAAATCCAGGAGGGTGAATTTGCTCACCAAAGCAAGAGACTCTTCCTTGAAAAAGGAATCTGTGTTTTAGCCACAGCAATGTAAAATCCTCACAGAGATGAGGTTGCCTTTAACTTCAGCAGAGTAAATCAAAGTTATTCCTCATCTAAATACAACTCTATTAGCTTTTAGTAACATTGCACTTTATGCTATTCTTTTAAATTAGGTAAGGGCTGTCTAGAAAAACACTTGGTCCTCACTTTTCTTTCTACTCCCCTTCCCAGAAAGGGGCTTAGGAAAAAAAAAAAAAAAACAAACTACTAAGCACATTTAAACTTTAAAATATTAAAAATCAGATTTCCCATTGTTTGTGCCTTTTGAGTTTGACCCCAAGTCCATATGAAGTTTTAAACAGTCCCTAAGATCAGAGAGTGCTCCCTCAACACTGAATCCTTGTCCCAAGACAGACTAACAGTGAAGTTGTGTTGCCAACTGCAATTTTGAGCTTACGGTTTTACAACCATAAATACCATCCCTTTAATGTCATTTTGGTATGTGAAGGGGTTTTCTGTCACTGGTTGCACTTCTTTTTTGCATAAAGACAGGTAATCCCAACAGAAGTTCAAACTATAATATGGTCCTGTTATGAAAGAAATTTACAAGAACATGAAGCTCCTTTTCCACTGGGCAACCAATGTATGTTTCAGAGTCCAGTTCAGCCACAAAGCATGCTTGTTTAGACATGACTAAAGGCTCTCCAAGGAATAAGCCTTAGTCTTCTCTGAAATTCAAAGACCTTTAATAAGAAGTTCCCTGCCCTCACAATATATTCTTTCACTTACTGGACATTTCAGCAATCAACCACACAAGTCGTGAACCTTCCAGCACACAGAGTACAGGGTCAGCATGAAACTCTGGCAAAGCAGAACCCTATGACATCAGCCCACAACCTACAGACAGACCTCAAACCAACTCAGCACTTAAAAACTAACCATGTGTTTGAATTTGATCCTCAGACCAAGTCATTTAAATTTCATTTCATTCTGGAATGTGCTAAAGAATCTGTCACTATTAAAGGATTGGCAGAAATACTCAGCCAACCAGGAGAACTCACTGGCCATGACTTTCAGCTTGGCTGGTTAACAGTACCTTCCTCCTTCCTCACAAGCATCCACATTAACTCAACTCACCAGCTGTACATAGGCGACCTTGTAATCTGGCTTCTTCACTCTCTGATTCCTGTGATTCCTCTTGTTGTTTGCACCTGCAGAAATGAAGAGAATCCCACCTTTTTACTTCCCAGGGCTTCTGAGTTCTCCAAAGCAATGCCAAGCTGAAGGAGGGACTTGGCTATCTCTGATTTATTGTTAAGAGGAATACTCTTCCTTCATCACCAGCACAGCAACACAATTATTAAAGTGTACTGAAACTGGTGGACACTGCTCTTCTTGTTTACAAGCAGGGAACCACAGCATCATCAGCCTGATGCCATTGTGCCTTCACACACAAAGTATGCAAAGAGGCAAGGAGAAAAGTCTCCCAAGTGGGCATCAGGAGTGATGAACTGCCCTCCCAACATCCACAGCTTCAGGAGAAAATGACCACTAAATAGCCTTAAACTTGACAGCTGATTCAGCTGATGAGCTGGATCTACTGTTTGTACACCAGGATATTACATTCCACATCCAAACTAAAGCACCTCGGCCTCCTCCAACTATGCTGGTCAAAACTGAAGTGGGAAGTACAGCTTACCCTCTTCATTGTTAGGCAGACATTAAAGCTCCCAGATTATTAGGCATTCTAACTCTCTTTCATTCCTGACTATATACCATCACCTAAAATTAGCAGTGACAGACAAAATGGTTATAAGGACAAGCATGACTGTTTCTCAGTGCTGTTTGGAACTATATGTGTTTGGTATTTAAGACTTAATTTAATTCTAGTTTTCACACAAGCGTATTACCAATACTTCCAGGTTTTTTCTTAACTTAGGGTGTCCTAACCAAGTCACTCTCCACTCAATAATTACACTCTCTGGTAATCAAAAATGTAAAATAACAATAAAAAAAAAAAGAAAAATATTGCTGACTGCATCCAAACTGTAGTCACAGAAGCTCTGGGGAAGGAAGCATTCATATGTAAAGGTGATATTATCTAAATCTCTCTTATTTCAGTTAGAGATGAGTCCCTCTGCCTCCAAGTCAGAGTTCAGTATAAGTTAAACTAGGAACATTTTTCTCTTGGTTTTTTTTTAAATTTTGGTGGGCATTTGGGTGGTTTTCTGTTGTTGTTGGTTTTGTTTCTAGGGGGTGGACAGGAGAGAAATACCACAAGTGGAAACACTCAAGTCTGTAGCAGAAATCTGGTAACAACAGGTGATAAAAACCTGAAAGCTTGTCAAGATGTTTTTCTGATTATCTACTGGTTCAACAGAGTATTTTTCTTTGCTCTACAAACTTTGCCTTTTGTTAGACCGTAACACCTCCTGTGTGTGCATACAAGCTAATCCCAGCTCATTTTTCAAATGAAGGCTACAGTTGAATTTAAGTTTAATTACTACTTGTATTAAAACACACGAAGCAGTTCCTTCTGAAGGGAGATACCCACTGGTCTTCATGGAGAAACACCATCAACTACAAAAGCACAAGCAAGGTTACTGTTTTTAAATTCAGATTTTTCTTTTTAGAGTGAAACTTACATCATAATTTAATCACAGCCCTCAAATATGAGGTGGTGCATGTTCCTTTGAAGGGATGAATAAACAGCTATGGAGACATCACCAGCTAAGCACCTGGAACCACTGCAACCAAAGTCTGCTGAAATCTGACAGACCTTTGAAAGGTAATTCTACTCTGGCTGTCCAGGGATGCTGAATTCATCCCATTGCATTACTCAGCTGCACTTACCATACTGTATCCTGGTCCTCACAGCAGCTACTGGCACATTGTATATTTTTTCAAGGTAATTCCTGATATCCAATTTTGTCATTCTAGGCAATGAAAAAACATTTTGGGGAAAGAAAGAAAAAGAAGGTAAATATTTAAATAAAATTAACTACAGAATGGTTGATACTGTGGAATAAATACGTCGTCTTCTTGCTTTAACCAAGACATAAAGTATAAACTCAACCTAGACCACACACTGCTACAGTGTTTTATGATCCATAAACTGTAACAATTGTCAAATACTTTATCCTCTGTAGTCTCAACTCTCAAAATGCCAGGTATATTCTGTGTTCAGCAGGCTTTCTCACTGCCCAACCTGAGATGTCTTTCTTTATTGTGAGTAGGAGCTGGTGATCTTACCAGAACCTGCCACAATCTTATGGGCTCTAAAGTGCACCAGCAAACTGGTCAGGCTGAAAGAGTCCTGACAAATAACTGGACACCACCTTGCTTACTCTGGATCACATTCATAAGCACTTCCTTCTTCCCAAGCCCGTCCCAGGGAAGGCTGAGCCTCACTAACACCAGGGGAGAGGAGCTCTCATTAAATCAGTGCCCTCGCCGCCTCCTGCAAGAACTGCCCGATGCAGAATTCCCTTTCCCTTCCCTTCCCTTGCCGGAGCCCCGTGCCGTGCCGTGCCGTGCCGCACTCACTCCATGGAGACGCGGAACTGCACGGTGTCCTCGGGCTGGGGCACGCCGGGCCGCACCAGCAGCATGAAGAAGTTGGGACGGAAGATCCGCAGCTGCGGGCCGCCCCTCTGGAACAGCGGGTACCTGCGGGGACACGCCGCCGCTCACTGACCGACCGGGCCCCCCACCCCGCTGCCCACCGCGCCCCATCCCGCCATCCCAGCCCAGCCCAGCCCAGCCCAGCCCAGCCCGGCTCAGCCCAGCCCGGCTCACACGGCCCTCCTGGCGCCCGCCGCCATGGCCGAGCCCGCGGCAGTGAGGGGCCAGAGCGGCTCCGGGGGCGGCGGCGCCCCCTGCCGGCTCGGAGGGCCCGAGCAGCCGCAGCGCCGTGCCCGGCCCGGGGCTCCTCCGTGAGGGAAGGACAAGGAACTACCAGAGAGGGACACGAGGAGGGCTCTGCAGCATCTCTCCTAAGAGCACAGACTGCGGGAGCTGGGCCTGTCTGGAGAAGGGAAGACTCAGAGGGGATCTCATCACTCCAAGAGGATGGTGCCAGCCTCTTGTCAGCGCGCTTCTCAAGGAGCGATGGCTGTAAACCGAAACACAAGAAGTTCCACCTCAACACGAGGAAGAACATCTTTATGCTGAGAGTGGCAGGGCACTGGAACAGGCTGGCCAAGGGACAATGCAGAATCTCACTGCCTGGAGCTACTGAACACATTCCAGTGTCACCTGCTCTGGATGACACTGCCTCAGCACGGGGCTGGACTGAACAACCTCCAGAGGTCCCTCCCAACCCTAACAATTCTGTGATTACGTGGGATGCTGCAGTGCTGTCTGCCTTCGCTGGGCCCTGTCCCGGCTCTCTGCTGCCCTGCACGCTGCTGAGGCCCAGCACAGACACGGGTCGGGTCCCGAGGAGGGGCGGAAGGGCCGGGACCCGTCCCTTGTGAGGGCAGGCCGAGGGCTGGGGCTGTGCAGCCAGGAAAAGGGAAGGCACCTTGGAGACCTGACTGTGACCTGTCAGTGTGGAAGGGGGCTTATAAGAAAGGCAGACTTTTTACCAAGGTATCCCGTGTCAGGACAAGGGACAATTGTTTTAAACTGAGAGAGGGCAGGCTTAGATTAGATCTGGGATGGAATTCTATACTGGGAGGATGGTGAGGCACTGGAGACGTTGTGGATGCCCCATCCCTGGGAGTGTTCAAGTGCAGGTTGGATGGTTATGAGGAACCTGGTCGAGTGAGAGGTGTTCCCACCCATGGCAAGGGAGTTGGAGCTGTATGATCTTTCAGGCTTCTTCACACCTAAACCACCCATGACTCCATGACACCTCAGCATTTGCCAACAGAGAGCCAGAGTGGGCAGACAGGCACCAGACACAGGAGTTTGGAAACATGGGAGAGACTCCGATGGATTCCCTCTACCAGGGCAGTTCAAGGGTTGGCAAAGACACCCACCTTAAATTTAGTAACAGCCACTTAAGTTTTGACATCTACATTGAATTAACCAAGTAATTCACACTTCAGTGCTGGACTTTAATATTGTATGCAGGCTAACAGCCTCAATAACTATTTTAATGTCATGTTTCAATGAATCATTCTCTATTGCATTTATCTGCATTTAATAAAAGCTATGTGCTGAAAACTACCACTTCTGGAGATTTGTTCCTTTATTCCCCATTCTTTGATTCACTTCATCACTCGAACTTTGAAGTAAATTTCAACTACATTTGGCAGCCAGATTATGAGCTCCCTGAGAACAGTCAGCTCTTGGTATCTGCTGTAGGATGGCTTAAAACAGGCCCCCAAGCCTGAGTCTTTGCTGATCATACTGAGCCTATTCCCCCTTGTAGAGACAGATCAAAGGATATTAAGTAAGGGTTTGGACCAACTCCCAAATCCTTGAAAAAGGAGAAGGCATTAAATAAAATACAAAACACCATTCCAGAGGGCTGTCATTGGAGTAGGTACTGGTTGTGCTTTATTTACAAAATCCAGAGATTTGTACACAGCAATCTACAGGACAGCATAGGGCTGGTATCATGAGGATAAGGGACATGCTCAGCAGGAATTGAAGATGCCAGCAAGGAGTCATCCATGTTCCACAGGGAACCTGCTTCCCCTTGCCTGAGGAAGCCACCAGACCCCTCCAGGAATAAAAGCAGCAGCAAGAGCCAATGCAGGCTGATGTGATTTTTGTTATCATTGAGGCATGAGAACACAAGTGATCGGTGAAGGAGGGAAGAGGAGACCTGCAGGGGTTCAGCACACCACTAAAGGCCATCCTGCCTGGTTCTTTACTTCCAGCGCCCACCAACCTTGCCCTTGGCTCCTGCCTTCTTGCTGCTACAATGCAGAAGGAAAGAAGAACATGTCAGCATGGAAGTAGTGAGGCTTTGTGGCCACTCTGCATTTCTGACTCTTAGATTAGGTTCCAGCTGCTTTCACTTCTCACATGTTGGGCACACCTGCCATTGACCATATCCTGAGAAAAATATTGTTGATATTATGGAAAAAGATTCCTCCTGGGACTCTCAGTATGAAAGGCAGGATATGCATGCCTGAAAGAGATGGACCCTTCCAGACTGCTGGATTATCAGGGTAGAAATCTAAGTGGTCTCCAAACTAAGTGTCAGGTCTATGCAGCCATAGACTTGCTATTTTCTGAATACAAATCTGCTGTGCTCTAGATTTTAGGATTTAGAGCTCTGTCTAGAGAAATTTGCTCAGTATGAGTGGAGGCAAAAAGCTGAACACTTAATGCAGCTGAACAGTAAATACAGCTAAGAAGTGCTTTACGCTAGAAAAGGCAGAGTGGCTATTTATATAATGAGAGCAAGAGCCTCCAAAACAATCCAAACAATTTTTTGGGCCTGCTCTCATATCAGTATTCTCGTCTCATTCATGGTATCTGGGGAATGGGGAGCTATACTCCCCACTCAAAGCACCTGAGGCAAACTCTCTTCAAGAGTTCTTGCACACAGAAGGGCAATCCTCCATGCAAGCCACTTACCTTCTGCCTGAGCAGCCTGAACTCAGGATGGGGCTAGGCAGGAAGTTAGTTGAGTTAGATTCTGCTCTAGTTCCCATTAGCAGCACCTTGGTTTGTGGGGCTTGGCACACCCCCAAACCCTTCCATCTCACACACACAGTGATGAGGCTGCTTCTTGAACCAAAGCACATGCAAGGTGGGGGCAGTTCTTTGACATGACATGACCAAGCACAAGGTGCTGGGGCCGTGCTGTCAACAGAGGCCTTTCCTCAGAACCACTCCAGGGAGAAGAAAAACATGGGGACAGTGCACCTGGGGAGATTTTTGTTGTGCTGCCCCATGGATTGGTTCAAGAGCACCAGCCATATTTACAGAAGGATGTAGCACAGTGACAGACACACACACGTAGTGGATACTTTACCTTTGACCAAGATAGGCTTGGTCTATTTGAAAAAAATGATGGATTACTTAAAAGAGAGCATGCACTTTCTGCTTATCCTGAATTAAGCTCTCTGTCCCTTTTGCCAGCCTTGCTGAAGGTTCAAAACCCAGTGTAGGAACTGCATAGCTCCTCAAACAAAGACAGAATCCTTTTATGTCCACAAGCACCTGTGATGTTTGATGTTACACCTAACCTTTACAGTGTGCTTAAGGAGATTTCATAAAGTCTGAAGCAGAAGACTCATTTGATCCTTGTATAACATGCTGGCAGGCACTGCCTTGGAATGAATGTGTTTAGGGTGGATAGAAATTTAAGCACACAGAAATCTCATTAGCTCTGGGCTTCTCAGTGCAACCTTTCCAAATGATGTCCTGAGAGAGCATCGTGTCTTTTGGGGGAACAGGCAGGCAGTGGCCTGTTGTGGGTGGTGTGGAAGCACCCTGCAGGAGCAGGAACAGCCACACAAACCATGGCAGCTGCACATTCTGCTGAGGTTTATCAGCCTACAGCTCTGTAGGGAAAAGACCACAGGAAGGTCAAACCTTGTGTTGGGTATTACAGACAGCCAAACCCCCAGTATTACATTCCTTTGAGAAGTCAGGGTGTCTTGGGGAAGTGGCAAGGCAGTAACTGGTCACTCCTGTCATCCAAAGATATCACCAAAGACCACTGCTTCATTCCTGGCATGACTTTGCCAAAAAGATAGAGACACAGAGAAGAGCAAACCCACCACTGGAGCGCTCTCCTTCCTTTCTGCCCTGCAGTTACTTCTCTGTGAGTGTCAGTTTTCTGCATGTTCTAACCCTCAAGCTGTGTCTACCCCGGGTATCTCATAAATCTATTAAAAATACCTAGAATAAAGATATTAGACTCAAAAAAGTAATGAAATAGCCTTGTGGTGAAAGAAAGTGGGAGAGATGATGAGTGAAAAGAACTCACAGCTGTAATCCCATTGTGTTAGTCTTGTTACACACCATTCTTCATAATCTTAGCAACCACTTGTTTATCCTTCATAAACAAGGGTTGTATTCCCTCAAGTATTCAAAGCACCTCATTCAGGTGTTTGAAAAACCAACACTAAGCAGAGGAAATTTTTGAAGGTATGGTGTGAAGAAACATGATTTTTTTCTTGTTAGGTGTTACATTCACTTCAGTTTCCCCTTCATTTTCTCTATGTGAGGCAGGATGGGAGCAGCCCTTCCATCTCTAGCCCCATTTCATTGCAACAAGAAAATGTCAGTGTTGAGGCTGAAGTGACACATTTGAACACTGAGAAGATATCCCCAAGCCAGGAGCTAGGAAAGGGATATAAATACTTACTGCTTCTGGGCCTGATCGATCCGGTTTCTGAGGGTGACAATCTGCAAACAACATACATGACCAGGGTTTTTAGAGACAAAGGAACCTTGTTCCCTCAAGGAGAGGAGGATTTTACCTGCTGAAGTGCTTGAAACAGGTTCCTGTAGTAGGAATTAACACTTCCTTTGAAAAAAAGCTCACCCATGGCTGAAGGACAAAAATGTTACTTCTTGGAAATAAATCTGCAAACCACCTTCACATGTCAAGGGATGGAAGATCTTGAATGTTATAACCCCTACTAGAAGTGTTTCTGCATATTGAAATCAATCTCCTATGAACTCACATGTCAAACTGCAGGCAGTTGAACTGGAATGAATGTCACCTTGGCCAACTGGAAAGCTCTTGGACAGCTCCATCACCTGAGTGTTTCAATCTCACCTTCTCACTCTTCCCTTACTCCTTTACATCAGGTGTTTTTGTAAACCCAAAGCTCTTCAGTGGTCTTTGGTTGGGGACCCCAAGAAGGGTAGATGGGTGTCACATTCTGCTGGAATACCTTTTGCTGGCTGGCAGAGGAGGAGGTAAGGAGCTTGCAGCACTCACCACTTTCCCCGCCACTCATTTAATAAGAGAAGATGACCTGATGCATAGGAAATCAAACACCTACCTTGCATGGATAAACACCTTATAGCCTGACTTAGAATTCAGTAGGCTTAGACTCATTACTGAAATCCTGGGACTCATGTACTGGAAAAGCCTAAAAGACACTAGGGTGTGATAGATCTGCTCTTTAGCCCTTTCATCTGCTCATTTTTAACCAAGTCAGTGTTCAACTTAGTTTTTCTGGACTGAAGAAATGCCCTTGCCAAGAGGTAAGCTTTGCTTTTGGCACAATTCAAAATTCTGCACTGGCCCTGCTGGTCCAAGAACTGATGACCCAAATTTTGAATGCGCTTGACATTTCCAGCGTGCAAAAAAAGAAAAATAGAAGTCACACATTCCAGTCGTCCCAAGAACTGGTTATTCCTGGCTCACGTCTTTCCATGGCAAACAGAAAAAAATATGAGACTGAAATGTTACTGGGAACAGGACAACACAAGCAAGGAAAGATCAACAGATCATTTGCTTTTGTACTTACTTGTGGAAGTTTTACTATTTAAATTGCTATTTTCCAACCAAGTATTTTTCCCAAGTGTTGAGGAGAACCAGTTGTCTTCAGTTTGACCCAAGCACTTAAAACTTACCTTCAGTCATAACCTTATGACTATGACTGTGACACTCACTCTCCAATGAAGCACTAAAGAGCAACAGACACTAGAGCTAAAGAACGGCTCTATTTCTGTGTCCCACTTCCTTCCTTTGTCTCTCCCTTGCATCCTTGCTTGCTCCTTCATTCTCTTTCCTATTTTCACTTACCTTTCTCCTCATTTTTTTCCTCCTGTCATCCTCCCTTTATTCTTCCACTTTTCCTCTCCCATCTTAGCTGTGCATTTTCCTTCTGCTTTGCTCATTCTTTGTACTTTGTCTCCTTGCTTTTCATCAGCAGGCACCCACCTCTTTGTTTATGCAGAGGTCTCATTACCATGGCATGTACCTCTCCCTGGCACTGCCTTATTTCCTGTTTTTCCCACTTGACCTATTATCCTTAAGCTATCCTTAGCCCTACCCAATATTTTGGATCTAGAAAACCATGTGGAGAAGCTTTCCAAACCTCATACATATATATTCACTATATACTGTAGTCCAAGCTATTACATGTGCATCCCTAAGCTTCTGCATGTACCCCAGGTGCATCAGGGTGATGCCCCCATGAACACAATACCTGGGTTTGGATAGGGAATTATTTTAGGATGCTCTCAGTAGACTGCATGCTCAGTTCTTTAAGCAAATTCCCATTGCCCTTTGACTCCCTAAATTACCACTTTTATGCTTTCAAAGAATGGAAAGGGAGAGAAAAAGGAAGTGAACGGAGAGACACAAGATCCATTTTTCTCTTTTCTCTCTGCACTTGGAGCCGAGTGCCAGCTCCTGTCTGGCTCCTGGCTCTGACCATGCTGCAGGCTCATGCATTTGGTAGCCTTTGCTGCTGCTGTTACACAGGCAAGTTCATTGTACTTACAACTTGGAAAGCTCCTGCAGCCTGCAACGCATTGTTAAAATCTAAGAGAGATTGAGATAGTTACATTGGTGCTGCTCACTGTCTGTCAGCATGTGTCTGTGTGACAGGGAATTAAAAGGAGACTGAGACAGAGAGAGATCCAGAAGGATTTCTCAGCCACTGAAACCTAGTGTGGGTGAGTGCTGCCCTATCCAGTGACTGTGTAAAGTGAACATGTCCACTTTCTGTTACCATATGACACTTCAGTCAGGTGCTCCTGTCTGGAGACAGTTTTCAGTGACTCCAGAGAGCTCAGTCCACAGGTAATCTGTCTGGGATGGAATAAAGCTTGCAACGTTCAAGTTTGAAATCAAAGATGGATCTAAGAAGATTACTTTGCAATGGAGTTGTGTGAACTGAGAGTTACTGAATTTTCAGGCTACAGTTACCTACAGATAAACAAGAATGAAAAATGTTTCAGGAGAGGGCAGGGTGTCCATTTTCCATTGGGATTGCCTTTCCATGGGGCACTGAAAACCTTAGAAGTTATCTATTCAATTTTTGCCTTAAACATGAAATCCAGTTCCAGTATGTATGTTAGGGGAATGCAGTTCCAAGCATTTTGCTGCATAAATATTGCAAAGGGTCATTGGAGACCCAAATCATGTCACAACATGACTTCTGCCAGAGGAGAGAGATTTTTACATTTTGGACCCAGTGCCATTAGCAAAATGGCCTCTCAACTCACCTCATATTTTTTCCTCTTGATCTGCTCTGTAAAGTCATACTTTTCAGTCTCCAGCTGATATAACCAGTCCCACAGCTCCTTAGCTTTGTCCCTGTATATTTATGGAGAAAGGAAGATGAAAGAAGCATATGACATCAGATATTTTTCCATGGTTTTCCCATCAATAATAATGAATTTTATTTAATGCCATTCACACATCTTCCTGTAAAACCCTCTCAGTTCTTGTAAAGCTACTCATCATTTTCAAGGTCACATTTTTCTCACCTTCAAATCTTTTAGATTTGCAGTCTTGCATGTGTCACACATTAACATAATTCCTCTAATTTGTCCTGTAACTGTCAATGAAAGATAAGACTGCAGTGGAATCAGGACTCTGAAGGTCACCCAGATAAGCAGAGCAGTTGCCATTGTGCAATCTCATCTGGGTTAAGGCTGAGGTGAGCTAACCTCATCTTTCAATCATGTAAATGTGTAAACTCCCACATGTGCAGTCCAGACTGCATCTGCTGACTGCTCTGCACCAGAGCTCTCAGCTCCCAAACCTCTGGCCCACATGGAGATCCTATTCATACCTCAGCAGCATTAACTCTCCCCTGGGAATGCTGCAGATACCAGCCTGTAGGCTTGTTAGCTAATCCCAGAGCTAGTCCTGTGAGCAGCTAATCCTAATTAGCAGGGGAGGCTAACAGAGCTATGCCAGGAGCCCAGCTAGAGGGCTACCAACACTTTCCTACATTCCCATTTCTCCTCTATTCTCCAGGTTAAGCAAGGGCACAACTTAAGTGTGTCCCATGATGAATTTCAAGGAGGGCCCCCTCCTCTACCTCATTTTATCACCAAAGAAGACTCCAATAAGACCAAATATCAGTGGATTGCATTCCATAAATTAGGATAAACGTGTTACCTCAGCTTGTCTTCATTGAGGTGGTCAATGTTCAAGGGCTTGCGCCTCTCTGCCAGGACCTTCTTCTTCGTCTCTCTAGCTGTTTGCTTCTTCCCTCTCTTCTGGTCAGCCTATTTTCAGAATATCAATTAACATCAGACTGCGGAAATTAAGCCTGAATGAAACAATTTCAACATTGGGCCATTTTTTCAATTTCTAATGAAGACTGTTCCCAGTCAACTTAATGTTTTCATATTTCCTTCATCAATCCACGATTTTTACCTTAGCCAGATAGCTGCTGTATGTTGCACCCATAGAGGACAGAGCCTTCTTCTTCTTCAGATCATCCTCAGCTTTTCTCTTGGCATCTTCTTCCTCTCTCCGTGCCTTTTCCTCCTGTGGAGTGCGACACACAAAACCAGTTACTCTAGGACAGACTCCCAGCAGCCAGCGTCAGCGCAGGGAATGTGAGCAGAGAAGCACATTCAGGAAAAGGAGCAACTCCTTCTCTTTGAGACAGTGGTCATTTCATCTCTGGACTGAGGCAGGCAGAACCTGTAGTTTTTTTGTCTCTAGAGATCTCTGCAGTTTGATGCAGAGGCAAGGAGAGGGAGGCAAAGAACTTACCGCAAGCCTCGCCTGGCGCTCCTTCTCCTTCTCAGCCCGGATTCTCTGCTGCTCTGCTCGTTCAGCTCTGCGCTTCTCCTGCAGGGACCATCATCATCATCATCACGGCTTTACCTGCCTCCACTCTCACACCCCACAACCAAAGCTTTGCTTCACTGAGTGTGAGCCACCTTCTCTCTTTCTAGAGCATGCAGAAGGGTCTCTTGTACAATTCTCAGATATAAAGCAAGGGGCTAAGACAGGGGACAGATGGGAGAGAAGTCATTTGTTGATGGCTTGAGCAGTATATGAGAGCACAGCTTTCTGTCAAAGTCTGACAGCAGTTTCAGCTTCTCATCTACAGATGATCTCTCCATCTAATACAGAGAAATGGAGTACAAGGACTCACAATCCTCTCCTTGAGGGCAACCAGCTCTTCCTCTTCCTTTCTTCTGGCTTCAAAGTGGCTGTCAATCAAGGCCTGCAGTTCAATCAGGTCTTTGTTCTGCCTTTTCTTTTGGATGTCCTAGAAAAGCAGGAAAATACATTAAGTCCATATTGCTCTAGTATTATGTCCTGGACATTCCCAGCACCCTGCATACACAGAGAAACAAAAGTAGAAAGTGTCTGCAGATTTCCATGGAAATCTATGGATTAACTTAAATGGCTGCTGGTGCAATCAGACACTCATTCATGCAACAGTCAGGAGCCCAGAAGTGCAAAGAATCCAAATCTCCCATTTCCCTGCACCATCTTTTATCCTGGGCTTTGCTTACACACCTATCTTTGCATATACTCTGCTGCCTTCTCCTGGCTTTGTAACACAAATCATACCTAGAAAATGTTCCTGCATTTTGGGCAAAGCAAATATTTCTGTGGAGGTTTTCAACACCAGAATTTCTTCATTTTTTTAGCAACTTTCTAGAAAGGTGTTTGAATGTCTAGTTTTTATTGTAATTTTAGCTAGTGTTTCTCAGCAACAGATGAGAGCCTGGAACTTTCAAGCCATTTGCAACAATGGGACAGGGGATCTGAGATCCCTGAAACACTTACTTTCTCCTCCTTATAATGGCTTCAAAAATTCAAGGAGATAAACAAAAAAAGAATATATGACTTTAGTTTAGTCACATTATCAGTGAATGCATTCAGATAGTTTCAGGGAGCAGAGAGTAGCCTTTTGCTGAAATCAAATGACAAATCAACCATACTTTTTCTTTGCCTTTACCCTCAGCAGTACCCAATACATGAGGAGTTATGTGGGTTTGCACTCATGTCTATTATCAGGTACCAAGGACAAACACAGCCAGTCTCAGGAATACTTACATCAAAATCTACTTTCTCACCCTCTGGTATTTTAGGAGCAGTTAGTCTGCAGAGAGTCAAAAACAAAACAAAAAAGAAGAAAAATAAAATATTCTCATTATAAAGAATAAGCAGCTTTTTAAATGGCCCATCCTGCTCTGCCCTGCCCTCTGGAACCATGCTGACAAGGAGGAATGTTGGTGGAGATAGAGAGGGGTGAAAGAGCACAGCAGTGGAAAATTACTCCAGAAAAGTCCCAAGAACCACTGTCCTTCCTGGAAGGTTGTGCAAGGCAGGGAGTTATCCCTAAAACCCCTCTTTATTCCCAATGCTTATGGTCATTCCCTACCACATGGAAAGGTGTTCTGTCCTGGGCAGGTGGCAGAGTGGGAAGGGAAGGTGCTGGGGCCCAGAGCCAGCAGGTCCACAGGACACCTCAGTAAATAAAGCTCAACTCAGCCCAGCCCAACATCTGCCACCCTTCCCACTGTCAGAATCCTGGATGGAGAGGGCTGTTCCCAGCCATGGCCTCTCACAGAGGATTCACTGTGCAGCTGCCTGTATTCTGGGGTGCTGTGAGACCTCTGCATCTCAGACAGCCCATGAATTCTCTGACTCTACCAGGAGCAGATCCTAGGGCCCAGGCCAGTATCTGCTGCTAGGGATGCTCTGAAGGCAGCAAACATCCTGGAAGGTGTGCAGGAACAAGCAGATGGATGTTGCATGACAGAGTTATATAGATAAAGGCTTCTAGTGGCCATTTGCCTAATGGAGAATCTAAGGGCTTCTGCTAAATCAGGAAAATGATCCCAAGGTTTTGAAACCCTGCCCATCACACTTACTTTATTCTGGGCTTCTCCTCTGTATTTGGAAGGATGTTGAAAAACAGGAAGGGAAAAAGAGGAAGAAAGTTAAAACAACAGAGATCACACCAGCTGCTAAAGTAAAAGGAGGGAAGGGAAATTTAATCATAAGGGAAACATACAGAGAAACTGGTTAGATCTCAAGCACTTCCAAAAGAAATACACACACTCACACACCCCTTTTGCTAGGAGTGAATCTATTTTTACCCTTGAAACAGAATTTGGCAGAAAAGAATCAGGAGATGGTACAAAACTCCCAAACATAGCATCTGGAAATCAGTGGTTTTGTGTAAATGCAAAATTATTTTTCTCAAACCATCCTGACCAAAGCTCTAAGGAGGCCAGCTGGGCTGGAGGGTAGAAGAAAAGGATGCCTTTTTCAATCAGCACCTCTTTTGTTAAAGTAACTTCAATCACAATATCACATCTCAGTGATAACAAAGCTTCACCAGTTTTGCCTCACATGGAGGCCAAAGGGGAAAACCTTTATGTCACACATTTTCTCCAGATTCACTGGCTTCCAAGGCATCTTAGGGCACGTGTCCCTGAGATATCTCAGTGCCATGGGGAAGATGCTTATTCTTCTGCACTGTGAGGTGCTCCTCAAACCCAGCTTGGAAAGGCCATCCTCTGTTTGCAAGCATCCTCTCCTGATCAGGTACATGCAGAATTCCCATGGGCATTAATGGGAATGATCTTTTCATCTCCAGGAGAAGCAGGCAGGCTAAACCATCACAGAGACTGCCAGCCTGGGGCCTCTGGCAGTGAGAATTGTTCCCTTCCAGCAAGTGACCTTTCCCTGGCCCTCAGACATGTGCTGGTCTTATGAGTTACTCACTTAACATTTGTGCTTGTGGTCAACTCCCCTCTCTGCTCTCTTTTTAAACCTTAATTAGTAACTCCAGCATAATGCCAGCAAGTTCAGTGCCATTACTCTCACAAACAGAAATAAATTAAACCTGTGTGTTTATTCTGGCCCATTCTCTCAGAGACCCAGGTTGCCTTTCATAACCACACACTACATTTGAACTTTCAGGGATGCTGATGGATTCTGTGGTACAAGACTCTCCCTGTGTTGGCTCAGTGGGAGGAACTGAGGTAAAAAAACCTCACAGCCTACTGAATCTGGTAAAAAAAAATAAACTGTAAAGCAAAAGTAAAAATAACCACTGCAGTAGTAAGTGCATGAACCCTGTTATCAATATCATAATACAGAAAGGTATTATATTTTTTTCAAATGCTTATTTGCATCCAGCAGTTTGGGGACTGATGGTGGAAATTTGGAATAGCAAACAGAAAAAAAATAGGAAAGTTAAATAATATAAGAGGGGAAAATAGCAAAAAAACTTGCACTGGAAAAAATTTATTGAGGCAATCAGATGCAAGGGTTTTGGATAACAAAAAAAATGAGAGAATGATTGGAAATGGGTTATTGAAATAATAAAAATATGTGAGAGACGTGTAAAAGAAATCAGAAATTGGTATTTCCTTTTTTTCACTCTTTCCCATACAAATTTTATTCATTACATTTTAGGGGATAAGCTTTCCTCGTTTACTGCAAGAACACTGCCTGCCAAAACATATCTCAGTTGAGGCCTCTAGATGCCAGAGCAATGCTAAGAAAACAAACAGCATGTAATTACAAATGTGTTTTAGACTGCTCCACTATAAAGGAAGTCCCAAATCACTCCTGAAGAAAAATACTATTAGCCAACAGCCTGCTTTTGTACTCCTCCACTTATTTTTTTATTTGGTTTGCTTTTCAGATAGCCAGAGAGCTTCTAAACATGTTAGCTAAATTGCCTTTTACCTGGAGAGAGGAAAAGTAATCATAATTAACCAGTCTATCAGGTATGTTATTTACACAGGATTCCCTTCCTTCATGATATACCCAGATAATTTTCACAGACATTCCTGTTTGGTTTAAAGCTGCCAGTTAGTAACACTTCAAAGAGAGGGGGGAAAAAAAGAGTAGTTGGGAAGTGACTGGTTTTGTTTGTTGACCTTGGTTGCCAGGATCGACACCTGTCTGTCAATAACTGTGTGAATTTGGTTTCAGCTGCCACCAAATCAGCACTCCAACAAACAATTGCAAAAGTGAAAAAAAAAATAAGGTTAGTTGTTCTTGAAATAAGAAATTGTAGTTAGAATTCTCAAAGGTACCTGCAGAAAACCAGAAAAAGGGGCATTTTATTAAAAATTAAACATTAAAAAAAAAAAATCTATCCTCTGCAGTGCATGACCCAGCCTTTGTCCATACTGTACAAAAGCAGTCCAGGGATGGGATTTATTTTGAAATGCCCCTTCTTTCAGGACACCAAATCGAGGAACTGGGCCAAAATTTGTTGACAAGCAGGAATTGTCATAGCAATTCCTGTTCCTGTGGTGGATTTTGACTGACATTCCAGTCATTCTGACTATGAACTATCATAGTCCCCACAAACAACCCTGCCAAAAGAAGGCAAGAGACTGCAAATCCAACTTCACTGCCCTGGTGATTAGAGTCTTTGAGTTTCTAGTTTCCAAAAGGCTTAGCACAGGGAGAGGATACACCACCAAAATACCACCAGCCCTGCTTTCTCCTGCCCAGACTATGAAATATTCACATGGTGCTCTCCTTCTCTGGGAATCCATCTGAACTGCCTTTATTTCACTCAGAAATCCCTAAACACCCTCCCTTAATCCCACTCCTCAGAAGCAACATATCTAATTCACACTGTGTCCTTGGGAAAAAAAAGGAAATCAATATGCTATTAAAAATAAAAGAATGAGAGAAAGAAAGACAGAGAGGGGCTCAGGAAGGTCCTCAGGGTATTTCCCTAAATTAAAAAAGAAGCCTGAAAAGCGAGCAAGAAAATTAAAACAAAAGAACAATAACAAAAAAAAAAAAAAAAAAATCTACAAAAGAAAAATGAAACAAAACAAGAAACACAGAAAATGCAGGGTGTTTTCAAGTGACATTGGGCTTTGTCTTTTGAAGCAGCTGCCTGGGTGTTCTAGGGGCTGGGGCAGTCAGGAAGAACCCAGTTACTTCAACAGCCTCTAAAACTCCATGAGAACTTTCTGTATGTTTAAACTGGCCAGGGAGGGGCTAAGTTATATTCTACAGGAGCAACACTGACCCTGCACACATTTAGGTTTGGTGCTTTCACAAGAGTCTTGTCCCTACTGGTGTGCTCCAGCACCCACTCAACCAAGTATTACAACCATCTGAATAGATGTTTGATGTTTAGCACAATTGAAAGTGCATGGCTTGAGCAGAAGTTTACACTTTTGCAGATTCAGGCCTGGAGCCCAGGACCACCTAAAGCTGTGTGAGGAATGCATGTCTATGCAGGGCTCAGCTCCATTTTCAAATATTCCACTGTGATTTAAGAGATTCTCTCCTGATCTTTTGGGGATAGAGACATTTTGCTGATGAGAGCTAAGACACAACAGATTCTGGCTAAAAGACAAGTTCAGAGCAAGCTTCTAGAGCTTGATTTTCACCATCTACTATCCTAATGAGGATGTAGAGGCTTCTCAATACCCTAATGACTCCCCAAGGGTGATTGGAGATGCACAGTGAGCGATTCTTTGCAGCAGAGATGTTTTGGCCCAGTTCCTGAGTTTAAAATAAAGTGAGGAACAAAAACAGACACATAAAAGAGAGTGAGATGTTAGAAAGATGACTTTGTTGTCCTAAGACAACACTGAGCTACCATCATTGTATTCGCCTTCTTCATTGGCTGTAGGTTGAAGGACAAAAGAAAAAGAAAAGTACAGTAGTCAATCCACAACATCAGTGTTCTAAGAGCACCTGTCCCCACTCCCTCCCTGTATGCTGGGAACCTTGGACTCTCCAGAGATGGAACAAGAAGAAAAAACCCCTTTTTGGTGATTTGATTTAGCTAACAAACAGCCTTTCTTCATGTTCATTGAAATCCATCTAGAGAGATCATTTCCCTCCCATACTCTGCTCTCTCTTGAACAGTGTCAGTGTTTTTGACACTGTTTCCCCAGCACTGAAAGAGAAAAAGGATGAGGGTCTGTAGGTACATCACATACCTTCCTCATGAGCTTCCTCTGCTGTTGTCATGGTGCAAGCAGTGATGGAAAGACAGAAAATAGAAAAAAAAAAAAAAACAGAACAGTTATTTAAAGCTCTTGAAATCCTGAGAAAGAGACCAGAGAATGCATGAGGGGAGTGAAAAAATAAAGGATTAGTGAACTAAGGCAGGGAGAAAACTGGAGAGACTGTCAGGACTTAAAAATGCTGTAATGTTAAAGTAGCAGTAAGCATGGAGGTTAAATGAGAAGAGCACTGCAAATGAGAATTGTGCTTAATGTTTGTTTCTTGTTTTCTTCTCTTCTACCAGCCCAGGACTCCTGTTCTCTCCCTCTCTCACACACATACACACTCCTGAGTTGCACCTAGGTGGAGTAAACCAGAAGTCATGTCACATACCTGGCTCATGAACTTCAGGTGTGAAGTGTCATGGAAAAAGTTGCGATGGAAAGCAAGAGAATGAGAACAAGAAACCTGTTATTTCACACACCAAAAGAGCTTTTGAGCCAATGGGGAGGAGGGACAGAGAGGAAAAGGGGAGCCAAGAAGGAAGTCAAGAAGTCAACAGGTAAAATAGTTACATTTGAAATAACACATGAAGAGAAGTCACAGAACAGGAAAGGTAAAAGAGGCAGATTGATGATAATAGTGCAGTGCCTAAAAAACCCTTCTAATCATCATATGGCATAAAGCACAACCTGACAGCACAGTGTACTGAGGTTTACCTTGATTGGAAATATGCACATGAACATAGGCAGCACTCTCAAAGCACCATTAGACCCATCCTTTACTACAGCAGTATTTCAGCCATTGGAAATAAACAGTGTGGTTCAGAAACCTGCTGAAATACCTGCCATAACTCATCATCAACGTTCAGCTAACTTCCAAAGAAGCTCAGTTCCCTTCTAGATCTATGGCTCAGGCCATTTTCTTCCTTGAAGACAACATTGATGTCCATATAAATGTACTGCTGCTCTTCAAATCCATTTGCAATGTAAAATTACAAACGGATTACTTCATAGGAAGAAAAGGTTCATTAGAAGTCTGTGCAGGTCTACATGTCAATCTTCTGGGTTTTGGCAAAGCAGGAATAGATCAGCAGTGTGAATTTGCAGGGCAGATTTTACTTTTCAGCCATACACACACACACATCACCAAATATTTTGCAAAGCAGGCATCAAAAAAATCACAAACTCTCACAGTGTTTATATTCCCCATATACAGTCAATGGGTCAAATTCTGCCCTGAGATTTGAAATATATCCTCCCTTACAGGAAAAAACATTCATTCTCATTTCACAGGGCAGAATTTAATGCATTCCACAAGGAGACTTTTTGCTGAGCTCCCCTTTCACAATAGTACATGTGTGTTCTCCCAGTTTCTAGTGAAATTTTCATGCAACGAGTAAGTTTCCTCCTCCTTACTGCTGATTACACATAACTGAAAAAAAAAAAATTAAACTAAAATAGAACCACCCCAAAGGCATGCAAGTTATAATCCATCCTTAAATGATCAGTTGTTATCCCCTGCCAACTTGTGTTCACTTCTCACACACACCATCCCAGCAGACAGACACCAGGGAGTTTAGAAGTTAAATCACATACCTGGAGGGGGGGCTTCATTTAGTAGGATGTGTCAGGGGAAAAACACAGGAAAGGAAGATAAAATAATTAGAAATAAGTTATGCAGGAAGGGATCACCTCAAACTTTGGTAAGACTGGGTTGGTGAAGTATAATTTGCAGACCAAGTTATAGGGATGGACTGTTAATAAGAGTGGGAAAAGGAGTGTAATTACAGTGAGGTATGAAGTAGATAGGAAGGAGATGCCATAGAAACAAAAGATAAAGGGAATTTGAATGTTGATGATTTGCAATAGTTTAAATCATGCAAATTTATATACCATGGGCAAGTGTAATAACACTTAAATCCTTAAATTTGAAAGAAAACATACCCAAGAGAGTTTTACAAGCATTTAGTGCTACCTAGGTTTTAGCTGCCCTTTTAGCTATCAGAGCTGGCATGAGGATGTGAGAGTTGCTGAGGGAAACAAAAGCATTGTTTGGATGTATCCCTATGCCTGCATCTGAAGCTCCACCATCTAAGAATCTCTGCTGGCAGATTCCAGGCTCAGCTCTGCAGAACTGGCAATATTTGTGTCTGCACAGAGCTTTTCTTTGCTGCAAAGGACTAGAACTGCTTGAGTTTGTGTGCCAGGATCCTGCTGCAGTCCACTCCCTGCAAGTGTAAGCAGCTTGGGTTTCTGCAGCTCAGGTACCTGTCGAGGCTAAAAGTTTTCAGGGACACTAAAAAAGCTTGCTCTAAGCTTCTCAGATGGTGATTCTTCAGTTACAAACAATATTTTGTAATTTTCCTATAGGGAAAATAAGTTTTAGAGAATTTCAAGGATGGATTGATTCTTCATGATTCTGGCATTCTTCAACACCTTCAAATTCCTATGTACAGGAATACTTCAGATTAATACATAGGAATTTAGATGTCACAAACATAAGCTTGGTTAGATGGAAAGAGTCAAGAGAAAAATGAAATAATTAGAGCAAGAATTCCACAACAGCAACAACTGTGACTTGTGCAGGCCAAAGCTGTGACTTAGAAGATGTGGTAGGCAAAGACAGCATTAATAACAGAGAAACTAAATAATCATGCAGTTACATAAAAAGCTGGGACAATCTGCTTCTGACATACAAGTTTTTTGTTAAGCTTGTTATATTTACATTGTGTTTTGATTTTATTGTGCTTTATGTTAGAGGGGAAAGGAAGCATGGGGAGGCTGTGGTTATGGTTTTATTGTTTATCATATTATGTTAATACCTTGTGTTCTGGACAAATTTCAAGCTCACACATGTGTCAGTGCTAGAGAACCAGCTCTTAAGTAGTGAGTAGCAGTTCAATAAATATCATGGAAAAGAGGTAAAGAGGCAAGCAAAGCAGCTGTGATGGAAGCAATGACCTATAGCTTGTGCAAATCAAAGTCAGAAAAACCTTAGGTGCAGATTAAGAGACAAAAATGAATATGATTAAAAAGAGAATGCGAAACAAGAAGCGATGAGAACAGGAGGGATATGAGAAGCAGTACAGAGATGAATGTTGAAGTATTAAGTCATGTAGAAATCAATCAGCTTTCACCTCTCCAGCCTTGGCAGAAGCATCAATCTGCTCTGAACTAAGAGGCTGGTCTCCCTCTGCGGACAGCAGAGCGAAATGGCTGGGGTGGGAGGCTGCTGAGATGTGACTGCTTTAATAAAGCTACTCCAAATGGCACACAATAACTTCCACAGACAGTTTAGAGGACACTGCAAGTTCAGCTTCTGCTTTTCCAGGTCATAAACATCCTAACGTTCCCATACGCACTGCGAGGATGGCTCCGAGTCCGGCAAGCGCCTGTTATTACAGCTCATACATTGAGATGTTGGTCTACAAAAAATTACTACATTTTTCATGCAGCAGTTAGCTTTCTCCTCATTATTATCATCACAGAGTGATGAGGAAATTATTACTGGTCAAAGGTGAGAGGAAGCTGCAAGTTACAGTTTATCGTTAATATTTGATTTTTATGTTTACTTCCAGCATCTTTGAATTCCTGAGTATAATACTAGAGTTACTGTTAAAATTTTCCAACATAAATCATCATTTCAATTAAATTGCAGTATTTAAAACTCACATAGATTTAGCTGAGATTTTGGTTTAAAAAATAGAAACATTTCACAACCATAAAGATTGCAGAGATAGTAACATCTCTGGAACAAAACTTTCCCACTTTTTGCCTTGTGGCATCTTCTTATTCCAGATTTGTTCTTGCATTACACTATGTATACCACACATTATCCATAAAGGCAATGCTTCAGAAGCATCTAAAATAGAATTTTAATTTCAAAATTTGGAAATCTTCCATAAAGGAGAGAGGGCGAAAAGAAAGTTGGAACAAAATGTTTTAACTAAATAAAAACCATAATTTTCAAAAGCTGTCAACAAAGTGTTCCTCTCTTTTTTTTCTTTTTTTTCTTTTTTTTTTTTCAGTGGATTGGAAAGTTTCCGTTTCATCCCAATTCAGCACATGACCCAATTGTGAAATTTCCAAGTGGAATAGAATTTCCAGCACACAATAACCCTTCAGATTGATGCAGAGGAATTCAGAAGTCACATACCTGGTTCATGGACTTCTTTAAAAGGGAAGTATCAGGGAAGGAGATGCAAAGAAACATAAGAGAATTAGAGCAGGAAACAGAGGATAATTATAAACCTTTACACTTTCCTTAGCCAAGGTGGTGGAGGGAGGGTTAAAGGGGTAAAAACCATTAATAAGATTAAATGAGAAATAGAGGGCACATGTGAATGTCAATTAGAATTGTGGAGAGGAAGGGTTCTTTGGATATAAAAATGCAGATGCCCAACATATATATTCATAATGTTATAAATCAAATGCCACTGGTAGCCTTTGGCTGACAAAAACATGACTTGTATTTAAAGTCAGTCCATTACCCATGAGTGTGAATGTGCAAAAAGGATACAGACAACCTGCTCTTATTCATGTGCATAGAAATCCCAGCCACTGTGGAAATCAATGAGCTCTGAGGAGCTGGCATTGATTTCCTTGGCACCCAGGATTTCACCACTGGTGTGTGAGGCTGCACACCAGTGTGGGAGGGTGAGTATGAGCATATTCCTGCTCTACAACCTGCAGGATAAAGCATCCCATGGAAGCCTGGCTGGGCAAGCAGAAGGGCAATTGAAAGGTAAATGGGTTTGGGCTGCCAGGCTGATGCTTTAAGAAGCATGACCCTCTATTTTGCCAATCACAGAGATTGTCTTACCAGATCCAGACCTTAAATCCAGTTATGAAAATCAAGTAAAAATGCAACCCTGCCACCCCTGTTTTTCCATAATGCACATTAACCCAGAAACACCCCAACAGTTATGGGAAAAGCACACACTACATCTGATCTCAAATATGCTCCAACCAAAATGACCCCACTTAGCCCAATCCTTACCCCAACAGTAAAAATTCGGTATGGCACCATGTCATTTGTTGAAACACTCTGACTTTGGGTGCAAGTCTGCCCACATCTCCATACACTACTGCAAAAGGCAGTTGTGTCTCTGTGCAGTGGCAGAGGAGCTGGGGAGGAGGGGCACCCTACTGAGGGACAGAGCATGGCCCCAGGACAAGCTGTGCCACCTCTAACCCTGGGGCATGGCACAGAGGAAATGGATGGAGAAACACTATCCCCGTACCAACTGGTGTCCATAGGAATAGCCTGGCTAGAGACATCAGGAGCTGGGGAATACATAAGCAGTGCCCAGCCTGAGCCTCAGGCACTGTTTCCAAACAGCAGTTAGTATTTATTGCTCATCACACCCTGATCCTACGAGAGCAAAGCAACCCGTGCAGAGGATATTTTTTGCATCGGCTCATCTTCAACCACCTCCAGAATTCCTGCACGAGTTACTGCTCCAGACAGAAACAGAGGAATTCACAAGTCATGGCACATACCTTCCTCATGAGCTTTAGCATGTGGGAAGAGCCACAGAGCAAAATGCAAAGGGAGATGAGAGCGTTAGAAACATCACAACAACTTTCCACTTGGGTGAAATGGAGGGGGAGGGAAAGACTAAGAATATGTTGCAAGGAAATAGAATGAGTATGGATACCAAAAGCAGTACTGGAAGTGAGGGTGCAAATGGTTGTGAGATATTAAAAACATAAAGCTGATTTAAGCAGCCATATCAGATGACATTTGTCTTGTACAGCCATTCCTGCAGCCAAGTGGATTTACAACCTGAGGCCAGCAGGGCTTGGGTGGCTGCAAGTACTGCCATGAAACAGTGGCCTAGAAACTCCATTATATGATCAGGAATACCATCTTTAATCATTTGCAAAGCTAAAGCATCAAATTTGTCACCATTTGCTCTATACCACAGGGTTTAAGCTGGAAAAAAGACGTGTGGAAAGGCTACTGTAAGAATGTCAGGCAATCATGGGCATTTCTGCACAGTCTGCAGGCCAGATCCACCCCAAATGGGCAAAATAAGCTTGCCAAGGAGACCCAACCAATCTCAGAGTAAAGGCTTTTCAACATTCATCCTTTTAAGAGGTTTACATTTCCCAGCACTTTTCAAGCTTTTTTTTTCATGCAACAATTACCAAGCACATCGACAGTGCACTCAATGTCAAGACAGAACATGAAGGCAGACAGTACAAAAAACAAAGTGGTGGCAAGTTTTAGTCTATATTAATGTGCCTATTTATAACTCCTGTTTTCTTTTGCCATCCTTTGTTTGCTGGCTAAGCCAGAGCTTCCTCTGAAAGACAAAAATTCAGGAGTCGTGCCACATACCTTCCTCCTGAGCTTCTTTAGGTGTGAAGAGCCACGGGACAGGATGCAAAGGAACATTAGGAAAAATAGATTGTTACAAGAGCTGAAATAGGCTGAAAATTCTACTCAGAGGGAAAGGTTTTATCCCAGTAAAGGAGGTGCAAATGGCCAGGAGGGGAAAGGAATTTGAGGCACTTGTGGCTGGGAAAAAAACTTCACCATGTGAAGGGAAGAAAAAAAATATATTGTGCAGGGAAAATCTCACAATAAATTCAAATATCATGTGCTGGGATTTTTCTCTAGTTCCAGTTTTAGAGGACAGCTTCTGCCCTTGCCCAGATGGGCTTTATGGTGAGCCCTGCACAGAGCAGGGGTTTGCACTGAGCTAACTCTGCCAGACCTTGCACTGAGATGATTCCTGTGTGTTGGCCACTGGCAGAGCCCATCACAGAGGGGACATGGACAGCAAAGACAGCAGAAGCAAAAAGGCAAAGTGGCTGGAACTGCTCCTTATTCACCACCCTTGAGTCCCCACCACCACCACCAAGAAGACAGCAGGGAGCATTTGGGAAGGTAATGGCACGTACCTGCTGGTGGAGCTTCATCAGTGGGATGTGGCAGGAAGCAAAGGCAATGAGATGGAAAACGAGAACAGTTAGACTAAAGAGTGTGTGGATGCAACAGAGGGTTAAAGAAAAAAAAAATAAAAGCACAGGATGTATGAAATAAGGAGCAGAGGAACAAATGGAGACAGGTGACCAGAGCACACAGATACAAGAAATGTAAAACCACCTGGACCTGGATGCTGTAAAAACTCTGCAAACTGCTCACAGTGGGTCTATTGTGGCACTACAAACAGGTTTACCCCTGTTTAAAATATGCCTATAGCACCAAGCTTTGCAAATGTGGAACCAACACACCCTTTGGCTCCTTGCACCTGGAGCACCACATCCCAAACCTCTTGAGTGCAAAGGGTGAATTTCTGTTCCAGCCCCTCTTCCCAATGCTGTGTGCAATGTGGGGAGCCAGCTGGGGTCACTCAGCAGCATCTACATGGTTATAATTCTGCAGAATTATGTATATTATATATCATATGATATATCATAGCTTATAAACTTATATATGATATATTTTATATATAATATGACATATTATAGCAGATGTACAATATAACATAGGGCTAAGCACATATGTTACCACTGATGGATTTTGACTTCAAAATCCATCTGACCATGATGTGCCAAGCTATGTAGGAGAAACCAGTTGATACCTGATAGAAACCTTTCTAGCCAGACCCCAGTTATTCCATGGCACAGAGATACCAAGGGCTAAAAATCAGCCTCAGAGCATGTTGTGTCTTGGATGAAGGGATGGTATCCACGTTTTCTGTGCTGCTTCCTCCCCAAAACTGGAGCAGAGGTGTCTGCACAGATACTCAGGGATGTGGGGTACCCTCAATGGAATTTGTGCAAGGGACAAGAAAAGCCTTCTGTCTGCAGATAGTTTGTCCCAGCATCTTTCTCTTGCCTCTTGCTTTCTTCTACCACCTTGCAAAATCGAGGTGCACACCAGCACCAAGCCCTGCTGCAGGAACCAGCAGGGCTGAGATGCTGCTTCCTTCACCTACCTTCCTCCTGAGCCTCTTCTGTGGGTGGGAAACGTCACACAGCAAAAGAAATGGGAGGAGAAAAATTAAAACAGAAAATATGTTATTGGAACATTCCTGAGGTTTGCCAAGCTCCCAGGCCCTTATGGGTAAGAATGATGGAATTACAATGATGGAATTACAGGGTGAGAGAGAATTAAAAATAACATTTTTATGGGCAAGTTATGGGGTTATAAATGTTACTGAAATATGGGAATATGACCACAAGTGAAAACCACATAAAAAGGCATCCAATATGTTATTCTTTATTAGAGCTGGCTAAAATACCCTAAAACCAACTTTTGGTGAATTTTAACCAAAAATAAAACTGCTGCATTTCTTTTGCTTTACATTTTTTTTCTCATATGGTGAAAATTTTTCACCAACATTTATCAACTTTTGAAATTTCAAACAAAGTAATTCTTGAATTTTACCAGATGAATATAAACTTTGCATGGTGTCTCCCTCCCTTTAAAATATTCATTTTGACACCACTGTGCCAAAAATAAGTCAAGCAGTTCAGTAAAAAAGGTAGAACAAATATATATATATGCTTGTTTTCATACACATATATGCATGTACACATATATACGTATATATAAAAATTATTTATGTGTGTATATTATATACATTTTTAATGTATATATATATATCTCAATGTATTTTATTTCTTTCATATATATATAAATGTTTTGGTTTAGTTTTTTTAAACAAATAAAACAGGCCAAATTTCCCACCAGCTCAATAAACAACATCAATGCCCATTATGGCATTGATGTCTGTGACTCAAGAGAGAGTTCTGGGCACTGGGTGTGAACCATTTGATCTGGATTTCTTTACACACATTCTCCCTCCACACTGAGAGAGAAAGGAAGCAGAAGCCATGTCACATACCTTCTTCCTGAGCTTCAGGTGGCAAGTGTCATGGAACAAAAGCAGCAGCAGCAAGCAGGAAAATGAAAACAGAAAACTGTTAGAAACTGGTGCTGGGGTGAGCTAAGGCCTGGAGGAAAAAGGTGGTTAGAAAGTGATGGAGAAAAGTTACATGGAAAAGAAATGGATGACATGAGAAAGAGACACAAAGGTCAAGCAAAAGTATGGAGCAAAGAGAAGATACACCTCAGAGGAGCCAGTCATGCAGATTAAGAAGAAATTGAAAGTCACCTGCCTATTAATTTCATATCAGTCATTAAATACTTGAAAACAAAAAGTAGACAGTTAGGGAAGAAAGGAGAAAGGCAAGAAATGCTTTTCCTTTAAAGAAGGCTTGTCTAGGAGCAACACCCTTTGCTTGCTCTTTTGACATTTGACAAGACATGAAGGATGGAGCATGAAGAATGGCTTCACCTTCCTGGCTCTGGCACTCCATGCAGGACAAGAGAGACAGATGATGGCTGAAGGCAGCTCTCCAACCTATTTGGTGTCTCTTTTGTTTTTTATTTTGACCCCTTGGTCCCTTCAGAAGCAATGCCAGGGGAAATAGTTACTGAGGGATAATGTACCTTATAGCAGAAACTACTCTCACCATGGCCACAGTTGCACCTCTGCTCCCACCACCACTGATGGGAATTTGCCTGTTGCAGCAACTTGGAGGAATCCATGACAAAAGAAAAACAAAACAAACCAAAAAAACAAAAAACCCAAACCAAACAAAAAAAGCTGCTGTGTATAAATCCCCCAAATGGGCATTGCTCCACAGGGACAACTCCCTGTCTCTGAGCTGGTCTCATACCCTCCATGTGCAAACAATCCATCTCCAGGAAAGGGTTTTCCTTTCAACCCCTTAGAAGATGCCTTAGACACTAAGGGCAGATCCTGGGAGAAATTCCAAGAGTTTGGCCCTTAGGTCTGTTCCAGACACCTTGGGAAAATGAAGGACAACAACTGGCAGCTACACTTGCCTGAACTGAAGCCAGTGTGTCAGAAGTGCCCAGCAAAGACAGTGATACATCTCCAAAATAATCTCCCTGCTGCCTTCAAAAGGTGAAACAACTTGGGTGAGAAGGGTTTTCTCATGCTCCATCTTTCCAGATCAGCACTCTGTCTCTCACAGCTTGTCAAATCACATTTTGCCAGCTAAAGGCATGGTAGGAAACTTCATCTTTGCCAGCTGGTTCTCTGCCTTGCCTTTTCTATCCTCAGCAGTGCCCTGTCAGCTGCTCCTCAGGAGCTGGACAACCTGCTCGTCTTTGCAATTTCAAAATTTAAACTCAGTCTGTGGACACTGCCAAAATGAGAATGGCAGGATTTCACCAATGATACCTTATGGGGGCTTTGCATCAGTCCCTGCTCTAAAAAGTTCCAAGTTTATGGACTGATTAGCCCCCCAGCTTTTTCACCATCCCCTCATACAAATACTCCATTTCACTGTAACATTAAGGCTCTGCCTTAACATTAATCACAGCCCCCCAAAAATTGATTGTTTCTTTTTGTTTTCCAACTGGTTTACTGATCAAGTGTTTCAGATTGCCTTTAGCAGCAAGCACCAAAGAGAAGGGTGAAATGTAGACAAGAGAAAAGCAGGACCAAGAATCAAAGAAAGAGAAATTACGTTCCACTTTTTTTGTTACCTTCTTCTTCGTACTCCTCTGCATTGGAATGGGAGAGGGGGGAAAAAAGCAGACAAATCAACCATCAGCCTTGACACATCAGTAGGACATTACCCATGGCAGAGCCCCCTGTGCTCACAGGGATGCCGGGCAAGATGGTTTCTGAGAGGCCACTTGCAAACCAGCAAGTCAAATAACAGATTAAATTACTTTAAAAATAAAAAAGAATAGTTATAAAAGGGGAAGAAGATGATAAAGTATTGATTTTTTCCTTGGGCAATGGAAACTCAAGTATTACTAGGGAGAAGGTAGCAGAGAGGGCCTCTAAATATAAGAAAACTGTCTATGTATATTGCTTATAAATATTGTGGGGATTTATATTCTAGAAACAGAATATATTACACATACAGAAGCTTCAAAATTAAATTGCCAGCAGATGGCAGTGCCCCTACAAAAACTAGCAGCATCCCTCCCACCAGGGCATCAATCTGGGGCTGAAACCCTGCAGCACGGACAGGGCCAGGTGCTACAGGGAGTGCAAAAACACCAGAAGCTGGTGACAGTCAGACAGACAGAAGCACAACAAAGAAACTTCAGATTTGTCTAACCATACCAGCTGACACAGCCAGCAAGTGATGCAGGCTTGCACAGAAGCAATTACAGATAGGTTTAAGACTTACCCTCTCCTTGCTCCCTGTGAGAGAGGAAAAAAGGATATTGAAACTAGGTAAGTATTTCTCCTTTTCTGTACTGATGTCAAGCTTTAAACCATACACTGAAGCAACCCAATGCAATGTTGTTTAAAGTCTGTTCTCTGAAAGTGTGTCCATGATTCCTCTGATCCCATGACTGCCCTAAATCTCTCCTCTGTATTACTGAAGCAAAAATATCAAATTATCCCATTGGGTTTGGTCATACTACTCTAAATTTGCTAAACCAAGGCAGAAACCACTGCCCTGGGGGTTTTATTTCCCCTCCTCCAGGTGCAGTGGCACAACCACAGAGGGCAGGCTGAGCTGGGTGGAGGTGTTTGGGGGATGTCCTGTGCTGGGCAGGGAGGGGACTTTGACACTCTAAGTCAAGATGCCCCTTCCTCACCCCTCGGGGGGCTTCATGCTGAGCACAGAGCAGCACCCTGCAGGTGTGGAGCCAAGCTGAGCAGGTAAACACACAGACAACTTTCTACTTACACTTCCTCGGTATCAGACATGTTGGCAATTAGTTTCTAGACAAAAGAGAAGAAAAGGAAAACAAACAAGAAGAAAAAAGGTGTAATTAGTGAGTGCACCCCATAAAAAACACTGAGGCCGAAGCAGATGGATTGACATTTGAGGACAAAAAAAGCCAAGCACCTGCTTTCCCACACAGCAACCAGTTCCCCACCAACACTGACATTTTGGGAGAAGCACAAACCTTTGCCACCCATGTCAGAGGACAAAGGGAGGGGAGGAGAAAAAGATCATCTGAAAAGATATATCCCATCAACTCAGCTGCTTCCCACAGGCACACCCAGGGGCTGCCTGGTCCCAGCTTTAAATTACAAAATCCCCAGAGCTCAGGGAGACAGGCAAGGCCAGGGTGTCCTCCCTCACCCATCTGACATTTCCATCACTCCAGCGAGATCAGAGGAGTTTCTCCTTCTTTTGTGCTATCACAGGTGGGAAGGTGCCAGCTCCAAAGCCTCAGTCAGTTACAAAAATAACTGAAACTACCAACAAACCTAGAGATAAATACTTAATTGTCAGCACCCAAAAGTGTGTCTGGTTTATACAACTGATGAGTGAGTGAACAATAATTTGTTGATTAGTTTAAGATGAAAACCAGCCACATGCCTAGTTGGGCAGTTCACATTGATTTAACCACTTCTGTGTAATGCAACACTGGATTTCCTGACAGCATCAGCTGCCCTGAGGCCAGGGGAGAAGATGAGGGAAGGCCCCTGAAACTTTCTCCAAATCCACAGCAGATCTTAAATTAGAAAGCCAGACTTCTCCTTGCTGGCCCAAACCCCGACTTCCATGACTTCATTATTCAGCTGATATATGAGAGATGTCTTGAAGGAGCAGGTGGGCTGACTTAGGTTCAAAAGGAACAACTGCAGCTCAGCAGCTTTCTATTTCAGAGGAAGGCAGTAATCCCACAGGCTCCAACCCTGCCCTATAAGGGATTCTCTCCATTCCCCAGCAATGACCTTGGGCACTATACGTTAACATCAACAGGATTTAAAACCCCCATATTGCAAGGAGAGATAAACAGCCAACATTTCTTCTTCCAGTCCCTCATTTATTCTCTTTCTGAAATTCAGCATTGCCCTGGAAGCAGTGCTAGCAGTGTTTGTGTTATGGCCTGCCCTGAGGTGCTGGATGGGAGGGGTGATTTTCTGGTAGGTAACATGAGATTTGGGTTGAGTGGTCTCTTGGTCCCAGGCTGCTTTTAATTTTTAGCTGTGGTTGCCCACTCCTTGATAGCAACAACCATCCCAAGGAGTACTTTGGGGACTCTAGTTCTATCACGTAGAGGTAACAGGGGGAATTTTATGTTTGGGAGGAATTTCAGCTTTCAAAAATATTTTCTGCTCACCAATTCACAATGCTTCTTCTGTTAATTACTTGAATGCTACAACACTGCTGGTCTCTCTCCCCTGGTCTTTTCAATCTAGATTTCATAAAATCTTCAGGATGAAGACTTGCACTTGCTATCTCCTCAGTGGCTAGTATGCTAGCAGTCTCATTCCAGCCTTCAAAAATTATTCAAGCTATTAGTAAAAATGCTTGACAGCATGTTGGTTTAGGCAACAGGACAGCAGAGCTTCTCCAGGCAAAAGCCTGTGGAGGCAACCTGCCTAATGCCCAGCTGTTGGCTTCTACCAAAATACATGTTCTCTAAAGACTCAGGGCAGTGGCCAATCCTCCCATGGATTAAGCTTTTATAAATGCAGCTTTCCTTCTTCCCAAGGCAGAGGGGAAAAAAAATAAAATAAGAGGACTTTTAAAAGGCTGTGGGGTAAACTCCTCTCTCACTCTAGTAAGAAGAAGAGGAACACCACTAAATGGTGAAGGAAGGAGCTGGAGAACCCTCTGTGAGCAGACAGAGCGAGCGTCTGCTCAGCGCAGGGCAGGCACGTAGCGCAGGGCACGCTGTTCCTTCCAAGGCAATTGAAGTCAACAGGAGCCTTTGCAATCAGGCTTTCCATTAGCAGTTATTGGAATGAGCTCATCTCAGCTCCAATTTAGCTCTAAGGACATCTTGCTGAGGGTTGTCACATTGGCTGCTCCCCTACCCCCTTCCATATTTGTTAATCCAAGCGCTGCAAATGCGAGTGGGATTTTGCACGGCATCTGCCCGCGCGCTGTAAAAGCGGAGCGAGAATGCCAGCATCCCTGGCACCATAAGACCCCAGCCCTGAGGGGATTCCTTGGCCCCAGATAAAATGAATTAATAACAAGTGCATTGGCAGACTCTGTACAAAGATGAGCCATATGCAGGAACCCCACAGGCGAGGGCAGGGGGGACCAAAAAAAATCTGGGGGAAGATCATAGATTTCAGCCTTGCAAGGGCTGAACATTCACCCAAGTTTGGTCCCTTTGTCAGGAGAAGCTGGCATTTAAGGCAGTACCTGACTGCCACTACCCTGGCTGCAAAGGTAGAAAGGTTTAGCTTCAAGAACAAGGTGTCTGTCCACTTCATGGCATTCAAAAGCCATCTGGTCTCTTAAAGCCAGGGGCAAAATGCAGACTGTCATAGCTGCAGCCACCCAAGACAAGAAAAGCTCTTTGATGCCCAGCACTATCCACATAGCTAACTCTGCCATCAAAGCAGCCAGCCAAATTGGACTATATTTACATCCAAAAGGCAATAAAGAAAGCAATCTGTTAAGAACGGCAGTTTTTGCAGTTAGGATTAAGTTTGCCCGAAGGCAATGGAAAGTCTCCAGCTGGCTCGGGATTAGCCTTTGGTGGAAATTACTTTACACACAGCAAATGCAGCCCAGGATTAAGGCTGTTAGCACCTTCAGGCAATAACTGGGCTTTGTTTGTATAGTGGCAGAAAAATGGATTCTGGTCTTGACTGAGGTTTAAGGATGTAATAAAATCAATTAGTTAGCACTGCCCACCCTTTGGAAGGAAATCGAAACACATGGGAAAGTTTCACCAGACAGAAAACTTCCTGCCTCTTCCCACCCCTTAAAGGTGAAAGCAAAGGTTATTCTGCATTTTGTTCAAGCCAAGCAGGTCACTGGAAGGACAAATAGTCGAATCCTTAGCCCCAGGTGGGCAGGAATACCATGTCTGTTTTGGCCCCAAATGCTCCTGGCCTCAGCTGAAAGAGCAGAGCCAGCACATCCCAAGAAGCCTCCTAGCAGCTGAGAATGCACCCGGGAGGGGGAATGGGCTGCCTTGCACCTCCAGGCCATCCCTGGAAATAACCCACCCATCAATCATCCCCTCCCAAGCCAGGCCATACAAGGTAGGCAAGGTAGCAAGAGCCACATGGACAGGGGCCAGCACAAAAGGGGCCAGGCATGGGCAATGGGACTGTCAGGGACAGCTCCTGGGCAAGGACTGGGGCTTGATCCACCCAGCACCACTCAGCCACTCTTTCCCAGCAGGAGCCACTGCAAACCCCTGCATGGACATTTTAATAGACATACATATCATATTAAGAGAGATGGGTATTATATATAATGCATCTAGTAAATATATAAACATATACATATTCTTCTCTCTAATGCAGAAACAGAGTAGCAGGACTCCAGCACTGCTGCAGGTTCATAGCAAAATCCCAAGTCCCTGTCCCAAAATGTACCCTTTATCCTTGTCTGCAGGGTGGCACGAGCTGTCTGATCCCTGCAAGGGGTTTTCTAGGGATAACAAAGCTGAGACACGGAACAAAAAACCAATGACTGTGCTCAGTTTGCATCCCCTGCCTTTCCTTGGACTTAGAATCATCAAGGCAGGAACAGAACAAGATCATCCAGCCCAACCATGCATCCAGCAATACCATTGTAACCCCTAAACCACTCAAGCAGGTGCCTCTTGAACATCTCTTGGGGATTCACCACCTCCCTGAGTCTTGTCCCTCTGAGGGATGGCTGCCTGCTCTGTCAATCCCCTACAGCCTCCCTGGAGCTCCCCCTCAACAGCAACACAGCTCCCACACAAACTGCTGGCAGAGCCTCCTGTGCTGGTGTCCCTCCTGCCCGTGTAGGATATCCACCACCTGACAGCAAGGAGTGATCTGAGAAATAGAAATAAGCTTCCCACTCCCACAGAAAATGAGAAAATTGCGAGAGAAATTCCCTGTGTGTGGAGGGGCAGGAGGAGGGGGTTAAATTCAGAGTGGTGATGGGATGCTCCCCATATTCATGACTTCACTTTGCTAGCCTGACCACACAAAACTCACAATTTTCTTCTTTTCTGTGGGAAGGGACAGTTTTCCATGGTCACATTTTTTTCCCCCACGTCTCCCTCTAGACCTACAGCCCTGTTCATCCACCAGAAGCTCCCTGATGGTCTGCCCTTCATACCTCCTGCTTCAGCCATCCCTTTCTCCAGGTGACAGGGAAGGAAGGTCAGCACTTCCCTCCTGCTGCTGGAGGGAACTTTCCCTGAGTGCCACAATTTCCAGCCCCAAATCTTGGTTTGGAAGGATCTATTCTCCCACTACTAATCCTTGAGAGTTCAAGGCACCCAAACCTCTATGGGTGACATGAGATTTGTGAGATGCCCAACTAAAGCTCGGAACTAGAAGTGCCTTTTCCTTAAGATCCTCTGTCAGATCCCAGACCCTGTGGTCCCCAACCCTCTCCTGGTGCTCCTCCATTCAAACCTTCTGCAGTGTTGCCCCCAGCAGCATCCCTTGCCAGGATCCCACTTACCGGGGAGGAGTGGAGAGAAGCACCAAGCTCCTGTCGGAGGGGACGGGCAGGCTGGGATCTGCGAGCGTCCCGAGGGGATGCAGCTCTCAACTTATAGTGACATTTGATCGTCTGCAAGAGCCGATTGGCCCCGGGCTCCCTGTGCTGGGCAGGGAAGGGAGCAGGGATGGGCGGGAGGGGATGAGATGGAGGGGGAAGCAAGGGAAGGGGAAAAAAAAAGGTCATGCCATGTATAGGAGCAGCTGGAGGAATTGCACAGATGATGCTAAGATGGGAGGGACATGTTTGGGAAAAAAAAACCTCCAGGGCTTGTGTTTCTATATTTACAACCAGGCAGGGCTCAAAGAGGGGTATCTGAGGCAAAGGCACCTCAGAAACAAATTGGGGGGCCCCCATAGCTCTGTGGTACATGATCACTGCTAAAAAACTGGCTGTGGCACCCTAGATCTCACAATCTCAACACACAGCAGCAACCTCCACTCTCCTCTCTGGGCAGGGGCTCTTCCCAGCTGCCCCTCCAATGCAAAAAGTTTTGGCTGTGCTGCAGGGTAAGAGCTTTAGGAAGGCCTGTGGATCTTCCACAAGCAAGGCTCTTGGAAACCAGTAGTCACAGGCATGTAAGAAGGCAGAGGCACTTGGCACATGTGATGCCTTAAGTACATCTGTGTGCAAGTTCAGCGTGGCACACACCCACCTCTCACTGACACTGCTGGGGCTGTGTCACAGCAGGGCTTGAGGGGACCTGGAATGAAGAGCAAGGGAGCAGGAACACAGCAAAAGAGCTCGTAAGCCTTTCCAGCATGACATGAAAGCATTATTTAAGTGAGGGCTTCTTAGGGAGGGCAACCCCAGGTGGCTGGAGCGGTTTTGCTGCCAGAGCACTCTCCACAGTTGCACGACTGTTCCAGCAGAGGATTGCAGTGCCTCGCACAACCCTGTGGTTCCCGGTTTCCATTTCACTGACCATCCCAGGCTTCAGCTTCCCTTGGCAGGGCTCCCCAGCAGCACAGCAGCGTGTGCCCGGCCGGCACCCCCTTCCCCCCGCCTGCAGCAGCTCAGCAGCTCTGGGGCAGGCGGGATTCTTGGCTCAGGTCACAGACTGATCCCTGCCCACTCTTTCCCTGCTGCTTGCAAGAAAGGGTCCCCATCTGAGGATGTAGAGACGAGCTTTTAACGCCGTGGAGTGGGAGCACAGTGCTGCAGCCTCCCAGTCACCAGGTAATATGCATGAGCTAAAATCTCCTGTCCAGCTTGCCTTTCCCGGCTGTCCTGCAGCTTATCCCCTCCCTTCCCTCCTGCAACCCACCTCCAGCCAATGCTTTTGTTCTTTGTCAGGTGGGAGGGGGACAGTGCATCCATGCTCAGAGCCCTGGCACCATGTGGGAGGCTGCTGGCTGGGGTGGGGAGATGGGTGGGCACCCTGTGCTGTGAGGAGAGCAGCAGCTGCATGGGAACACATGGCCAGAGCTGGTATCATCACCTCCACTCCCCCTCCAGCTCTGCCCAAAGCACTAACACAGCAGAGTGCCTTTCACACTGTGCTTTCGGAGCCACCCAGCAGTTTTGCTCTTCCACTGGCTCCTTTCCCTCAGGCTCTCCACCAGCTGGGCTCACCTCCAAGAAATACCATATTTGCCCAAAGTGGCAGCAGAGTGGGGATGCATGGGAGGAGAGGCTCCCAGCTGTTTCTCTTGTCATGTCTGTGATGGGCCCATTTTGGCAACAGCCTTCACCAGCCCCCTGTGCCCTCCTGCCAGCTATAGACTGTCCCTGCTGCAATGGGTGCCACAACTCAGCCCTGCCACCAGATCCATCAGCTCAAAAGAAAGCACATTGTGGTGGGTGTGTGTGTGCATGTGGAGCCTGGGCTTACTGCAGGGTGCTCCCCAGCAGATGTGGACCTGAACTCTGCCCTGGGCCCATCTGCTGCTAGCCATTTGGCAGGAGCAGCACGAGCATCTTGCAGGGATGGGTGCACAGCCTCCACCAGAGAGGTGCTGCTTGTGTGCACTGGCAGGGGAGTGCTCACATCACTCAGATTTCACTCTCAGCATCTTGACAAACGTGAGGTTGCTACAAGCAATGGGAAGGACAGGTAGTCAGACATCTCTGCTGCAGCTCCATTTTCAAATAGTGAGAACCAAGCATTGCTGCCTGCAGAATCCACTCAGCTCCTGAACAAGTAAAGTGACTGCTCCTGACAACATCCATCTTTAGATCACATGTCATGTTCATGCTCTGTCTTCCCCATCACCAAACCCTGGGAGCATGGCCTTTCTGCTTGGTACTGTCCCAAAGGACATCTGCATCCTATGGACTGCCTCTGCCAAAACACTCATGACCATGTCATGCACCTTATTTCCAGTCCCAGCATGATCTGAACCCCTCTTCCCATGGGACTGAGGGTTCCTTCTCCATCCCTCAGTAAAAAAAAGCTTTGTCTGATGCACATATCTTACATCAGCTCTGCTGTCACCTGGTTCACAACCAAGGCTCATTCCTCATAGCCCAGTTTTTTATTGTCCTTTCTTTGTAGGTCTCTATATTCAGTTTAGGATGTAACTGCAGGCCTCTCCAACATTTGTTTCATACCTTAGCCACACACTCTACTTCTCACACATTCTCTATCAAGTCATTATTTCACCTCTTGATTCCTGCACATGGCAGTTTCATTCACAACCTGCCACATTTTCCTCATCAGCTTTGTCTCCTGATACTTTAGATGCTCCTGCTCTAGGATATACGATTTTTGCTGTCTTGACATCATCTGCTCTCCCTGCACCAGCAGCAAGGTGACTGGGGCTCTCCTTAGAGCTGCCACAGCACAGCCACATCAGCCTAGAGAGCGAGCAAACACCAAGTACCTCACTCCCTGCTGATCACAGAGACCAGATGAGGGAGAGACAATCCCAGCTGTGCCTGCACAGCTACCAAAGCTACCCAATTTCCTTTGGGTGAGGGTGCAGCAAGCACCTGCCATGGGAGGAGCCCCTCTCTCCCACCAGCTGCCAGGTTAGGAGTCAGCACCAAGACAAAGAGCACATGTGAGGTCACAGACACAAACCAGGGTCTCAAACCACAAGAAGTCCCTCTGCCAGCTGACCTCAAGCCAGAGCCTGGCATGCTTTTACTATGACAGCATCTCCACCTGGGAGAGGATACAGCAAACCAGAGCCCCTCCTTGAACAGAAACTAGAGGCTGGAGCAGAGATCTAGACAAGTTTCCATAGGTAGCCTGGCCCACATTTCTTCTTGGCAGGTAGGAACACTCAGACTGACTATTTGAGATGGGCCACATGAAGTTATTGTGTTGCCAGGCCACTTGCAGGGAAGCTGTAATCAGCTCTTCTCATCTTTTCTGGCTTTTGGTTGACCTACTGCAGCAGCCAGTGCACTCAGGGGAGATGCTTTTACAATGCACACACATTGGCCCAGATAATTTTACAAACTGCATAAAGATGGGCACCTTGGTCAAAGGCCTGTGTGTGTTTTGTTTGGGTATGGTTTTTGGGTTTTTTTTTTTTCAAATATCCTTTCCCTGTGCTCACTGCCCACCAGTCAGCAGGCAGCATTTTCATGGATCATTGCCTCCATGGCTGGTTAATATTCAGTCAGCGAGCTGAAATAACACTGGAAAAGTTCATCTGAAAACCTCTACAGCCCTGGAAGTCTGGAATCCTACATGTTCATTAAAGACTACAGAGTTTGTAAATAAAATCAGCTACATCCTTCCCTATAAAATTGGTACTCTTACAGCCCAGGAGAGATCCAGTTTCTGAGATAAAGCAATACCTATCCCTATCTACCCATTACTCTCCAACACTGAACAAACAGATATATTTCCAAAGCAGACTTTGCTTTAGCCCTCAATTGAGCCAGAGGAGCTCCTGAGGTCCTTCCCCACCCAGACTTGCCCAAGACTCTGCACTTACACCTTCATGGTAGAGCTACAGAGGAACTTTCACTGACACCTTCTGCCATTCAAAAATGGTTAAGTTATCCAAGGTGGATTTAGCTATGAGGAAAAATGTGTTTTACTTGAGATCACATCTGAATGATTCTTTATACCTCCCTCCTCTCAAAAGTCATGTTTGAATGATTTCAAAGCAACATTTTTTACTCTTTTGCATGATACAGAGACTTTGGGTTTGGCATGTTTGTCTGCTTCTACAAATATCAGCCTTGAAATAATTGAAGGTATCCAGAAAAATGTATTAAGCTGACTGGGAGAGCATGGGGATGTGTTTTTTCTGTTTTATGATGTTCAGTTATAAACCTTTTACCATGATTTAGAGCAGAGGGGAAATGGGAATCACAAAGCCATTTGAGAAGGCAAAATAAGTTTTATACAGTTCCCCTACGCCCTTTCTTCTCTTTATCCCACCCCAGAGAAAGGGATTCTGCAGGGAGGTTTATTCAGCAGTTCAAGGTTAGAGTAGATGCCCTGTGTTCATTGAGCACTCTTTCCAAGTTAATTGAAGTAGCTGTCAATAAAAAGGCAGATCAGATAGTGGCTAAGTAAGTACATGCAGAGAAAGGACAGAATATAAATACATATATATATAATTATTTTCTGTTCCTGGGCAAAATCTAATGACCTGTTTTATGCAGCCAGTCAAGAAGAGATCAAAATTACCTTCAACTTTACAACCAGCTCCCCTGAGCACCAGCAGATCACTGTAATTTTACTGGTGATGAAGGGATCCTGGGGAATCTGAAACAGCCCCAAGGGGCTGAGCAAAAACCATTTTTCTCCCTGGCTCCTCTAATACCATCTACTTGGCACTTGGGCTCAGGCTCTGTCCTTGGTTGCCTCTCCTTTCCCCAGAAGTGACCTGGTGCAGTGTTTGCCATGCAGTGATGCACCTCTTGCAGCAGTCATTCAGATAACAAGGAGAGCAGTTGCCAAGCTGTGGGCTCACCTACCTGAATCTTGGAAGGTGGCTGGGGAACTTCAGTGTGCCAACACCTTCTCCTGGCTGTGGCTTCATGGAATCATAGAAGTTCAGAGGCAGTAGAAGGAGAATAAAAGGCAACAAAAAAGCCTCCTCCTATTGATGACCATATTACTGATGTACACCTCCATTCAGCTTCCTGGTACTGCTGTTCTCCTCCTTGCTTCTGGTGGGAGGGAATCAGCCAACATTTCCATAGAGGTCTCTAGTGTGTCATCCCTTTTGTGAAACTTGGTTGGTAGAAATATCTGCCTGTCTTATCCCCTCTTAGCCTGCAAGAACAGAAACTCTACATCTTTGATAAGAAACAAGAAGGGATCTGAACACTCCCTCCTTCAGTGTGTGCAAACACAAGCCAGCCCTTTGCATCATTCTTACAGTGCAAGCTGCAAATACATGCATTAGGCTGGTGTGGTTAGAGCAGGGTATAATGTGTCCTTGGGCATTTCTAAAATCTGTTAAAATATTCTTACTCAAGATATGGGGTTTCTTAAGTTTTCAGTTGGGTTGTTATTGCCTGTTTGTTTTTTGTTTCTTTTTCCCAGCAACATCTTCAGTGTTGGGGACACATAAAGTCACTAGCACTGCTAGAAGACAAGGGCATTTTTGAGACATTGAAGTTGTCAGTCAAAAAGGAATTAATTGCATTAGGATATTTGTATGAAGGACCGAGCACCTATCCTAGATCCTTCCAGAGGTGTGCATTGCAATAAGGAGCAGCGTGATCTCACCAGTTATCAGGGAGGCAGAGGGGAAGAAAGCAAATGGAGAGCTCACCTCTGACACCCGCCCCAAAGCACCAGCACATACCTCCCTTCCCTCAAGAACCAGCCTCATCAGGTGGGCCAGACCCCAATGGATGAAGGAAGAGCTCCATGGCAGAGTAACTCAGATTAGAGAGGAGTCAATGAGCAACAAGGCTTGGCAGGGAGAAGCAGAAGGAATTTGCCTCCAGAGCTGGATTTGTGGCATAGCTTACCAGCATCTCAAAAGCCATATGAGACAGGCCAAGCTTAGCTTGGGCATGAAACTGATTTGTAGACCTCCAGGAAACTGCTCTCATGTGCCTCCATTCCTGGGAGCATGTTTAACCCCCCAGCTGCCATGGCATTCACACAAAGGCTCCTGTGAAAAAGCAGAACCTGGGAAGTCAGCTGATAAAGGGGATGAAATGCCACAAGGCCAAGAAGCAGTAATACCTGCATGGTGCCTGGGCAGCTCACAGGCTGCCCAGGACAATGGCCAGCATTGGTGCCATCCTTGCCAGCTCACTTCAGCAGTCCTAGCTGAGATAGCAATAAACCCCTCAACCAAAACTCACCAAACTAATCAACTCCAAACCCCTTCTACTCCCAGTGCAGCATTTTCTCCACTTGCATCCTCTGCACATAGCATGCCCCTCACCAGGAACAAGACAGAGCCAGAGTTTGCTCTCTTCCTTTCTTGGGAAGGTAACAATCAACGCACAGCTCAACATTTGCATTTTGCAACCCTGACTTTTGCAAAACAGTAAATCTTACCAGCCAACTTGAAAAGCCTCCAACTGGTTTCATTGCCTGGAGCTGCTCTGCTCAAATAGCTGTCCTGGCACCACCACCATCCTCTGCCCTTCACCTCTCCAGTACTTAAGATGCTGAACTTTGCAGAGCCAAAGTTGGGAGCACGCAATGGTGTTACTTGATAGCCCCTCTTCACACTAATTTTAGGTGGTGGAACTTTTCATGCTTTTAAAAAGTCCCTTTATTTATTTTTGAGAAACCTCTTGTGCTTAGTGGCTACCATAATCACTTTTCTTTCTGATGTTTTGAACTTACCTGCAGGGCTCTAGAAGTCCCAAGCAACCAGCACCTGACATGATCTCAGAGGAACAAGCTCCTGTTAATTTTGTAAACCGAACTGAGTAACATGATGCTCCCAACATGCAAATGATTTCAGATGGAAACAAATTACACATCAGTAAGTAATGCATTTCTTTTGGGGGTTTATTCAGTTAATATTGATTTCTGGTTTTTGTGGTAGACTGTTCCTCCATCACTCATTTGTTTGCTCTGGGACATGTCCCTACTGCACCTGCTTTAGGCAAGCAAGGCACAATCCCTGTGGGATTCAGGAGATCCTGCTTGGACATCCCAGATATAGGTGAGGTATCACTCCAAATATAATAAATAGGTTTGGCCATTCAAGATATGGGCTGGGTCTTATCCTCACACTATTTACCCCTAAAAGGATGAGACAGGCTGACAGTGAGGATGATGACTGAGCAGCAGGATGAGTCAGGACCAATGCCTGGAGCTGCTGGTTTGTGCCCCCAGAGGAGGTGAGCAAGGCAGGAGACCAGTGAAGGTGCTCACAGCCACTCCACAACCTTGGGGAAGACCCACCTACTCAACCAAGCACCTCATTGAATAATGACACTTGGAATTTGCTGCTTTCATGCTTTAAAACCCTCACTTGTATAAATCCCAGTGGTATCTCCCCTTTACTTTTCCTCAACCTTACCCCATTCTTCCCATCATTCTCATCAGTCCCAAGTCCATGAGGCTTTTTTCTATTTATTTAATGCCTGTCTTTAGCACTGCTAAGCCACTGTTTCTAAGAGTTATCAGGAAGAGATGAAGCACATTTCTGAAAATGCAATTTTTCTCAATGCAATTTCCCTGGAATTTGTCTCAACATCAGGATCCTTGGAATGGCTCCATTTCTAAAGTAAATCCTTGCTCCAACTGCACTTTTGTCAATGTGAAATACATTTTTTTCTCTTAACCTGCTCATATACAGATATATATATATATATATATATATATATATATATATAAAATGCAGCATCAGGGAAAGTGTCTTGAGCTGGCAAGGAGTTACCAACAGACCAACCTCAGAACCTTGTTCAGCAGTATATCAGCTGCCATCTCAGTATTTATAGCCACCCTGCTCTTTGAGCTTGTTTATTTTCCTTCCCAAAGGTGGTGGTGGCAGGAGGCAAAGCTCTGACATTCAGGCTCAGGTGTCCCCAAGGCTGACCTTTCCTTCAAAGAGCAGAAGCTGCAGACACATTTCAAGAAACAAAGTCATTTGGAAACTCTAGACTCTTGTATCCACACCAGAGGCCCAGTGCAGAGCTTCAAGGGTTGGGCAGATCTGTTAATTAGCATGCACACACATACATTAGTATAGATGTAAAAATGAGCCTGTAATTATTTTATACCTAGAAAGAGAAACAGATGAAGTCCAGCCCCCAGTCTCAAGGCAGAGCAAGGGCTACATAAAGACATAACGCTCAAAACAGACTTGAGTTTCCAATATTTAAGTTTCCCCCAATTTTAGATAATGCTGTTTTATAGCATTGCAATAGTCACAGACCACACTTTTCAATCCCAGCTTGCATACATCCACATAGAACTCATCTGTTAAACCTTGTTGGGAAAAAAGCAGCCCTGAAGCCTGCCACAGTAAGACAAGCAGCACATTTCAGTATCACTGGAGCCCCCCCAGATTTATTTCAGAGCCAATGCTGCCAAAATGATGCTCCCCTTCTGCAAAATCTAGGCAAGATGGGTAAAGAAGAAATTGCAGTGAAACAACACATCAAGGTATGCCCCTAGTTTAGAGTATCAAGAGCCCACACAGGGGTACCCAGTCTCTCTGTTTGGGCACTGCCAACCTGCCATGGGGATGGTAATTTGGGGAAGCATGGCAGCACAGGGGATGCAGGGACCAGGAAAGCATCACTGCTCCTCCAGGCTAAGACTAATCTTAAGACTCACTCAGTGTGACAGTTTGTCCTTGCTCAAAATGCAGCAGTCTCAGAAGACAGAACTAAGGTCTCATAGCAAAAGCCTCTGCGATGCCAGTGCTGCAAAAACCACAATACTGTGAAAAATGAACAGAGGAAAGATAGGAAGCAGCCAGCTCCTGACCAACACCAGAGCAGGAACTGCTCCAGAATGGCACCAGTCTGCTCTCCTTCACTCACAAAATCAGCCACAGGTCCCTACTGAGGGAAAAGATGAGCCTCCATGCCCTCATCCCCTCCTAGAATTGCCCAAAATGCATATCTAGCTTATCTGGGCTGCAGCATTCCTGTTTTTCTTTTTGGGGAGGTAGGGGAAGGTTTCACCATTCTGCTAACTCCACTGCCAGTCCCACCACCATGAGCACACCATGTTGTTTTGGGAAGAGAAACAGCACATGGTCCAGTTAATTTAGCTGTGGAAACATTTCCCCTGGCAGATACAAGCACCTCATAAAGAGCTGCACACATTTGCTGTGAGCCAGTTCTCTCCCTGGTTCCTGACCACCACTAGAGAGCTCTGGTCTCCCATAACCTGCTCACTTCTCTGCTGTCACCACAACCTGAATTACAAGCAGCTGTTTATTGAAACTACATCTAGGTCCCTGAGGGCTTTAAGTGGAGAAAATATACTCTGCAAATTAACCCTCCTTAGAGAAGGAATCTCACACAAACAACCTTTGGGGCCTTCTCTGCCCTCTCCAAACTGGCAGGGCACAGGAATAGTAACTGGAGAAGTTTTCAGCCATTGTTTCCACCAGCCAGCTACAGAACTGTGGTGAAAAATTGGTGCAACCAGTTTTCACACATACAAACTAGTGTTATTTTCACCTCAAGCCAGAGCATCTCTATGCACCACACTGCTACTGCTCCAGCCTCACTTTAAAATCCCAGCACAGCAGAGGCAAGGCTGAAGGGAGGAAAATGGGGCCATGCTGCTCAGTGCTTTGAAGAACACAGAGCTCCTTGAATTCCTACCTCTCAGAACTGAAGGAGAGGATGGAGAGAACAAGGGACCAATCAGTAGAAAGATAAGAGAAAGACATTATATTGGAATTTTCTCTCTCTTTACCTACACCTTCCTAAAGTGTTAGGATAGCAGAAACCCTTAATTGTCTCTACACCAGAAAAGTGTTATTACTTGGAAGGTCACCCCCATAAAAAGGTGGATGGTTCCAGATAGAGCCATCAGCTCATTAGTGTGCTGGGTTCCAGTACAGACAGCTATACTGACCTTATCAAAGCTGGATTAGCAGGACACAGAGGAAATTTTAAATTTTTTTTTTTATAGCTGACATCACCAGTGATTGTGATTGAAGTCTGATGTTTCTCTGGTCTGTTACCTGGGGAGCTAAGCTCTGTGCTTCTCCTGGCTGATCACACTCCCCAGGAAGTCTCTGCAGGCTGATCCATTGCTCACCCAAGCACTACTGCTTCCCCTTTTAGAGGCAATTATTCCCAATGAAAAATGCAGCAAAATAACATGGATCTAAATGGGGCAGGCTCACAGAAAGCCTCTTCCTGCATGTCAGGCTCCTTTTCTTCTTGTCACTCAGACTGATGCTTCTTCCCCTCCACCTTACATTCAAGCATAGAGTTTCAAGGTCTTGGAAAACAGCCCTGCTGCAGACTCCTATATGAACAAAATTCTCAGAGTTGCCACCATTACAACATCTTCAAATTTTATTAAATGCTTATCAAAAACAAAGAAAATCCATGGGGCAGAAAGTTTTAAGCAGAAAGCACACTGATGCAAGAAGAAAAACAAGCTGCCCTCCTTCCAGGAGGGTAGAAACAAGTTGCAAAATTATGTTGACATGGTAAGAAGGTAGGAATGAGATTAAAGAGGGGATGGGGGACATGTTAACACCATGAAGTATGAAGGCATGGGAGAGTTCAGAAACAACCCTAGAAGCTCATTTGCAGACCTCAGGGCCAAGGCCAGAAATGCCACTCCTGAGGCACTAAGTTCCTCAAGGTCACAGCAAGCCTTGGTCTCCACAAACAATTCACTAGGATGCCATTTCACCAAGATCCCTTCCAGCAGCAGCCATTTCCCAGATATCCTGCACAGCTTCAGGAACAGAGCTCACAAGTTAGCAAGGTGCCACCACATCTAACCTTTAGAAGTGTTTCACACTCTGGCACTGGAGCCCACAGGTTAGAGAATAAGCAAATCACTTTCCCAGGGAAGGGAGATAACACCAGTGGTCAGTGCTCCTCACCTGGGAAAGGACATCTCCAATCCATTTTAGACAGAGGAAGGCAGCAGCTGTTTGAAATAAAGCTGCTATTGCCCTGCTGAGGCAGAAAAGTGGCAGGAACATTTTGGCATGAGTACATAACTGAATAATGAATGATCTGGGAACTAAAGGAAAAAGAGGACTAAGTTGAATGTAATTTTTGTATGCAGAGACCTGCAGATGGGAGTCCCTCAAAGCAGATGATCTAGAGGGACAGAGGCTGCATCATAAACAGGGGAAGACTTCACCCACAGCTGGCACCAACAGAGTGACAAGTGGTCCTTGCACTTGCATCACATTCTCCTTGCAGTCTTTTTACACTCAGAACCTGCCCTCCTTTCAAACACCTATTCTTCACCAGATTTCTGTTGAGTTCCCTTCTCTGCCACCACCCAGCCACCAAGGGCCACAAAAGGAGAAATTCTTAATCACATAACAAAAGCCTTGCCTGCTCAGCAGGGCAGCAGATCCCTCTCTTCCAACACTTAGGGAGAGGGAACAGAGCCTCTCACCTCCATAGCAGAGATAGATTAAAAAAAAAAAAAAAAAAATAGGAAAAAAAAGCCAAAGAGTCACAAAGAAAGTTAAAACAGGGATGAGTTTTGTCAGCTGATCTAGCTCCCTTCATCCATCTGGAGGCAGTGTGGGGTATTGTTCAAACCCCAAGAGGAGTCAGGCTGTACCCAAAGCAGACTGACAGCAGTCAGGAGAAGAGAAACATCCTTCAATTATCTTCTGTGGAGCAGAGGAAATAGTGGCATGGAGGGTTGCATTCAGTCAGGACCAAGCTGAGCTGCAAGACAAGAAAACACAGTGTTATTGACACCATTTGGCCTCTCATGAGCAATATCCTGGGCTATACAGAAACTGTCTCCTCTAGCAATTACAGGTGGGTTTCTCCCATCCATTTTCACAAAGCCCTGGGAATCAGCCCACCCAAAAGGCTTTAGCATAAGGAAACCTTGCTGGGAATGCCCATGTTCATGGCAAAGATGCTGCACGCCCAGCAGAGGCCATGGCTGCACTCCTGCCACACTGTCTCCCACCCCCAGGAGGAGATTCCCAGGCTTCCTCCCAAGCCCAAGAAAGCCACTAAAGCAGAGAGTGTCCCCCTAGCCCCTGACAGTCACAGCTCTGTTTGGGACCATCTGCAGCAGTGTTGGGTTCCTGCAGCTCTCCATCTGCTCCATGCACAACAGCTGGTGCAGCCAAGGGACTCCAGCACACAAATGACTTTTCCATCACTTGATAAATGACTCCTGGATGCTGACACTCTCCCCACTATTCCTGATTTGGGGCTGATTGCAAATGGAGCCAAGTCAGGAGAACAGTTGGGGTCCAAGAGTGGGTGAGAGTCCATTCACCCATGGGAACCCAACCAGCAGCAGGGAAGCTTAACCCTTTGAAAGCCTCTTGACTTCCAGGTTATTCAATTCCTTCTAGCTTATCACAAATCCACACAAGCTTTTCAGGCAGTGCTTCCCTTATTGTCCCCAGGTTTTCAGCTCCAGCCTTTCCACTGGCAATAGAGCAAATCTGTCTGTCCCTTTACTTTTGTTTCATTAGATGGCAAGGGGAAAGACAAATCTTTCTTGATGAGAATTTCCCCTGAGCACAGAAAGCTCTGAAGGAGACTCAAAACAAAGCCAGGCATGACAGGGAAGACAAATAAATTAACAGCTGATTTCCTTTTGCTGTCTCCTAACATCTTACTGCTTCATTAGTCAAGCTCACAGATTCCAATACAGTCACATGCCATGGAAGTTACCACTCATAAGGACTCCAAGACCCACAGCACAGCAGGTTTCAAGTCAGATGGGATGCTGGGATAGCAGCAAGAGTGATTTTAAGAGCACAGACTTTTGTAAGAGACAACAAATCTTGAGGTTATACAGCATGAAGCAGCCTCTGACTTTGGGAGCAGAGGGATTTTCCTGGTGTGTGCATACTAAACTTTCAACTCTGGGAGCCCCCATGCCCTCCTCAGTAGCATCTGGTGGTTTACAGCAAATCCCAGGCAAGATCCTTCCCTGACTCATGCGGAGCTGCATTTTTCTGGAGTGCAGCAGCCCATAGGACAAGGAAAACACTCCAAGAGCTGATCAGTAGCTGGGAAGTTCACTGCCCTGCCTCTTTAGTATTCCCTACACAAGCCTGAAGCAGGTGAACCTTATAAATCTGGTTTACCAGTGCTGCTGGACCATAGCTCATTGTGCAGTACAGGCTGTCCATGGGACCATATTAAACAGGAACAGATTAAGTCATTCCACAATAAATCCTACCATGAAGTATTTGCTCACCCTTCAGCAGACTTTAAAAAAAAGGCACAAAAAACCCCACAAGTAATTACCAATTCCTACACAAACAGAGCCAGAGTAGTGTCACACAAAAGTACCTACATAAACTCCAACTGAGACATTTTGAGACTCAGAAGAACCTAAAATACCCATGAGGCTGGGGAAGAAAGCAGGTATATGAGAAAGGAATGGGCTCTCAGCCTTTTTTTGGAACAGTGCAGACTTGCCTCTAAGAGTAGCTCCTGGAACAAAGCAAATCCTAATGACAGCCCTGTGCCTAAGGAATGAAGCTGGTAAGACACTGGGAATGTCCAACAGTTGTCAACCCCAGCTGACACAAATCCCCTCCAAGCCCCCTCACAGAAAACAGCAGGTCTCTCATGCCTACAGCTAAAGTAAATCACAGAATGATGGAATAGCTTGAATGGGACCTTTAAAGGTCATCTAATCCAACACCCATGCAATGAACAGGGACATCTGCAACTAAATCAGGCTGCCCAGACCTCCCTCCAGCCTGACCTGGAATGTTCCCCAGGGATAGGGCTCTCTGGGAAACCTGTTCCAGTGTTTCACCACCCTCATCATTAAAAAAAAACCCCAAGAACTTCTTCCTTATATCTATAGTCTGAATCTACTCTCTCAGTTTAAAAGCTTTACCCTTTGTCCTATTGCAACATGCCCTACTAAAATGCCTGTCCCCATCCCTTTTATGAGCCACATTTACATTTTAAAAGGCCACAATGAAGCCTCCCCAGAGCCTTCTCTTCTCCAGGATGAACAACCCTAACTCTTGCAAGCCTGTCCTCACAGAGGTATTCAAACCCTCTGATAGTTTGTGGTCCTCCTCAGGACTTGCTGCAACAGATCCATGTCTTTCCAGTACTGAATGCAGCATTTGCTAGACACTGCCTATACCCTGCCCACCACAGCCTCTGCAGGGCAGCTCATCCACCTTGACGCTTTTGAGCTCAACATGCCACCTCTTCAGTGCTTTTATTTGCTGCTGCCTTTAAAAAAAAAAAAAAAAGGCATCCTTCTCCCCCATCCCCAACCAGTTTTGGCAGGCACACCACCTGCTTGCTGGGTATGGAGCTCCTTCCCAGCCTAGTGCTGACAGCAGCACTGCAAGCCCAAAGCCAGCACTGGGCACTCAAGCACAAATAGCTGTTCTGCACTTTCCAGAGTTTTATTCGGGATAGTTTTCCCTCACAGTAGATATCACTTTACACACCCACAGTAACCAGAGCAGGCTGGGAGCCACCCAGCACACAAAATAAATAGCCCCCCTGGGCATGCCTGACATCACCCTGCCCTCCTCTTCCTTGTTTCAGGATGCTCAGTTGCATCCAGCACCAGGGATTAAGGGGCTCAGTGATTTATGCCTCATTTCATAGCAAAACTCAGCAACTCTGTGCTGAGCAAGAGCCAGGATAGAGTCAGATTTCCTTCCTGAGGCTGCCAAAGAGTCACTGCAGGTCAGAGGCTGTTTGGTGCTCCCCAGCTTGCTCAGGAAGAGAAAGGAGATAACTGAGGCTAGTTTTATCTTGGAATCCCCAAAACAGACCCTTAGCTCCACTGTGCTCACCTGACCAGTGGTCAGTGAGCCCACCGAGCAGCACTCACCAGAAAGGAGGCTGTGATGAGCAAGAGCAGGAAAAGCAGCCAGGAATTTGTGCAGAACAGCCCAGCACTGGCCAAAGGGCTGCAATTGCCATTGGAGATCAGACCTGACACAGCACAAGCCACTTCTGCTTCATTCAAGAATGAGTGACAAAGGCAAGACAGGGGCAAAGCTTCCCAAGGAGAAAGAGAAAACTTGGTTTTATCCTGGAGGAAAATGTTGTCCCTGTGCTTCTTCAGCAAGATCAGCCAGAGTCAGTGCTGTGTCAAAGCACTTCCTCACTGATAAACAGAGCTTCTGAGAAGCCCTGTATTTCACAGGGTGTTTTCATGCCAGCTGAAACAAATCAAGGCCAGTGCTTTGATTCAAGTGACACATGTAGTTTATGGCTGTTCTGCTGTATGTAACATCATATCACAGAGTTAATAACTGAAATTTGGAAAGCCATTAAACATCCCTGCTTTTTGCTTCTGGAGAGGTTTCAAAGCTTCAAAGTTTCAACCCCACTTTGTTTCCCTTGACGTTTCCTTCCAAGTCCCACTAGGACTTGCCAAGACACGAATGCCTGGGGTGCCCAGGAGCTCTCACCGTGCTAATGCCAGGAGCAGAAGGGCTCCAGGTTTGGCACACAGGATGTCTCTTGCCCTGCCACACCCACCCTCAACACCAGCTGAGGTTACCTCAGAACGACAAAACAAAGAGCGATGCTCTTCTCCCACAATGTTGACTCCATATTCAGCTTTTAGAGAGGAAGAGGAGGACTTGCGAATAAATATTTCCGAATCCAGCCCAGGGCTAAGCCCACACCAATTCTAAACTCGGTCTTTTCTTGCAGGAAATGACAATGCTGATAACAGTATCATCCTCCACCCAGCCTGTCTCCAACCAGCACCCCCTCTCTCCCCCTCCCACGCTGCCGAAGCCGGGGAAGGACAACCTGCGGCTGCAGCGGCTGCTGAAGAGGGCGGCCAGGAAGAACGCCATGCTGGCCTCGGAGCAGGGCAAGGCCTTCCGCTCCAGCCTCTCGCCCGTCAGCGAGGCCAGCCCCGACCAGGAGCGTGCAGAGAGCCCCGGCCCCGCGGCAGCCCCTCCCGAGCCCAGGGCAGAGCGCCCCGGCCCCGCGGCGGCCCCTCCCGAGCCCAGGGCAGAGCGCCCCGCGGCCCTGCCAGCCCAGCTCTCCGCCAGGCCCGCCCAGCCCCGCGCCCCCTCCCCGCTCCGCAAGGGAAAGCCCTTCACGCTGAAGGTCACCGAGCAGCGGCGCATCGCCGAGCACGTCAGGCTCACCGCCTGCTCGGCCATGCCCCTGCTGCACAAGCCAGGGGCTCCTGAGACTCCACAGCAGCCTGAGGGCTCCCACCTTCCCTCTCCGTCTGACCCTTCCGTGCCTGCTTTCCCCCAGCCTCCTCCTTCCAACGCAGCCAGTAAAGAACGGGCACCGGAGGTTACCTGTGTCACCAAGGTGAACACGTATTTCCACAGTGTCAAGCCACCCAGGGCTAAGACTCCCACACCAAACCCGACCCAAGGAACTGTCAGCCATGAAGACACAAGGCCTACCTCCCCAGCGCCTCAAACAAGCAGCTCTGAACCGTCTCCAGAGCAGACACCCACCTCACCTAAAGACAGCAAGGTCACTCCCCCCTCACCAAAACCTGCCCTCCTTCCTGCTGCCGAGACAAAGCCTCCTGATCAAGCTCCCAGGCCTGTTCCTACTGAGAAGCCCAGCACATCTGATGCCCACACCAATAAGCCTACAACCCATGGCAGTGACACCGAAATACCCGGCTCCAAGACGCCTCCTGAATTACCCAAGCAAGACAGAGACACCCTAAACCCATCAACATCCAGTGCTCCCTGGAGACAAGCACGCCCAGCAACAGCGACTCCAGCACAAGCTGATGGCACCGGGTCCACCTCCACAGACTCCAAGGCAAAACACATCCCTGAACAGATGACTCCCAGCTCACCCAACAGCAGCTGTCCCCCCAAGGCTGAGCCAGCACCACCATCAGTAGAAGCACCAAGACCTCCTGGAGCCAGTGCCTGGCATCGCCTCAAGAAGCACTTGATGGTGCAGCCAGAAGCAACCAACTTCCCAGAGTCCAAGCCAGAAAAGCTGGGACAGGAGGAAGGGAATAAAGAGGATGCTGCTCAAGCAGTCATCAAGCAAGACTGCACACTGGTTAAATCGAAAGCCACGAGGATGTGGGATGCCATTTTATACCAGGTGGCACTCACCAAGGAGAGGAAGCAACGAGCAGAAGAGAAGAAGCCACAGAAGGAAGAGAGCATTTTTCTTCCCCGCCGCTTGCCCATCCTCCTACACAAGCCACGCTTCGACGCACGGAAGTTGAAGGAACTGGCTGCCAAACCCATGACAAAGATCAGCACCGTGTTCGAGGTGAGCCGCTTCCGACCCAGGGGGGCCGAGGAGCACAGCAAGAGCTTCAACAGAACGGCGTCAGGATGGTCGGTCAACTGAGGCCAGGCTGCTCCACGCCTCTACAGGGGCACCAACCACCCAGTTTACAGGCAAGTGTAAGGGAAAAAAGGAAATTAAATAAAACCCCTCCAAGCCAGCAGCCCCATGCTGCAGGTTTAAGGGTTACTCTCCATACATTCAAAAGCTCAAATGCGTAACTACCATGTCCACAGGTCACAGGAAAACAAACATGCTTGTTTTTAAAAGTCAACAATCACTGGATGCAGTAAGAGAGTGAAGGCACACACTGAAGAGGACAAGCTGCCTATAGAAGATCAGTTTAGAGTAAGATAAAGGAATTGGAATTTTTTTGTTGCATTTATCTAAGAGATAGATACTAGGAACAACAGCGGTTGCAGATGAGATGAAGGAATCTGGGTTGCTCCACATCTCTAGGGGACTTAGAAAACAAACTCAAAGGGGATGAACATAATCTCTATATTCTCTACAGAAAGTCTACCCCATGCTCATTTTCTGAAAACAAAATGGAAGAGCATCCTTCCACCCAAAGCACAGAGAAGAGAGTAAGATATCCTGTTGTCACCAAGCAGCTCCTCTGCCTAGCAAAATGGGCATCATCTGACATCCTCCTAGGCCAGTCTACTAAATAATAATGCAAAGAAGAATAATTTTGTTTCAGTAATCAAGTTCTGTTATGTATTTTACCATGTTTTCTCCACAACAGCTGATGGTTAATGTTTCCACGATAGCCAACAAGACCCTGCTTTAGCATATGGGTATCCAATTTGGTATTTAACAAGGTGCTGGTTTCTGAGGGGTTCTGCTAACCACATGGAGTCTCGTTTTTAGGGCAAACATCATGACAGTTGCACACTTGCTTGTCCCTGATGTCCTAAAAAAAAGGCATTGAAAGGAAAATCCCCAACTCTGCCCACCCACAGACAACTGGGCTTTCCAGTATGACCCTTTACAACTCCACTGCCAGCAGGCTTATGAGGATGAAAGCTGGGAGATGGGTTATTTCTGTTTCACAAGGGATTTGATCACATGCTGGGGTATTCCTATACAGCTAATATAGGAGTGCTATGTTTAGTCCAAAAGGAATATAAAGAGCTGCCTACAGAGTTTTCTTTTCCATGTACAGAGGATATGGAACTGACCAACTGTTCCTCAAGCCAAACTGCAAACAGACTTAGAAACAAAACAAAGAGCCCCTTTTGCCTTTTTTTGAAGTCTTCCTGTTTTGCAGTGATGCTATAAGAGCAGTTCATTTAGCAAACCTTCAATTAAGTTTTCACTTTACCGGTCTTATCTCTATTCTGTAACCCCTTCCCTGCTTGAAACACAAAAATCAAGTAGGAAGAATAGCCCAATTATCTAAAGTGGGGATTTCTTCAAACCCCCAGTTTTCAAAGAAAAAGGTAAAAAGAGGTTGGAAATGTGTCAGTAATCACAAGTGAATCCTAGGTAAGCCTCTGCAGGAAAACTTAACATTGCTGCAAGAGAAGGCTACAGAGAAACATCCATGCAGCAGCACAAACAAAAAATCTAAAGAGTGCAGCATAAAACATGTAATGCAGATAAAGGCAACCTTACCAGAGAGTGATAAATGGCACCTTACTGCAGCACAGCCAGATGGATGCCTCTGCACAAAGGTCTGTATGCACAAGAGCCACAGCACTAGCATGAGGCAGAGCACCCAACATTGATTACATTTGGGAGACTAAGCCAAGGTGGATTAAGAAGCACTTGTGCTTTAAAACAGCTTTTGTCCTGCACCAAGGACAATCACCCAAAGCAAACCAGCAACTCTCACCTCACAGGCTTTTGCACCTGCTTGGCTTCCAATCAGGCTGCATTCACACCCAGCCCCACTGCACATGGATGAAGGATGGGGAAATGCTGCTGGGGAGAGCAGTTCCCACAAGGAGACAGAGGAAGGCAGATCTAGGTACATAGATTAGCCCTTTTACCCCAAAAGCAAAGAGCAGAGGCACACAGCAAGCATGGCAAGTCCTGCAGAGAATCACAGACACCTCTGTAGGCAACATGGCTGTTCACTGAAGTCATTGTGGTGGGCTCCAGCCTGAGCTGCTGTGCTGAGGAAGAGAAGAAGAATGCTACTGGGCACAGAATTCAGAATTTGCCTATTTTTCAATGCCAAATGGCATCAGGCAGTTGCTAAGAAGCCCAAACTGACACTTGGAGAAAAAAAAAAAAACTTATTCCATACCCTGCAGCGAGGTCCTACAGCCCAGGAAGGGAGGGAGAAAAAAAAAAAAAAAGAGAAGACCAACCACACCTGTGTTTAAGCAACTAGAAAGCTGTTAAGGTGGTGTAAAGCAAGTGACAGGGGTGAGCCAGAAGGGTTTGAGAGCAAGAAGGCCATGACAGTGATCCAGCAGTAGGGAAAAAGGATGAGCATAGTTCAAGGTGGTATAGAGGAGCTGGGGAGCAGGGAGCTCACAGCATATAAAACAGACAGGTAAGAACATAAGAACAGAAATAAGCTCCTCCAGCTATCACAGCCATTTTGCTATTCACAGCAAAAAAAACTCCAATGCTTCCATGAGAACAAACTCAGAGAACAACAGTGCTGTGCCATGGCTGCTTGGAGCGCTGCATGGATCCTAGAGGACATCCTGTGATAGTGCCTTGCCTTTCAGGAAAGGATGCTGGACAAAGACCAGAGCCAAAGGCACTTTCATTTGAGCAGCTTAGAGAAACTCATGTAGGGCAAACAAAACCTGCTGACAGCCTAGCAAAACCTGTTTGCTGTAGAGAGCTGAAGCTCAGTAGGTTCTCATTTAGTACACTGAAACAGACTTTGGGAGAAAGAGGAGACTGATCAAAGGGGAGACCTTATAACAGGTTTCTTCAAAGTCACAGGCAGAGAAGCAAGCTAAGGATGCAAGCTCTGTGGACTAAAAACATAGCTTCGGGCAGTCTTGGGCTTGTCCTGCTGCCCATCTCAAAGTAGCATTCAAAAGGGCGTCTCCTCTAAATGGGCACTACAAAAGGGAAAAAAAAAAAGCCTAAACAAACAAAACAATATGCAACACTCAGAAGCCAGCTCCTTAAGGGTGGGAGGGAAGGAGTGGAAAGAAGGAACACAGGCCCCAGAAGAATTCAGAAACAAAAGGTGTTTTGTAGCAGGCAGAGCTATTTTAACCTTGGCAATGAAATAAAGCTTCTTTTTTACAGTAGGGAAAAAAAAAAAAAAAAAGAGAATGAGCTTGTTTTCACCCTCAACTTCCTCTCCACTCATTGTGCCAGATGCTGCCCAGTTGGATCCAACCAGTTATCACCTCCCTCTATGCTATTCCTCCTTATTGCCACAACCCTCTACTATCATCCACTCAAGATAACACCAGGGTATCTATGAGCATAAACACAATAGGAACATGAGATTCAAAGACCATTTCAAGAGAGCACAGAGACAGCAACTCAGCTCTGCCTTCCCCATACTGCACATCAGAGAACAGTCCTTTCTGCTCTGTTGGTCTACCCAGTACAGCAGATGTTCACATCCTTCCTGCTGCAACCTTATTACAGACTGATTCCAAGAGGTTACTGAAGTCATTAAAAGTTTTCTCCCTGATTAATTCAGTAAATCTGGGAATTGGACCCCAGAAACATTTGAATTTCAGAAGTACATCAGCCCCCATTCTCAGCCAGAATAACCTCCAGCTATCTACTCCTTGGGACTTAAGAGAGCATAAGGAAAGACAGCAGATAGGACCATTCCTTTGAACTAGCAAAGGCAAACACATCCTCACCCAAACAGCAGTAGCTCAGGGACTTGCCCTGCAGATTCAGCTAACAGAGGTATGCAGCTTCCTAGCAGCATCAGGAAGGCAGAGACCAAAAATCAAACCCCTGCTGTGTACCCACTCTATCCCAGCCCAGACAGTCAGGCCCAGAAGCAAGGCTCCAGCTGTTCCTATAGAGCACCTTCCAACTTCCAACTCACCCCAAGTGCTGCTGGCAGAAAGAACCTGCCAGAACAGCCCAGGAGTTTGTTACACAGAGCAGAGTCACATCCCACCTACCTGGTTAATGAGTTCTTCAGACATGCTATTGCTCTGCAGCATCGTCTATCAACACCTTCTTGTACTGGCCGTGGCCTGTTGCAACAAATTTATACTTTTTGCCAGAAGGAATGGACTGAACAGGAGAGAAAGGAAAAGCCAAAGTCAGAATTTTTCTCCATTAAATAGGCAGTCAAAAATCAAATAACTGAAGCCAGAGGAGCACATAAATTGCCTTTAATCCCAGAGGGCCTGGAGACAGCCCATTCTGTACTGCCTTCTTGCCTCCTTCACACAAACTCTCTGCACAGATCCATCTCCACCTTCTATAAGCATAAGGTAACACAAAAAGAACAGGATATGCAATAGGAAAGAAGATTCAATGCATGCATTGGGAGGGAAGGCTCATCTAAAAGCCCAGACCCCCAAGCCAGGGTTGCTTCTATCCATGGCAAGAGATTGTGGGATTTACCAGATACTGGCAGTTTCAACACTAGGACTGACAAGATACTTTGATCTTCCTCTCTCAGCCTAAACAGTTTGAGCAGTAGCTGCTTGATGCATTTTAGAAGACATTTCCACATATGTTCCAACAAAATCCATCTGCAAGTGATACTGTCTGAGGTTCAGCTCCACTTAGTTTTGCACGTTTTGTTTACTCTCAGTGCCAAAAAGCATAGCAAGAGCAAAATTACTCAAATTTGCAGTTCCATTTGAGCCTAGAAGGCTGGGACTCCCAGCTCATGTGCTGAGAACATGCTATTCAAGAGACCTTTCAGAATTACTGGATATAAAAGTATTTTTGCCCCCACTTTCACTAGAGCTGAACCAATAGCAACTCACTTTTAGGAAAAGCTCTTAAGCATGCAATTGCATTGATAGATAAAGGCAGCCCTTGTCCCTACAGAATATCATCTTCTCAATACTTCCAACCCATCCATCTGCTCTTTTCTTTTTCAGCAGAGCAAGTGCTCTCACAACCACAGACAGCAACTCACCTTGATACTGCTCTCAGGTTTGGGACTCCCCTTCTGTTCCCAAAGACTTCTTTTACTCACAATGTCTCCAGCCACAATATCCTGAGAAGATGATGTTTTCATTACCCTTCACTGTTAATGCTGCAGAACGTGTCTTTGTTCACATCCATTTCCAACCCACACATCTGACCTCCTTTTTTTTTATTTATAATATCACATCATCTGACCTATAACAGCTGCTGCTAAAACCCATGACTATGAAAACGTCTTCCTGTTCCCAGTATATTTTATGTTTTCCTATCATTCTTCCACAAGAGTCTGAATTAGCTCCAAGATGTTTATTTTCTTAAGTTCATTAACTATTTAGGACATGTAAACATCAAGGCTTCTTCACCATAAGGAATTCTGCTCTCATAAAAATAGATTTGCAACCAACGTGTTACAGAACCAGCCTCACCCACAACAGAAAAGTCAGAAAGTGCAATCACTGAGAGCAATACATAATTCTCTCTGCATTTTCCAAGTTTACAACATTTATCACTTTTGTACTAGATGCAACTTCATGCCTGACAACTGGAGCTTAGCCCAAGCCCGTGTAGGAGACACGTGCATTCTCCCCACTAGCTGATTTTATTCCCACTTCAAATCAGCCTCAACCAGCAACACAGAGGTTTTCTTGGATCTACCACCAAGGAACAACTGGGGACCCTGTCAGAAAAATTGAATCTCCAAGGTGCAAAACCTTACAAAGTGATGGAAGGCCTCTAACATAGATGCCTTTAGAGCTTGTAGGCACCACAAACGAGATGTACCAACAGGATAAACAAGGACAATGCATGTTGTGCCCAGGGACCAGTCCCTGCCTCCAGCACAAGCAAGGCAAGTCCTTCAAGGGCTGTACCTTACAGGGTGAGGGCTTCACAGCAGATTGAGCTGTCACCTCCCCAGTCTCCCAGAGGCTTTTTGTGCTGGCTACCATCATGCTCGTGGTGGGAAGGTCAAGAGAGGGCTGCCGGACAGGTTTTGGAGCCTTTGTGGAGGTCTGGAAAATAAACAGACAGCTTGCCATCAGAGAGTCTCTTGATTATTTCTAAGCCTGGAAGGTCCTTGGAGATAAGGGGTTGTAAAAGGAGACTTGTAGAGTAGTTCTTGTCAGATATTCCCACTTTTTAAGCAGAGAACATGAAAAAACAAGCATGGGACAGCTTGCTAACGAAATCTACCTGCGGAGGGACATAGACACAGGAGAAAGGAGTGCTCCCATCCCAAGGAAGACAATTTAGTTGTCATCTCGGTGAAGTTAAGAGGCATGGTTTGAGAGCAAAGAGGGCTGCTGGGAGGGTGGGGGCAGAGACAACACAGCAACCCACCTCAATAGCCTGTGTGTACTGCTCCAGCCTGTCATCAATCTTCGACACAGGGAGAGGAGGCTGACTCTTCTTTACGCTGTTACTGCGGAACAGAGAGGAGGATTGAGGTGCTCCCCCAGGCCAAGGCAGAAGAGAAGGCTTTGTGGGGCCACAGGCAGCCCCTCGCTCCTGCCCTTCCCCACAGCAGGAGCTGCTGACAATGTCCATTTGCAGCAAGTGACCTGCCCTACCCCGAGGCCAACCCCAGAAATACCTTTTCTGTATTGAGCGGTTCAGCGACTCGGTTCTGTCTGTGATCTGAAAGGGAAAAAGAAGACAAAGATACAACTTTTGTCCATGCATCTCAGATGGACGCAGGCCAACTTAGCTGACCATTTCTTGGCCCTGATCTCTCACCCATATTTTGGTTATAAATCCCTCAGTCAGCCCCCATGTTCCCCTACTGATAAGAGGGACAGTGAGCATCCCCTTTCTTCCTTCTTTCCAATCAAGGAGAGAGAATCCCAATCCATTTAAGAGGTAAACCAGCAATGTGTAAATTGAGAATGAAACATCAACCAAGACCATTTTCTCTACTTGCTCTGGTGAAGGTCTCTCTCAGACCTTTGGCTTCCTAGCCAGACACAAAAAGGGAAATGGCAAGTACAGAAAGACAAGGGGAAAACTAGAGGCCACATTTGCAGAAGAGAAGCCAAGCATGGGAGCAGCACAGGCATGAGGTAAGTCAACTTATCCACACCAGGACAGCACACAGGGCAAATCAGCACATGAAGCCACCTGTGAGGCAGTTCTTCATGTCAAGCCATCAGGAAAGAGTTTTGCAGCAGAGGCTCCTGAGCAACAACTCTTTGGCCAAGGCAGGAAGGCAAGCAAACACTTCACAACCACTGCAGGAAAGGGAAGCTGAAATGTTGCTAAACCTTGTGACTCTTTCATGCCCCAATAAGCAAGCATACAGAGAGAAAAATCACCTTGAAGCCAAAGGGGGGCTTTCTTAACACCGACTCCCACAGAGTCAAGGAGCAGCAACCAAGCAAAAAGGAGCCTTCTCCCCCTGTTAAACTGCTGCCTGTGCCACAGGAAACATCACCTACCAAGTTAGCAGATAAAAAACAGCACTAAATGATCCTTTAAGATGCTTTCAGGATGCTGGTGCTAAATTTTAGCTAAACAGAAGACAATACAGTGTCACATGGAGGACACATTTACCAGCTGTGCCCAAGAGCACAAGGCCCATTAGAGAATAACCAAACAGTGCAACCCTGGCTAACAGAGATGACCTGGGGAGAGTCACTCTGCAGGGTCCCCCACAGCAGCAGCACAGAAGCCCATCAGCCAGCTCTGTCTGCTGGGCAGGCTCTCTGCTTGCTGTCAGCTCACTCCTTTCCTTCTGCAGGAGCTGCTGCCTGCCCCTGAGCCATGATTTCAGACTTCACCTTGCTCATGGATGGGCAGGCTGGTACCTGACAGGGCACAGCACCAGCCTGAAAGGGGAATCTGACAGATCTTTGCCTCAGCTCCCCAACCACAAGCAGGTGTCAATAGGAAAAAGCCTTGCCAACACTGCTAGGGAGATGGTGTGCATACATAGACACTTCTGAAAGGCCATGAACAAGCATCAGGTTAAACACAGAGGGGCCTAGAAAAAGCTCTAAGTGACAATGTATGACAGTCTAGGCAGGAACAAACTTTCACTGTGCAATTTGGAGACCACCTCTCCCCACCCCTGGAATTTCCTTGCAGTGAGAATTGTGCATTTCCTTGGTCCCAAGCACTTTCTGAAGGTCTGAAGAAACCACAGCTACTCATCCAGCCAGTCACAAAACTCAGAGCTCACAAGCAGCCTGTGACAAAACAGGACTGGCAGAAGACTTCCCCCTTGCCTCCATACACCCCTACTTCAACCCCACTGGCCCTCTGAACCCCAAATAACACCCCATCCCCCTATAACCCAACACTAGCCTGCCCCAAGTGTGTAGCCAGCCTCCACCTGCCACATCTGGCAGAGAACACACCACTGCCTGCAGATGCTTTTGTCTTTCCACTACAAGCAGGGCTTCTGCTGAGCTTCCTGTGCCAAAACACCTTCTTGGTGGCCAGTGTGTTCACAGAGCCCTGCTAGCTGTGTAAAGATCACCCTTCCTTTGGAAAGATTCCAAGCTCAGATTTTTCCTGAACAGTTTTACATCCAGCTTAGTGTGCCAGCAAGCTCTGACATAACCATTATAAAACAGACTGTATTTCTAAATCTTTCCCTGGGCTAATCCTAGCAGAAGCAGTTGAGCTGAGGTCAAGAAGATATGTGCATTTTGGGGTTGTAAAGACAGAAGTTTCAGCATATAAAAGTTGCTGAAAGCATTTTCCCCATTTTCCCACCAGTCCCACTTCAGGAATATGCTTTGGCTACTTCCACCACCCTTTTCAAACCTGGCATTAGCACCCAGCCTGCATCCACACCCACTATCTCTCTCCTCTTTTCATTTGACTATAAAATGGATTCTCCACTAAGAGCAAGAATCTGATGGCTGTAGATGATGAAACCTTCCTCTTGCCATCTATTTACTGATGCAAAAGGAAGTACTCATGCAATCATCCTCAGTCAGGAAATACTGAGTAAGCCACAAATAGCACAAAACTAATTTTTTTAAAAAAAAGCAAAGGTAGTTCTAACAGCAGATTAACAGGCTGCACAGACTCCTCACCAACTCCCTCACTGCTACAATCAAAAAGGTGAAGGCTTACAAAGACAAAAAGTCCCATTCAGTACAGAAACACTTATCTGTATATATTGTATTTAAAAGCACACAGAACTGAGGATTTGTAGCAAATGCAATACAAGCCATAAGATGCAATTCAGGTGGTGTTAATAATGGAAGTTTCACAAGAGCATCAGTGCAGACAGATGTGATTGGGAAGGACACAATGCTTCAGAGAACAGAAATCCCCACTTGTTTAAACAACTGAAGCCATACATTTTGTTCTAAGTAAGGGAAATGCCACTGTTTCAGTTATTTGAGGTTTTTTCCCTTTGGAAGGGAAATTTCATTAAGATTAAGTTCTTGTGAATTTTGTTGAAGACTACACAAGTTGAAAGCACAGGCATCTCAGTATCACAATACTCCCTGGAGCCCTCAATGAACTTTAGACTTTTAGAGTGATTGCTACAGCCTCCAACAGCTCAAGCAGGCAAAGTGGGAGGAGAGGAGGGGCTGACAGCCATAAAAGATGAAGCAAATTGCTCAAGTGGTTTGTCTCAGCTTGTAGCAGGACAGATAACGGGATTCACACCCCACATCACTAAGACTGGATAATCTTTCCTCATCATCAGCTGGGTCCTCTGTCATGCATATGAGGGGCCCCAAGAGCACAAACCTTTGTGGAGCACACTGCAGTGTGGTCAGGGCACAGCTCCTCCTCTTCCAGGCTGGCAATGCTTGGAGCCTTCTGGCGTTTCTCTGGTGTTTCTTCTTCCTTCTCTCCATCATTTCGCCTTCTCTTCTTTTCCTGAGTGCAGAAAAAGAATAAGCCAGGAAGTGAGTTGGTCAAACTGCTTACTATGCAGCAACAGTGATTTTTCCCTGTCTCCCAGGCTTCCTGCTTTACACTAAATAAACATAAAAGCACAGAAACTTTGAGTTAATATTATCTAATTTGGAAGCATTCAGGAAGAAGCTCGTATGTCATTTGGAAGGGAGAGCAGAAATCAAATTTTGCAGGTTCAAGACTCCCAAATGGTATTAAAAGGGGTCTTTGCATCAGTTATAAAGATCTCTAACCACAACTGAGATATGAAAACATTAATTTCTCAGAGGTCAAAAGGACAGAGAAAAGCTGCCTTTAGAATAAAGGGTTGAAAAGAGTAATACACAGTTCCAATACAAAAATCTTACTAGCTCCAGACAGTCAAAATCCATTTACAAATTATATTTGAAGCTCAGCCCTCTAGCATGAACACCATTTGAATTTCAGCTTTGTCTCTCTCTCCCCTTTACCAGGAATTATGAGAACAAAAAAAAAGAAAACAACTCAGCTGAGAGCAATGCAAGGCTAAGAGATCTATCAAAACAAAGCACTCCAAAGGTGTGATAAAGGCTGGGGAGAGAAAAAACAAGCAGTATAATTTAGATTTGAGTTCTCCTGTGAAGCTACTCACTGCCCACAAGGCCACAGGAAAATTAACACTTTCCTCCCCAGTATGACAGGCACGTGGCAAAGCCACCACAAGCTCTGGGAGCAAGCACACCCCCCTCACAAAAGGGCAGAGGCTGCCTGCAGTGACCATAAGAAGGCACAGCACACAGGAGAGTAGAACCAGCCCAGGTCATGCCATGAAAGCACATCAATGTCCACATGGGCTCAACTCCCAGCAGCAGTGGTCAGCCAAGGCATGGATAGTCCTCTGGAAAGAAGAGGATCAGCACCTCCTGATCCCACCTCTTGCTCAGCTTGCTCCTGCTCTTGAACCTCTTCTTCCTCCTGGCACAGCCTCTCTTCCTCTCTGACTGCCATATTCTCCTCTGGGCTTTCCTGATCCAGCTGGATCTGCTCCAGTTTGACTTCAGCTTCTCTCACACCACTGTCCTCTTCTTCGTAGGACTGTCTTGGAGACCTGGAGATGGGGGAGGGATCAGAGAAGAACATCCCAGTTATGAGCCTACAGACCCCTAGAAATTCAATTTTATCACTTCCAAGCATACACCGTGCTGGGTATTCCACACAGGGCTCACAGCCTGCTCCAGGCACCCAGATGTAACAGCAGTCACATCTCACTCCCCCACTTCAAGTGTCCAGGACAAAGCTCAGCTAAGAGCTGTGGCAGAGCTGAAGGCACCTGCACATTACCAGCATCATGACCCACAGGAAAGCAGAGAAGAGCCCTCTGCTCAAATCCCTGGCAGAGAGGACACTGCTACCATGATGTGGTGCTGGCTCAATTCCCTGCCTGGCTACAGCTAAAATCCCTGCTAACATCCTGCAGTCAAACACAATATGATGCTGCTCCTATGGCTCCCAGCATTAATTCAATGTGGGGCACCAAACACAGCCCTTCTCTGCCAAAGCTCATCCTCCATGTTAACAGAGTCTCCTGCTGGAGCATCCAGCCAACAACACATGAACACGCTTCTCAAGCTGAAGCTAAACTCTAGGGCAAGGCTGCAGAGCCACTCCCCTGGAATTATTTCACAGGCAAAGCACAGTGCTTCACAAGCAATGCTGTATTGACACCTGATTCTAAGCCTCAGTTTTGCCCACTGGAAAAAATTACACATCTACTCACATCACATCCCAGCAAAACAAAGGAGTTCCAAAGCAGATGGGGTCACCCCTTGGCTTAGGGGTTTAAAAAACTACAGTGGGTTTGGTACAAGAGAATGGCTCCAGGTCTCTGAGGCTGCAAGAGGAGACCCAGGAGTATGTTTATGCAATCAGCTTTGCAAAGGCAGAGCAGCCCATGCCTTTGGGCACAGGGACACTGAGAGTACAGAACTCCAGAACTCTCCCTGGCTCACAGCCACACACCAAGCTGTTATTGCCATCTTACTTTCCCCAGCCAAAAGAGCTTTCTCCTCCCACCCAGTTCTTAGAAAATTGCCTGGCTTGAGAGAGCAGGGCTAGAGAGCTGGCTAGCAGGCAGCTGCCAAAGGGCAAGGCTGACTCACTGCTCCTCCCTCAACAGGCAGCACCAAAACACAAAAACAAGCTCCAACAAGACCTTTCCACCCACCTCTGTGCTGCTGGGAAGGCAGCTCACAGGTCAGCTACCAGCCAGCCCTCCACACTGACCACATGGGGAAAAAAGATGATGAATATGCTTGCTCACTTGACTTGTTTCTCACCATCCTCTCACCAAGGGCAACCAGGCTCTGAAGGCCCAGGAAGCTTGCAGCTCTCCACCAGGATGCCAGCAATGTCTCCAGCTCAAGTGCAAGCTCATATTAAAAATTAAAGCTAGCACACAGTGCAGCCTATAGGATGCCTTTCACACCACAGCACTGTTGTGTGGGAAGCAGCTGGCACAGCTTCACCTTCTTTCACACAGCTGATAGCACAGCTCTCCTACCTCAAAGAGGGGAACCAGGACCAAAAAGAAAATATGCTTCAGCACCAAGGCCCTCAGAGGATGCAAGAACCTGGTTTAGCTCCATCCAACAGAAAGCAGCTGTCTCCATCCACTCTTTCACAGCCACTGCTTAAAACCCAGGACTTGCTTCATCTTCCAGGAGCAAAGGGAGTTGGGGAATCCTGGCCACAGCACTGCCTGTCCCAGCACAGGGGACAAACAACCTACCTGTGCTCATAGCACACCCCAAGCTCGTCCTCTGGATGAGGGACAAAGCTGCTGAAAGGAGCAGAGCCCCTACTATGATGCAGAGCCCTTTGCAAAAACCTGCTCCCAGAGTCTGACCCCCTTCAGCTGCCTCCCAACCAGCCCTTAGCCAAACAACTCCAGCTACAGCTCCTGCTTTTAAAGTACCACCTCTCACTGATGGGCAGCACCTGCCATGAACACCCCTCCCTACAGGGATAACACAAGCTACAAGATAAACACAAGCATCCCATAAAAACCCAGTGAGAAACACCTGGGGAAGATAATGTTAATTCCAACTAATTCTCTTTTGAAGGCCAAGCAGGGACTAGCAGTAGCCTTTCTTTCCAGAAAAGCTCTTTGTAAGGGGGGCTGGAAAAAGAGGCAGCAAACCAAAAAGCAGATGATTTCTAATTGCTCCCACAGATGTTATAATCACATGGTGCTGGGCCTTGGAGCTGCTTGAGAAGTGCTTGTGGGGTCAGGGCTGCAAAGGTACAGCTTGCAGCATGGTTTAGCCACAACATTTGGAGAAAAGTAATAAAACTTTGTGTTCTTTTTATTTATTCAGCAGTAAATATTAATCTTAAGCATTTTTTCAGTCACAGAATAGTTTGGGTTGGAAAGGATCTTCAAAGGTCATCTAGTCCAATCCCTCTGAAATAAGCAGAAATCTTTTCAATGAGATCAGGTTTCTCAGAGCCCTGTCCAACCTGACCTTGAATGTTTCTAGGGAAGGGGCATCCACCACCTCTCTGTGCAAAGAATTCTTCAGGGTAAAGAAGAGGCTATGCCAAAAATTCCCTGTAAAATCAAGCTGCCAAGAGTTCATGTGCAGGTAGATGGTATCCAAGGGAAGTGGTTAAAGCAGGAGTTTGTTTTTTTTCTGTAAGGGAGGAGTGATGGGAGATGGGGACTAAACAGCTGGCACACAAGCATCTCCCAGGGCTCTTTGGTTCCTTTTTCCTTCCTGCTCCAAGAGGAGTCAGGCACAAGGTGGGCTGGGGCCATAACACCCACTATGCTGACATGAGCCAGGAAGCAGCAATAACTTACAACAGCTTTTTAGGCTGGCCTGGATTATGTTAGAGACCATTTCAGCCCCTGCAGCAGCTCAGGTGGCTTAAATCTGCTGTTGTCACTCCTCCAAAGCCAGGCGTCCTGGCAGGCTGCCCTTGCTTGGAGCACAGAGCTCACTCCAAACATCCCCAAGGCTTGGGGCCACCCCTGGGCCATTCCTCCCTGCTAGCCCAAATGGCAGGGAGGGAACATCTGGCCCAGTGGTGTGGGGCCAGCTCTGTCCTGCTGATGCTCCAGACTCTGGCCTCGTTCTTACCCCGTGCCAGGCTTGACCTGGGTTTGGTCACCCCTCCTCAGGGACAGTCCTTTTGCTGGGGACATGGGAACCCCTCCCCTGGGTTCATCTGTGTCCTACCCACCTCTGCTTGCGCTGCTCGAGCTTCTGGGACCAGTCACTGAACCCCTCATCTTCCTCCAGCTCCGAAGTCCCAGATGGCTTGAAGTCATAGCTGGAACACAGCAAGAAGGAAAATTAGCATTGAGGGGCAGGCAGAAAGGCCTAAACCTGGCCTGAAAGAGCCACAGCCTGACACAGTTATTATCTGTGTCAGGCTGCTATTATCAGATTATGTATATCTCCTTCCAGTTATTCCATTTATTCTTCTTCGGGTGAGCTGCACTGTTGAAGGTAGCCATGGCAAAATCACTCCAGTATTTGTGGCCCTGGCCAGAAAGGTGTGCTCAAGCTAACAGAAAAGCTCCCAGAGAGGAAGGGAGACTGGCTAAATGCTGTTAGAAGTCTGGCCACTTCCCTGTGTCGCTCTGCAAACACAGCCCCAGGAGAAGCACAATGCCAGGACAGCCCCATCATCACTTTAGCTGATGTCCATCCCTCTGGCTCCCAAGAACACTCCTGTCTTTTCTTCACACCCTCTCCTGACTATTTCTGGTTTTCTTTAGTGGGGGTAAGGGAGAACAGGAGGTTCACTCTGCCCCTTTGGAGCAAGGAAATGCAGGGGTGGGTTTGAACTAAGGGGAGTGACATGGATAGGACGAGTCCCAGCGTGGGAAGAGCCACAGGAAGGAGGGGGCAGGATTTACACAAGAGAGAAAGAAGCTTTTCAGAAGATTAATAGCCAGGGCTGACCCTGGCTGCATGAGCAAGCCCAGGTGGCTGTCAGCAGCTGTAAACAAAACCAGGGAATGGCCAGAGAAGAAGAAACATCCTCGTGGTTGAGCCTGGCCCAGCAAGCTTTGACATCATGGAGCAGGGATCAAAGCCCTTCATTTTAGGAGCTGTTCTTGTCATTGCCCTCCTAAGCACTCCATTAAATTTGGGCAATGCCAATGGTCCTGCAGGCTGTGGCTGTGCCCATGCCAACAGGACTGGAGCCTGCAAGCTCCTGGGTTACTGGGGCTGCTGCACACTGCTCTGGCCTGAGGCTGCCCACAGACCAACCAGCAATGCACAGACCAGAGAGCTCATCTGCTGTTTTAAAGACCTTTTCAAATTATTTCCTAGCCCCCACGTGAAGGGGGGTTTGGAAAAGCTAATGAGTGTTATTATTCTCCAGACCTTCTGTTTGCTTTTAGAACAGACTGCAGTGGTTTTGTCTGCAGAATATCACCGTGGGTATTTCCACAAAAGACTGTGAAGGTATTTTGCAATGCTTTCATATTAAAAAAAAAAAAAAAAAGAAGTCCTGAATAATTTTGGAAGTATCTTGGAAAAAAAAAAAAAAAACTTTTAATGGAAAAAGAGTAGGTTTTCATAAATAACTTTTGCTATTTTCCTAGTAAAATGAAGATGTTGCTTCTCTGTGACTATAACTCCAAATCCTGTCACCACTCTTCCATTGTATTCAATAGATTTAGAAATAAATTGAACACATAAATAGGGGTAAGACTGAGGACTTTGAGACAAGAATTTGGCAATTCAGAGTGCAGACTAGTTTTTGTGCAAGCCCCAGTGCTGCACAGCATCTGGGCTGCTGAACCATGGATGTGGGGAGGCTGCAGTAGGATGTGGTGTGACATGCTGGAGATGTCATCCTATCCCTTCTCCAGGTGTTTCCTCTTTGACAGCAGATAGCTCAGCATCTCCATAAATGCCTCCTGAGCTATTTCCATTTAGGTCTTGGCCCATGAAAGCACAAAGTTAATTTTAACCCTTGGAGCTGTGAACTGCACCAGCTCAGGTGCTGTTTCATGCCTCCCAGTGCTAGGGCAGCATCCTCTGAGGGAGGAATGGGAAGCCCAGCCACGATAGGTGATTGCTTGCACTGATTGTGCATCACATCCCCAGGCACGTCTGTCTTTGCACGTATCAGGAAACTCCATTACTTTTGATGTAGGATGACTCTCAAGTTGAAATTTAACAAAGTACTGAAATCACTGGCAATGGGGACTCCCTGTCAGAGCCCAGCCTGCCCCAAACCACCCCAAACAACAGGGACACACACTCAGTGACCGCAGGAGGGGTTTGCTGCAAGGAAGGAGCTGTTGCTGAAGGATTTATCCACGGGTATTTCTTACTGGTTTTCCTGTGCCAGAGCTGCACTCTCTGAGCAGGAGACGGTGCCATTCAAGCCCTCCTCTGCCTGGGACCGCAGCTGCTTCTCCCGCTCCCGCCGCCGCCGCTCTCTCGCCGCCTCCTCCTCATCTTCCACGCTCCACTGTGCTGTCAGCCTGCCAAACCAGAGGGAAAACCCATCTTCAATGCCATCAGGCAGTCCTGTGAAACCTGCTAACAACCCTCTGAGGTGTCTGGGCTCCCCCCAGCAAGCAGAAGTGTTGTGCAGAGGAGTGCCCCCACCACGAGCGGGGATGCTCCAAGTGGCATCCTCACCTCATCAGCACAGCTCCGCAGTGGGACTGACTGATGGGCAAGGGTTAGTGGGACACAGGCACTGGAAGAGGGGGACAGGAGAGCCTGCAAGTCTCCAGAAGGGAGATGTGGTACATATCCTCTTCCTGCCAGACCAGACACCTGTCTGTGGGCTGAAGCCCATTGGAAATCACCATTCCCTGCAAAAACAGCTTTGCACCCCCAGAAGGGTTTGTAAATGGTTCTGCAATTCTGCAAGATGTCTGAAGGGCTTGTAAAGGATCTTGAAGTGCTGCAAGATATCCAACCTTCATCTCGAGGCAAGATCTGTGCTCTGGGGATGAGTTTCCTTAGGCAGCTGAGCTGCTCCTGCCTGACCAGAAGCCAAGGAAACAGTGGTGGAGGGCAGCACCTATGTCCTGCTCTGCTCTGCCTGGATTCCTGCCACTCCTGCAGAGAAGAAAAACCTGCCCTGGCTTCTCCTAGACATCTGAACTGCTGGATAATAGCACCTCTGACAGCAGAACAGCCTCTTGAATCCCCAAAGAAGTGATAAGGGGATGCCACATTCCTCCTCTGGTGATAACACCAGTCCAGTTGCTCCCCACCCCCACATGGGATGGGCTCCTGCTGCACTGGCAGCACCAGCTGAGATTCAGGCAGAAAGGAACATGCCATTGGGTGGCCACCACTCACCCAAAGGGCCTGTGATGGCCTCTGGAGCTGTGCAGGTCTGATTTGTGGTACCCAGGGCTGATGCTGAGGCTGATGCTGGGGCAGATGCCTCCTCACCCCACTTACCCCTGGTCCAAAACTGACACAAAGGCTGCCTCCCCTGGCATTTTCAAGCCTGTTTACAGAAATATCTTTCAGGAAGGCATACACATCTCCCATCAGCAGCAGGACCCAGCCCAACCTGCACTTCCCCACCTCAGGCACACCCTGAGGACTCTGGTCCTCTTAGGATGGACCCGCTCAATGGGAGATACAGTGCAACATTATCCAGATTGGAACAAAGAGCCTGTGGAAAGTAAAATAGGGAAAAAACCCAAACAGAAATGCCTTAGTTGAGACTTGTTTCAGCCCAGTTTGAGTGAATGAGGGGCAGGTTTCAGCTGGCCCCAGGAGTGCCACTCTGCCAGCGTGCCCGGCTTTGCCCTCAGTCTGGACTATGAAGCACGTGAGAGGGCCTCACTTCACCATGGGTCTCACCAAAAAGCTGGTTTCTTTTGGGCTTCAGGACAGATAACCATCAGCAATGGGGGGGAAGAAAGCCCATTGGAGTTAACTGATGAAAAATGTAGCCTTTTTAATTACACTCTGAACCTTGTTAGCCTTTCCAGGGAAGCCTCACTCAGAGCCTATTTCACTGCAGTGCCAGCAGGACTCTTGAGCTTAGCCTCAGTAGCATCCCTTTGCACAGTGGTCCCACCACCACCCTGTCAGGAAGCTGGAGAAGACTCCAAACCACTGCCCTCCCAAACTCCCACCTGCCCCAAGGCAGCAAAGCCAGGGTGTGAGCCCAATGAAGAAAGGCTGCCCATGCCTGCTGTGCCCATGGAGGAGTGGGGAACAAAGCAGACCCCAGGATGAACCCACTGCTGAGTAGTTACTGCCTGCCTTATTTTGAGTGGGGTCTTTCTGCAAGCCCCAAATTCAGCTCTTTCCCTTTTTACTCCCTCATCGCCCCTTGCCACCTTGGTCTCCATGAGGAACAAAGCAGACCCAGACCAGAGCCTGGGCTCCCCTCCTCCCTTCCCTACTCATCCCACACTCCTATTTATTATTTTTCCTCAGGTTCCCATAGAAACCCTTGTCTGTGGACCTGGCAGGAAGCCACCATGTTGTTGTTTTTTTTTTTTAATATATAAATGAAGTCATTCATTAAACTCTGCCATGATCTCCCTCCCTTGTGCAACAGCTCCAGATAGTCTCCAATTCGGAAAGGCTCTTAACCCCCTCTCGCCTGTATCACCCCAGTTACGAGAAGCAAAGTCCATGTTTATGCCAGAACGAGTTAGATTTCCATTAAAATCTTTCACTCCCTCCTCCAGCTCCTCAGGAAGCTGCTGCAGAGGCAGTGCTCCACCAACACCCCCAGCTTGGCCAGGGTGCTCTAGGAGCCTGGAGGGGGGTCCCTTCTGAACCACACGAGCTTTCCAGGCTGTGAGAGCAGCACTGGTTGGCAGCCCTCTCCCTTCCCAGTTGGATGTGACTAACTCTCTCCCCATGACCTCACCGGCTCGCTATTCTGTCCCTGCATCCTTCGAGCAGCCTGAGGACAGAGCCGGGGGCGACCGCTTTGGGGAGAAGGGGCTTTTCTGCAAAAGCAGAGGAACAACTTTCCCAGCTCCCTCTACCACACAGCCATCCAGCTTTGTCACAGGGCAATTCCAGCTGCTGTGCTGGGATGTGTCCCAGACAATCTGAGCATCCTGAGGGGGCTGCAATGCTGGGAGCAGTGTGCCTCTGCTCAGCAATAAGGGCTGCAGAAAAAAAACCCAGTGACTCAAAAATACCAGCACCCTCCAGCAAACACCTAAACCGAGTTTATTTTCAGATTCTGAGCCCTCTGTCATGCTCAAACAGGCTGGTAGGGGAGTGAGGTTTAATAAGTGATGCGTTGGGGTTCAGTAACCACACTGACAAGCAGAGGAAAAAGGAGGATTACTTTTGGACTGACCTAGCAGCACAAATATTTGTCTTTAGTGAAAAACAAACAAAACAAAATGAAGCAAAAAATACAGGCAAATGAGAAACTAAGCCCTGCCAAAGTCCTTGTGTTTGGGTCAGCTACAGGGGTTTGTTGGACCCCAGACAAAATGTGCCATTTCAATTTGGACAAGCACAAGTGTGAGCAGGGGGTCAGCTGTTAAATTGCCTTTCGAAGCAAAAAGGTGGAAAGATTTAATTTCCAAATGGTTCCATTTACTAAAAAGGGGCCATGGTCTCCCGGTTGCTCTAATTGTTCACAATCACATTCAGTAACCCAACATGCTCAGCCCACACTGGTATTTCACAACTGTCTTTCCCAATTCTAGAAATAATTACCCAGGGCTTCGGGATCAGGCTGATCCCACGTATCTCCACCTCCAGCCAGCGCTGTCCCAGGCCGGTCCCAGGCTGGGGAGGTTTGGGGAAGAAGCAGAGTCATAGCTGCCACTGGGACCAAGAGTTCTCAACTTCATTTCACCCATCACAGGATGGGGAAATGGAAAGCAAGACTGGAAGACTGAGGAGTTGCAAGATGAGCTACAGCATGCTACACTCCTGTACTCAGCCTTCATAAAATCCCTCTATAGAGGGATTTTCACGCAATGTGAAGGGAAATTCACCCCTTAAACAAACTTAGCGTGACTGGAGAAGGGAGGAGAAAAGGCAGAGAAATCTCAGTGGCCCCAGCAGCCCAAAGCTGTGGCAAGATTTGCTCCAGCAAGAGCTCATCACAGGGCTGGGTCATTTCTCTCACACGGTCCCTACATCTCTGCCAACAGCTTTTGGAGGTCTTGGTTGAACCAAACACGCTTTGTGGAATGGGCTTCTCTCTTCCTGGGGACATCCTGCAGGTGTAAGGATGAGCTGAAAGCACCGTGGTTCAGCTGTGCCCACAGAGACACTGCCTGCCAAGCACTGGGGATGCTTGATCTCTGCTCTGACCGGGGCCAGCTGCCTGTTTCACATCCAGCTCCTGACCTCACCTCCCTCTGGACCCCCAGGCAAGGGAGGGGCTTTATTTCTGTTTGCACTACAAAACAGCCCTTCCTGCAGCACAGCATTCAGGCACCCTCACTCTGGCTGCCCTGCTCCACACGGCCACAAACACCCACTCCAGACAAGCCAGCATGGCTGGGAAGGTCACACTTCCTTTGGGCAATTCCTCACCAGCACTTGAGGAGATTTTAATATTCAGGCAAGGGAAATTTCTGGCACCAGATGAGCTGTGTTTAAGGGAAACTCTGCAGACTCAAGGAGCCTTTTGCATGGTTGATGGCTCAAAGGAAGCTTTGCTGGCCCAAACCCAACCTTCAGCACTAAAGCTAATTCCAGAAAGGAAAATCAAATGCCTCCCAGAGGCTTTGGGCTTTGCAGACCTGTGCCAGAAAAACTCAGGAGCCCTCTACCAACACACTGGACATTCCTGTCTCCTGAGCTCACCAGGCTATCAGGCCAGTAGTGTGCTGGCTGTGGTTGCTGCCTCTGTTGGCTAGGTTGCCCCCACAAAGCCAGGGTACAAGAGGGAAGAGGTTTTGGGAACAGGATTTAGGAGGAGCCATGTGCAACTCCAGAAGATACATTGCCCCATCACCTGTGAAAAACTCAGAGTCTCCCACAGCTAGAAATATCCCCTGGAAGCCATGGGGCTGCATGAGTTAGAGAAGAACTGGGAAGGACAGCCCTGCCTCCCCCAGCAGCCATCCCATCTCTGCTCTGTTGAGGTTTGGGGAAAGGGAGATGCCAGAAACCAATGCAAGGGACCTTCCCCTTCCATGCAATCCACTGCAGCCTGCATTGCCCTGTCACAGTGCCAGATACAACATCAGTGCAGAATATGGCCTAGGACCATCAACAAGTTCATCTGCTGCTGAGCAGAGCTGCCAGGCTTTACTTCATATTGCACTTATCACACATTTATTTATAAAGGGCCCTGACTGCTGGCAGGAGATGAGCAGCTCACCCTGTCACACGAAAGGGAAGAGGACATCCTCCAAAGGCAGCAACTCCCTCACCCACTTGACCCTCTGCCAACAAATTAATCACTTTTTAGTGGCACATAATGGCTCTGTGTGACTGAGTCAAGTATGCTGAAATACACAGATAATGCCTCCACTCATGTCATTCAGGACCACTGGTGTCAGGCCACCACAGAAGTCACAGGGTTCCATGCCTTAGGAGTAACGATAGCAAGGATTACAGCTGGGTTATCACCCCGTTGAATAAGGAACGGGGAGTGGGTAGTGCTACAATACAGGGAGACTGGGAAAAGAAATAAAATGAAGAATTATTATGTCACAGCCTGAAGTTTATTTCAGCCTTCCCTCAGGAGAGTTATTCCAGCTCTGAAGCAGCAATGTGTCAGTCAAAGGCAGCCAGAGATACTCCACAAGCCGTTTCCTCCCATACATTCATGTAATTCCTCAGCTGCAGAGCTCCGTTCAGAGTCCAGGCTGCAGAGTATGAACAAGAAGGGGGGCAGGGGGAGAGGAAAAAATGCATCTCTGTGCTTCACCCTCAGCCTTTTTCTCATACCAAGCTTCCCCACCCCACACGTAGCTGTGCAGCCTCAGCCACGTCTCCCCACTTCTATAAATCACAGGTCACCTCCAGGATGTGAACAGCAGGACAGAGCTCTTCACACCCAGGAGTGGCCACAGAGCCCATCTCCACCTCTGCTAGAACTGGGGGTGTGGAAAGGCAGCACGTACAGGCTGATAAGGACACACCAAGGCATCCAAACAGAATATGATACATCCCAAACATCCTTCAAGCAGAAATAGAAGGAAAACCACACTCAGCATCGCAGAGATCTATCTATGTTTTAGAAATAAAAGCAACCCTTCTTTTTTTAAACAGATCTTGGATTTCCTCTGCACAAGCACATCCCATTTCTGCCCCAAGAAGGATGTGCAGATATGCAGCACATGTGCCACATATAAAACTCTGCCTAGTTTAGCCTTCATAAAACCCCCTGCAAAGCTGACCTGTCACTGTGGCATGGCAGGCAGGGAAAGCCCCAAGATGGTAATTTACTGCTTCCACAAGCAAAACAAGCCACACTTGAGAAAGCTGGTGGCAAATGGCAGGAGGAGGGATGAAAGCAGGGCTGGTGCTTCATCATGAGCTTCATCTGTCCCCTCCTGCCACTCACAGGACTGTGCTCCAAGAAGGTACATGGAATGCTCCATGCTTCCAGGTGATGCACAACCACTCACAGAGGCATGAGGCAACCAGTGGGAACAACTGTTTCTTTTTATTATTATTATTATTGATTTTCATCATGGCAGAATCCAAAGGAATCGCCTCCCAGATGATGGATTGCACCCTCAGGACCGTGGGACCTTAGTGCACAGATAGGCTGGGGCAATAATGCATTAACATCACCGGTCAGGAATTTGGCAGGGGGAGGAAAGGGCTGGAGCCAGAGCCCTCCCAGCACTGCACTGCACTCAGTAGGTGTGAGAAATCAGTGCTGTGCACAGCCTCAAACCATGGCTCTTTCTCACGGCCTCTCCATCTCAGCCCGAAGGCTCAAGGAATTGGAGGGTTTTTTCTACAGGGCAGGAAGTCTGGGCTCTGTTTTTGCAAGGCAGAAAATAGACTTGTCAAAGAGATGCAGACTGCCTTGCCCAGCTTTTATATCTTATTTTTCTGCTCCTTATAAGAGACAAGCAAGGCTCCACAGCCTCCCTGCCTTGGTTACAGTCAGCCAGCATCCTTGATACACACTCCTTCTGTCAAACAAGTCTGAGCCTAGAAAGGTGAGCAGTTGCCTTACCCCTGCTTCAAGCCAGGATTAAGATGTGTATCAGCATGATGGTTTTTACAGCACAGCTGGCTTGGCCATCACTGTGCAGCCCCGGGGCGAGGCAGTCCCCAGCAGCAGGAGGGAGTTTGGTGTCTGAGCTCAGGCTGGAGGCCGTGAGAACACTCTGCTCCACGCCCTGGGAGAGCTGAGGCTCCCCTCCTTCATGGCCATCGCTGAGGAGTGTGCTGCAGCACGGACCACAGGCAGCAGCAAGCCCTGGGACCCTGCTGTGCTAGGGCACAGCATCTTCACAAAGTGCTGGACCCCAAAATCCAGGAGGTTTTGAGCTTTCTGTGCTTTCAGGCACAGACCCCCTGGAAAACACTGCTTTTGACCTGAGGCCTTGAAAATGGCTTCTAAATATAAGTAATGAAATAAAAATCACGAGAGTGTAGCAAATTAGAAGTGTGTGCTTTCACAAAGTGATAAGTTTTAAAGTTTTTATAGTATAATAGTAAGTATGGAACAAAATAAAAAATTTTAAGCGTTCTCTTTCTTTGTTCATCTTTCTTCTTCTTCCTTCTTCTTCACAAATTTCGAGTAGTAGTTTCTAGTCAGTCAGTGTCACTCTAAAAGTCATAGAAATCTAATTATTAAGTCAAAAGTATAAATAATTGTTAATTCTCTATTGAACTATTTAGCTTTAAAAAACCTTGTAGTAACTGGACTTGAGGCCATTTTCCCTGCTTCTAGCAAGAAGCCAGAAGTGCTGTTGTACACTCTGTACTTTCTAATAAGATGTAATAAACATCCAAGCCCAAACACAAGAAAAACTGTTTCAATCGTGTTTTTGTTAATCCTAACTCTAAAAGCAAGCAAACAAAACTAATGACAAACCACTGATTAAGTAGTACAAAACCCCCACATCACTAGCACAATGAGGGAGAAGTCTCTGCCCCAAAATACTGATCCCAAAATCCCATATTTGAGGGCATGGCACCCCAGCTTCTTGCTATGGGACAGAGGCACTTGTCAGCCCCAGTTGCCCTTTTCCCACCACAGAGAGCTGAGGGATGGTGCTGATGCTGTTTGATGCTCCATCAAAAGAGTGAGAAATGGAGGGAGGAGGCGAAATCAAAATCTGAAAGCTGAAAGTCAGTTTTTAGGCACCATCCCAGCTGCAAAGTCTCAGGCCTCAGCTTCTCCACCCAGTGCTCTTTCTAGGTGAACCATGCTCAGATACACATGGTGGTCCTTCTCACAACATCAGAGGATGCCAACAACCTGTGGTTGCAGCCCTGATGGCCTCAAAGGCTCACTACAGCTTCCCAAAATTTCCATGGGCTCAAAGTTCAGGCCCTGAACTTTCCATTGCTTGAAAGCAGGTAAAAATCTGAGTCAGGCCAGGCTAAGGGCAAACAAAACCCATGCACTGGTTTCTGGGAAAGGTCAGTGGTAGGTGGAGTTCTGACAAAACAATCTCCACGGCTAGAAAAAATCTGGGAATGGATCCACAGAGTATTCAGAGGGGACAGATGAGCTGCTTCAAGTGGAGAGAAAGGATGAGCTGTTATCCTTGGGGTGAGCACCCCACAAGGCACCCAGGAGGGACTTACCCACCAAGTATTGCTTTGGCCCTTACCATCACTCTGCAAGCAGCTGGCACCATAAAAGCCATCCTGGGATGTGGAAATCCCCCAGGCATGCCACCAGTCTGGCCCTAAGGGCCCTCCTGGATGCTCCTCCCTGCCTCTGCTCACATCTCCCTTCCCATTCACCTTCCATTTCTAAGGAGTCCACAAAGCTGCCCATCTATTCTGCCCCTTTTTTTATCCCTCTGGGGCACAGAGGGATAAAAAAAATAAAGGCCACTAATAAAAACATCAAAATAGGGAAGATTCAAGAAGGGAAGCACCATAGGCTCCTCATGACAAGTTGAGGCAGCACTGCAAAGCACGAGTCACACTGATGAAGGCCCTGTGTTCCCTGCTGTCCCCATGCAGATATCCCTCCCTCCTCTTCCCACACAACAGCTCTGCTACTGGCTCATTCCTACATCTTTCAGTTTCCCCACCTTCCCCTAAAGAGCTGCCCCACTTCTTCACAGCAAGAATTCCTCGCTCCCTACACCTATCCAGGGGCCAGGGAGTTGAAGCAACGTGGTGCTGCAATAGCCCCTGGAGGTAGTTGCTATCTCCCAGGCAACAAACTGTGCCCAGACCATGTCCTGGCACCAACCACACACTCCCCCACCCCACAATACATGTTCTTCCTCTTCAAAGCACCATCCAGCCCTCCCATGTGCTTCAAGCTCCTTGTTCCCAGCTCAGCACTCAGGAGGTCAAGACAAAAATACTGGAGCAGCATCTTCCCTGCTGAGAAAGATCCTGGCAAGCTTTGGGAAACATCGAATGCAGGCAGAAAGGAAGGCGTCCTGCAGAGCTGGGCAGAGCCCCATATCCTGATCAAACTAAATACTACACTCACCAAAATTCAAGGAGTTCAGGGAACTTTAAAGCTACCCCTAGTGCTGAGGAACTCTAAGCATCACCAAGAGCATTGCTTGAAAATGCAGTGCTGTAGGGAGAGAGAAGGGGGCCTGCAGCCCTCTCATGGGTGCCAGGAGGGGGCAAGCATCTCATCACGTATAGCAGGCCAAAACACTATCGTGCAAGATTCATTTCAGATCTCACATTCTGGCTTCCCATATTAAATGACTACACAGAAGATAACAGAGCAAAAAAATCCCATCCTACAGAGTAAATAATTAGCTCTATCCTGTGATCAAATTTTCTGATGTTTTCTTCCCCTGTGCTTTTTCATCCTCAAGATTCAGCCCCCTTCTCCCACAGGATTATTTGCACGTCAGGCTCTGTGGCATTGCAAAGACATATAATTAGAGACACTGGTTTATTTGTTGCTTGTGCAGCGGCCATGCTCTGTTCTGGACCAGGTCCCCATTGTGATGGGAAGCAAAGGGGTGTTGTAGCATCTAAGAACACTGTCCTTTTTCCCCAAGAGCAAATCACAGCTCACCTCCTAATGGCACCCCAGATTCACCCACATGCTGGATAAAAAAGACAAGAACAGCAGTGCTTCCAGCTCACATCCCTGTGCTTCCAGCTCACATCCACTCCACCCCAGGGCCACACATCCCAGCCAGGCACCCCCAGCCCAGCAATGGGACACCACAGCAGCAAGCCACCACAGCACTCAGTGGGAGCAGTGTCAACCACAAAGCCCAATAATCCAGTCCCAAGGAGCAGCACAGCTGCTTTACAGAGAGGCTGATTTGTAGGTTAATTAAACAGCCATATTCTTTTGTGAAACACTTCAGGCTCGATAAATAGAAGGAGAGTAAAATTCCAGCAGGAGCAGATAATGAACTGAATGAATCGACGTGACAGGTGCTGGATCTCTATCTTATTTATAGGAATCCATTAGAAGGATAAGGCAAAAGAGATCGTGATAATAAGATAAAGCGGCTCATGTTTGGAGAGGACTTTAAAAAAACACAAAGCCTTGTGGGCGTGTGAGGGATCATCGCTGTAAGCTGCTACAAAGGGAGAAATACTTCCCCAGTGATATCCTGATAGAGAAACTATGCTGGACAAGGGGAGTGCCTGGGCACACAGGCCAAAGCAGGGAAGGCAGATAGCCCTGCAATGCCCATTCTTCTCATACCTTTCCCAGGTAATTACTCAGCCACTCGTGCTCTGCAGTTGCAAGTCGAACCCTGGGCTCTTTTCAGCCTCCAGATTTTCAGATGTCAATGGAATGTCCCTGCCTGCACCTTCTGCAAAGCCAGTGAGGAAGAAGGAGAGACAACTTTTCCAGTCTACCTCCTGGCTGGGCAGAGGTGAAAGATGTTTCCTTTAGTGGCTCAGTGCTTTAGCCACCAAGTGTCTCCAATGTGTCCTAGTGATCCCAACCACACCAAACCACTCTGGAGCAGCATGTGCTCTAAGCCTGTCAGCAGGGACTGATGTTCAGGTGATGCTTCACCCATGGCCCCTTTGTCTGAAATGCTGGGGTTTTGTGTCAAGCACTAGCAGGATGCATAAAGCACTGGGACTCAGCTCATCAACCCAAAATCCACAAAACTTACACTGGTTTCAGCTCAGAAACCCTTAACCCAGCTGTTGGACAGCTGGAGAGCAGCTCTCATAGCTGTGCAATGTTCAGAGAAGGCAATTCCCTGTTTATCCCTGCTGTTGCCCTGCAGCAGGAGCAGCCAGGTAAATCCTGATGCCACACTGATATCCCAATGCCCATGAATATGGCTCTGAGCAGCTGTTTTCACTCGTGTGCTCCAGGTCTCCAAAGCACCTGGACACACCACAAGAGCCCAGGACCGACACTGTGTAACCACTCTGTTGCAGTCACCTTGGGACAGGAAAAAGCAGAGCACAGCAATCTTGACAGCAACATATCTTCAAGCCAGAAGCCTCAAGCCATTCATTAAAGAAGCTCCTTCCTGCAGCCAAGGTGGCAAGGCTTGCAGAGCCAGCCCCACAGCTGATCTCAGGAACTCCAGGAGAAACTGTTCCAGGAGAAAAATACAACTGCAAAATAGGCTATGGTGTGTATGGAGCAGACCCTGCCTGTTCTGCTGTTGAATCCTGTGAGTGTAAGTGAGGCTTTTTGTTTGTAAACCATGCAAATCCCTCACACCCCACCCAACCCACTCCTCATCTGTAAGCAGGACTGGAAAACACAGCCACAAAGCTAAACCTCAATCAGGTTAAGCTTAATAACCCCACTCAGGAAGCGTGTCACATTGTAAAAAAGTCTCTGGGACACCAAAAGTCCCTTATCCACAGCGGGAGGAACTTGGAGATGTTACTCAGGACAGAAAACACTCCTGGTTCAGGCTGTGCTGAGGACAGTTCTCTGGACACCCCTTTTCCCTGCATGAAGCACGTCTGCTTCCCCTTGCTCCCCCCATCTGTCACCCTGCACAATAAATTGCTACCCAGCTGTAAGCAGGCAATTCCCACTCCAGTTCATCTGCCTGGCCCCAAATCCAAGCCCATCCCTGCCTTCTGCACACTCAGAGAGGTTTCTCCACCCCTCGAGAGCCCCTGACAAAGCCCTGTTCTGAAACAGATCCCACTGCCCCTGGGCTGAGAGCAGGGACTGGGTCCAACAGGCCAAAGAAAAGATGAACAGAGAGGAGTCAGCCTCTCCTGCCCACTTTCCACCCCAGGGGCCTGTGCAACCAGTGGCAGCTTTTCTGCCAACTTCCCTGGGTCCAGAAGGGCGGAAAGTGGCAAAGACTGGATGGGCTGTAGGCACCCATTTACCTTCCAAGGCAAGAAACTTATTTGAGAGATGAGGTTTAGAGGCTGCATTACCAATCAAGGAGATCCCAAACTGACTGGAAAATGCCTGGTGAAATAAACTCCATGGTGACATCCTCCAGCTCTCAGCTTGAGTCACAGCGAGCACAAGGGAGCCAAGAGGCACCCAGGATACAGAATGTGAGTCCAGCACTCCCTAATTCCACCTCTCACCCATCCATCTGCCCAATTAAATATGGAAAGGTGAGAAGTGACTGTCCCCAGCGCAGTCAGGGCTGAGCATGGCACACCACCACCATCCAGAGATGGATCCCAGAGACCCGGGGAGGGAACAGCAATCGCAGCCCGCAGGGAGAGCACGGTGACCGCATGGCAGGGAATCTCAAAGCCCAGACAATGTAGCCGTCCTTCCCCGGCTCCGCGCCGGCTGACGGACGGGAGCGAGCCCAGCTCAGCCATCCACCTCCCTGCCCTGGCAATTATACTCTGAGAGAAAGGTTCAAAGCACTATCGTGATCAATTAAATCCGAAAAAAGAGCAGTGTCAGCCTGCAGCCCTGGGAGGATCCGGCCCTTCACTGATCTCTGAATTAAAAACGCGCATCACAGCGTGCACAACGTACAGTTCCTGCGGGGAAAAAAAGAAAAATCCTTTTTCTAGGCTGAAGCGTTCAGCACTCAAGAGACACAAAAAGCCACGTACTGAGCCACCCCTCGCAGGGAGAGGGGGAACCAGCGGCTCAGGTGAGTGTCACAGCACAGTTGTGCTCAGTTATTCCAGTTGGGAGCTCCTGGAAAAGCCATCAGCAAGTTTAAATCTGCTTTTCTCATACAGCTTTCGGGGAGGAGAGGGAGGGCTATCCATTATCCTTGCTTCCAAAGCATCGGAGAAGCAGGGTAAGGAGGGAGCCCGGCCGCTGGAAGGGACGCGGTCGGTGCGGAACGCGCTCCCTTTCCCTCGGGCAGCTCCATCCGCGGGCAGGTGGGCGCTCACCTGATGAGGTTCTGCAGGCCCTGCTTGCTGGAGTTCCTCCTCAGGATCGCGCTGCTCATGGTGGCCGAGCCGCCCGGGCAGGGTCCCGCCGCCGCCCCCTCCCCAGCGCCGCAGGCGGCTCTGCGCGCTCCCCTCTCCGCCTTCAGGAAGTTCTGCAGCTGGTTTCCTTTTGTTTCTGCTAGCCCCCCCTGCTCCACACCCCCGGCTTGTCTCCTCCACCTCCACCTCCTCCTCCTCCTCCTCCCGCTCTGCCTCGTGGAAGCGCCACGGGAGAATCTCTGGGGGCGCAGCACAAAGCCCGGCGCTCCCCGCTCCCCTCCTGCCTTTAACTCTTTTCTCCCTCCTTCATCTTCTCCAGCCCCCTCCTCTCCCCCCCGCCCTTTTTTATTTATTTTTTTCTTCCCTTCTGTTTTTTCCCACCTTTACCACTGTTTCTCTGATTACACAAAGCAACTAGGGAGCAGAAATCCAGGTTGGCAACTTGCACTGGGCGGGCTGTAAATCACTGCCGCTCCATTCACGGCAGAAGTCTTGCGTGAAGGTCTCACCTCCAAGCAGTCCCCACACATCCGAAGGTGAGCCAAGAGTCAGATTAATACGAACAGGGTTTGGCACTGGGAAATGCCACACCAGAGAAAAATGTTATCGTGGGATGGAGATAGCAGCTGGATTTTGGGGGAAGCTGCAGCCTACACCCTGCTTCTGCTCTCAAACATTGCCCATCACCTGCTTGAGTGACCCACTCGCCCATGCCTCAGTTTTCCCAGCCATCACATTGGGCAAGAGGCAAAAAAATTGGCTAAACCTGGCTTCCCTCCATGAAACACTGATATTTCAGGAGGTTAAAGAAGTACATGAGTGCTTGATGGAGGACTAAGATTGCCACCTGCTAAAACAAAATTCCCATCTGCTACGCATTCAGGTGGTTGTTCTTCATGCTACCTCCTCTTGGGAGGAAAAAACAAAAGCATCTTTTTCCCTAAACTGCATCTCCTGATCCATGTGTGCTTTTTGGGTGAAAAGAGATCCTCTACTCTGCCAAACCAACAGGTGCCTGGACTTGTACCTAGCAAGTTCCAGCCCTGCCTTATAGTTGCACATGATGGTACTCATGGCATGGCCTGCCCATGTTCCCCAAGGTAATTGGGAATATTCCTCTGGCTGTCTGCAAAATGGGAGCAGTTATGATGGAGCCACTCTGCTGAGACCCTCACCTTCCCTCTGATTTTAGTCCCTCTCATCTTATTTACACATTCCCTTTCAATTGCTTCTGCAGAAATGTTTATTGATGCCTGGTAAGCTGAAATGGGGAAGTTGCCCATGAAATATGCCAAGAAATTGCAATAAAAAAAGAGGAAGTGCCTGCCCTCCTTTCCACTGTCTCTTCATTTCAAAACAGCTTGTTTGGTTTTTTTCCCTGCAGGAATTTACTAAGCATCGCCTAAGTGATTATGAACAACAAAATCCACAAGGCACAGACATTGATGCTGGCCTCACTCTGTGGGCTGCTCAGATGATATCACACTGCATATTTTTCTTTCTAAATTCAGTGAGAAGATGCAAGGGATCCACCACAAAAGACCTCTGTTGCTAAAAAAGAGCTTGTCCCAGCCCTGCAAGTGCTTGCAGGAGTAATTAGGTTTAAGCATGTGAACATTCCTATTGGCTTCACCACAATTGGCCAGAGTTGAAATTAAGTGTGCACCTACAGGTTTTTCTTTTTGGAGAGAATCCGCCCAAACCTGCCACTGACTCCCATGGTCCGAGCCAGGCAGGGATGCAACTAGAAGGAGCCCTGGCAGGCAGAGATGTAGCTGGCAGCCATGGGCCAGCAGCGACTGGGGGTTGAATGAAATCACTGCAAGCCTCTTCATTCAGGCAGAGATGCCAGACGATCCTCAGGGAGCTGAGGAGGGGCAGGAGGAATGCAGCCACTGCCACCAGGAGAAGGCAGCAGCCTGCTGGAGGTAACAGGACGCTGCTACCTATGGGAGGTGAGAGTCTCTGTGTAAATGGGCAGAGAAAAGCTGTTAATTCCCCCAGCAAGAGGGCCTTGGCTCCACACCGGGTTGACTCCTGGAGGATGCCAGCACGAGCTCCTTGTCTTGAAAGCGCTTGGCAGACCTCCACCCCAGCTCCAGGACTGGCTGCCTCTCAGAGATGGGGCTTTCAGTGAACAGGGCTGACACAAACCATGCTTGGATGATGAAATGCAGGGCTGGAGAGAGGTCACGACATTAGCTCTTACTGGTCTAAGGTGCTAAGATAATTTGAAATCACCAGAAGTGAGGCAGTGGGGAAGGGAGTCCCTTAACTGCAGCAGGCAACAGGCTGAGCTCTGTGTAGCTCCCAGGGAGAGAAATTCCTGGTACTGAACTCTGCCTGGAAAAATCTTTCAAGGTGGCTGGGCTACTCGACCTCTGGGGAAGGCTTCCTGCCCTTCTCCCTAGCTTCCATCTTTGAGAAAAATATTTAATGTAGAAAGAAAACTCATCTTTCCTCCAGCATCAGCAGGGTCTTACAGGACCACAGGGAGAGGAGAGCAGGAAGGAGGGATTTCTCCCCACAGCTTGCAAGAAGGGGAATGGACAGAGTCACTATCCCCATCTCTGTGGGGCAGGGAGCATTTAAACCCACTGCTCAAAAGCACAAAGGACATGCCCACAGAGAAAGAGCAGTACAGGAGAAATCCCACACCACTCCTCTCCTCTCCTGCCCCTCACTGCCACGTGCATCAGTGTGAGTCATACCATGCATCCAGGAACAGTAAGGTCAGCATCAGTCCCACAGCTGCTCGGATCTTTTCACAGAAAAAAAAACCCTGGTCCCACTGGGAAGTGGGCAGGAATACAGTGGACATGGGAATAAAAACAAAGAATTAATTCATCAGTTATTTTTTTGGCACAGTTTAAACAGGAGAACCACCATACATCTCTGCACAAAACACCACCCCACTAGAGGAACTGGAGCACCCAGGAGTACATTGTGTGGCACTGGAGTTTCCCAGCAGCAGGGAAGGCAGAGAAGGAGAGATGCTGAGAGAGAGAGCGGGTCTGCCTCCATCACTGTGGGAAGGAGGGCTGCAGTCCCAGTGAGATAGGGCTGCACCAGTTCCTGTTAATTACACAATCATTCTGCTATGTAGCACTAGTTGCAAAATCAGTTGAAGGCTCACACATGGTCAAGGAAAAAAAAAAAAAAAAAGAAAAAAAGAAACAAAAATACCCTAGTCCTGTTAGTGAGGAAATACAGCTCAAGCATTTCTCTCCAGTACTTCTGGGATGTCACTGCACAGTCACTGCAAGGGCCAGTCCTTTACAAGTGCCAGCATGGTTCCCAGAGGTCCATGCCTGCATGTCAGTGGTGGGATCCCACCCTGAGATGTTCTCACAGGGACAGCCTCACATCTTCAGCAAGGAGCAAGAGCCCTATCTCAGCTGGGGACCCTGTGCCTCCACCAGCAATAGACAATGGGATAGATGGGGGGAGTCTCTGGTTTTCCTTTTAAATTATGCACCTTTCCCTCTGCCATCTCAAACCTCTCCCCATATCCTGGCATCCCACCCGCCTCTCCTCACTAGGCACATGCATCCACCTCTTTGCCTGGCAGGCATCAGCATTTGCCCAGCTCCCCAGAGCCCCAGTTTGGGGAAAAGGGCACACCATTGGTACATCAACTGCAGAGATGGGGTGGTTTACATGTTGGCCTGAAGGGCAGGGTTTGCCCACCTCACTTTCACCCTGAATTCCCACTTAACTCAGTCCAGCTTGCACTGCCAGCACTCACTTTCAGGCAGCCAAATACAGAGCCCAAGACAGGCAAACAAGAGATAATCCTGAGGAAACAGCAGGACTAGCAGCCAAAAGCAGCACATTGTCTCCTTCCCACCAGAACAGCTCTTTACAAGCACCAAAGTGTGCTGCCAGGAGGGCAGGGCACCCCACCTCTGCAATTAGGGTGCAGGGCAAGGAGTCCAGTCGCAGTGCTACTCCCAGCAAGCCTTCCTGTGTCCTGGCATGAGTCAGGACAGGATATTCCCAAGGCAGTGCACGACCCCACGATTGTTCAGGGAGGGGGTGCAGTAGGTGGGAGCTGTCTTGGCTCAGAGTTCTGCCAGGCCGACGTGCTCAGAGGAGCACCATGAAAAACATGTATAATTGTGGGTCTAAACAGACAGCAAACACTGTGTCACACTAAGTCTGAAATATTTGGCATGGAATCTGTGATGACTTTCTTTCTCTGATATCCAAAGAGGCAGAAATGAGGGGGAATGAGAAGCTGGATCTGGAAGGAGCATCCTTCTTCCTCTACCCCACCACCACCTCCCACCCTCACAGAATGGAAAACAGACACTCCCTGGGGAACTTAAGGGGTACATCCATAAACCTAAAATCATTAGGCTTCATCATGAAGTTTGCTTCATTTATCAGTGGGAGGGGAAGATGCAGTTTACAAGTCTTGTAAGAGAAGATGCTTCTGCTCCAGGGGTGATACACACAAGGACAAAGGATGGATTTAACAAACAGGGGAAGGAGAGAAGCATTAGTGGGGCAGCCCAGCACAGTTAAAGGAGATCTGGGCCCAGATCTTGCACCAAGGGCTGGGCAAGCAGCAAGAGACCACCTGAGCCACTGCAGTGAGCCACCATCCGGGTTTCCCAGACCAGGGCCAGGGCCAAGTGACTCAGCCAAGCCCTGGAGGAGTGCAGCTGGTCCAGCATGTGAGCCAGCATCATTGCTGATACTGTGCACTGCTATCTATATATTGTGTTAAATCAACAAAGCCATTGGGAAAGAGACAGGAAGACAAAACAATGGCTGCAGATAAGACACTCCCATCCCACACAGGAGGGTCATTACAGGACAAGAGGAGAACTCCTGGCCCCGAGGAGCCAGGCTCCATCTCTTAGGGATGCTTGTCTACCACAAGGCCGGGAAGCAGGACAAAGGACTCCAGCCAGGATGGATAAGATATAGACAGCTGCTGCCAAGAGGTTGTCTTCCCCCAGCAGACACTGTAGGAAAAATCTGAAAAAGGCCTTTTTATAGCATCACATTGCTTCGTCACGAGTCTCTGCTCACCGAGGTTTGGAAAGCTGCTGAATGAATTTGAATTTTGAATGTCTGTTTAAAATAAATGGAGTGGTTTTTGCTTTGACTAGGTGGATTAGATGGACACTGGGCAGCTGAAGACACCTTCAGACATCTCCCACACTGGGTATAAGAGGTGCACAACCTTCCTTCACCAGGTGGCATCTGTGTGATGTGTTTAAGCAGGGCCCAAAGCCGTGCAGCACATTTTGTGGATGGGTCCATAGGTGAGTTCCAGTGCACGAGCACAGCCCTGTGTCAAGCCATGCTGCTCAGCTGACCACACAGCTTTCAAGAAGTAAAATACAGCTTCTGCCCAATATAAACTTATTAGCTCATCTGCAGCTGGCTCCAGGCTCTGATGCAGCATTGGGTTGTGCAACACAAGCAGTTTTAGCAACAATTAATCTCTGCTTTATGCTGCTGGGCTGTGACTCCAGCTGGGGTTAGGGGAGACTAAATGGATAAGAAGGAACTCCCAAGCACCCTCTGACAGCTCCTGCATCCCTCACTTCAAGTTGCTCCTTGTCCCAGGGAAAGACATCTAATGTCAGCTTGCCCATATCCATCCATGCTTTCCCTTGCTAAGCTGAGCAAAATACAGGAGCTGTTTTGAAAGGGCTCACAAAAGCATCATCATGTATTCAAAAAGCTTGAAGACACATGGCTCCATCAAGGGGGAAGATAGTCATTAATGCTCCAAAGTGAGGTCCAAAAACAAAAGCTAAGAGGAGCCTTTCTGCACAAAGGGCAGCTAATGCTGTATGCAGGATGGCAACTGGAATGGAGAAGCAGCAGAAGATACAAATGCCACCCCCAGGGAGAGGTCCCACCAGAGCAGGGGTGCACAGCCTGTGCATCACAGTATTCTGCCCTGCAAGACAGCTCAGCTTGGGCACAGTGCTGTCAGCTGCTGCTATGGGAAGTTATGTGACAACTGCAAGGAGCCACTTATTTCAAGAGGAAATTATTATTGTCATCAGTTTTATTGGGAGAGAACTCTGCCCCTCCTAAATAGCTGGCAGTCGTGATTGTTTGGGGTCTGTCAATAGTTCAGAGTTTGTCAATGCTAATGACTCCAAAGCAAGCTTGCACTGGAAAGGAAACTGCTTCTGCAGCAGAAAAGCACAAGCATGCACAAGCACAGAAGAAGAGATCACATTTTCCAAGCTCTCTGGCAAGGACTTGATAAAAGGCACTGCACAAAGTGTCTAGTCAGCTGCAGCAAGCAACAGATAGCTAGAGCTGGGAGAGAGGCTTCCTTGGTAATGCAGAATGAATCTCTAACAAAAAAAAAAAATCTGTTTTTAAAATGAGCACGTAAGCAAAAGAACCAAAGACTCCAGCTGATGCAAACTGGCAGAGCTTTCCCTATGGCAGGCAAAGGGATGGTGCTGACATACACTGGCAAAAGCATTTGGGCCTACGTGTCTGTGCAGTAGCAAGAGAAATCCAAATAAACTGGGCTCCAGCTAATCTGAGTCTTGCACTTCTGAGATAAACAGCTTGCAGATTGCCCCCAGTTTTCAGACCACTGGATGGAAGTCACCAATTTAGCCAATAGAAGCCCACTGACTGCCATTTCCATTTATTAATTAATTCAGCTGGGTTTTCTCACGTATCTTCCTCTTTATCCATGTATTTCTGGGACAGTTACTAGATGCACCAGGCTGGGAACTACCACTGCTCATGTGAGATTGGCTGAACCCAAGTAGTTCCTGGGTCTGACACTCCCATGTGTGGCTGAAGATGGAGCTCTCCTGCCAGCCCCAGCAGCCCATCCCAAGAGGAACTTGTTTAAAGTAGCAAAAACCAGAAGATATTTTGTCCTGCCTTGCTGCAAGTTCTCTTGCAGGGGATGGGGGCTGCAGGAGTGGAGCCCCCAGAAAGCCACTGGAGACCTGCCTGTGGGAAAGACAACTCTGAATGCTGAAACCTGGGATTAGGATGCTTCAAAGGCTGCCTCACACATCTGGTGTGTGTTAGGATGGATGCATTGGCAAGGAAAACATACATGGCCTCCAAGTGGGGCTGGTTAACCCACTCGTGACTGAGCCTCTGTGGAACGTGTGGACAGGCTGAGGACTGGGAGACACCTGGCCAAGCCTCAGGAGAGCTGGGCTCAAATCTCACCAGTGGCCTGTGCTTCCTAGCTGATACTGGGAAACCAGGGAGAATTCAGGTGCCTAAACATGGGTGTCATAGGTGGGAGTCCTTGGGTTTCCTGAGACAGCTGCCAAGGCCTGGCAGATGTCACATAGGTTCAATAGGAAACCACCTCTTCTGGGTACCAAACCACAGTGGGCAAGCTCTGCAGTCAGGGCATCCCTTCCTCTTCCTAAACATCTCAACCTCAGCTGTCTGGCCTTGCAGAAGAGATAACCTGTCCTCTGTCACTGAGGCAGTAGCCACAGGCATAACCACAGAACACCACCATGGTGACACCCTGACCATGGCTGGGCACCCTGGGTGCTCCTCTAGTACTGATCATACCAAATTCATGTCATGCAGGACAGCTGCTTTCCCAGAATGTGCAGCACCTCCTAGGACATATTTTCTTCCCCCATACCAGATGGCCATGAGCAGTACCTGGGTAAAGAGGCCTGAGCCCCTGTCATCCACCCCTGTGTCTTCCTTTCATTGAGGTACATCCCCATGGCTCCTCCTCATGAAAGGCTTTAGAACAGAACCACACCATGAAGATCCATTCCCCATACATTTGGCTTCAGAGGATGCCAAAGCACCCCTCAGTAATCCCAAAGACTCATCCTGGTGAGGAGTTTATTGGACTCATTAAGAGAGCAGGAACTGCAGCTACAGGAGGTCCAAGCTGCTGTGCAAGCTGGGGGAGCAGAGCCCTCCCTCACCTGCTCCAGGTGAGCAGGCACCATCACTCCCAGGCAGGTTTGCAAAGCTGGACTGTGCCAGGAGGGCAGCATGGGGAGGATGAAGTGAGAGCAACAAATCCTTGTGATGTTCCCTCTGAGCCCCTAAGCACCACTGCAGGTTTGCAGTCTGTCACAGCCAGATTACACTCTCAGGAGCCTGGTGGTCATACCAATGCCTCCTGGAGCCTGAGCAACAACTTTACTTGGGCCAGGATTCCCACCCCCCTCAAAGAAAAGCTGTTCCCAACAAAAACATGGCACTGACCAGGTCTGGGAGCGCCTCCTGTCCAGATGTGAGTCAGTGTCCTGACAGGCAGCAGCCAGGCTGGATGAGTGCCTAGCTGGGAGCAAGCCCTGCTCTGAAGAGAGCACCAGGGCAGCAAGGAGTCAGCTCAGCCCCCAGGCAGACCCCACAGTTGGGCATGAGGGTCACAGGGGGGACGAATGCAAAGGGGGATGCAGGCAGAGCATCAGTCAGGGCTGGATTAGCAAGGTCAGTGAAGGTCAGAGCAGAGGGGCCCAGGATCCCCAGGGCATGCCAAGATTAAGCACTTCCTTGCTGCACAGCCAGCCCTTCCAGTTATCACAGGGTTTTCAGGTTTGGGGAAAAGCCCTAAACCCTCTGAAGTAAGTTCACCTTACAAAATCCAGGGGCAAGGGATTCCCACAAGCTTCAGAGCCAGACTTCACACCAAGAGTTTTTTAAAAAGCCAGCCTTCCAGCTAGCAGAGAGTTTTCTGTGTTTTAAAAGGAAAAGTGCAAATCAAATGAAGGCTGCTGGGCAATCCCCTGCTTTAACACACACTCTTTCAAACCCATAGCTTTACATAGCAAAATGAGCTTGGAGGCAAGGCAAGACAAGCCAGGCTTAATTTATTTTTTTTTCCCCAAGGAGAAAAGGACAGTGAAGGCACCTGATACCTCCTATAATTAGAGACAGTTCTTTATCCCTAATGCCACTGCCAGAGCACCTATATCCAATTTGGAAACCAGAAGTATAACCCGGCTTCATTAAATAATCCATCTGGTACTCCCCTGTTAATTTCCCTACTATTTTTCCACTTTAATGAGCCCAGCTGGGTCAAACTGTGACCAGTTACTCCTGAGCAGGGATCAGCCATCCCTCCATTCTACTCCCAAGGAATCTGGTGTACTGAGGGGTCCTAAAACTCCCCAAGTATCAGTTTTCCCAAACAACCTCCTTCCAACCGTGGGTATACTTAGCAACAGCAGTCATTTCAGCAAAGACCCTTGAGACTCCTCTAAGGATCTGGAGAATTCAAGACAGCTGGGGATGGACGTGGCAAAGAAAAGCCTGGGGCTTGCTGGCACAGCAGAGCCTCTCCCCAGGCAGTGACCATACATGGGCTGCCTGCCCTGCAGCTCATGGGGAGGGAAGCCCCAGGAGGACACAGAGAATGTGGGAGAAGCCAATCTGCCTCCCAGGTGCAGATATCCTGCAGAGGACAGCCCAAGGGATGTGGCCATGGGTGTAGGGACTAAGTGCAGGAGTCACCTGGAGCCTCCAGAGCTTTACAGAGAGAGCTCTGACTAACAGACCCTGTACCTACTGGGCTCCCAACCTCCCTCCATCAAGGCAGGATAACCCACCTCTCCAGAGCTCCCCCCAGCTTCTTGCTTCTTTGGGAAGGCTCACAGCACAGCAGTTTCCCATAAGCAATTCCAGTTCATGGAAGAGAGGATAACACCAGTCTGGTTTAAGCAGTGTTACACCAGCATCAGCAGGACTTTGCCAGTATGTCCCAACTTATATGGGGAAACAGAGCAGGCTGTGTTCAAATTAATATTTCTAGGACATTTCCTAATGCACACTCCTATATACACTGGGCACAGTTAAATAGACAAGGCTCATTGGCTATGGAAACACAGCACTGATATTTTTCTCCTGACATCTCCCACTGTGCATTACACCCAGGAGCCTTGGGATTTACTTTCCTGGCAGCTCCATCACAAGATTGGTTGCTCTGACATCCATCATGTTTTGGGCTGTCCTTAGAGCCTTGGCCTGCCTCCATCCATACATGGGTCAGCCTGGAAAGAGCTTTTTCATCGAGGAGAGGAGATCAGGGAGATAAGCTAGCTACAGGGTGAGGAAAGGTAGACCCAAACAGCAAGTAAACATTTCCTTCCTCCATTTTGGGACTGGAAATCACCAGAGTCTAGCAAGCATTTAAACAGCACAAGAAAAAGCAAGAGAAGTTTAGAGCTGCATGTGAAACTATTGTACAGATTGTAAGGGAAAGTAATTCTTCATATTTTTAAAACAAAGAGGAACTCATTTCTGCCCGCTATTTTTGCCATCAATTTTCATATTTCATTAAGATTCTAAAACACAGCTAGAGAGGAAAGGATGTGCCACCCTGCTGTCAGTGTTCACACTCCTTTTAAATAAGGCTGTAAGGGTCTGTGTGCTACAGAACAGACTCCTCCAGACAGCCTTTTACTGTGCTGAAACTGCAGCAGGAAACAGAAAAGGGAACAAGCTGGCCCAGCCCTGCCAGCAGACCCCACCAGTGGCCCTGCATGCACCAAAGTACCTGCACTTACTGCAGCAAGAGGGGAGCAGGAAGGTTTGCTTGCCCTGGGCCACACACAGCACCTGCTCCTTGCTGCTGCAAGGTGAGCTGAGCCTGGCAGAGGCACAGCCAGGCAGGAACAATGCTGGGAATCACACTGATCCTGGTGCTGAGGAAACCCCTGTGCTCCCCCAGCAGCCAAGGCTTCCCCTTTGTTTCAGCAGCGAGACATGAACAGAGCCTTCCAGCACCTTTTGAAGCTTCCAGTAAAATCTTCAGCCAAGGCTAATTGCTGTCAGGTGTCAGCAGAAGCACTTACTGCAACCACTGATGACAGGAGATGACACACCTTTCTCCTCTTATTGTCACTCAAGGGGTTCTTTTTCCTGTCAACATTAGCTGTGCTGGCTCTCAGAAGCCTTGGGGAGAAATGCTAATGCAAGCTTTGAAGCTGGAGGTGAAAATTCAGGTAACCTTCTAAGCTCCCTGGATGCTCAGCCTGAATCCTGTCCAAATCTGAGTATTTCTGGTGATGCACTTTGGCCAAGCTTATCTGTCTGCCTCCACCACAGACAGATGTGGTCTCTGCTACTGATCTGTCTTTTTTAGCCCTCATGGAAAGCTGTCTGTATTCAAGTGAAGAGACCCCAAATTTTACAGTCTCTGCTGATAAAGCAATAAAGCAGAGCAGAAGCACAGGGAGATATATAACTTTACAGCAGCCAGCCTGAAACATTGCCAAGTTAATTTAGCTGGAGACGTAGAGGATGCAGCAAGAAATCAGATGTGCCCAGCAAGGAGAGGAGGCAGCTGATCTCCACATTAGAGAGGTCTTAGAGAAGGGGCTGATTTCAGCCACAGAGCAGCTCCAGGTCACCAGACCTCTCACTTGAGCTTGCCTGCTTCTGGAGCTGGGGTTCCCCATTTGATCAACCCCTTCCCATGGGCTTGGAAGTTCAAAGGGGATGAGACCTTTAGGAAACTAAGTCTCCTTCTAGCTGGAGAAGCTTGTCAATGGCCTGATGGAATATCTGACCTACTCCAGCCTCATGGCTCACCACTGTTCTGGCTGCACATTCTCCTTTCCCACCATGCCCTCCCAGCTTCCCAGCTTCCCAGTATCCTGGGACTGGAAGACAGCTGTGGTGTCCCCAAGCCTCACCTCTCGTTCTCCTCAGGGGATTCATCTCCCACTTGGCTCACTCCTTCTGCACCCTCCTGGCACCCCTCCGAGTCTGACATCTTCTCCCCTGGCAGGCACAGAGCCCCAGGGACAGCTCCTGCACCAGGGTGCTGCCACTGTTTCGCTTTTCCTGTGCTCAGCAGAAGTGAGCTGTGCCGGAAACTTCATGGGCTGAGGGTTTGGGGCGATGGGGGAGGGCAGAAGGAAGGTGAATTTGGGGGTTTGCTTTGTTCTGTTTTAAAAACCATTGAGACTGATTTAAGATTTTACTTCTCAGAAGCTAGAAATTTGGAAGTCCTGTGCTGACCCAAAGAAAAGTGGGCAGCATGGACATCCCCACCATGGCAGGGAGTCGAGTGACCCACTGCCCCCCAGCTCCCCATGCACTCTGGTGACAGCCACCATCTCTAAATCACAGCACCCTACACTGTACCAGTCCCAGGGTGCTGCTGCAGGTGCTGCCAAGGCTGTCCTGACTTTGCAGCTCTCAAATCCCACTGGAGCCAAAGGGTCTGTTTCTGCCCTGCAGATGCCACCCCTCTCCCCCCTTCTCAGCTCTTCCCCTCAGCTTCCTGCTGATGCCATCATGGGTTGAGGTTCTGCAACACCTCCTGATGCTTGGAGTGTTATCTCTTTGTCTCTTCACCACTGGGGAAGGGCACGAGCATCTGCAGCTTTGGACAGGGACCAACAGCAGAGAGGTGCCCATCTCCTCAGCACAGTCCCTGTCAAAGCCTCCCATCCCCACCAGGGCTGCCACAGTGAGGCAGTCCCTGCTGGCACCATGGCATGAGTCAGGGTCTGGCCACCCAGGCAGGCAACACCCACCTCTCCCACCAAAGCTTTATTTACATCACTGCTGCCATGATGCAGCTCTTGGCAAAACTAGAGAGAAATGGCACCCAGCCAGTGCCCCTGAGCCCGGCAGGGCAGCGGGGACAGCAGGGACAGCAGGGAGAGGGGGACACGTGTGGAGACAGGTGCTTAGGACTCGCCAGCCTCGAACATCTTCTTCCTGCCCTCCATGCCAGACTTCTCCTCAATGTTCTTCCTCCAGTCACCGACATCACGGAGATCCTTCTCCTGGGGGAGGGATGGTTGCGTTGGTGTGAATGGTGCTGGGGTAAGAACCCACCTGCCCCTGGCCCCACCCATGGAAACCCCCCTGTCAGCTAAAGGAACCCAGGACCACCCATACTATACATCTTTTTGAACTGCACCCTCCTGTTTCAACATCATGGGTGCCAGAGAAGGAAATACTGAGCAGGAAGAAGAACATTATGGAGAAAGAGTCATTCTCAACCCCGTCTATCACACAGGGAGGTGTGAGCCCTGAAGGGTGGGGGCAACTCCTGTTAGGGGAAAAAAAAGAGGGAAGGATACCTTCTCAGTGTCCTCCTTCTTCACTTGCTTCAGGTTGGCTCGGAGGTCCATGCAGACCTTGTGCTTGGAGCCCAGCAGGGCCCGCAGCATGGCGTCAGCCGACATGCGCACCCTGCGCAGCGGCGGCCGCTTGAACTTGCCACGCAGGTCAAAGAGTTTCTGGCTCAAGTCTTCCAGCTGGGGGGTGAAATGAGGGGGATGGAGAGACAGCAGGGCATGGGTTTCATGAGATGGACCCAAGCAGTGCAGGGAAGCATAAGGAATGGGCTGCAGACTCCCCAGAAGGATGGCTCCAGGGGAAACTCACCTCCTTGGTAGTCTTCTGTAACTTCACCTCTGTGTCATACCTCTCCTCATCCACTGACTCTATCTTGGCATGAAGCTTTTTGCACAGTTCCTGGGAAGAAAGCAGAGAGGGATGTTGACTGCTCGGACTCACACACAATTCCTCTCTGCTGACCACTCTGGCTCTGAAAGCCCTCAGTCCAGAGGACTAGATGGTATTGAGGTGAAGAGAGGCTTTTCAGCCAGCTCCTAATCTCCATACTTCTGTCTGCATGCAAATGCTGCCTCAACACATCATTTAAAATACATCTTTCCTGCCAGCCAGCCCCCTTTTTTTTGCAGAGAGATCCCACCTGTCTCTCAAGCCAGCTACTTGTTCATCTGGCTCCAGAGTAACACAGGTGAAGAGAGGGTCAAGAGGGGAAGGTCAGTCTAGATCCACCAGACTGACTGATGGAGTAAAATATTTTCTTGTCCAGCACTGGAACGGTTAAAGAATCCTGTACCTGAAGTTCCTGCATGGATCCTGGGAGTGACAGAGGAGGGCAATGTTCTGCCAGGTAGTTTTGCTTTTCCACTTCTTTAGCAGCTGCTTCTTTTTCTATTTCAGTGACAGCAAGCTGGAGCATAGCACTCTGGAAGGCAGCAGGAGAAGGGTCAGTGCAGGGTGGAAGCAAGGAAGGAGGGTAGGGGGGTCGTCAGGGGAGTGGGAGGCCTGGTGGAGAGGCAGCCTGGGGAGTTCCCATCAATACCAGCATTTCCAAGCAAGGGATATGATGGAGACCCAGTAAGGAGTGGGGTGGGAGGCCCCTACATTGTGCATTGTGGCCTCATCTAGTAGGGAGAGTGCTGGGAGCTGGCTGGGGATGGGAGATGGGAATGTTGGGACACACATCACACAGCCACAGCAGTGCCACCTACCTTCAGGTGCTGCCGACGGGCAGTGGCTGCCCTCCTCTTTTTCTGCAAGTGGAAGAAACAAGAGAAAAGGTTATCAGTGCCCATTCCCTTTTAAATTGCCCTTCCCCAAGCAGTTGCAGCCCTGCCAGGGAGATGGCTGACACACAGTTGGTCCCCAAATGGGCAGCACTCAAGGAAGAAGCTCCCTGCTGAACCCAGCTTTGCCAATCTCAGGTAGCTAAAACTTAAAAAGTCCATCACGAAAAGATAACAAGGGTGATGAACTTGAAAGCATATGTAAAGAATATGGCTTCAGACTTGGCTTCTTGGGACTTTTAGCCTTTTCTCTAACTTCCTCTTCACTCAGATGTGTTTTACATTAGCTCTAGCTAATGACCCCTATGTCCCTGGGCACTCAGGAGCTGTGGGATGTCTTTCTGATGAGTCCAGGGCATGTGTCCTTCTGACACCCTGGTGACAAGGACAGCCAGGCAGGTGAATACATGGAGGCTGTGTAATTTCTTGGAGCTGAAAACACCCAGCACAAGTGATGCTGGAGAACAGACAACCACAGGCTGCCCTTCTGTCCTTGTCATTCTGGACCAGCAGCAACAGAACTCCTATTTATAAAAAAACCCACAACTTCTTCATTTCAGCTGTTTCCTGAGCATTTCACCCAGAATATTGGGCATGGCTGAGTTGGGCTGGCCCAGGGGAAACACATCTGATATGCTGAGGGGCGGGGAATAGAAAGCAGCGCTTGGGTGTGGGTTTGTGCTGTGTAGAGGAGGAAGTGGATAAGGATGTGCAGAGTGAAATGTAACAAAAACTGACATATCTCGCATATGTAAATGGTGCCAAGGCCCTCCTGTCAGGGCTGGAGGGCTCTGCAGAAGAAAGGCACCCAGCTCAGAGATGCAGCACACTACTAACCATCAGATAATCAGATCCCTTGAGGGCTGTCAGTCCAGGGCTTATTCTCCATCTGAAAACTGGTACCTTAGCAAAGAGTGTCCTCCCAGCTTTTTCTGGGAGGTCTGAGTTCAATGAGGAGTAGAAGAACATGTTGGATATCAGCACCATTTTGTGGCATTTCTATGTGTCCCTGACATCCTCTTTTCTCTTAGTGAGAACAAGCTGGAGCTTGTGGTGTTTCAGACATATGGGGAGATGCCAAGCAGAAATGAAGGATTGAACAATTTGCTAAGAGGAAATGTGGAGTGACAAAGCCACGAACAATCCTCCCACACCTTCCCCTGCATTTCGCAGACTCCCCCAGCCCCACCTGGCTCTGCCAGAAGCCAAGGAAAACTTGCTAAGAATGCAACCTCCACCCTGCTCACAGTGCCCTGGATCCAGGTCCCTTTGGATTGCCTTTGAGAAGGGAGTTGTCAGTGCTCAGTGGGTAGAAAATGAAGGGCTGGATGTGGGGAAGCAGGAGAGGATGCTAGGCCAAGGATGGGATGGTGGATGGATGATGGAGGAGAGGCAGCTCTGGACCACTGCCTTCCCAGCACCATCTCGTGGCCGGCCGAGGAACCAGGAATGGAGGGGAAAAAGCATCCAACTCCAAGCCAGGGGACAAAAAAAAAGGCTTTCAAAAGGGATTTTTCTTCTCCTTCTCGTGTTTACCAGGAGTAGTCAGCAAGAAAGTAACTATTCTTCCCACACACACACCCAGCAGCTGATTTTCCTAGGGAGGAATGGTGAAGCCAAGACTGCTGCCATAAATATTGCTAAAGGAAAAACCCCAGCAAAACACACTTACCTCTTCACTGTTTAGGAAAAGCAGATGGACAAGGAAATTAAGGAAGAGAAAAGGGAAAGAGAAAAAAGGCAGTTAGCATCCTAACTGGAAACAAGCAGAAGAATCTTAACAAGCAAAAGTTGGTGGTTGAACAAAAATTTTTAAATGCCAACAATATATTAGAGACAGAAAAATGGGAACTTACTCAGACATCTTGGTTTAGATGGTTGTGAGCCTGAAATGAAAACCAAGAAGAAAAGTTTGCAACTATTCATGTTTGTGGTCACTTTCTTGGGTTTAAAAACAAAGCAAGACTCCTCTGGAAAATAAAAAGAGGAACAGGTCTGTTCTTATTTCCCAACTTCACCAATTTTTCATCATATAGGGAACTAGGCTGCAGTTTGTAGATGAGAGGCAAACATCTCCTCATAGTAACACAAACCACAGCACCAAGGGATTTATGGAAAAGACCAAATGGGGTTGAGCCAGAAATAGAGAGATTTGTGACAGTGATTCCTGCAGGGATGTTTCTTGTCTGACCCCAGGAAACCATTTTATTCAATGAAGGAAGAAAAGGCAAAAACTATTTTCAGTTAACTGCTTCACTTTGCCATTCAACCTTACTTCACTTCATAAACAAGAAATATCCCGAAGCCTGCAAAGGGTTGGCAGTGACCCCAGGTGACAAGGATGGATTTCAGAGGATGCTGCTGCCAGGGTATGCACTCATTCTATGGGACAGGGGAGCCTGTTGCAGCAACCTCAGCACAGGTGATGTGGAGCAGGGTTGGAAGATGTGGTTGAGTTGATACAGGCACAAAAAAAATCCCCAGATGATGCGTTTTTCCTTGCCTCTGCTCTAAGTGGAAATTTTACACATACAATGCAACTTATTAAGGAAGTTTGCTTTGCTGTAAATGATTTCCACATAAATAGATTTTTACTTTTCTGCTGCTTGCACCTCCTAAGCCTGTCCCCAAATTCAGCCACCCAGGAGACTCTGCCAGGAGGGGAAGTGTTAACGGGGGCTCATGCCCGAGGCAGGAGGCACAGCCTGCAGGGCCAAGGAAACTTTATCCTGGAAAATGTGCGGGCCCATCACATTACTTCAGAGAGGAGGGGAGGGGGGGAAAGTGCTTCTAAAAATGGCCAGGGAGCTGCAGAAGGAGCTGCAGCTGTCTCCTGGACGGCAGCCTTGCCCCGTGACTCGCGGAGGTCGCGGCCGTGCGCGGCGCAAGGCCGCAGGTGGCGGAGCTGCAGCTGCGGGCCGGGGCGGCCCAGGAACGCCGGCTATTTTTACATCCCTGCCATCCCTGCCACCCCTGCCACCCCTGCCCCGCACACACGCTCCTGCTCGGGCCACAGTGACGCCGGGGGACACGGCTGGGGAGCCAGGGGACAAGGCCAGGCTGCGGCTCGCTGCCTGCGATGCGCGCTTTGCATCCCCCGTTCTACACAGACACTGAAATTTGGATGTCAGAGCTGCTCCAAGGGTGTTTTTGGGGAGGAAGGCGCTGCAAGAGTGGGATGGGGAGCTGGAGGAAGGGGTGTGAGTAGGCAGCAAGGAGTCAGGCAGGTAAGAATCCGGAATCCTACAGCCCTGAGGATGTCAGCATTAAGCTCCACTTGCCCTCGCCACTCAAGCTGAAAGCAGAGCCAGCCAAGGCAGGGGAAAGCAGGAAATCAAAAAGAAAAAAGCTCACTGGAAGAGACAGAGGGAACCTTTCCAATGCACAGACCCTCTGCAACAAGCAAAAGATGGAGCAAGTGTTGTTAGCACCCCTGTGTCTCCCAGCAGGCCACCCCCAGCTGGTGTTTATCAGGTAAGTAAATCTGCTCCCCCATCACTCCCGAAGAGCAAGGTGGGTCATTAGGAGATAGGCAAAGAGGCTCACCCAAGTCTGGAGAAAATCAGAGCCGTGCTGGCTGGACAGGATGGACAGACGAGCCGCAGGCAGCTGGCTGAGTAAGGAGGTATAAAAGGGCTTCTCGGGTGGCTCAGCAGAAAATCCACCTTCTCTTTAAGGGCATGGAGACCTTCTCAGACCAATGATGTGCAAGAGTCCCCTGTGCACCTCCCTTGGCTGGGGCAGGCCAGGCCAGCAGGAGAACAGGAGAGGGCAGCCCCCAGGGAAGGAGGGGTGGGGAGGAGGAGAACATCTTCTACCCGTGGGATCTGGAGGAGTGGGGAGGTGTTTTTCCTCAGAAGTGCCAAGGAGGGAGCCTTCCTCTCCCTTCTCCTGCCACCAACCCGTCACTATAGATATGGCTTCAAATCTGTGGGGAGCCCAGGCTCCCTGCACACAGCCATCCATCTGCAAGGTCTCTGATTAAAATTTCCCCTTGGATACACAGAGTGGCTTGTCCGTGGACAAGAGCATGACTCAATTTTCCTTCAAGGGCTTGGGAGAAACTCTGCCCTTCAGGAAGGAAGAGAGGAAAGAGCTTGCACCCCAAATATCCACTGCTGACAGCATATGCAAGAGCCATGCCTTAATAAGCCATCTAGCACTAGCACGCTTTTTTAATCTCAGTTATTTCCCTCACACAGGAAATACTTGCAGCTCTTCCCTGTGTGAAATATTTCAACACAACTCAGTTCTTTTTGAAAAACAAGCTGTAGATCTGCTGCAGGCAGCCTCAAGCCTCAAATCCAGCCAGGAGCTGGGCAGAGGCAGTGGAGACAGCAAGAAGTGTAATCCCTTCCATGGGATGACCCAGACCCATATCTCTCTGGATCTGAAGGAGAAGCAGGTGGAAACGTGGCTGGAAATATTCCCCAGCCCTGATCACAGCACATGTAGCGTGTGTGTAGGGGATCCCATGGAGACAGGGACCCAAACAGCTCCTGCTCTCCTCCCCCAGGCCTGGCGCTCCCTCCTCTTCCAGCCGGGGTTTTTTAGGCTGATTCAGACATGGCCCTGACAATATTTTCCAGGCGCCTCCCAGACATTATATAGATAGTGGCAAATCCCTTGCTGCAGGCTTCCTGTTTCACCACCCTCAGCACCACACAAGTAGTGCTGCAGATGCTGCTGAAGGACGAGCAAGTCCTTGCTATGGGGCTGGTGTCCTGCAGGGGTTTGCCATGGGAACAGGTGGAGGAGGGAGAAACCCTCAGAGTGGGCAAGGCTGGGCCCACCTGGGATATGCCCCTTTGAAATGCTGCAGCTACACATTCTGGCCCCAGAGAGCCACTCAGCTCTTGGTGAAGGAATCAAAACTGGGGGAGTTCTCCATTCAAAATTCCCCACAGCCAGGGAGTTTCCTTCAGCTCTGTGAGATGAAGGCATTCTGGACCCCCTGCAGTCCAGGTATGCAGCACAGCAAGAGACATCTGCTCAGAATTTCAAGGGTGTGTATCACCTTGTGACAGGAAAGTGTTGGCCTGATATTATGGAAGAATGAAGTTCAGAGAAAGAAGTCCCATGAACGAAATATTGACCAACAGAAGTGCTTGTAGGATACAGGAGGAGTGGATGGTGAGGTGTGGTAATAGGATGAGCAGAAGGTCAAGCTCCAAGTCTGCAGAAGGCTTTCCATGGAGCTGTCTTGCACAGGGGTTAAGCTGTAGGGCAGCTGTCCCAGAAAAAGAAAGAAGCACCAGACTTAAATAGCATGAGGAAGAAACTTAGAGAGGAGAAAGAAGAATGGAAAAACAAATCCATGTCAAAGTTAGAAGTCGGTTAACATTAGGAAAGACAGAAGTTTCCAAAGGAATTATTTACGTGTTTGAGTGCTGAAAGAACAAGCTCCTTGCAGAAAAACTCAAGGAAGGCATAAGGAAGCTCCAGACACATCCTTCAAAGAGGTGTTTGGCTCTGAATAGTAGGTATTAGTGATGTAATTAGGCAGGGGGCAGGAATGGATGCACTGTTCATACTTGGGTACTTTCCTGTGGAGCATCTGACCTTGTTCCTTTCCCTCATCTTCCCCCACCTGAGCTAGAGGAATGCACCATGGGCATGGCCCACCATTCCCAGAGCACTTCCACCATCCTGTGAGGCCAGACAGAGGAAAGATCTCTCACACAGGAGGTTCTGCACGATGTTTTAGGGACTCAGGTGCAGCTCTTTTGGGTCAGACTCCTCCACGGAGTCACCACGTGTTGGAAGGATGAGGCTGATGAATCTGTGCAAGCTGTCCTTCATGACACCCTCCTACACCTTTACACCTTGCCTCCTCTTCAGCATCCCACAAGCATCAAGTGGATAGGGGCTATGGAGTGACATGACACCAGATGATACTGTGCCTTATTTCCAAGGGTGACACTGTTAGCAAAACACAAGCATGCTACTCAGCAATTGTGATCATGGTAAAAGTTCAGGCAAGATCACTGGGGAATCCTGTATTTGACTGCCCTTTGCTTTCCCAAAATCACATCACACCAAAGCAAAGCACATGGCTCCCATCCTGCCCAGGACCTACCCACTCCCCTCCAGTGTGTCCCTAAAAGAGCTCCCCATTTCTCTACTTCTGCTGACACCAACACCCAGGAACTCTACAAAGGAAGGCCATCACTTTCACAGCTTTGTGCCAGTGCTGTCCTGCATCCCACAGCTACAGCCACCTCATTTGCCCATGAAATGGGATTAAGGTTTTTGGCTTTTCCTGTTCAGGGCTGCTGCCAACCAACACAGCCACCCTATGCATTTAGCTCTGTGCTTGACAGGGAGTCAAGGAACATCAGTGGGTTTGGAGCCTGAGGGCATCAACATCACATGCCTGAAGCATGCCCAGGTGGATGCAGTCAGTTATGCAGTCATCATGTGGTGCAGGGGGCTGAAATTGGGCTCAGAGCCCCATGACAGCAGCAGAAAGAGGGACAAGTGACAGGAGAGCTTGGCCTTGAAGGGGAGTCTGCTGGAGAAGGCAGGCAAAGGGCAGGGGTGGGACTGGATCTGTGGGCCTGCACCAGAGACCCCATGTTGTGGACTGCTCCTCTGCTCAAGCCTCTTCCATCTGCCAAACAGTATAAAGGAAAGGACTGGTGAGACCACAGAAACTCATCTCTGCAGCTGCACAAGCAAGGAGACCAATCTTGCTGAAGCAGTCTCTGCCTCCTGCTGACAGTGCTAAGAAGAGTGAGCAGGGTGTCTCGCCACATTGCAGGACTATGGACACCATATCCCACCCTTCTCTTCATGCACTTCACTTTTATACTCACCAACTTGGACAAGTGCCTGCAGGAACAGAACAGCTCCCTATGGACAGACATAAGTACTCACACATGGCTGCTTTTGATATAAACACTGGCCTTGTAGAGAAACAAGGCATTTTAATGATCCCTTCCACTCCAAAGGGACACTTTTTGGAGTGGGCTTCTGGAAGAGTTTGCAGCTCACTGCAATCTAGAGCCTGAAGGAAGGGCAGCATTTCAAAATGAAAACACAAAGGGGTGAAGAGAAGCTTCAGGGAGAGGGCAAAATTCCTCTGGATAAAGTCCCTTCTGACCATGGTAGCACACAGGGCACAAACCTCACTTCTCTCTGGAGCTTTTCTCACTTCTGCCCAGGACCTGAAGCCTTGTACTCTTCCACAGTGTGGCTCTGCTTCCATATCCCCAGGCTGAGTTGGCAGCCCCCTGGAAAGTGAACACCTCTGACCAGTGCTGGTCTGTGCCCAGGCCTTCAGCATTTAATGTGTACAGGAGGTGATCCCTCTGGAATTTCCACCCAGCTTGCCCCTGGATAGTATTACTGAAGTGGCCCAACACCTGATCACAATCCTTCATGTATATGCACATCCTCAAAGCCTGGTTAAGACCAGGGTATGACCCAGAACGTGTCAGGGGAACAAGCTGAGACCTCTGTGTGCTCAAATGAGTATGGCTGAGACATGTCTTCACTCTCAAAAGGTCTTTCTGTGCCAAGACAAAGCAGCAGCAAGAACATGATGTTACTTAAAAAAAAAAGGCCAGAGAGCTCAAGAAACACTGATAAATCATAAAGTTCTTCTCTCCCCAAGATCAGCCATTCCTCTACAAACCAACAGCCATGCAAGGAATTATTCTCCAGAATTTATCCATTCCAAGCACACTGGCTTTTTGTAAATGCTGTGTGACCCCAGACATCTCATTTTACAAAAAAAAAAAAAAAAAAAAAAAAAAGAAGCTGCAAAGACCCTTAGCAGCCTCACCTAGCTGCACCATTGAGAAAGCCTTGGGAGAAGACAGCTGCCAAGAGATGGGCCTCTGGAAGCTCTTCTGGAAGTGCTTCTCATTCAGATTGAGCAATGGAGGGGATGAGCTCAGAGTAGGAGGGGGCTGTGCCAGGAAAACTCAACACCCAGCCCCACTGAGCATCCCTCAAGAATATCCCCAAAGCCAATTAATTCACAGAGTATCTGAGACATGAATTTCCTTTTATGAAGGCAGATCTGAGTTAGCACATCTGCAAAACTGGGGGTGGTGTGGGATGAGTACATCCAAAACAGAGAAACCTTCAGCAGAGGCCTTTGCAGGTATGAACACATCCTTTGTCACATCCAGAGTGAACATCAAAGCCAAGTGTTTTAACTGGACTGTCTTAAGTGAAAACCTTCATGCCAAGATTCAGGCTTCTATGTCTAAACTGCTCTGACTTGTATGTAAAAGTTAAGAGGAAAATGCTCTCTGTCCAGGACAACACCAGATGCCAGCTGGGCAGGTTTCCACATGAGACAGCCACCTCTTTCATGGGCACTGGGCTCTTCACTGGCTCTTCCAAGAGGGCAATGTTTCTTTTACTAAGTCAGCAATAACTGATTCACAACTCAAAGTGCAAATTTTCCACAGAGAGCTTTTCAGGCTCAGACAAGGACATCTGCAATGTCTATGTTCATGAGCAGGGTGATGAAACACTTGTTTGCAAACCCACCATCTTCCCAGATGCTGCTCACAGAATGTAAAACATGATATGGGTTGGGTTGTTTGCAGGTCAAGACCCCCTTTCAGTTCACTTAAACTCCTCTTCCTGATTCTGTGCTTGTTTCTGCTCAAATTGAGTGGCAGTAAGTGCCTGCAGGGGTTTCATCACCTCTCAGTGAAGTCAGCAAAGCTGGTTGAGAAATTCCCATTTGTTGACATGCAACAAGTCATCACTGATGGGTACCCATTCACTGGAACACTGAACTTCTTCAGGGAGCACTATTTGCCCAGCAGTATGAAAGCTGTGAAATCCTCATGCTGCTTCTCTTTTGGACCCATCCTACCTAGACCTGAAAGATGGAGAAATGAGAAGTCTGTTTTACCAGGTCTGCCCACAAAGTTCAAACTGGAACTTTGGGAAGCACCTTTGTGCACCCATTATTATTCTTGTTTCTCAGACTGGACTGTCTGGGGTTTCTACCCCTCTCTTCCTGCCCATGGCAGGGCATTGATATGTAAAGTGGTCCAAACAATATTTCTGCATCCAGAAGGAAAACAAGCCCAGCCTGAGTGAGGAACAATCAGCAGCAGTCAGAGCAGGGAAAGAGGCTGAGAAAAGGGAGGAGGAAAAAGGGGGAGAAAAGTCCAGAAGAAAGAGAATATATAAAGGGAACTAGGGATAAGAATCCAGGAGGTGGGGCTTTTAAAAAATAATCCCATGCATGACAAAAGTACACATTTTGCCCATAAAATTGCAAGGCATAAAGATGCTAGCTAAGGCATATTTATAAAGCAGGCATGCTTGCTCCTAGTGAGAAGAGCTTAGATGCTCTCCAGCTCTCAAAAACTCTAAGACTAGCCAAAAAATCTGTGGCTGGATAACAGCCAGCCCATACCCAGGCTGAATGATGACAGCCCATAATCATTTTTGTCTCACTGCAGACGACTGGTGACAAGCACATATGAGGCTCAGTCTTCTCCTTGTGCAGCCCTCCCATTTGATTTCCTTGGGTGCAGGGACAAATAAAAAAAATCACTGAATGAGGGAATAATTCACTTTGGGAGGGACTTCTGGAGGTCAGAAGTCTTGGATCTGGATGTAAATAATTGAGATTATAAATCTTAATAACAAACACACCCCTCAATTTTCAGTGTTTCTTGTCTCTTTTAACAGACCTCTGCTTGGCCCAAGCTCTTTTTGCCTTGCCACTGACCTGCAAAGCTGATAATTAAATGCAGAGAGACAAACTCCCCATCCACCACCCAGCCACCTTGGATGGTTTGGACACCTGATTTTTGCCCCTCCTTAATCACCAGCAAAACCCTCTTGGCCCCTGTGGTGCAGGATCAGGCAAGGGCTGGCTGCTGATCCTGGAAAAAGGCACTCAGACACCTCCAGCATTGCCACATAAGCTGTGCAGCCATGGGAAAGGGCTGGCACAGCATCGCTGCTTTCTCTCCCTCTTGAACACGGGCTCCATCTCCAGAGAAGAAATCTGGGCTGGTGAGGCTCTAACAGGGGCCACAGAGCAGATGACACAGAGAGCCAGCCCAGAGCACGTACTGCCCTGCCCTCTAGATGCAGAACCCAGCACAGGCACAAGCTGAGGAGGAGCTGCTTTTCCCCCTCCTTTACTTCTCTTCTTGTTGCATCTGCCACCCTCCAAGTGCAGGAGGAGCACTGGTGAGGCAGAAGATGTTCAGGCATCTGGCTTTGATGGATGAGGGACAGCCAGCCCCACCAAGGCCACAGGGAGGTGAAAAGGAGATGGCTTGCACACGAGACAGGGCTGTCTGCCTTCCTGCAAACAGGCTCCCGAGCAGGCTGTGTTCATTTGGGGTGAAATAAGGCATGAAATGAAGCCCAGATCCACCAGCCCTGCTTCAAACAGCTGCCAGCAGACACTAAGAGGATCCTGCCAGGGGAGGGGAGTGCTCAAAGCCGTGCTGTAAGCACACAAGGCTCACTGAGAAAGAGAAATGATGACGGAGGGGAAAAGCAGCCTTGGCGGTGCATTAAAAGCTGGAGCTGGGTGGAGAACATCCCCACCTGCTTGCCTCTCCCTCCTTAGCAAACAACTCGGTTTGCTGAGTTTTTACTGCACAAAGGCTTGCTCCAGGTTGCCCAGAGCCAGCCCAGCTCTATGCTCACTCCCACCTTCCCTGGCCTTTCCCCTAAAAGCACCGTGGCCTTTCCTCTCCAGCTCTGCTCACCCAGCACTGAGCAAGGCCAAAGCTGCAGAGAAGGGGCAGGCACTGGTGTGGGGTAGAACTCTTCTCAAGGGAGGGCTGTCTCTGCACCTCCTTCAATTGCATCTGTTTTGGGACTAATATGCACATACTTTTATGCCCAGTCCCATAAATTATGCAGCGAACCTCAAGGCTATGACTTCAAAATAAGAGGACTGGAAAAAGCACACATACACACACACACAAAAATAAGAACTGCCTGTTCCAAACACCTCCAAAAGCCCTTTCTGGATGCTGCATGGCCCTAAATCACCACAACAGCATCACCAAAAACCAATCTGGCAATAGATTTGGAACTCCAAACCCAATTCAGAGATGTTCCCTTCTGCACAGCCTGCTCTAGGCTGATTCTAAGGTTGAGACTGAAGGCTGAGGGTTTAAAACATCCCTTTACAAGTCTTTCTCAGGTGACTGATTTCCTCCTCCATCTCATTAGCGGCTGCCAGCAGATGCTGTTTCCCCAGCAGAAGCCACACTTCACTTGTTACAGTCATCTCAAAACCACGCTGTCATTTCTGCCCTCCTCACGGCCACAGCAAAGCCTGGAGAATATTCATCAGGAGGCAGACACAGCAGCAGCTTTTTATGGTTAAGCTCAGGTCATTAATCTCTATCGAGACTTTTCATAATCTTCCTCAGCTTCATGTTTGTTTAACTCTTGGATAGTCGCTCTGTGGAGCTCTGGGTAATCACAGATTAACTGCTTTTTAATATTAATAGCTTTTCATTAATGTGCCAGGCTCTCTCCCCTCCAGAGCCCAGGCAATAGCTATTAGCACTGTGCCTGCAGCTCCCTGTGGTGAAAAGGACTTTTGTCTTTAGGGCCAAAATTCCACAGCATGAGCCCAGATCTTGTGTTCTGTGGCTGCTTTGTAGCAGAAGCATTTCAGAACAGGAGCAATTCCCTCCTCCTCTAGCCCAGTGCTGGGAGCTTCTTCCTGCAGATAGCTCAGAGGAGCGGCTCTGGAGTCACCCCAAACTGCAGCATACTCAAGGGCCTGCAGGAACACCATCCCATGCCCTCATCCTTCTAGGAGAGATCTTTACTTATGCAGCCCCCACACCAAGGCCCCACAAAGCAGGGTGGGGCAGGACATGCGGCCACAAAAAACCTCCCAGATTAAACATGTAACCTGCCAGAAGTGACGTGAGAGCTGTGAGCCAGCCTTACCAGGGTGGTGTGATCACAGTGTGAAAGCAAGACCTCAACCCTTCCACCCTGGCAGGACCTCCAGCTGCCAGAGGTCAAACCTTGCTGTGCCACTCCTGTAGTGAGGTGAATGGAGCTGACACTGTGCATCTTCATGTGTGTGGTCCATGGGGATGGTCACTGGTGAGTTCCAGAGCCTGAGCCACATCTTACTGTGCACAAATCATCACAGGCTGAGAATGGGCTAAGTGTGAAGCCACATTGCTTTTCATTTAGCCTCTAGCCTGGACAGAACACACACTGCAGAGGCACTAAAGAGCTAGTCTGACATCTCCAACACCTTCCTCATCCACCTGTATTCCTTCTCTCAAGCCTCTTACATTCTTCAATACCTTGGTCTTGTTTAAAATCCTTCACAAGACACATGAAGCCTTTCCAAGAACACATTTCTTGCCAAGTTATTCACAACTAAAGAAACCTCCCACCCATGCCACTGGCATGTTAACCCTCTGCTTTATAAATATCAATGGACTCTGTTTTGCATGAGCCTGAAGCTCTGTGTATTTCACCCCCCCGGCCCATAAGCAGTTGGGATGAGCTGGCTCCTGTGCCCATGCCATCTCCTCTAGCACCCTCTGCTCCACATCCAGCCTTGCCATGGGATGCTGAGCTGCCCTGTCCCAGCTATTACACAGAGCATGAGCTGCACCAGCAGCCAGATCATCTCTTGGCCAGAAGGAGTCCCAGTCCCCTCTTTGCTGAAGGAGTCCAGTCCCCCCTTTGCTGACAATGAGCTGGGACCAACATGTCTAGAGCTTGCTGAGCAGAAGCGCATCACTCCTCCACAAGCCCACCATCCTGCTCCCTGGGTGGAGAAGGAGACCCCCACTATCTGGAGTGTAGGGGCAGCTTGAGGTGGGACTTCAGTCCCAGGGCTTTGTCCACCACGTCTGGGGGCTGCAGGATGTGCCACTGGGCGAGGGGCCGCCGTGGGTTGGACAGCATGTCGGACCAGTGCCGCAGCTGGTTGCCTGTGGCTCGGCAGCCCAGGAAGAGTTTGCCAATGGGCTCGTTCTTGGTCACTTTGTCATGATCCCAGACAGAGATGACCACGTCCACATTCTGGAGGGGACACAAGAAAGAGAGTCAGCAGGAAGGGGTTTGCTGCAGTGGAGACCTGCTTAGCCCTGGGCACTTCATGGAAACCCACCTGGATCTGACTGAAAGGCACCTCAAAAACAAACACCTCATTGAAGTAAGGGTTTATGGTGTTTTTCTTCACACTTGTCCTTTTTTTCTTCCATTTCTTTCTGTTCAGTATAAGATGCACCTTGACAAAAGGATCTGAAGAGAGAGAGGGCACACATGACACAAGTGACAGTTCTTGACTGAAGAACTCAGCCACAAAACAGCTTTCCTGAGCCATTCCCAAGGAGACCACAGCATCCCACTTGCCACTCCTCACAGTGAGACAGCCACCTCAGAGCTCAGTTCCTCCTGCCAAGCTCCCTGTCAATCCAGCTATGACATCTCCTCCTGGGAGATACCTCCAGCACTGCCCAAAGCTGGACTATCTGTGCTGGGGGTGGCTGGGCATCAGCCAAGGGCTTAATGCATGGCAACAGGAAGCCAGTCTTAACACCAAGAGTTTTCAAGGCTTTGCAGCTCTTGGTGCCACCTCTGAGGAAGGTCTGAGCACAAGCAGCTCCCACTGACCTGAGAGTCCATTAGAATCCATCCGCTTCAGCTGCTTGGCTTCCAGGATGAGCACTGTCAGCTTGCCTGTGCTGGGGACATAGCGCAGTGAGAAGCAGATCTCACCCAAATGCTCTTCCTGATGGAGACATGCCAGTGATTAGTACCAGGCAGTGGAGCCAGCTCACCTGAGGCTGGAGCACCAGGCTGGCCCCAGGTTTCCTGAGTCTACCCAGCTCTCATGCTTGCCCCTAAGGGCTTGCTTCTTGGGGTGGTGCAAGCCAAGCAAGAGCACATCCCTCCCAACAGAGTTTCCCAGCCACCAGGACCAACCTCCACTTTACTGGCCACCGCCAGGTCACTCCACTGCTCGATGACATGCTGCAGGTTGACACTGGCCAGGGGCAGCCGGACCTCACCAATGATGTCATGCTTGGCAAAGCGGTTGAAGTCATAGACCTGCATCACCAGTGTGGATTCAGACATCTCAGCCTGGGGTACCTGCAGAGGAGGACCCAAAAGCCTGGACTCACTCCTCAGAGACAGCACTGCCCCATGAGGGTATTCTCTCACATTTCCCAGTCCTGATTCCACAAGTATCTCCCTGTCTGGAGAGGTTTTTGCCCAGGGAGCAGTGTCTATGCAACACTCTTGATGGGACCAAAAAATAATTTGGTTTGGGCTTTGGTTTGTACCTGGAAAGTGAAGCTCTCGTTGAAGATGGGGTTCAGGGTCTTGCGGTAAACCTTGGTCTCATATCTCTTCCTCATATCGGATGTTAGGTAGACAATCACATACGGGTCAGATGTGCCTCCACTGTCCATGGCCTTCAGCTCAACTGCCTGCTTCACACCAACTTTCAGCTGGAGAGGAGTGAGGCACAAGGTCACCAGGTGGAGGAGGACAGGGTCAGGCAGCTGGGGACTCAGTGGGAGGTGAGTGCAACAGTGAGAAATGCCTTCACACCATGCAGGCATGAGAGCTGGCGGGCTGCAGGCAGGTGGGAGAGGGTACATCCAGCTCAGTGGGCAGCAAAGAGTGACCATGCAAGAGCATGGCTTCTCCCTGCTGTGCCATGGCCATGAGCATCCCCACCTCCTGTATGCGGAAGTTGTACTCCAGGGAGTACTGCAGCTTTCCTCGCCGCTTCTGCTCTACTTCCCACTCCAAGTCCTCCATCTCAGGCTGGACCTGCAGCAGAGAGCAACACTACCCTCAGGATGCACTCAGCCATGTCCCTGCCATGCCATGCTCCCACCATCCCTGGGGCTGGGCAGTGCAGCAGGAAACCCCTCAGGGAGGAGGGAAGTGGGATTGAGGGGAAGGCAGGACGCACAAGGTTGGTTGTGCTGGAGTTGCTGACGGCACACAAGCCGATTCTCTCCTTCTTCTTGGGCTTCTTCTTGCTGCAGCAGCACTTGACAATGCAGATGAGGAAGAGAAGGAGGAGAATGGCCCCTGCCACAGCCACGGTGATGAGGGCCCATTTGGGTACTGGTGTGATGTTCAGGAAGGAGTTGGATAGAAGAGTTAAAACCAAGCAAAACATACAAAATACATTTAAACACCTTCCTGGTGCTTCAGCATTAAGGAGCTGTACTTTTGAAATTGCCCCTAGAATCCTGGACAGGCCCCATGCAGGGACACTGTGGATGAAGACCATTCCCTAAACAGATTGCAATGATACCCTCTGCTCCTGAAGCAGCATGGTACCACTGCAGTAATCCCACCCTGATGGAGCCCACTAGGAAATGGAATTTGAAGGAAGGATGAAGTGAATACACAGTCTCAGAGTCCAGCAGCCCCAGCAGGTGATGCTGCCTGGGAGAGGAGGGCAAGAGACAGTACTCACACGGGATCCAGCTAAGCCAGCTGTCCAGGGAGCCTGGCCAAGCCGTGGTGGTGATGCTGGTGTGTGGGGAGGCTGTAGTGCCTCTCCTGCCTGCCACTGCCATGGCTAATCTGGGGTGACCTGGGAACACAGGCAAAATTAACAGGGTGGGGATTTCCTCTCCCATAGCACGTGTGCTGCCCATAGCCCAGGGCTCTAATGAGAGCAAACACAATTAAAATACAGAGCTCAGGGTAAGTGATTAGAGCTTGGCCACATTGACAATGAGATGTGAAATGGAGCGGGAGGGAGCCGCTGGCAGGGAGGGCTCTGCGCCAGCCAGCCCCTCCCATACAGCCTTCTCCTTCATATCCTTGCAATCTGCCTGCTGAAAGGGGAGAAACTGGGGGTCCAGGGCGTTTGAAAAGAGGAATCACTTGGCTGTAGGGGACAAAACCAAGAGCTGTTTTGTGCTGGCTCCTCCCTGGCCAGGTAGAGTGAGCTAAAAGGTTTGCTAAGCTCCAGGAATGCCCCATCACCAGCTAACACCCCTTTTTGGCTATTTTCCCTCCTGTCACAGGGCTGAGGAGCAGTAATATTGGCACAGGTCTGGTGCCCTTGCTGCTGGTGGCAGTGCTGTCACCAGGCTAGGGCCACACCAGCTCAGAAACTTTCCATGAGCTCGGCCTGTGCACGTGGCATCGCTGACACAGCCTGAGGGAAAGGCTTCAAATTCAAATCAGGATGGTTTTACAGCATTGCTTTCCCCAGGCAAAGTTCTTATTCTAGCATGAACGCTTCCTCATAGCCCAATTCCTTTCGCGTCACTGGGACAGGTGTGCCCGGAGCCGTGCTGCACAGTGAGCGGGTCAGCAGCCACCACGGCACGGGTGGCACCCAGCCCCAGTGCCCAGGCTGGCCCTGCTGGGGATGTGCCTGCTGCTGCCCCAGCCTCCTGCCCTGCCTTCCAGTGGGTCCCTGCTCAAGCAGCCAACCCCACCTCACTCCGCCTGCACTCTGCCCATCCCAAGGTACTCCTCGCATGGGGGTCTTCCCGGGAAGGAGGAAAGGAGGAAACCACGTCTGCACTTCCCTTTGCTGAGCCTGCAAAGCCAGCAAGAACCCTTTCTTTTTCCAGCAGTGTGGTTTGCTGGAGAGACATAGGAATTGCTGCCATCCCTGTGGCATCATTGCTGGAACAATGAGTTAAATGACTTGTCCAAGGCCACCTAGGACTTCTGTGTCGTTGGACACTTGAAACATCTCTCTGGCATTTTAGAGGTGCCAGGCTACAGCTTTGGAGTGAAGGGTGGCCAGGACAGCACAGGTGAGCAGGCACCCACCCAGCACAGAATTAGGATGTCAGTACATTTTGCCTGCCACAGGCTGTATCACATTAGTTGACATTGACCCTGATTTTAAAAAAAAACCTTTATCGCAACCCTGAAGAATGAACTGAGCCACCACTTTGGGAACCATGGAGACAGCCCTGCTACAGTCTGAACAGGAGACAGTCTCAGTGGGCAGTCTGCTGGGACCATTGAACATCCATGTTCCTAGAAAAGGGGCTGGGGGAACCCTGACTCTCGCTCCCACCCTGTGCTGACTGGTTCCCAAATCCAGACTTACCAACAAGTGTCCTTCCCAGTGTCAGTCTCCCCTTCCTGCTGTGCAGGCTCCAGTCAAGCCACCTCGTGTGACAGGGGCATGCTGTGGGCTGAGATGGGACCCCACAGGGTCAGCCCCACCTCACTGCAGCTGAGGGTGCAGAAGGGATGGTGGCTGCCCTGCACAGCCGAAACAGGAAAGTCTGCTTTGCCAGCTCAGGAACCGGGTGGCCCCAGCGGCTCGGCCCCACCTCGCCGCTGACCCAAGCAGTGTTCATGCAGGCGAACAGCCAGCAGGGAACTCCCTGCTGGACCAGGAAACAAAACCTGCCCTCCTGCCTGCAAGAAGCTGGAGAGCATTGCTCCATGCTCTGGGAAATTTGTTTCTCCAGGTTATCCCTGCAGCGATGCTGGGCTGGACTGTGTGGCTGCAGGCACCGAGCACAAGGGAATGGACACTTTCTAGAGGATGGGTGCATGACTGCATCCATCCCTGGTGAGCTCTGCAGTTGGGAAGCCCAGCTCCTTGGCCCACAGGGCATGCACTGTGTGAGGGCCTGCAAAATGTGTGTGAGGATGAACAGGAATGCTCTGCAACACAGCAGGCAGGACAGGCAGGACGAGGGGATACTGCTTGGGTGGTTTAATCCTCCAACACCAACAGAAGCTCCAGGCACACAGGCAGGAGCAATTTCACAGGCTTCCATTGCATTAAATTTATGCTTGTAAACTTCTTCCTTTGCTGCCAATTCAGCAAAGTCTGCCCAAAACCTGCCTTATTGCCACGTAAATTTGGGGTGGTGTCATAAGCAGGGAGCAATACTGCAAAACTGCCTGTGTCTAAAGGCTGATGTAGCGATGGGAGGAGATGCCCCAGAAACCAGACCTGTCCCAGCTCTATCCCACCACTCTGCCTTACCAGCCCTTCCAGATTTTCACATGGCCACCAAGGCATCACCATAGTGGGTGCCTAGCCACAGGAGAGGGGCTAGGGCTGCCCCTCAGCCACCCAAAATACAGACACATTCACAAGGGGCCTTGCACTCCTGCTGCTCAGAGATGCACCATCTCCAGGAGAAGGAGATGCAGGAATGATACTGCAGCAAACCTCTGGGGGAACTTTCTGCTCTAAACTGGATGTCCCAAGGGATGCACAAAAGAAATGCATTATGGGGATGGGGGAATAGGAAATATTAAAATCCTCCAGGGAAAGGAGGCCTGCACATGCACACTAAAAGCTGAGCATATAAGTAGCCTTTTCAACGGGTTGTTTGCTAAAAGAGAAGAGATTCAGATCTTAGGAAGAAATTCTTTAGTCAGAGGGTAATGAGGCACTGGAACACACTGCCCAGAGAAGTTGTGGCCTTATTCCTGGACAAGTTGAAGGCCAGGTTGGATGGGGCCCTGAGCAAGCTGATCTGTGTGGCATCCCTGCCCATGGTGGAATGGGTTGAACTAGATGATCTCTAGGCCCCTTCCAACCAAAATCATTCTATGATTCTATGATCTCAGTGAGACCAAGCTGCACAGGATCCTGGTGGGGTCCCACATTTTGGGAAGAGGTTTGGTGATCCTGGTGATAGCCTGGTGTCATGCAGGAGGACAGCTGCTCAGCCTTAGTGCAGGTGAGTTTGGTCTCCATTGGCAGGAGCCAGGCTGGGCAGGCTGCAGCAGTGCACCTTGTTCCAGCAGCACGGCAAGGAAAAAGCTGCAGGATGGTCCTGGGTCAGCCCACTCCCCTCATCCTATCCCCCCACATCCCTGACAGTCACACGCTTGGATAAAAAAGGGGTGTTGAACTATCCTGGCACCCTGAGCCCCACGGGGCTGGGCACCACATAGCCTACCCAGAAAAGTAAAATCCTAGCCCCAAAATCGACCCTACTCAGGACAGCATGTGAGACATGGCTTTCAGAAAAGAAGGGAAAAGAGACCCAAAACCATTACAGTAAAATTGCAAACGCTCTGCACCTTTCTCCCCGCATCCCTACATACGCTGCGAGTCAATAGGTACCCCTATCTTTTCGGTCAAAAACACAACCATTCAGGGTCTGGGAAATGAGAGGACTAGAGGCACGCTATAAACACTCCAGCTGCAGAAATGAGACATCACGGCTTGCGGACAGAACGCCGAGGGGGCTGTGGGAGCTGGAACATCGCCGAGTCCCCTCCCCAGGGTGACCGCGGTGTGTCCGAAACCAGCTGACCGCGATCCTGGGCTGTGTCCGAAGGCAGCTGACCACGATCCCGTGCGATGCCAGCTGGGAAATGCAGTCTGGCCAGGGCACGACGCCAAGCAGCCGGCTGCCTACAAATCCCAGCAGGCCGGGGAGCGGAGCTGCACCCCATCCTGGTCCTGCTGCTTCCTGCGGCGCGGGCAGGGGGAAATATAAACAGCAGCGCCTCGGGAAGGGCTGGGATGCTGCCGCTGGACAGGCTGTGCCGGGAGCGGAGGCAGCGCTTGGGTGAGTGGGGCTTTTCTCTCTGGCAGAGCCCTGTCTGTGTGCAGGGTGACATCTGCTCCCTGCTAGGCAGCCCTAGGGAGAGCTGCGGGACCCGCCTGGAATGTTTTCCTGCTCTCGCAGCGAGGCGTGTGCCCGCGCAGCTCCGTGTGCGAACAGCGCTGCGGGTTATTGGGGCAGGCAGATGGAAAAGAGAAGTCGGGCTTGGTTTGCAGTGCTTGGAAGAGTGAAGCAGAAATTAGAGGTGGATTCTCCCACCAGGAAGGGCTGCTCGGCTCCATTGCCTCCTTGTGTTAAATTTTGACTTTCAGAGAATGCTTGGCTGAGATTATGTCAGAGGAAAGTTTCTGCGCAGCTGGGCTGGTGTTTGCCACCCTCTCTGGGAGGAGACCCCTGACCAGCATGGGGCACGGGGTGGAGGAAGCAGAGGAATGCTCAGCATCTCCTGGCTTTCCAGGCAACCCTGGCTGATGGGAAAGTAGCCCTGGACTTCCTACTCCTCGGGCAGTCAGGCGCTGAGGCCCCCAGGCAAGGCTGTGGCTCTCACGGCTGGTGTGTTGCCTACTGGCCCAGGCAATATTCTGCAGTCCCTAAGCAATAAACATTAATTAAATAAAACTGTAGCAAAAGGTCTCTGTGGAGACCCTGAGTTGTCCTTTACACTGCAGGTTGGCTTTGCTCTTTACTTGCACAGCCCCCCAGTACAGTAGTCAGGAAGGGCCTGACTGGCTGACAGGGCTGTGGAAGGACAGACCAACCCCATCAAGGGGGTCTCAGCCTTTATCCAAGCCCTCACCACACACTTCTACTTACTCTGGCCTTTTACAGCTGCAATGAGCTGCTGGTGCAGTGAACTTCATTTGTACATAACAAATTCACCATTCAAGCAAAAGTGGCAAAAAAGGCAACAAAGGTGTGAACTGGAAACCTACCTATAAGATCTAACCTACTTTGACTTTTAAAGACAGCCTTATTTTGCTTGGAAAAGAGCTCCACAATAGCTTTCAGCAGTTCCACACAAAGAAAAACATTCTTCAAGAGAAACGAAAGTAAAAATAAAGCAGTGATCTGTGTTTGAAAAGCCACTTTTCCATCACATTTAATTGGAACTATTAGAACAATTTTTCTCAGAGCAAAGCTCCTGACAGCAGAAACAGGTTCATTTCGGCTGCTGTACTTGTTGTGTAGTATGTTTCCTGAATCCTTTCCACTCTTCCCCCTCTCTAGATTGACAATATTATAATCTGTCAGTTTAATTTTATATTTTCTCTTAAAGGCTGAGAGTTGAAGATGGCAGAGCTGGAAAGCACAGTCATAAACACCAATGTAAAACAGGTAAAAGGCTGTTCATTACAAAACACTCATCCTGTATTTCCAAACCATGTTTTGAAATGCTACCACAGAAGAGAACACACTACAAGCCAGAACTGTGGTGGCCTGAATTGCTCATGCCTGGGTTTCAGCAGAAGTGGCTATCCCAGAGCTGGTGGGCACCTGCTCCCAGTGAAATCCATGTGATTTCCAGTTGCATGGACTGGGCAGCTACATTTGCTCACACTTAAACTTTGGAGCAGCCAGGGAGAAAGCAGCAGCTTCTCTACATACACATATTCTTTAATTTGACTGTCCAGAACAGTCACAAACAAAGGGTAATACCACCAGTATGTGAAGAGAAACCCAGCACAAACAGATGACTGTGCCTGTGCTGTGCCCACAAACAACAAAATTATGAAGCAATCCCCTCTGTATGAGCTGTCCTTGGAGCATGTGGCACTTATCAGACAGGTTAGGGTTTCACAACTGCCAGCCCCATCCTTGGTGGCCTGAAGATGAAGACTGGGTGTGGTACCTCTGACATCAAGAACCATGACACAGGGGTGATACCTCCAGCACCCAACCCCACCACTCTGGTTGGTGCCCCCTGCTCACCCCACCTCCACAAACTCCTTCTCTGCTGTCCCCTGACTCTTCTTTCCTCCCTGTCCTGCAGAAAGACCCCAGCACAGCACTGGTCATTGCTGTGACCACTAGAGCCATCTTTAACCTGGAAGAGGAGCATAAGCTCTACCTGGAGAAGGGCAAGGAGGAGTACACAAGGCACCAGCAGGCCAACCAGGACAAGCCCCTGCCACCAGGCACAGCCTTTGCCTTCATCCAGGTGAGCCCCACAGCTGGCTAGGGGCACATGCAGACACTCACAGGATGGAGTGAAAGCTCAGCTTTCCCAGCTTTACATCTCACCTCCCATCACAGGGTGTAGTTATGCATGTCCTGATCTCTTGGCTTCATTGCAGGGCATTGAGACCTATGCTCCTGACCAGTCCATCTCCCCCCCAGCTTTTCCAGGATGGTTGCTCTGTCTGGCTCTCCATAACATGCCAGCCTTGCCATAGCTGACAGATGCAACACAAACCACTAACCTTAACTGCAGGAGAACCTGCAAATGTCATGCCTCTTTAAAAGAGTCCCATCTCTTGTAGGCAGTGCAGTATGTTAACAAGAAGATCCTGGAGAGCAACCCAGCAGAGAGGGAGCTCTTTGACATCCTAGTGCTCTCCAACAACAGCCCAGAGAGCGGCGTGCGCATCATCAACAGCGCCAAGCACTACGGTAAGGGGCACCCATCCCTGATTCCCTGGGAGGCTGCAGAGCACAGCAGGCACCACAGTGGGTCATGAGTGACAAACAGAGAGCCAGGGGATACAGGGGGAAGGGGTTCTCTTGGAGACCAGCTCCCTTCAGCCATATCTTTCACACCAGGAAGTCTGGCAGCATTTTGCACGGCCCTGGCATGTTCAGGCAGGTACTGAAAATAAAAAAAGTTGTTCATAAAAAACACCCTAAATCCTAGAGTGCTGTCAGGAGGAATGCTCATTCAAGGGAGGGATGGAGGGAATATTTAACTGCAGTCTGCAGTTTTATAGGAGCAACAACAGGTCAAGAAGATGCAGCAAGAACACAGGCAGGTTTCCCACACACCACTGGGAAATTTGTTGCCCTGAGCTCTTGCAGCAAAGCCCATCGAGACCCAGGGAGGGAGTGAAGGGCTGTGAGGAGGATGTTGCACCATAAGACTTCACTCACATCCCTTGTCCTGAAGGCCTGGAGATCTCCAAGTTCTGCTTCGTCAGTGACGAGGACTCCACACAGTACCTGAAGTCCCACGGCGTCAAGCTGTTCCTCTCAGCTGACAGGACAGATGTCTGCAATGCCCTCCAGAGAGGTGTGTTCTCCCCTCCATCACATGTCCCCAAACCCACCACACTTTTCTCAAGCAGCTCAGTATCAAGAGACAACATCAGAGCCTGTGATTTCACAGGGACAAGGGGTGGATGGGGATTGATTTCTGGTACCGTCCTGAAAAGTTCAATCTCCTCTTCTGTCCTTAACCAGGCTTGCTCAGATGTCCTCACAAGTCACTGAGTGCATTATGCATCATTCTGGGGACAGCTCTACCATGGGCTGGTCATTCCCTGCCTGACATTTAAGCCAAAGATGCAATTCCATTCATCAACGAGAGTTTATCAGTGATTCCCCGGATTTGTGAGGATGCCACAGAAATTTGCTTCTGGGTACATGCAGAGTTACAGGGTGCTCAGTGATGTAAGCACGTGCCTGACCTCATTTGGAGGGAATGCAGTCTCCCCAACTCTTCTAATGGGGTTAATCACTTTCTTATTAATTCACTTGGGTATGAGCACATCAGTTGGCCACCGTCCTTCAAGGTCAGGAGCAAGCCATCTGCAGCCTGGACTTCCCTTCAATACACAGCACATTCCTGGAACCTCCTTGAGAGAATCATTGCCCAAATCATTGCCCTAATCATTGCCCTGACAAGTGTCTCCCATATGGGAGCCCGGGTCCACATATGAGGGTGGCAAGGAGCAGCCTGTAGGAAGAGACTGTAATTAAGCCAATTACCACAATCAATGGAGATGCCAGCCCGTATTATTCACACCACAGGGTGCTAAATCTGGGCATTAAAGATTGAGGCTTGGCAGGGTGAGCAAGCACCAGGAGGAGGGCTGCTTATGCCTTGACAACCACCCACCATCTCTTACCACACTTCAGTATCTCCCCAGACCTCAGTTTCTGATCAGCAGCACTTTCTCAGGGGATAACACAGCCATGGAAAGGCTGGGATGACTCCCGCAGGAAGCTCCCTGACCTGGAGGCCCTGGTATGGTGGTGTGGGACAGAGCTGCAGCAGATGCATGGGGATGTTGGCCATGCATGAGCTGCCCTCCTGACCCCAGCTTGCTGTCTCACAGGGGTCTCGGCAGCGCTCGTCTTCCAGCAGGAGGTGCAGGCCCCCAGCACTCCGCTCCGCGTGGTGTTTGACGGGGATGCCGTGCTCTTCTCCGACGAGACAGACCAGATATTCCAGGAGCAGGGCCTGGAGGGGGCCGTGCAGTACGAGCGGGCGATGGAGGCCGTCCCCATAGGAGAGGTGAGAATGCCACCTGGCTTCCATGGGCACCCACAGGCTCTGCCCATCCCTCCTGCTGGGCTTTGGCATGAGCAAGCAAAAAAGCAGAAATCCTTACAGATTCCTTATGCATCCACTACTCAGTCCCTGGTGTGGGCCTGATCTGGAGTCTCACTGGAAATGGATCTGTTATCTCCTATAAGTAAACCCTAAATATCTAGGATTGTGGCTAATCCCAGCATCACCTTTTGTAGGCTGTGACCTCTTGCTGTCCCAAGTCCCTGCAGGACTCAGACCCAGAGGCACTGCCTGCTGGGATGTACCTTGCTGGTCACTTTGGGATTAGGATGAGCACCACAAGGCTCACCTTCCAGCCCCAGTCCCAGCATCGCCCAGTCCTGCAGCCCACAGGCATTGTGTGCTCTGCAGAGCCCTGAGAAAGCCTGGAAGAGGAACAAGTGGCTTGTACAGGCAGAGTAGATGCTTCCTTATTTCGCACACTCTCCCAACTGTCCTGCTGTGCTTCCAGGGTCCCCTGAAGGCTTTTGCCATGCAGCTGGGGAAGATGCGGAAGAAGTTTGGCCAGGAGAAGTCCCCGATCCGCACGTACCTGGTGACAGCCCGCAGCGGCAGGGACATGGGCATCCGAGCCATCAAGACGCTCCGGGAATGGGGTCTGCCCATCGACGAGGCTTTCTTCATGGATGGGGCTCCCAAGGGCCCCATCCTCGCCCAGATCCAGCCTCACATCTTCTTCGATGATGGGCTTCATAACATCCAAGGGGCTCAAAATGTGGGGGTGCCCTCTGCCTGGGTCCCCTCCTGCTGCTGATGGGCTGTAGGCCAGCAGTCCTCCCTCCCAACACAGGGGACTCGGCCAGTTGGAGGCAAAACTTCTGGTGGAGAAGGGAAGATCTCCTAACATGCAGCAAGCAATTCTCAGGGAAAGGGCATGAGAGCATGGACTCCCATGCAAAGCTTAATGCATATTTCTGCTCCTGATAAGAGGTCCTCTACACCTTAGGATAAAGCCAAAAGACACAACTGCTCCAGGATGGGAGGACACCTTTTCTGTGACACTGAGGACTACACCTACGTGCCATGTAGGATCTGGGGACTTTGCTCAAAGAAATAAGTGATGCTAATGCCACACACACAAGCTGAAGGAAGCAAGAAGAAAAATGCTAGTTTTGGCTGTGCTCAGACAGTCTCCAAGATGGAGCAACACAGCCTGTTGAGCTGAGTCCAGAGGAGGCCAACTAAGATGATTAAAGGGATAGAGCACCTCTGCTGTGAAGAAGGGCTGAGAAAATTTGGATTGTTCAGCCTGGAAAAGAGAAGACTTCAGAGTGACCTAACTGCAGCCTTCCAGGACCTGAAGAGAGCCTACAGCAAAGATGGAGAGGGACTATTTACAAGAGCATGTAGTGACAGGACAAGGGGGAATGGCTTCAAACTGAACAAGGTTTAGATTAGATATTAGGAAGAAATTCTTTACTCTGAGTGTAATGAGGCACTGGAACAGGTTGCCCAGGTACATTGTGAATGGCCCATCCGTGGGAGTGTTAAAGGTCAGGTTGGATGGAACTCTGAGTAACTTGGTCTAGGTGTCCCTGCTCACACCAGGGTGGCTGGAACTGGATGATCTTTAAGGTCTCTTCCAACCCAAACCATTCTATGATTAATTCCCAGGATCTCTGCCTTAGGGGAGCCTTCAAGACCCTGCCTCACCAGACACACTCATCTTGGTTTCCTGAGGAGACTGATGTGCTAGTGAGTTCTTCAGGCAGCTCTCCAGAAGAGAGACTTCAAGACTGTAGAGGACCTCACATCTTTTAGAAATGGGTGAATGGGTTAAAGAAAGAAAGCCCATGCTATTCCTCTTCATAAAAGAGATGATAGCACAAGACAGCTTTCCTTAGGCATGCACACTGCTCACAACATGCTTATAGGAGACAGACCTGTAGGACATTCAGCTCCTGGAGCTGCAAGACAAGGCTGGGTCAAGGCTACAACCCAGCACTGAGGTCCATCCAGGAGACAGAACAGCTCCAGTGTCCCACCAGGAGAGGGCACTGGAGATGGGCTGCCTGCAGCACAAGCCATGGAGGGGCCAGGGCTGCAGACCAGCCCTACGGGGGCTGGGCACGGCTGGGGACTGTGGCCAACCTTAAATAGATCTCCAGGGCCGTGGGTGGAGGGTATGGGTGGGGGTCTCAGGAGCAACTGCTCCTTGCACATGGGGTACATGGGTGTGTTCAGTTCCCTGCCTGACATCACACCACACCCCAAACAGGGATGCCCTCCCTGTCTCTGGCAATTTGGACCCACTTCTTAATTTTCCTGGGGAACAAGGAACCTGCAAGGTTCACCTGCAGGTGTCTTTCCCCTGGGCTGGATGTGAGTTGCCACTAGAGGCCACTGTGCTGCCTGGGGACATGGCACCTCAAATCCCAGCTGTCCAGAAACGCCTCATAAAAAAACACAAACTGGCTGCTCAGGCGGCAGCGGGATTATGGATGAGGAGGTAAAGATGATGCTGGCTTAGTTTTTTTTTAATCTCAGTGTAATCAGAAAATAATTATTTTTAAAGGCTTCACAAGTGTTGCTCTCACCAAAGCTTTTTCCCCCCCCAAATAAATAAATAGACAAGCATCCCAGTGTAAGTGCTTGTTTGTCATGCCTGTGTCTAGCAGTGTGGGAGGAAGGGTGGGATAACTCAGTGCTCCTTTACACACATTTATTTATTTATTGTGTGTTTGGCATGTTCATCAAAATGCTTAAACACACAAGAAACCTTCAGTGGGCTTTGGATTAGGCCTCTGAAAGTCATCTTGTATCTGTCTCTGAGCTCACTCCTACTACCTTGGGCACGGGGACTCTGCACTTCTTGCCTTAGCCAGGGCAGCTGCTGGCCCTGACATGCAGAGGTCCTTCCCTGCCATTGTGGCCACTGTGTGGGTCCAAACTCGGGGCTGCTAAGGCAGGGAAGGGATGCCCATGTGCACAGATTTGATAAGAAGCCACTTCCAAAGGAGCAAAGCCTGGCAGGGTCTTGGCAGCAGCAGTCTGGCCCCTGGCCCTTTTGCTCAGTGCAGATGCTGAAATTAGATGTTTCGAGGTAGCAACATCAACAACATCAGCCTCTCATCATTCGCTAATAATGCTAAGCAGCCGTCAGCTGAGCAAACATTAATTACAGGATGCTCCAAACATGCTCAGTAAGCAGGTGCAGATATTCGTCCCACTTTTGTGCAGGTCAGATACCACCAGGCTCAGTGCATGATCCAAGCCCCCACCTCCAGCCCTGCCCACCACACACAGCCAGCTGCTTCCATGCAGCTGGTGCTGGGGACATGGACCCAGTGCTGGAGGTGACAATGGTCAGGGCATCTTCCACCACCCTGACCCATCACATTTGCTGATACCTGGACGGGGCCAGCAGGAGCTTGGTCACCGCCTTGGGTGAGAAGGAATTAGCTGAGTCAAGGGTGGTGGGGACAGGCCCACGTGAGCCGCTGCAGTGCGTGGGATGCTGAGGCTGGGGGAAAGCGCCACATGCCTTTGTCCAGCACTGTCAGCACAGTGGGGGATGACAGGGCAAAACGTGCCCAAAATAGGAAAAAAGGAAGGAAACTTGGGGCCTGTGGGGTTGCATAATATGGGGCCAAGTACAACTGCTTCAGGCCATAGTTCAATCTTGTAGCATCAAAACTGCCCTTATTGCCCTGCTCCAGTGATGTGCCATCAAAAACACTCTGTCAAGGACTGCTGCAGCTTCTTGCCCTGCTGCAAGGACAAACTTGCTGTTTCTGTCTTGGAGGCATCTGTGATAAGTTCATTTATGCTTGAGATGCTCCTCAGGTTTTGGCTTTCTGAGGCATCTTAAGCTCCCTCCTTCAAGGAATTGCTGATGCCCAGGGTCTCGTGCTGCTGCTGCAACCTAAGAGGGTTTTGCTACTGGGGCTGGTCATGGCATGCTTCTCTGATACCCATTCCAGGTTTAGCTGCCAGGGCAAGGCAGGAGCAGACAACACTGCCGTGTCACCACCAGAGACAGGCTCCCTTTGAACCCTGCTGGGTTCTGTACCTTTCCATTCTGGGAAGAGAAGTGCAAAGGGGGCTCTGAGGACTTGCACTTCATTCTGACCATTGCTTTCCAACAACCACCCACAACCCCAGCCAAAGCTGCCTGGTGTCTGGGTTCCCCTCTGAGACACCCTCCTGGTCCAGAAAAGGAAGTGAGCCCCTACTCTCAGCCACAGGCAGACCAGCTGCCTCCTCTGCAGGACCCAGTTCTGCCAGCGATGCCAAACAAGTGGCCCTTGTTTCAGGGTGGGGCGCGTGACCCCAGGGATCAGAGGCTGCAGCTGGTTGGCCCGAGGAGTTGTGGGAGACCTTTGCTCAGGACCGTGCCCTTAATCCCTCACTCACTGCACTAGTCAATTTAGGGTTGCAATGCTAAAAACAAAACAACTCGGTGCTAAGCAAAAGCAAGGTTTTTATGAAACGGTGCTACTGCAGGGAGGGAAGATTGGCGGGTATTTATCTGCTAATATAGATCTGCAGTGGCAGTGTCCGAGCTGTTCAGCTTCATTGACTCTTGGCTGCAGAGGGAGAGGATGCTGGAGGCTGCAGGACCTGGGCACAGCTGCAGTGTCTGCCAAGGATGCTCCCACACCTCCCTAACCTACAAGCACCTTTGGTCATGAGCACTGAGCAAGGCATCTTTACATTTTTAGCCATAACTCTAACCCTAAGTCACCCTGGTGGCAGTGTACCTTGAGAAACACTCAGGAGTTCTCAGCCAGAGAGGACAAGATGCCACGTCCCACGCTACAAAAAATTATTAACAGGCTGTTCTGCATATAGAAGGTCAGAGAGAGGGTGTGCAAAGCCACAGACTGTGTTTGCCGACATGCTTAAAACTGATTTCAAGATCTTAACCAGGCAGTCACACAGAAAATAGTGGCTGTGGTGGCAAGTGAAGATGGCGCTTAGCAAAAAAGGTGACAATAAATTAGAATTCAGAGCCTTTGTGGAAATATTGACACAGCAGAAACTGCCCCAGGAGGTCCAGACTGACTCACCAAATCACCAGTGAGAGCTGGTTGCTCCCATTCCAAGCAAACACATTGCAACTTTTAAGCTGATCCTTGGGCTGCAATGGGGTGTTGACCCTCATCTTTCTGAGGCCACGCTCCTCTCAGGATCAGAAGTGTCAATTGCTTCAGTGCTTTGTTGTATGGAAGAGACGTGATTGTATAAATGATGGTCGTCTTAGGGCAGCTTCTGCTGGAAACTAAAGGAAACAATTAAATGGTATCTAGTGCTGGCAAAGGAAATTAAATGTGTGCTTGGACGTGGCTGGAGGCACTTCCCTGCATCATGATGGAAACCCCACCAGCATGCCAATACCCCCCACCCCAAGCCAGGCTCACATGGGGGACAGAAGCAGGAATTGCTCAAGGTGGTGACAAGGTGAGTTGGGTCCCTGTGTTCCCCATCACATCCTGGCGTGGGTGGGGATGAATCAATATCATCATTGCCACTTACTATTACTACCCCATCCCGTCAGCCGCAGGTCACGCTGCCTCGCTGCCAGCGTCTGCCAGGATTCTTGTTGCCCGTCCCTGGCAATTTCAGCCTGCTGCAAAATAACTCAGGTGAGGCAAACAACACGAGATCCCTGCCCTGAGGAGCAGACAGGGCCAGCAGGCAGGGAGAGGCAGGACCCCTCCTCCCCAAGGTGGGTGCCAGGTGTGTCACTAGCCATGGGGGAGGATGGGCCAGGGGATGACGAAGAACATCCAACGCTGAGCAGGGTCAGGAACGGGCAGGTGGTGTGGGGGCGGCAAGGATTTGGGCAGGGCCACCAAGTGCGTGGGACACAGGGACAGGCAATGTCAAGCTTGGCAGCAGCCCACTGAGGCAAGGTAGTGTGTAAGTAAATCCTAGTGAAGACACCAGAGCAGCTCAGAATCCTAAAGACCATAAGTATATTTCACTTATGAAATCCTGTTGGGGTTTTGTTTTTAAATTGCTAGGGAAAAATATGGAAGAGCAAGATGTTATGAAAACACTCTGAAGGCTGCTGCAAATGGCTCTGATGAGGATGGATCCATGCTCAGGGCTCCTGCCTGTTATGACATCCAGTTGTGTCACACAGCCACCAGTGAGACGCCCTCACCTGCCAGCAGGATCACGGTTTGCAGCGTGAAGGACACCAAGGGAAAAATTACCACCCAGCACTGGCCTTTTGCAGCTCCACTTAGCATTTCCCCAAGGTCACTGCAGCCCATGATGGCAGCCAGAACATGTTTAAGCAGGCTGCTGGCCAGATGTGTCTCCAGACCAGCCCCAGCCAGCCACCCAGGCATGAATGGACTGGAGATTGCCATCACTCATGATCCCAAGGACATCTTCCCCAGTGCCCACAGCACTGGGATACAATGGCCCAGGCCTGCATGAGTCACTTTGTTGTGCTTAGTGCAACCCCTCCTCTGCTCCCAGGTTTCCCACCACCCAGAGCTGCTCCTAAATTACCTTTTAGTCTGGCTTTTGTGGGTGTTACCCTGAAAAAGGGTGTAGTTTGGGATGTGCCAGTGCCACCGCAAAACGCACCCTCACCTTGTGAATTGTACATCAGTTTAGGAAATGGTGGAGGGAGTGGGCGAATTCCTGGCACCTTGCCGGGAAAAAGTTACCACTGCTTCACTCAGGATCTCAGGGATGGTGAATCAGGCTCCACTAATGAGCTGCATCCAGCACCTTGACACCAGCACCAGCACCAGTGGAGGCAGGGTGTTTGAAACCAGACTTGCCCAGGCTTGTGCACCCGTAGGCTCTGCTCAGCTCAGATGGGAGAATAATTTTCTTTTAGCAACGAGCTTCAAAATCAGAAATGCATTTTCCTGAATTTGAAGATGCCCTCTAAAAATCCCACCCATAGTTGAGCAAAAAAAAAAAAAATTGCATCTCTGAGCTGAAGGTTTCCTTGCCCTGTTGGTCATTGCAGTTCACAACATTGGTACCACTGTGATAAATAAATTTAGGAAAAAAACACTGAGGAAAGGATAAGGCAAACACACAGCCATGTGTAAGAACAAAGAGGCCACTGTAGCAATCCTGGCAGAGGTCTGCCAAACTGCAAATGGGAGACCTGCTAGAGCCCCCCAGAAATAAGGCATTTGAAACTGAACATGAGCCAGTGTGCCCTGTTGACCACGGAAACCAGTGGCATCTTGGCCTGTATCAAAAATAATGTGGCCAGCAGGGCTAGGACAGTGATTGTCCCTCTGTACTGGGTACTGGTGTGTCTGCACCTCAAGTCCTGTGTCCAGTTCTGGGCCCCTCACTACAAGAAAGTCATTGTGGTGCTGGAGCATGTCCAGAGAAGTGGACAGAGCTGGTGAGGAGTCTGGAGCACAAATCCTATGAGAAGAGGCTGAGGGAGCTGGCGGTGTTTAGCCTGGAGAAAAGGAGGCTCAGGAGAAATATCGCTCTCTACAACTGCCTGAAAGGGGACTGCATTGAGGTGGGAGCTTGTTTTCCCAGGTAACAGATGACAGGATGAGAGAAAATGCCTCAAGTTGTGCCAGGGGAGCTGTAGACTGGTTATTGGAAAAATTTGTTCCCTGAAAAGGTGGTCAGGCATTGGAACAGACTGGCCAGGAAAATGGTGGGATCACCATTGCCAGAGGCATTTAAAAGCCATGCAAATGTGGCACTTAGGGACATGGTTTAGTGGTGGATGTGGCAGTGCTGGGCTAATGCTTGGACTCGATGATCTTGCAGGTTTTTTCCAACCTAAAGGATTCTATGTTCATAAACTAAGCTGCATTGGGTCCCTGCCTGTGTGGCAGATGGGACAGCCAGGTGTCACTTGCAGAGGAGACCCCAATCTCCCAGAGCTGGGGTGCTCTTCTGAACTGGAGCTATTGGAGCTGAGTCATTTGACCCCACCTTGGGAATCCTCTCAAGCAGGGACCGAGGTTGCGAAAACATGGCCGGGCCCCAAGGGGCGCGTCACCCCACACCCACAGCTGTGGCTGCAGGGGACAGTGTGCTGGTTCACCCCTTGGAGCCACGGCGGATGCAGGGGGCTAGGGAGACAGAGCAGCAAGGAGAGGGGTTTATCCATTGTGACAAAAATAGGAGTGAGGAGGGATAGATCCCTCCACAGTGTCTCACACATTCTCTAGATACCTCAGCCATGGCACTCCCTGTTTGCTCCACAAACAAGGAAAAACGTGTAAAAAGCCCCAAGCCCAGGCTTGTGCCACTCTATCTTTTTAAGATAATATGGTGCAACTCTCACGGTCCCAGCCTATAAATACGCAGACGTGCTCCCAGCTCCTGGTTAAACATACCCACTGTACCTCTCAAGGCTTTAACACCAGGGCAAACATTCCACAGAGGTGCTGAGGGAGCCTGAATGCAGAAATCCTGGCTCCTTGCTGGAGCCACTGGTCCCCCAGCATGCAGGCACTGCAGTGTCAGCTCCAAAACTACTGGTGCCAAGGGACAGAGATAGATTCAAAACTCGGGGGATAAGACCCCCCAGTCCCTTCCCATCCTGCAAGTGCTCAGGAGAAGATCACTATTGTAACATTCTCTGACACAGCCCCATTCTCCCTTTTTCCCATTAAACCACTGGAAATACGGGACACATGAGTCACTTAGAACAGCTCTAAAAGCAGTGACCCTCTTGCATTGGTATGAGAGCAGTCCCAGATGAGGACTCAAGCCTTGCTACCACGAAGCTACCAAGCAAGGGCTCATTCATAAGAGCAAAGCTTGCCTTTAATCCCTTGGAATAAAAAAAAACTCCCAGACACAGCCTGGGTCCAGAGTTCTTTACTCTGCTGAAGCACTTTGCTGGGCACTGTGTGATAGTACGTGACTAGCATGGCATGCTGTACTCAGCAACCCATCCCTGCACACTGGAGCCCACTCCATAGCCACAGTATTCTAGCAGAGACTGGCCAGACTGGAAATGCTCAAGGAGGAACTACCATAGGTGGCCCAGCCTGGGGGCCAAGGTGCAGGTTTCCTGGCCAGCTACAGTTTCCCAGCCACTTCAAAGAGAAGGGAGGAGAGCTGGTACTTCAGTTGCTCTGCCACAGGCTCCAGGAAAGCCTGTAAGGGTTGTAAGGGAGGCCCGGGCCTGGCGTCAGTACTGTCCTTTTTGTCTGCAAAGCACATTTGTAAAGGGGTTTGGAGGCCTTGGGAGGGCAGGTTTGCTTGGATGGGGACACAGTGAGGCTGGTTTATGTCTGACCCACTCCTGCCTGTGAGCATCCAGGGGGAAGAGAGGAGGAGACCCGTGAGCTGGAGCCCGCGGAGCAGCAGCAGTGATGCCTCTGGGGTCAGGCTGCCGGTGCTGTGGACCCGCTATGCCTTGGCCCCTTGCCCAAATGAGCCACACGGGATTTTGCTGAGTCACGCAGTGCCGCGGGGCCGGGAGGGCAACGGGTTTTGCTGACTCATGGTCAGCGGCACTCAGCTTGACCACACACCCGCAGGGGCAGGAGGGACGCAGGTGCTGGCCGAAGTAACGGGACCCACCAGGTTCAACCAGTGCCTCCAGCCATGGCTCCCGAAAAACTCATCCCAATGGCAGCTGCGTCCCACATGGAGGCAGCAGGTTTCCTGAAGCCCATCAGCTTGACCAACATTTGGAGAGCTCGTGGGAGAAGATACAGCCCAGGGCAGAAATGCTCTCTGAAAATACTCAGGATGGATCACAGCTGGGGGCGTAACATGCATGGATCCAGGGCAGCAGGATCCTGTGTGAGGCCATGGGAGGATAGAAAAGGCTTAGGGACAGATTGTGGGAAGGAGATGGTGCAAGTGAGGTGCCAGTGATATGACCCAGCAATTTTACAGAAGTTGTACGAACACAAATGTGACAGGAGAGGGACAGGAACAAAGCTAGGAGTTCCTCACTCCAGCAGTGCCCAGGCTGCTGCTTTCCCATCCCCATGACTAGGCACAACAGGAGAAAGAAATAACCCCCCCAGCCCTCAGGACTTGGAAGGGAAAATGCCTGTAAATCCGATTTAATGTTTATTGTTTTTCCAGCAAGTCTCGTGGCTCTGTAGGAGGTCTGTCGGCACAAACTGGGCAGAGATTAGCTGTGGCCTCCTGAACCGGTGAGGTGACACCTCTGAACCCTGTTATGACACTCCAGTGCCGGTAAAGAGCCCATCCCGGTACTCCTCGATACTCAGTCTGCATTTTGAGGAAGGGACAGACCTCAGGGACTGCTGGTGGCTAATGGTTCTGTCCTGCACCAGCATCATTCTCTGGCTGCAGGTAGCACCACAGCGCCTTTTGAGGGGTGGCAGATATGGCTCCCCATAAAACTGTGGCCTAGGATCTGCCCATCTTCCCCAGAAACACGCAGCTCGGAGGGACTGGAGGGGACGAGTCCCCCAGACAGGAGGTGTCCTGGGGCTGCGAGCTGCCATGGCCCTCCTGGGCGAGGGTCACAATGTCACCCCGCGGTGACAGCGGGTGAGGGGCCGAGGGCCGTGAGCAGCCGAGCCCTGCCAGGAACTCGGGTTCTGCTGCCTGGGGCTGGGCGTGTGCCCGCTACCCAGATAACCTGGGAAGAACAAAAAAAATATTAAAAAAGTAACACCGGGCCAGCAGAAGGAAGTTAAAGGCGGCCGAGGAGGAGCACGCGCGGCCGGCCAGGCATCTCGTGACTGATTTGGCGGTGTTTATTCCCCTTTCCCGGGGGCTGAGTCACGGCCGAGGCGCCGGGGGTCAGCCCGGGCTGTGGGGGGGCCGTGAGGCGGCGCCCCCGGCCCCGCGCCCGCTCCCCGCCCCGGCCCGCCCTCACGTGACGCCGCCGCTTGCAATTTTAGACCGTCAGCTGACTCCAGAAATCCGTGGAGAGGGGCCGCTCTGCCTACAAAAACAGCCACGGCAAGCGGCAGCGGCGTCGCGGCCTCTCCAGCGTCGGCACCTCCAGCCTCTGACCCCTCGGCACCGCCGCCAGCAGCGCCATCGCCGCCATGGGGCCCCGCGGCCTCCTCCTGCTGCTCGCCCTGGCCGGGTCCTGCGCCGCCCTCATCAGGTGAGAGGAGGGGGCTCCTCAGGGGCGGTTGGGGGAACATGGGAAAAGCACCCGCGGTGCTGTGCAGCGGTGGCTCCGAGCTCTGCCAGCCCTTCATAGCGGGTGGCTTCCCCCTCCATCAAAGCAGGAGGGGAAGGTTCGGAACACCCCCCCATCCTGCGCATGGAGGGGCCTCGCCCCAGCTTCCCCTACACCCGGTGACCTCTGGCAGCCCCCCGGCCCTCGCCTCTATCCTCCGGCTTTGGGAAAACACTGAGCGCAGCACGGCGAGGGGGGGGTCTGGGGTGCTGGCAGGAGCCCAAACCTCACCCGCCTCGTACTGGCGCGTCCCCTGCTCTGAGTGGAGCCCTGCTGCCCCCCTTCCCTCGGTATCGCTCCCCCACACACCTCCTTTAACAGGTGTGTGTTTGCCGTCTCCACACAGGATCCCCCTGACCAAGTTCCCTTCCATGCGGCGGATCCTGAGAGAGGCGGGCAGTGAGATCCCAGATATGAATTCCATCACCGAGGCCATCAAGTACAAGCTGGGCTTTGTCGAGGAGGGCAAGCCCACTCCAGAGATTTTGAAGAACTACATGGATGTGAGTAACAACCTCCTTGCAAGCCATCCCCTGCACTGCAGCGGATGCACCCAGCACAGTGTTGGGCAAGTGGCTGTCACTTGTAGGGTACCCATCCCAGGGGGTGGTGAGACATGCCAGCCTCCCACCAGCCAGAAAGGCAAAGGAGGGAAAGGTGTTGATCCTGTAGGACAGATTCATGCACCCCCATGGCTTAGTGAGTGGGTGCCAGAAGGTGCTTCCCATCATTACTAAACTAAAAATACTAATACTAGTAATTATAACAACAACAAACAACCCACCGCCTCCCAAGCAAGAGTTTTTCAGTTTGTGACCTATTTCCTTTCTCCTTTGTTGCTAATTAACAATCATAAATAGGGGCCTGCTCATTTACAATCCTTCCTGGCACCTTCTGGCCCTTTGGACTCTACTTCTGGCAAGACAAGGGCATAAAAATCATGCTCTACTTCTTGAGGTGTTAGAGCATAAAAGAGTGAGCACAGGATGTTGGAAGAAGACTCAGATTGGGTACTAGCTTACCATGGGACTGGGGATGCAGGACCCTTCCTCCACTATTCTTCATATTCTGCACTGCCTTGGGAGAAGCAGTACCTGTACCTCCACTTTCTTCTCAGCAGCTTAGGGACCTGTGTGATGATGGAAAGAGAAGCCAGATAAAGGACATGAAGCTTGCCCTTGCCCTGCTACCAGACACGTGTGGGGTTTACTATTTCAGAATTCCTTACCAGGCAGTGTAGGATATGAGCATTAGCTGGCAGAATAAAGCTAGGCCCAGATTTTTAGGCATTAATTCAGGATATATTCGCCCTGCTGCCTTCCCCCAGGGGCTCTTGTCACCCAACCAGCTTTCCTGTCCTGGGAAGGGCCACTGGTGTTTCAATTGGCAGTGTTGAAAGCCTGGGAAAGCGGTTGTGTCACGATGTTCTCTCTTGCAGCCACTGCTCAGACTGCTGCTCAGGGCAGCACTGTTCCCTTGTCACCACAGGGGCACCAACCCAACCTGTGGGGGCAGATAAGGGACCACTGGGTCCCGCCCAGCCTGGCTGAAAATACTTTTGCTGCCAAAGAAATTCTTGGGACAACCCCCACTAGCCTGCCTTATATGCTGCCTGCCAGTCCCTGGGACCCTTCCTGGGTTTGTGTATGTGACAAACAGAGCCCCTGTACCAGGGGTTAATTCTCAAGCCCCAGCAATAATTACAGAACCACTGGAAGCAAGTGCTGCCTCCCTATTATGGCTAATTGTGATGTTGCAATGGATTGTTAATTACTTAGTGAGCAAGCCTTGAGAACTAAGCGCACAGGAGGTGAACAGCTTTGATAATCCTGTTTTCTTCTCTTCCCCCCCTCAGTTAAGTTCATGGGGGGTTTGGAAAGACTACTGGATGACTTCCCTTGCTAGCAGCCTTCTCTCCACAACCCTGGAACAGCTGCTCACCAGGCAGGACACAGCTCCCTGCCTGTTTGGGAGGACTGGGGAAAAATGAGTCAATGTAGCACCTGCCTAGCATTCTCCATTCATCCTCTCCTCTGCGGAGAGAGGGATACATTGCCAACAATTTAGCCGTTCAGGTTTCTTCCACTCCCAGCAGAAATGTAGTCTCTCAGAGCAAAGCGGTATCCATCAGATACCTCTTAGTCTTTCATCCTGGAGGCCTGAATCCATCTTTGGTGGTGCTGCTCATGCTCTTTGCTCCCACCACTCCTCCAGACTTCCAGCTGTCTGAGACTGAGCATTTTTTTTATTTCCACCCCCCTCCCATTCCCAGAGCTCACCAGCAAGCACCAAAACCCCCAACAGCTGTACCTCCACCTGCAGTGGGCAGTGCTGCTGCTCACTGCAACCCACAGTTTCTCTGCAAACCCACGTGCAAAGCAGCTTCCCAGCCAGTTTCAGCTTTTCAGTAACACAGGTGTTTTGCTTGGCTTCCTTCCATCGTTTTTTCTCATCCCTGTAGTGAACTGCATGCTAGCCTGCAGACCTTACCCCTTCTCTTCTTTCCTGTCTCCCTGCCCCAAATGTCCTCCCCCGCACACACCTATCCCACTTGTCCTTGAGTTATCCTTTTCACACCCACTGTATAATGAGTTGTGAACACTGAAGGGGAACCTCCCTTCCAGAGGACAAAGGCTGGGAATCCATCAGTGCCAAAAACAGGAGGAGGTCAATGTCTAGATAAGATCCTCTATTCAACCCTAAGAGTTTTTTGATCTTTAATTCCTGCTTTTAGCCAGCTGCCTCTGCTCATGGCTCCCTTCTTTTGCTTTGCAGGCCCAGTATTTCGGTGTGATCGGTATCGGAACACCTCCCCAGAATTTCACTGTGATCTTTGACACTGGCTCCTCCAACCTCTGGGTGCCATCCGTGCACTGCTCCATGTTGGACATTGCTTGCAGTAAGTATCACGGGTGCCAGAAACTGCTAAACAGCTTCTCCTTCCCTGCAAAATGCAGAGTCTTGCATTGCAAGAGGAGAAACTGAGGCAGCAGCATGAAAGGACTTGCCGGGGGCTGTTGGGCTTTTTAGGGTCAGAGCTGAAAATACAATCCCAGCTTCCTGTATCCATCCTTCATTAGTTCTTTCTTGTTTATTTTTCTTTTCCAAGTAACCCCCATGCAGGGCTAAATCTGCTCCAACAGCTTCAGCCCTATAGCAGGCGAGCAGCATCATCAGTTGTGATGTTTCTCCCCAAATTATAGACCAATGCTGCTGTTATCCCATTGCGCAAGGCTGACTTTTTTTAAGTCAGCCTCTTGCCAGATCTGATACAAACTGTCCTAGTTTCTGGTTTATTGCTGCACAGAGCGTGTGTGTGCGTGTTTGTGGAGTTATAATTAACCAGAGCCAGGTAGGCACAATGAAATGAGAATGTCTTAGGGACTACAGGTGTTTTTTTAATTCTGTGGCGTTCCTATGCAATAAACTTCCATAACTGAAGATGTCAAACCTGGCTATGGCATAATGCCATTTAAAAGCCACTGGTTGTGCTGCTTAAGCAAAGTGGAGAAACCTGTGGAGTCAACAAGTGGAACCATGAAAGGCATTCCACAGTGCTCATTGGGAGTAGGGTGGAAATATGTACGTCTTGTAGACAGACATTCTTTTTGCATATGTGAAACGAGATTTAGGACACTGACAGGGTGGTGAGGACCAGACCTGTTATGCCTAGGGGGTTCCTGATTTGTAACAGGTAGATGGTTTCCCAAGGCAGTGCCTCGGGAAGTGCTGGGACCAAAGGACTCATTTTATGAATATACAAGGAGCTTAACCTCCTGCCAAACTGGAATCCAAACTGAGACCCAGACAGTCTAGCTGGGAAACTCCTTGTGTAGCGCTGTCACTTTGTGTAGGGGCTCAGCTGGTTCATGCTCAGCTGCTGTCTGTACCACTCAGCAACCAGCCATGGGACTGTGCTGGCCAGCTCGTGACTCGGGAGGAGGAATCTGCCTGCCCATAAAACCAGAGATATCCTACAGCTCCCAACCCAGCCAAGGGGAAAAGCAGATTAGACTAGGGGAAAGCCTTTCCCCTCTGCAAATAAAGTAATAATTTCAATTCTTTCTGTACTAAAAACAATGTATGAAAAATTTCCAGCTACTCCTATTTAAAGAAACAGATGATAAGTCCATGAGGTGAAAAATTCATGCCCAGAGCAGATTATATTTAATAAGCCATCCTGGTTCTCCACAGCGTGCGGAGGGATACATTTTGCTCTGCTGACTAACATGCCACACCAGCCACATAACCTCTAGCTTTTAATACCCAGTGGCCAAATCGGATTTAACAGCCTGAATTGGATCTGCCCACTTAATTCCCCAGACACTGGAAATGCTTTGTTAAGCATTGTGGGCTTGGCAAACCCTAGGTTCAGGCCCCCCTTCACATCATTGAGTGTCCATTTGTCCAGATGAGCTGGACGGTGTGGGGTTAGGTATTGGGGAGCTGTAGGTATAAAGGAGCACTAATGCTGTGTGTCCCCTTGTGTCCCCCTTCCCGACTGCAGTGGTGCACCACAAGTACGACTCCGCTAAATCCAGCACCTATGTGAAGAACGGCACCAAGTTTGCCATCCGCTATGGGACAGGGAGCCTCTCTGGGTTCCTCAGCCAAGACGTAGTCACGGTGAGTTACAGCTGCCCCTGCCCCATGCTGCTTCTGACTGCTGTCAGTAGAATGCTCAGAGCTGTTAGGTTTCAATGGATCTCCATTCTTGAGTGTCCTACTTGTGTACAACATCCTTCAGTGATGTGTTTCCAAGTACTTTGAAATGACATGGTAGTGATGACCATTAAGGTAACCATGGCAGTCTGAGAAGGGGGGAGGTATTAATCTGCAGGTCAGTAGGCTGGGAGTCAGGACTGCTTACATGGTGTCCCTGCAAACATAGTCTCTGGCTATCCCTCCAACACTTTTCCTGGTGACCCCAAAAACCAGCCCAAGCACGTGCAATCACCATTGCACAGACTGCTGATGGTGCCCAGCTTGTTCCTCACCAACATCCACACATTAGTGGATGCCCGCATGGGCAGCTGCCCAAACACTGGACCAGAAAAGGTCTCTTTACTGCCCCATCCTGGTCTTACATCAAGAACTGGTACTTATGGTTGTAAAGGCTGGGTGACACCCAGGGGGGAGGTTCCCCAGCAGTGTTCAGGGTGCAGCTTGAGTTAGCTAGGTGGTGGTTGCTTCACAGTTTGCTTTTCAGCAAGCAGAGGTTGATCTTTCTGTCCTGTGAAGGACAAGTGCCTTTCATGACTTCCTCCCAGGTACAGATGCTCGGGAGAGTTTGCCAGCTGCCAAACGTCAGGGGTGCATGTGCTCTCAGATTACTCGCTCTCCTGGCAGGGATATGAGCATATGTTTGCTTTGCAGGGGGGGAGAAACAAAGCAAAAGTTTTGAATAAGCACATAAGTCTGGGGATTTGGAGGTTTCTGTTTAGATTCAGCTGAAAAGTATTGGCTTACCAATTTGATCAGAATTAAAAAGTATCCCAGAGAAGCTTAAAGTGTGTTACTCTTCCAAGATATGCATTCTTTAGCCCATCCTTACAGCATGAAGATTTTAGCCTAGCCTGGAAGCATCAGCTATTGCCTTTATGCTGCATCCCAAGATGCAGCAAGGCAAACAGCAAACCTTCATTGTCCTTAGAAAGTGTGGGCTTAATGCAGGGGCTGAAATGAGTCAGAAAGAAAATTGCCATTTTTCTCTTTTTTTTTAGCTTTGTAATTGTCACCCTAGTGCCTGTTTGCTAATTAGTTCTCCGCTTCCTGGCAGCTCAGAGGAAGGATTTTATGCCTCAGTTTGTTCGGGAAGTGGGGATGGCTCTTGTCAGACAGCACAGCTTGTAGCATGTGGTTTCTGTCTGCACAGAAGCAAGAGAAAACCTCTTGCATGGAGCTGAGCAGTGTCCCAGTTGTAGTAGGCAGGAGTGACCCTGAGGGTCAGGGACCTTCAGCTTGGACACCAGGATGCATCCTCTGATGCACAACATGTTGTAGGCAAGCTCCCAGTCAGGTAGTCTTGAAAGAAAGACATTGAAATAACCTTCAGGGTGACCCTTTTGGCTCCAGCCGTTCTGGTGGGTGGAAGCAGCCACAGCAATCTCTGGTAGCACTGACATCTGACCAAAAGATGCTTGTTGGCAGGTAGTCCAGAGTCTCTCAGCCCTAATTCTCTTTTGAGAGGGTAATGAGCTCATGGCAAACATTCTCTCTCGTTCTGTGGAGAGGCTATGCCTTGTAGCACCACACTCCGCAGTGCTGCTTGCTCTCCAAAGAGCAGCAGGTTTGGCCAGCCCTCTGCTGCTCAGGCATCTCATCTCCTTATCACAGCCCAACCTTGGGATGTCCTTCAAGGACAGCAGAGGAAACTTAGCTGGCCATGAGGCACAAAGTCTCTCCCATGACTGCAGTGCAGATACACTGCACAGATTACTTCCCTTGCCTCTCCCTTGTGCCACTGCACCCCAAGTCCTGGTGCCGAGCTGTGCCACAGAGGCCCTCACCTCTTGGTCTGCCTTTGCCATCCAGTGCTTAACTGCTGGCTGAGGCCACTAACGTGGAGGCCAGTTGAGCTGTGGAGTGCCGACGCCCATCTGCAGGGTGCTGGAGGGTGGCCACCACAGAGCCATCCATTGGTCATGATTTTTGATTGCTCCGTGTTGGGGTGAGAGCCAGCCAAGAGACAGAGACAAAGGATCTGTCATCTGGCAGGAGCACTCTGCTAAAGATGGTCTCGGGTTTCAGCCCTGCTGAAGACCAAGTGCAGGCAGGGCTTGCTGAGAATCCATGACTGGGCAGAAATCTGCCTCCCCCTTGGGATGTGCAAGCAGAGCAATATTCAAACAAACCTGACACTCAGTCTTACTAGTCCATTGCATTTTGCTTCTTTTTTTTAAGTAGAAGCTTCATTGAACTCTGTGAGCTGCTGAGGAGCAGCGGTGCCAAGGGGTGTCTTTTGTAAACCTGGGTGTACAGCTGGGGCAGGCGCTGGCGAGCGGAAGCGCTGCCGTGTGCTTTCCCCCACATCCTGCCCTGTGGCTTTCAGCTTTCGCAAGGCTCGATCGCCCTTTCCTACTGCAATCCTCCAATACCATTAAAGGCAGCACTGCTGTCCCAGCCTTGCACTGTCTAACCCTGGGGGGATATTAGTAATTTACAGGGATCGTTATCTGCCATCAGGTAGGAGAGGCCAGCTTGTCAGTCCAGCCTGGCTCACTACAGGGCTGCTAGCTGCAGGCTGAGAGACTGAAATTGTCCTAGCATGGATGCTAAAATTGCCTGTGGTCAGCCAGAAGCTCACAAGCCTCCTGAACTGCTAAAGCCAGAAGCCAGCAGATGCATCCTGCTCCCCATCAGCAGAGCTATCCTCCTTTCTCTGATCATCTTCTTTCTGGGGATCTGCCCTTGGAAGGCACTTCGGTTTTCCATTGGGGAATGCCAGTCCTTCTCATGGCTGGCAAGGGAGGTGACCTTTGAATTCTCAGTACTCTGCTTGCTATTTTTGTGCTTCAGGCTCAACCTCACTTTCTTGGCTGGGTCTTCTCCCCTTTCATGGGAGGTCTCTGCAGGCTGGTGGCTCTTCCAAGAGGTTCAGCACTATCCCAGGGATGTTTCTTTTGTAGGGTAGATCACAGGGGTTGTGGGCAGAGGTGAGAGAGATTTGTGCTCCCAACTGAGGATGGGTGCAGCACCCAAGGAAGTAGGATACACAGATGACTTAGAAGATGTCCAGAGTGGGGAAGAGGATTAAAGGCACAGCACAAGAGCTTTTCAGACTGGGTGGAAATTATGAGGTAGGTATTACAGGAGGAGATGTAGGAGGGACAAATGAATATGGGTCCTCTGTGCAAAGAGGAGGGGCTACAGAGCAGCAAGGCCAGTGCCAGGACACTGCAAAACGCTAAAGGGATTCTCCTGCCCTTAGAAATATGCTGGGCTTTGCAGGGACTGGGAAGGTTCCACTGAGCCAGAGTTGCCAGTCTCTTCCCCTGACAAGAGTGGCAGCAGGGTATCTGGTTTCTGCAGCTGCCTGCAAATGCAACGGTGAAAGCAGGCAGGAGTGTGGCAGCCCGCTGGGGGACATGCTACAGCCTGTATTCAGTGAGGTTCCGTTACCACCCAGGCCCCCTGAGTCAGTTTTCTTACAATCTGCTTTTCCCTTCCCTCGCCATCTCCCCACAGCTTGGTGACTTGAAAATCCAGGATCAGACCTTTGGGGAGGCCACGAAGCAGCCAGGCATGACGTTCATCGCTGCCAAGTTTGATGGCATCCTGGGCCTGGCATACCCAAGGATCTCTGTGGAGGGCGCCGAGCCTTTCTTCGATAACATCATGAAACAGAAGCTGGTCGACAAAAATATGTTCTCTTTCTACCTGAACAGGTAGCGTTGGGTTTGATGGCACACCTCTGGTTGTGAGGGCAAGCCCAGTGGGCTTTTTTGTTTCTCAGTAGCACCTCTTGTCATCTATTGTTTTACACTCTGAACAGCACTTCCCAGTTGGAGAAGTCACAGCAAGCTCTTCTTGCAGGAGCAGTCAGGCCAAAATCCCTTACTTTTGCTGCTCTGAAGTAAAGAAAAGGGAAGTAGAAATGCAGTTCTTTTACTGATAAAAAGCTGGGTGGATCTGTGACCAGATTTCTTAACTGATGAATAGACAGAGGGTATTTCAAAAGAAAGAAAAATAAAAATAAACAGGGCTGTGGTCATGAGCTTGCTGCTAGTGCAGTCCTCTTTAGAGAGGTAAACAGCCCCAGTCTGTTAGCAAAATCTATAAGCCATGTGGCCACCACTGTGTTGCCCCCCAGGCAAGGGTGCCACCATCAGTCATCATTAATGAGAGGACTAATGCTCTCTCTCCACCCTAGGAAATCCTCCTCTGCAGCTGCCAGCACCTTCCCGCCCACTGCTGCTCCCCGCAGGACACCCCATCACTTTTCTAGCACCACAGCAGCAACTCTGAACTACTTCAGCCCAAAAAGTAGCATGCCAAGAGCAGGGAGGGCAGAGAGGGCGGCTGCTGGCCATTCAGGCACCAGCCCTCCCCCATCACCATATTTCTTCCCATCTGCTCAGCAGTGAGCTCTTATCTGATGGTAACCTTGAGGATTCACTCCAAGGCTGCTGGTTGGCAGAGTTGAGTGCAGATAACCTAACCCTGCATCAGCTGTGTCCTGCCCTGCACAGGCACTTTTTACAAGCTGATTTGGGAAGTCCCTGTGTCAGTGCTCAGTTTCCCTTTGCCAACCCCCTTCCCTGCTGTGAGTTTCTTCAGGTTTCTGTGAGAAAATACCAGGTGAAAAGCTGCAGGATGCTTTGGCTGCACCCAAATATTCCCATTTCCCCATTGCAGCCTATATCACAGTATCTGTCCTTATATTGACATAGCACAGCATAACATAAATTATCTGCCTCCAATACTGTTAATGCTATGCTTCACCTACAAGCACCCCAGCAGGTATTCTGGGGGGCACTTGAAGCAGGTTGTTCTTGCCCTGCCCTTGATGTTCACAGGTTTGGGTATTATTTTTCAGAGATCCCTCTGGTGTTCCTGGCGGTGAGATGGTCCTGGGAGGGACCGACCCCAAGTACTACAAGGGCGAGTTCAGCTGGTTTAATGTCACACGCAAGGCCTACTGGCAGATCCACATGGACTCGTAAGTTCCTCATCCACCTGACCCCGTAACTGTGGGGTCACATGTGCAGACAGCACATGCCTGAGACCCTCCTCAAAAAGGAATCATCCCTGCAACACATCCACACTAAAAAGAGCAGATTAAGTCCCACCCTAGGGCTGGGCTGTTTGTTGCCGGAAGGAGACGAGAGGAGATGTTCTGCATAATCCTTTCCTCTTGTTTGTGGCTGGACCCTTGAAAGGATGAAAGGATGCCTGCTACATCCTTGTGAAGTGGAGAAAAATGGCAGTGTGTCCTCCTTGCAGGCAGGGTGAGCCCCATAGATGAAACCCCAGTTCTGCTCAGCTCTCACAGGGCCTGAGCTGCATGGCTGCTCTGCACACAGCTCCGGAGGAGCAGGATGAGGCCTCAGGAAGGCAGCCCTTGACTGAAGGGCACGGCGCAGCAATCAGCACACATTGTTGGAGGCAGAGGGGAGGAGAGCAGGCTGAGCTGACGGCCGCCAGCCCCACGGTCTATTCTGAGCTCTCCCACGTGATGGGAACTTAAAAGTGGCCTGTGATCAGAGTGTGTCCTTTTCCTGGGAATTGCATCCCTCCCCAGCGCGCTGTTTTAGTTCTCATTTTCCCCCAGAGCTGCAGCATTGGCAAAGCATGGCAGACCCTTGGCTAGAAGGCTTTGTCTTTCTGCACCGCTGTGAAATGCGATGCGGGTGAGGAAGCTGAGCTGCTCCTTGCTTGCCTTTTTTCTGTACAGGAACCCTTCTCTTGCCCATGGCTGTGACACCCCTTTAACCCTTTGTTTTTCTGCAGTACCACAGGCCAGAGGAGTCTGTAATTCATTGTCCTTAGCTCTCTCCCATGTCCATTAGCTGCAGCACTAGCTCTGGAGTACAGGTAGCAGGCAGGGTATGCAGGCAGCATCCAAGCTCTCTGCAGAAATGCAGTTACACTTCAAGGCACCTGCTCAGTCACGAGCAGACAACAGGAAGCCAGGGGGTCTGTGCATTGAGTTAGTGCTGCATCAGTGTTTCTGAGCATCTGTTCTTTCTGAGTGTCTGTCACAGCCCTCCCTTGCCTGCCTGTGTACTGCTTTCTGCAGCCTTCACTGGGAGCCCTTTAAAGGTTGTCTAATGTCTGGATATCTCTCCCCAGGGTGGATGTTGCCAACGGGCTGACCGTGTGTGAGGGGGGCTGTGAGGCCATCGTAGACACAGGAACCTCACTCATCACTGGCCCCACCAAAGAAGTGAAGAAGATACAGGAGGCCATTGGTGCAAAACCACTCATAAAAGGCGAGGTGAGGGCGGGCTGGAAATATGGGGCTCTGTGACCATCACAGCACCACCTATGCTTGCACCCTACTTGGTACCCAGATGCTTGTTGAGACCCTAGTCTTCTGCTCCCTCTGATCTTTGTTCCCAGCCTGTGCTCCTGGAAAAGTCATTGGCATAGCAGGACCCCTTCATCTTTTTGACCCTGGGTAGTATTCACTACTTGTGCTCATCTTGTGCTCATAGTAGAAAGCCTGGTCCCATGAACTTTGGGGAAGCTTTGAGTCATCTCTGCCACTTATCTCTGGGAGGTGGAAGAGAAGGGATCTGAGTTGCAGCTGAGACAAAGGATTCACATTAATGTGAGACACTTTAATAAAAGTGTATTTCATGCAAATGGCAACCCTTTGCATGAAAGTTTTCAACCATCAAAGCTAATCTCACAAGACTCTCTCCCCTCCCTAAAACTGTGGAAGAATATGGATTTTAAAGACCCTGTAGAAAAAAATGTCCTGCTCTGAAAGCCCACTCAAATCAGAGCCATGAGCATTTGTCAGGCATTTCTGCAGTGTCAGAGACCCCAACTGCAGCAGCAGTTGAATTAGTCTTCTCACCATCCCCAGGGCTTGTTAATGAAACTGGCTTTGTCTGTGTACTGAGCCACAGCTGTCTCTCTTCTAGTAAAAGCCCCCAAACATGCCACATCAGCTGTGGCACCCTGGGACTCAGCAGAGCCAAAAGCTGAATCCAACATCCTTTGGCTCCAAGCCTACCCATGAAGCCCTCTTGCCCCTGAGCTTGGAGCCCTAGGCAGGGAGCAGCCTACTTACCCCAGCTCAAGCTTCTGCACCCTGAGATGAGCTGGTTTTAGGGAAAACCACAGCAAAGATGTTACTGTGCTCAAGAAAGACTGAGAGTGGGAGGAGTGAGGGGTCCAATCTAAAGCCTTTACTGTTTCAATTTCAGTACATGGTCCCCTGTGAAAAAGTGCCAACACTGCCTAAAATCACAATGATAATAGGAGGGAAGCCCTTCGACCTCACAGGAGATCAGTATATCCTCAAGGTACGTCCAGGCAGGTTTTTCCAGCCTTATGCTTCTTCCCCAAGGCCTGGCTTTTGCTTCCACTGCACCAAAACACACGAGCAACCAAAGCAGTGCTGGACCTGGTGCTCGGGAAGAAGTCAGAAAGATTGGGGTGTCAGGGTGGTGGCATTGCAGATGGATCCAGGTAACTTCATCAAAATCTCACAGGAATAAGACCCCCTACATATCAGGATGGTTAAGGAAGGGGAGGCAAGCTGTTGAATCACTTTCTACAAACATTTAGCTCTTTTCTGCTGCATTCTGATGCAATGAGGCCAGCCTTATTATAGCAGAGGCCACCAGACTGTCGTGTAAGCCATCAGAATCAACTTGCAAGGACCATCTTGTGCAGACATTCACCAATGGCTCTAATTCAGAGCTGCGTGGGCCGAGAGGTTTATGGTCATGTGCAGCTTTGCTTGATGCTTTAGTGCTTAAGGGAGGGGGAGCTGGGTTTGGAGTCGTAGGGTTGGGAAGTGGTGGGTTGGGACTCACTTTTGCAATCTGTAGATCTCAGTCTGGGAGAGGCTGAAGCAATGGCAGCCTTGCAGGTGTTCTTGCCAAGTGTGCAAGGCTGAGGGAAGGGAATGACCTGCTTAAATTGAAGCTCTCACTTGTCTTTCTAGGTTGGTGGATCAGGAGAGACTATATGCATGAGTGGCTTTTCAGGCCTGGACATCCCACCCCCTGGGGGCCCTCTCTGGATCCTGGGAGATGTCTTTATTGGACCCTACTACTCCGCCTTTGACCGTGATAGCAACCGGGTTGGCTTTGCCACAAGTGCCTAAACACCTGACCCCCCACTGCCTCTGCCACACACACACTTAAACACACACACACATGGGAGCTGTAGAGAAAGGTTACCAGTATTAGAAACCCAGTGAGTGGAAAGGAGAAAAAAAGAAAAAAAAAAAAAAAAAAGAAAAGGAACTAGATTTAAAATTACTTCGAATATAGTCATTAGTGCCCTGCTAGCTACTTTTTCCACTCTGAGTAAGTGGTGCTGGGAGGTCTCTAGCTGACAACTCTAGCTGGAGTAGTCCCTTGCTTTACTGCTAGGTCTTCCAGTAGTTCTTTTTGAGAGTGATTCCCAGAGCTGAACAAGGCCCTCTCACATCTCCCAGTGCTGGTGTCCATCCTGGGGGTGGAGGGGGTAAGCTGGCTGAAGCCAGCCCCTGGCACATCTGTTCATGCAGAGGGGCTGTGCTACTGCTCTTGGGTTTGGTCTTCCGTGCTGGGGGAGAAGGACAAGGGAAGCCTGTCTTTCATATTAGTTCTTACTGCTTTTCCACTCATGAAGTGGGGAGTGATGGCCTGGGAGAATCTGTTATTATGACCCCTCATTGGCAGGTTGAGGCAGTGACCAGTAGGTCATTTTTCAAGGAGTTTGTGCTGGCTTGGTCCTAGGAGAGCATGTGCTGGGCTGCAGCAGTGGGGAAGCACAGTAGTGTGCCCAGGGGATGAGTTTCAGAGCCTGAAGGCTGTGGTGGTGTTTTGTTTAGTGATGACACTAGTGAGATAACTGGGAGGCATGATGTCCACATGCCTGACATAATGGAACAGGGGTTTGTGGGGCTCTAGCCAGTCCAGGGGGACTTTTCAGTCAGTATGAATATTAAGGGGGTCAAGATAGGTTATAATAGAGGTTACTTGAATTCAGGGCCATGAAGGTCCAGCCTTCTGTTGAGCAAAGTCATGTGGCACAAGTTCTCTCTCGAGTTTAGTGACCTTCTCCCAGGTTCCCCAAACAGCAAATCTTCCCAGCTTCAACCACAGCCAGTGAGTTGAAAATAATGTTTCCTGAAGCAACTAAGTGATCTACAAGCTGAAATCATACTGGTAAAATCCATGTTTGTTAGACTCCCAAGAGCTTTTGGAAACATGATTCACCACATTTTGAACTGCCCAAAACTCAAGAGACAGTTGGCAGAGCCAGCAAACCTCCTGGGTTTGAGGATACCATGGCAGTTGCTGGACTTGCATTCGCATTCCCTGCTGCCCTGTCCCAAAATCCAGCTGCCTTTAACACCCTCTGTACCTGTTTTCCACTTCACTAATGCTGGTGAGCTCTGTTCATGTCCAGCTGTGTTGCAGAGAGTGAGGCACAGTCCTGCTTCGGATTTAGCTGAGTCAGCTGTGCACACAGATCCTCCCAGAGAGCCAGAATCTGCACATGCAGAGCGACTTGCTGGGCTGGCACTGGTAGGCAAACACTGGTGGAGCTGGGAGCATGATAAAGTGAGTTTTAAGCAGTACTGGAAAGCAGAAGAGAGCCTGCCAAGAATCCCAGCCCCTGTGCTGGGAGTAAAAGACTTCATTTTCCCAGTGTGCTGGATCAGGTTCTGAAGATAAGGGGGTGGCAAAAAGATAAGATCAGCAGCCGCCATGACCGCAGACCGGGCTAAACAGATAGCAAAATCCTGGCTACCCAAAATTCACTGATAATTCTGCCAGCAGTAGTAGTGGGGCCAAGAAATTTTTTGAGGAAGGTCTTTGGGCAGTGAGTGAATAGACATTTTTGCCCAGTGAAATAAGTTTGACATTATAACCATGTGTCACTTGGAGGGGTCTGGCAGGGACAGTGGGGACAGGTGTAGGCACATGTGGGACACATGCATTGTTCCCTACAACCCCAGATGTGACAAACACTGCTCCTCAAAGCTTGCTTCTGCTTCCTTTAATCTTCACCTGGAACTCTGCATCTGGACACCAAAGGACAACTCTTTTAGACTGGCCAGAGAACAGTAGCATGTTACCAAAAAAAAATCTTCAGTAGCTGCTCCAAAATTAGCAAATATTCAGCACCTCTCTAGAGATCTTCAGTTTTGCACCAGTTAAGTGCCCAGGGCTCCTCCAAGTTCTGCTACATCATTTCCCAGCTGCAGGATTCCTTCAGCATGGAGAGACAGATTTGGACTCTTGGGTACCTGCTGAACAGACCTGATGTGAGGGGGAAGCTTGACATGGACCTGGCAGTGGCTTTTGACCATCTTCAGCATCAGATTGAAGTGGGATGTGCAGCACAGCCCCAGACGGAGCCCTTGGGCCGTGGCTGTGCTGGGTGGTGGTCCTGGCACAGAAACTCCAGGTGGGCTGATGTCTGCCAGCAGGCAGGAGGCAGCTGCCTGGGGAAAGCATGGCCCAGAGTGATGCTCTGAGTGACACATTGTGGGATAAGCTGGAGGACCAGTTCACTGCAGTCTTCCCTGAATGGGCCTCCTCCCCTTGTTCTTTTATTTGCATTTTTAAACCCATCTCTAATCATGTGACCGGTTTTTAAAAATTATTTTGCTGTCGGAATTAATTGTCTCTTCATAGAAAGTTGTAAAGAAAATACAGTATTTTCCCCTTTAACTCTGAGAGTGGTCTTTCCTTTTGCAGTTTGAGATATCAAACTCTTTGTGGGTGTGCAGAGACTGTGTCTCCCTGACCTGTTGTCCCCAGACATCTGATTTCCCACTTGTGTGAATTCATGTGTGTTTCAGAAGGGCTGCTCCCCTTCTTTCTGATAAGGAAACCCTGTTGGATTTGTCTTTTTCAATGGATTAAAACATAACTCAGCCTCTGCAAGGTGACATGACAGTGCCACCTGCTTGACCCAGACCATGGGGCAGTGGGCACTCCCAGCATCCCTGCTAACCTACATCCACCTCCCCAGCTGAGTATTGCCAAGGGTAGTCCATTAACAAGGAACTCGGGCTCTCCCCTGGCCATCCGGACCAGTTAGAGTAAGTTCCTGCCTAAGATTTGGAGTCATCCTGTAGCAGCCAAAGTGGAACTTTAGTTTCTAAGTTTGGCCTAAAATCAACTAAGGTGTGAAGTCAGGGGAAGTCCTGGAGCCCAGTGATAAACATGGTGTAGGGTTTTTTCGACAATGTAGGAAAAATCCATCCTTCTTGCCTAGCTGTGTAATTTTTAGTCCTAGCACTGCTGTATGGGAGCTGGAGACTGAAGCGGAATGAAGGCCCCATGTGCCAGGTGGAAGATAAGAGCTAATCCCTACTTTGAAAAAAGCATCATCTACATAAGCAAGATGGATGCAGCCAAGTCCCATCCCATCTTCTGAGCACAGATCTAAACATACAGCTTAGCTGATTTCCCTACTGGTATGCCCTGAGCCCCTGTTCCCCCAGGATGCCTAAATTCCCCAATCAGCTGTTCTCCTGTGTTAAAGAGATGGATTTAACCCAAAAGGGCTGGCTGGATCCTGAAAACCAATCATGCAGCCCCCTGTTCCTCAGTAGCCCAAGGGGAGAACAAGTCATGTGCTGCCAAGTATTTATTGATAGGAATGTGAGGGCCCCGTTTCTGCTGCAGGGATTCTGCCTAAGTCTTCAATTGTGCCATGTGTGCTGAACGTTACATCTCAGTGGGAACCATAGCTTTGATCTTGGCCAAGAGCAGGAGAAGCCAAAAGGCAGAATTGCCCACCCATGCTTTTCCAGCACGGAGCAAAGCACACCCTGCCCTGGGTGCAGCCTGAATGCAGCCCACACTGTCTTGCCCAGAAAGTCCTCAGGTTTACTTCAGCCCCTTGTTTACTGCACCATCTCTGCAGAACTCCACGCACATGACAATATGGTAATTCACTCTTCATTAAATCTCTCCATTGATGCAAAGAACATCAAATTGTTCATTACATGTCCCCTTAAATAGTAGAGTGCTGGGCACTGACCCCCAGGATTGTTTTCATGGACCTGGTCCTTCTCCAAGTAATTCTGCTTAAGGCTTTACCAAAAGCCCATTAACACAAGGACCTGCCCAAGGAGAGGGAAAATGAGACCCCTCGTTTATGGAGATGACTTGCTCATCTGGTTGGCTCAGCAATTTGTTCATTTGGGAACCTATTTTTATTCACCATGAATGACTAAGCACATCGTTTTGGGGGCTGATGGCTTTTCCTTTTTCCGCTCCTTCTTGGATTTATTTATTTTTAGGTTTCTTTGGGAGGGAAGAGAAGCAGAGTGCAGGATGAAAGCTCAGAGAACAGGAGACAGAGATCAAGGGAGAGTGGGAAGATTTGATTTACCCCTGCAAGTCTCAGGCTGCCTTACTGCTTATGGAACTTAGCAATCCATTGAGGAATTTTATAGGGTTAATAGGAAAGGAGCGTTCAGGAGGCTGAGGACCTTTTCTTTCAGAAATAAATTAAATTTTTTTAAAAAAGCAGGGTCAGGTTCTGCTAATGGTTTTCTGAAAAGCTTGAGTAGGATTTGAGATGGAAGATTTTCTCACAGGTCTTATAGCACTTGATTATGCTACACCCCACATGTCTCTAACGTGATTACAGGAGCATTGCTTTGGGCAGAAAGCATCCTTCTGTTCTGTTCGTCCCGTGCTTAGCACAAGGAGAAGCCAGCCTTGATGCCACAGTAATGCAGGAGATTATTCATACTCACCCCACCTTTTATTTGAAAGGAAAGTAGTCCTTGGCCATATGGTTGAGGGCATGCATGCATGACCTTTGAAGATCCCTTGAAAAATAGAGAAGAATTAAAATAATGCAGAATATTGAGGGGTTTTATTCCTTCCATTTTTTATGTCAGTTCCCTGGGGTAAAGGTCACATGAATGGTTTTTGAACCAGTGATGCTGCATGTATACCACTGTGATCCATGTAATAAACCTCTCACCGCTCACACTTAACATCGAGGAAGATGATGAATCACTAACCCAAAGGCCAAAAAGTGCTCTGCAAACTGTAGGGATGACCTGGTACCTGGAGAAGAGGAAAAGCAGCTATTCAACCTCCCTGACCTTTCAGTCCTATTCATACCAGGGAATTCGTACCAGTGACTGTCTCTGCTGAGCTCACATTCCCCTACATCACTCTGCTGCCTCCTCTTGCCTGCTCCAAACCTCCTCTGACCTTTTTCTCTGCTTACCCTCCATCCTTGCCTGACATTAAGAAGAGGAGCAGCCTTACCCACACAACTTTCCCCAGACAAATGAACAGCAGGCTCATCATAGTTCCAGTCTGCATCCATGGAGTTTCATTGTTTCTCCTGAGCCTGCAGAGAGGATACTCTGCACAGCTGAGTTGGTCCAAGCCCTCCAGAAAAGCTGACGACAGCTGGCCGTGGCTCTGCCTCTCCTGCAAACCTCTTAATCCCACAGGAGCATCGCTCTCACCCTAGCACTGCCTCTGTTTCTTAGCAGCTTCTTGGAGACCTGGGTCTCATCACAGGCAGCTGTAGCACTAATAAAACCTTCTTTACTTTGGCAGGACCCAACGCCACTCCAGCAGCAATAAATCCAAACCAGAGGGCAATTCGTCCTTTCTTAACCAATGCAGGCACCTTCAGAAGGATTAAACTGGTCTCATGGAAACTGGACTTCCTCCAGCCTCAGAGACCTGTGAATGTGCAAGAAGTTCCCCCACATCACACCAATGCACAGGGATGAACACAGGGTGGGTGCCCCTGCACTGGAGCCAAACCTGCCTGTGAAGAGCTGAGCGAATTACCATCCTTATTTCTTAGCTCAGCACTTTGTGGGTAGGCTTAAGGCTTTTCCAGAGGATTTCCCTTCCCTTGCAGTTTCTGCTCACACGAACTTTTGTTCTACCCACCCTGTTTCCAGTACTCTGGGAATTTCTCTGCTACCGTTCCCCAGCGCCACAGCTGAACTGCCTGCTGCAACAAGGCCAGCTGCGCCAGGCTGTGTCTCTGTGGGGTGACACAGCGTGTCCTTGTGTCCTCACCCTCCCTGTGCCATGGCTGCATCCTCCTGAATGACCTGTATGCTGTCCCTGCACGGCACCAGCTGCTCTCCATCATCATGTCCCTGGGGAGATGCTACTGCAGCACCCTAGAGCTGGGATTCCGTGCAGCTTTCAGAGTGTCAGCAATGGGAGGCAGCAAGCACATCCCTGATCCTGGGCACAGCCAAACCCTCCCGGGCTTGACCAGCCTTTGTGACATCCCCAGCCGCCTCCCCTAAAGCAGCCACATGCAGCATCCTGCTGCCGGGGTGCTCCCACCCCAGCCTGCATTGGGATTTGCTCCATGCCAGCAGGATCTATTACCTCACACACAGGATTCACCCCCTCACGATCACAGCCCATTTTTCCCCAAAACATTGCATCACCACCTCCTCCCCTGGTTAATTCCGGTTGTCCCCACGCACTCCTGCCACACTTGTTTTAGTTTTTCACCCAGGTCTATAGCGGTGAACCTGCAAACAGGGCTGCAGCGGGTCCCCGCTACCAAGGGTGGGTGACAGAGGGGAGAACAGGGCCGAGCATCCCCTTCTGATGCTGGGGGAAGCCGCTCGGCCGGGACCCAGGAGATGCCCTTCTCCAGCGGGGCGCTACCAGGATGCTCCAAGCAGGAGGTGACGTCCCAGTGGGGGGGACACGAGAAGGGCTGGGACACAGAGGAGCTCTCCTGCGTGAATGAAGCATGTTCGGGGGGAGAGAGGGGGCTGCAGGTTGACCTTCCCATTCCCGAACGCCCTCCCTGCCCATCCCTAGTCCATGGGTGCCCCCCTCCCCGCCCTCCCCTCCTCCTTCAACTCCAGCGCCGAGGAAGCCGAGCCGGAGGCAGTGCTGAGCCGGATATGCAGCGACTCCCCGCATCCCTCCTTGTGAGTATCCCTCGCTCCTCCTGATGCCTTCGGAGGAGAGCGATGGACGGACGGATGGGCAGACAGAGGTGGACTAGTCTCTCCTATCTGGGAGGGGAACTTCTTCTTATATCCCCTTCCCCATTCTCTGTCTTCACCCCCTCTTCCCCTCCTCCTCTTCCTCCACCTCCCCAACCACGATATCCTAAAAAAAAAAAAAAAAAAAAGATGGGGGGAGGGAGGTATAGGAAACCTGCTGGCAGGTGGAAGGAACCGGGAAATGGAATCACATCTGGAATCCCGCAAAGACTAGGAGTCAGGGAAAAAAAAAAAATCCCCCCCAAAACACCCACCCCTCTAAGGAAGGAGGGAGGGAGGGAGGACGGAGGGGCGGGCTGCTCTGCCGCACCGGGGGACCCGCTCCGCCCGAGCCGAGCCACCAGCTCCCATCCCGGCATGGGACAGAAGGGAGAAGGCCCCGACAGACCGACAGACAGCCAGGAGGGCGGGGAGGCTGCGGGGGGCTGCAGCGCGGCCGGCTGGCAACTCCCTCGCAGCCCCCGGCGCCTCCCAAGTGTTTCTTTCTGCTTTTATTTGTCTCCTTTTACAAAAAAGAAAGAAAGAAAAAAGCTGATTTCCCCAGTGGCGATGGAAGGCGGGTCCCGCAGGCCAGCGGGGGGAGGCCGTGCCGGGGGAGGGATGGAGGGATGGAGGGATGGAGGGATGGAGGGATGGAGGGATGCTGCCGCCCTGCCCGCGCTCTGTCCCCGCCCGGGGCCGGCGGCAGCTCCGCGCCGAGGCGGCCGCGCCGTGCTCCCCGGGTGTAGCGGTGCTCCCTCCTCCCTCTCTGCCTCCACTCCCTCACTCCTCTCCCTGCTCTCTCCTCGGTCTCCCGGTCCCTCTCTGTCTCTCCTGCCTTCCCCCCACGTCTCCCTTTCTCTGCTCCTTCCCCCCTGTCTCTTCTCCCCCTGACCCCTGCCTTTCCATCCCCTCACCCCCACTTCTCACGGGGGGGCTTTTCGCTGTGCCAGGGCAGAGCGCGGTGACGCCGCGGCAGCCACCACGGAGAGGACACAGGACCCCCCCCTGGGCCCGCCATGCCCCTTTGAGGGGGTGGCCTGGACCCCCCGGCCCCCGCAGGGCGCCCCGCAGGGCTGCTTCGCCTGCATCGCCAAGCCCCCGGCTCTCCGGCAAGCTTCGCCCGTCCTGTCTCCCTCTTCTGCCGTCTATCTCATGGAGAGCAAGAGCTGCAAAGGGGACAGCCTGCGCCCGGCGGTCCCGTGCAAGCACTCCGTGGAGAAGAAGACCATGACCAACCCCACCACCGTCATCGAAATCTACCCTGACACCACCGAGGTGAACGACTACTATCTCTGGTCCATCTTCAACTTTGTATACCTCAACTTCTGCTGCCTCGGCTTCATCGCCTTGGCCTATTCGTTGAAAGTGAGTACTGAGTGCGAGCCTCGGGTCTGGGGTGACCAGGCAGGGGGGAGGTGTTTGATGTGAAACACATCTTTGCACCCACATGAGAGGCTGCAGACAATGGGGATGGGGATGGGAAGAGCTGAGGAGCCTGGGATGTTACTTCAGGTGGGGAAGAGGCGCTTTCACTTGAGCAAGTGCCCTCAGAGGCTCCTCTGTACCGCGGCAGCAGGGTGACAGGCAGGCTGCACAGGGCTGCTTTGGCTCGTGCTGCACCTGCAGGCACGCAGGCACTAGGTCCCTTATTTGGGATCCTGGCTGCTAGAGATCATCAGGATAGGACACAGCAGCATTGGATGGTCAGGCTGGAACAGTAAGAAGCGGCCAGCCAGGATCAACCATCAGCTGGCAAGTTGCAGGGGGTAAGAAGCTTGCAAAGTGCAGGGCAACCCTGCCTGTTTCTCTCTTGCCATCTCCGTAATTAAAACACCAGAGCTCGTGGCCAGTTTCCCCCACCCCATGCCCTATAAATCCCAAAAGATGCCCTGGAGACCTGCCAGGACCATGGGAATAGTGAGAAGGTGGCAGAGAGTGCAGGGGGCTTCCCACAGTCGGGCTGTGGGGATATAGAGCTTGTTGTTGGAGAGGCTGATGGCATGGAGCACAGCCCATGATGGGAATGGGACCAGGTTATTATTTCTGATAGCTGCAGGGGAGAGCAGCCCGGCAGGGATGGTGCCTGGCAAACAGGCAGCCCCTTGGCAGCTGCCAGGAGAGAGGGGCCTGGGCTGCCCTCCCCTTCCCTGCCTGCCAGATGCAAAACTAACTGAATGGATGTGCAGAGAGCCCGGGGCGGCTGGGTGGCCCAGAGAGGAGCTGGCTGATTTGTTTTGGCAGGCAGCATTTAGAGAAGGCCAGGGTGCAGACGGGCTTCGTCACAGAAGCAGATCAATTAACCCCATTCAGCTCCTGTGAGCTGGACTGTGAGCACCCAGCACTGCAAGGAGGCTGCTCCCAACACTGTCAGGGTTGTCATCAGAAAGGCTCAGGGACAAATCTGCAGCCCTATGTCCTGGGCTCATCCAGCACTGGCCTTGTGGTGCCTGCCTCAGTTTCTCATTCCCCAAGATGGGAGGGGAACTCTCATCCATTGCCTGTGCAGGAGGCTCTGCTGCTGCCTGGATGAGGCACTTAATAACTTAAATCACCCTGGGGCGAAGCATCACCACAAGTAAAGGGCAAATCCAGTCAGCAGCAGGCTAGTATGAGTGGGGGGAGCAAGTCCCTTATCACCCCCCACACCTTGATCCAGCAATGGAAGAAAAAACTGGCTTCCTCCTTATTTTTTCAGCCTTTCCTTCTCTGTATCTGCCTTTAACAATTGACATCTTTCCCATGGAAGAGGCTACCATGAGTATCTGGGTCCATGTGGCTCCTTGCTGCTGCAGCAGTGAGGGCAGGACAGCCTGAGAACAGGGCTGACCCATCCCTTGGTGACAGGATAGAGTAATCTGCCACCTGCAAAGTTTTTAGAGGCTGGACCCTTCACTATCCTTACATGGGGTGGAAGGAAGGACAAAGCCCAGAAGTAACCCAGGGCCTTGTGCCAGAACAGAGGAGTGGGCTTGGCATCTGTCTGCAAAGATCTAGAGGACAGAAACTCAAGCATGAAAAAAGAGGCAGTGTGAGGGTGGGCAAATGGGCAAATTTGCTCCAAATCAAAGAAAAGAGCATATAAGATGGCTGTCAAAAACCAGCCTTGGCTTTTGGACTGAGAAGGCGGTAGCTGGTGGGATGTAACCGTGGTACCCAAACAGAGGTAAGGCTGAGTGGGTAGAAATAACTCTGCTCCGGATTTGGAGCTCCCCAGTGGCTGTGACTCTGTGGCAGGGGGAAAATAGAAACAAAATGTCCCTCAGAGGCAGAGGACAGAGCTAGCAAGTGGCTGAAGGGATGCTGAGTGCTCTCATGAGCTGCTGTTGGCGTGGATGCTGAGAGGCAGTGCAGATGCTGGGGCAGTAGCAGGTCTGTCCTGGGTGCACTGGGATGTTCAGAAAGGCAGTTGTGTTCCTTACCCACAGCTACTGCACCTAGCTAGGCTGGGTGTTAGGGGTATTTCTCCAGAAGCATGTTTTCTTTTTTACCGTCAAGAATGTTTTTCCCAGAAGTTCAGAGAAAACAGGAGCAAGAAATGCCCTGAGGATAGATATCCCTTTAAACAGACTTCTCTTGTTCCTCTGCAATTAAATGTAAGAACATTTGAGCAGTAGGCACTCTAAGTCCAGCCTTTCTAGGACTGTGCTCTGAAGGGACTGACTAAGGTGCTGTAGGAAGGAGAAGAGTGAGGCTGCACCTGCCTCTCCCTGAGCCTCTTCTGGGACCCCTGACAGCAGAGCCCTCAGCCAGTGGAACACAGGTTACCATCAGTGCACTGATGCCATTAAGTGGCTCCTGGGTTACAGCTTTTACATTTCCTTTAAATAACTGAAACGTCTAGCAACTTCAGGAATTATCGTTTTCATTATCAGAAATAGCATTTTCAATTCCCTGTCATAAAGGTCATCTGCTTCTGACAGATTCATACTGTTAATAAAGCAGTATCTCCTTTGTAACCCAAGTGCATGAGCTGTTCCAGTATATATCTTAGCACACCCTAGCATTTCCTCTGGTTTCAGCAGCTTAGTGCCCACAGTGGAACACAGATATATCCTTGGTACACTTGAATATTACTGTGAAGCTGTCTCATGCCCTATTTTATTGGTTTCAGCCACATCTGGGAAAACGGGCATGTCTGCCTGGCCTTTTGCATGCTGGCTACAGCCTTCTAGATTTCTTTCTGCAGGGAAATGCTATTTCATGGTGACAACCATTTGCTAAAAAAAGTCAAAAACCCCTACTCCAGCACCAAAGAATTTGTGAAGAAAGAAACATATGAAGTGAGGTGAGGGCAGAAACTGTGACATACAAGGCAGGTTCTGTGTGACAGACGTCACAGCCAAGCACTCTGAACAGGAGTGTGGCAGCACACATCATCTTTATTTACCCCATAGCAGGCCAGATCCTCGGCAAGCACAGCTTGCTGGGCTGCAGCAGGGTCACACAACTCACAGATCCCTCCAGGGGTCATTTCTATCATCTCAGGCTTCTCAAGGTCAGCCTCCCAGAGTGCAAGCAAGGCGCTCACATCTAATCATGTGTGCTGGATGCTGGGGGTGAAGAGATCAGCAGCAGGCCCAGGGATGTTAGAAACCCTAAAGTAACACCATCCCAGCACAGATAAAAGTATCACTCCAACAGCAATGCTTTGGATTCAGTTGGTTTTGATCAGAAGCAAATGTTGTGGTCTGATATTCAGCAGCTCCCTCCCTTCCCCTTTCCCAGCTCCAAGTGGTAATGAATGATGCATCAGTGCCTGGTGGCAGGAGATCTCACTTCAGTTGTTCAGAGGTTTGTCTCTGGAGACTGCCAGGGTGAGCCAAGTCCTTCTCTGTACCCATTGTGCCATGAGGCTGGAGATCAGAGAGATCAGAGGAGCTGGGATCTGAGATGAGCCGCAGTGTGGATGCCCGGCTGTGGCTCTATTGAGATGAAGGTGCCAAGGAGTCTTGCTGGCTTTTTAAGCCTCACCAGCAGCCCACAGCATTGCTTGAAGAGTTTTCTTGCCCCTTGAGGTCATGGAAATATGCCAAGCTCTCTTGCCCTCTCTCTGCCCAGCCCTTAGCACACAGCTGTGGGCACGACTGTTTGCCTTCCCCTCTTGCCACTTGTTGATCTTCCTTGTTTTGAGTGGAAGCAGCCCAGCACAGATCCACAGCTATTTATTAACCCTGAGCAGCTGCCGCACCCAGCCTCTCAGGCAGGCTCTCATCCTGCTTTTCAGAAGGAGCAGTGGTTTATAGATGTGGGTGAAATGCAGGGGTGACAGTCCCATGACGCCAGTGCCAGTGTGGTGGAGGCACGTGGGCTGGAGAGCTCTTGAGAAATTCACAGAGCAAATAAATCCAAGGATCGCCTCCAGAGCTCCTTCTGGGACATGGAGCACTGCACAGAAATGGGTTTACTGACAGCCAGCTGTGGCCTTCCAGGCTGCCTTAAAAACAGCCTCATTAGACTCATTATCAACAAACCATTTGTCTCCTTCTGCAAGCTGAGGCAGCACTTTTTACTAGAGCAGCAAGTTTGCTGCACCCAAAAATGAGAGGGGCTGAGCCTCAGGGCAGAGAGAGGGGAGGTGACTGCTGGGGAGGGAGTGGGGTGGTGGGAGCCAAGGGGAGCACTTGGAGAGGAAGCAGAAGGCAAAACCCCAAGGAAATGAAGGGCAGAGGATGGTGAGGATGGAGATGGTAGGAGAGAAAGAACCCTTGGGCACTGGCATGCTGGAGGTGTGGGAGGCACAGTGAGATGGAGATATTGGTGAGCAGCAGGGAGGAGACAAGCAAGAAGGGATGGATGGAAAGGCCACACCACCTTTTGCTGGTGGGAAAGGAGGGGAGAAAGGTTTGCATGTTAGAGCACAAAAGCTGGCTGTTTTTCGTGTAAGGACAGGCATGGAAGAAGAAAGAAATTGTGTAACTTGCCAGGCTGGATCAGAGGTGAGCTCTGCCTTGTCCAGGGGAGATCTCCAAAGATGCCACCACAGAGTGCTTGGAGGTGCCCAGGGAAACCCCAGTCAGCAGATGTAATTATCCTGACACTCCAGTCATCTCAGGGCAAAGCAGAGCCCAAAATCCCCATCTAGTTTTAGGCAAGGTGAGAAGGGTCAAAGGGATGATGAGAAGAGCCTGTGATAAGAAAACACCACACCTGGGTCTGGGGTGGGGGTTCAGCCTTGTGACCTTGGGGGACCTGTCCCTCACCATGCTTCATCTCTCTGGCTATGGAAGGAATCAGCTTCCAGGGCTCCCAGAAGCACCAGCTGCCAGCACATTATGATGATGGTGGCCACAGGAGCATGAAAATAGGAAAAGCTGAAGATGGGCTGTAAGAAAGACACCAGCATCTCCTTAAGGACAAAGCAGGGAAGGAGCTGAAACACTTACCTGCTCTCCAGGAGAGCTCCTCCAGAGCCTGCCTCAGTTGGCACAGCACGACATTAAAGGGAGACATCTGGAAGCATCTGGGAGTGCAGGGCCATGCAGGAGGAGACCAGACTGTCCTGGAGAGATGTGGGAAGCTGTGTGAGTGGTGTGTAAGGAGAAACTCCTTCTCATTGCACTTTTAGTCCACAAGGGCCCTTGCACTTGTCTGGTACTTAGAGGCTCCATTTCAGTATAAATGATTATGGGCAACCAGGGATGATTTTCGTGAGGGTGACCACTGAAGCCCTAGGGTTTGGCAGGAGTGTGTGGGTGGAACCAGCTGGAGGTGCAGGAAGAGGAGGGAGCTGGCTGCCCTTTGGTAGGAGTCAAAGGCAGCCATTGTTTGCACCCAAACAACAGGAAAGAGAAGAGATGGAAGGGACAAAAAAAAAAGGATCTGTGGGAAACGGCGTCATTGGGGAGAGGGCAGTCCCAGACTCCCTCACCACAGGTGTTCATAGCAGCAGCATGACAGGAGCAGGGCCAAAGGGAGAGCCCTGGGAAAGTCAAGGAGAGGCAAGTGTGAACTGGTGTCAGGTGGGAGATGCTGCTGGGAGCACTGGAGAAGGCTGAGCATGCAAATTAGGGTTGTAGGGCGCCCCAGGGGCGGGAGGAGCAGGAGGTGGGGAGTAGGAGGGAGCCCCTGGGGACAAGAGGAGCTGGCCCCACAGAGGTGAAGCGGCGTGGCTGCGGGAGGGTTGCAGGGCTGGGTGCGCTGGCCCTGCCTGTGTCTGCCCGGCAAACACTGCCAGCGAGCGGCAGCTTGCCTGCGGCACGGAGCTGGGCTACGGCGCAGGAAGGGGCAAAAGGCGTTTGCTCCCTCTCGGTTTTGCCTGAGGCAGCCCCACCGCTGGGAAGAGGAAAGTGTGTGAGAGCTTCAAAGAGTCTGCTGGGAGCAGCAAGCAGGATTTCTGGCCCGGACCCAGCCCCTCTGGGCCTTCTCACCAGTGCGTGAGGAGGTGCCAAATGCCTGGTGCTGCTGAGCCCAGGGGTTTTTGGGAGGATGTTGAACTTACAGAATAATTTCAAATGTGAGTCATCCTGGACATTCAGCTGACACATAAAGGCATGTGGGCTCCCGGCTTGATGCCTTCCCAGAGATCATCTCCTGTGCTGGGAGCTCCAGCCCAGTGTGCCCCAAAGACACGTGCAGTTTGTGACTGTCCCCTCTCTGTGATCCCAGAAGGATGCTGAGCTGAGCACTCCACAGCAGGGCAATGAGTAGATGGCCCCAGCTCCAGGCTCCAATGAGCAGGGCACATCAGAGGCCAAGGATATTGCACAGTTCGATTTAATACAAGTATGAAAAATATGTTCATCCTTGCCTGTGTGCCTGCCAGCAGCAGATCCTGTGGGTCTCGTGCCAGCAGCAGTTTACCTACCCAGATTTCAGAAGATCAGGGCTTGCTTGTGCATAGAGGTCCTCATTGGTGTAGTGGAGAGGAGGAATGTTGCTTGAGGGTCTGAAATGCAGTTTTGGAGGACTCATGAACCAGCACGACTCAGTGGGAGCAAGGGCTGCAGTAACCCTTCCCCATGTACAGCAGAACACGTTCAGGACAGCCCTGGGGGTAAGCACTGCAGGAGGAAGAGAAAAAAGTCTGTAAGATGTGGTCTGAATCTGTTGCAGTGTCTTTTTGGAAAGCTCCTGATCGATAAAAGCCTTTTAATATTCCTCAGTCTGACTCTGGGGCTGGTTTTTGCAGCTTGCCACCCTCATCTGGTGTCCAGCCAGCAGTGCCCTGCGGGGCTGTCACTGCCGGCAGCAGGGCAGGCAAAGGGCTCACAGCCCCACTCCCCACAGCCCCACCCAGCAGCAGGCAGTGGGGCAGGCCTGCACACCCTGGGCACCCTGCTTGGATATGGGAAATGGATGAGGTGTCCTGGTGCTTGTGTTCATCCCTGTGGCTCCAGCTGCCCGAGTCTGCCGAGTGCTGGCTGAGGGGGCAGCCTGGGGACAGGGGCATATCCCTGCTAGGAAGCAGTGGAGTCTGACCCCTCCTCTGCTGGGATCCAGCTGCAGAGCTGCTGCTGGGGGACAGTGCCATCAGCTGCCTGCCTGGCTGTGCTGTCACTGCCTGGCTGTGCCATCCACTGCCTCGCAGTGCCATCTCTGCCTGCTCACAGCATCATTGCCTGGCTGTGCCATCTGCTGCCTTGCCTTACAGTGCCGTGCTGCCTGGCTCTGCCTTCTGCTGCCTGGCAGTGCCATCCACTGCCTGGTAATGCCATTGCTGCCTGGCAGTGTCATCTGCTGCCTTGCAGTGCCATCTGCTGCCTGCTCATGCTGTCGCTGGTACATCGGGAATGCCCGCTAGTGGCATTGCTGCCTGGCTGTGCCATGCACTGCCTGGTGACAGGCCAGTGACAGGGACATGCACCATCATCACCCACTGCAGAGCAGTCCCAAGGAAAGCCCATAAAAGTCCCAGCCCGCAGGATAATGAAGGGAGCAGCCTGTGCTGTCAGAATAGAAAAGTGCCTGTGGCAGAGATGCTACACAATCCGCATAAGACCTGCAAAAGGAAAGGATCTCATTAACCCGGGGCTGCTTAATATGCTGGAGGCTGGTGTGCAGCCCTGGAGCTGCAGTAGGATGCTGTGCCAGGTTTCACCCGCCCGGGCCCTCGGTGCAGACCGAGGCAGGGATGCACACCTCAGCTGCAGCCAGCCTTCTCCTTGTGGCTGGTGAGCCAAAGCCTGGTGCTGCAGGGCCAGGGTGCTGTGACATGGTGGGAAGTGTGCTTTAGTGCCTGTGTGCCTGGGGTGCACAATGGCACCTCAGCTCCTTTGTGCAGGCTCCAAGTGACACTGCCCCACTCCGGGGAGCGTGGGGCCCTGGTTTGCCTGGTTGATAACAGCAATGGGTCACTCTTTCAGGTCTTCTCTGCTTCCAAGGATTTCCCACAGGTATTACAAGCTCAGCCCATAGCAGAGACAGGGTGCAAACCTCATCCCAGGGTGTTTTATAGCACCCCAGGTGCTCAAAGAGAGGCCCAGCCCAGCCATCACAGGTAACCACGTACAGGTGCACTGGGTTTTGTGGCTGTTGCCTGAAACAAGTTATGTTCTTTCATACATATTGCAATCACTTTATCTAATTATATTTTTCTCTCAGGTCCGGGATAAGAAACTCCTCAATGACTTAAATGGAGCAGTTGAAGATGCCAAGACAGCCCGGCTTTTTAACATCACCAGCTCAGCCCTTGCCACCTTCTGTATCATCCTGATCTTCATCTTCCTGCGATACCCTCTCACTGACTACTGAGTGAGGCCAACAGCAGCCAAAATGCCTCTACGCCAGAAGTGTCTGCAGTTTCTTGTAGCAAGGACACACAAAACAAACCAACCACTACACCTTGATTGCCAAAAAAAAAAAAAAAAAAAAAAGTCAACTAAATACATAAATAAAAGTTAAATTAGTCTATCAGCCCAGCTGAGCATACCCTTCTTGCCCTGAAATGGTATGTTAACAGCTGAAGGAAAGGGTCACACTCTTACACATGTACAGGAAGGAAAACAGACCAAGAAATACTTGTTTTATGGCCAGCAAGCTGTGTGAAAAGAGCATGCAAAGCCCAGAGCTATGCACACTTAGTGGCAGACAGCTGATCTCTAGGGAGCAGTGGGGTCCTGTGGAGCTGGAGACACATGCAGTGATTGATGGGGATCATGGCAGGGCTGGCTCACAACATATCAGGTGTGTTCAGACCACCCCACCACCCCCAGCTTGTGGGGGTTTCTTTTCCTTTTTTTTCTCTTGAATTTCATCCACTGGTTCAAACAACTCCCAACCCCTGGAGAGCTGAAGGTGTTAGGAAGTTTATGCTGGGGAGCCCCAAAGCCTCCAGAGAAACCCCAAAGTGTTAAAGGGCAGGTTTCTCCTTGGGATCTCCCAGCAGTGCTGAGAAGGAAAGCACCTTCTGGAGAACTCGCCTAAGCCACCTACGTGGAGTGCTACTGTATTTCTGTAAACAGTCAATAAAAAGATACCTCTGATCTGTGATGCTGCTGGGGTAATTCCTTCCTTAGCAGGGCTGGGCTCCTGGCCCCTATGGGCTGGCAAGAGAAAATGCTAATGTCACCAGCAGCTGCTGGGGAGAGATTTAAAGCAGGAGTGAGGGATGCTGCTGCAGGTCGGGGCCGCATGCAGCCGTGAAGGGAGCGCAGACCCAGATTTAAGAGCAGAGACCTCGGTGACTCCGTGATGGAAGATCTATGGCAAGCAGGCAAAGGCAGCCAAGCAGGCAGGGCCCCCCTCCCCTACCAGGACCAACGCTGAAGAGAGAAATAAATGGCTGCAGTCTGAACCTGCTGCTACTGCAGCACTTCCCAGGGTCATTATGAAGAGCCAGGTTTCGGAGGCGATGTGTATTTGCCACTGAAACAGGCAGGAGCTCAGAGCCCTGCCCGGGAGCTGCCTGCAGCTGCCTGTCGTGCTGCAAATCAACCCACCCTGACTTGAAAATACCCATTAATGAATGACAAGACCAGCACTAAAATACAGCCTATCAGCCCCTCTGACCCTTCATCTCATATGCCAGAGCTGCCTCATATTTTCCCAGCTGTAAGATGACCTCATGCAAGGGGCACCAATCTCTGCAGACCAGCCATGGAGCTGAGAGAAGGCATCAGGATCCACCTTCACATCCACCCTGAAAGCAGAGGTGAAGCAAGAGATGGGGAATGCAGACAGGCTGTCATGGGACACATCATCATCTGCTGAGTGCCTGGTTAAATCAGCAGGTTGTCTCTGGGCTGTGCTCAGTGAGGGGTGTGCCATAGTGAGATGTGGGAACAGATCATGAAGATGCATCCCTGAAAGCATCATGAGATGTCATCTCCTTCCTGTTCAGGTCTCCACACCTACATCCTGTCCCGAGCTTCATTTATCAGGGGAGCTATGGGCAGAAAGACCTGCAGTCCTCCCTGCTTCCCACTGGAGAGCATTTCCACACCAGACCAGATCAGGGGTCTGTTTACAGCGAAGTTTTGATTGGCAGTGCAATGCATGATGCCCTGAAAGCATCTCAGCCATGAACAGCTCTATGGTGATTCATTCAGAGGTCAATACTCTTCCTCTCTTGGTTACTTCTTGCTCTCTTCCCTGAAGCAAGACCTGAGGGGTCATGGCCATCCTAACATATGTAGGGGCTATAGCCAGTTCTCATCCCAGGCTGAGGAAGGAGGTGCCTGACACAAAGAGGGTACAGCCACATGGCTCATATTGCAGCCACCCTGAAATGGCAAATTATATCCCACTGGGACAGTGCTACTTTAGGCAAGACCCAGAGCACTCATCCCAGGATCCTCCAAGGTTAGGAGAGGCACAGAGATGAAGCTTTCCCTTCCCCTGTACCCACACCAAGCTCACGTTGGGTGTGACTGAGGCCTTGGCTTGGAATCCTTCCCCATCACACCTCTCAACCTTTTCAGCTCAAACACAAGCACAGCTGGATGGGCTCAGGGGATAACTCAGAAGGGTCACCCTGTGTGTAGTGCCAGGGGCCCAAGCTGCAGGTCCCTGTGGGACCAATGGCATCTCTTGCAATAATGACTGCATTCCTTTCTATGAGCTGGACTGATGTCAGCAAGTGCTTTTGCTCAGAGACCACCCCAACTCTAGGAAATCCTGCAGGGACAATGCCACCATCCCCATCTCCTGTGCTACACAGGAGAGGGCTGCTCTGCTTGGCATGCAGGCATGGGGCTGCTCAGATAAAGGCAGAGCTGACACAAAACTGGAAGTGACCCAAAGCCAGCCTTTTCTACATCTAACAAGTGTGACAAATGAGTTATCATCATCCCTTCCCCTGATGGACCATCTTATCTGCAGGAAAATGAATGCTGGTTTAATGAACCAGGGGAAATATTGAACTGACTCGGCAGCATTTTTTGCATGTATAACCCATTGGGGATGCAGAGGGAGGGTTATTATTAGTAACCATAATATTTATTGTTTGTAACCCACCTTGTAGGAGGTAAAATTGCTGCAGCAGACCTGCCATGGACAAGAACAGGGTAGCAAGGAGGATGCAGTAACCCTGTGCCTGGGGATGGGATGACCAACCCCAGCACATGCTCAGCTTCACCACCTCGGCTCCACCTGCAGCCCTGGGCTGTGGGACAGCAAAATTCCTGTGCTTCCCCTTCCTCTTTCTTAGTGTTTCCTCTTTAATGGAGTCACTCCAAACCCACAACAAAAGGAAAGCACCCCCAAAATGGGGGAAATAAGGGGAACACATAGATTTCCAACCCTTTTGGGGAGAAAAAAAAATATTCATGCATGGGTCTTCCAAGTGAAGCAGCATCAAGGTATTCAGCGATCGTTTTTCATCTTGTCAGTGTCAGGGAACCACAAATTGAGACAGCAAAAATACATCCCCAAATACTGTCAGGCAAGTACATCCCAGATTGCACCAATTGTGCCGTTAAGCAAAAGAAAGAACTTTTTTTTTTCATTTTGAGGGAACAAGAGAAAGGAAAGCAGCAGCCAAATCCGACAGGTCCTCTAATTGCTTTTTTTTTTCTTTAATTTTGCAAGAAAATTCTGGAAGTTCAGGTTTTGCCAAGGCTGACACCCGCCGCGGCAGAAGGCAGGCTTTCAAGAGCTGCTTCTCTGCCTTTTCACTCCTGCCACTCACAGCGTCGCGCCGCGCTCTCCAAATCTCACTTTTTTTTGGCTGCGAAGCCGCAGCCTCTGTTGCACTCCGCGGCGGGAAGGAAAACTGAGAGGAGGGGGTGGAAGAGAGGAACAGCCGGACGCAGCTCGAGAAGCATCCTTTGAGATGGGGAAGAACTGACGGCCACGTTGCCATTTAAAGATTTAATTGTGTTCCTTCGGGAAACTGAGCCTGACAGCTTGATGAAGATTGCTTTTTGGTTTTTGTTGAGCTCGGGGGGAGCGATTGTTCCCTGTTTGGCGACATTGTGCAATTGTGCCTAAAACACCTGTGCTGATTCTGTGTCCCTGGTAGCTCGGGGCGAGCCTGGGGAAGGCCAGGAGGCTGGAGAGGGTCACCCCGGTGCGGAGAGGAGACGCTTCGGGATGGGCGGGGGGGAAATGGCTGGGAAGGGACCCCGAGGCGAGCACCAGGAGGAGGTGGCGGGGCAGGGAGCGGGGTGCGGAGCCGAGCGGAGCTGCCAGGCTGCGGGAGGCAGCAGAGGGCCCCCTCTCCCCGCCGCACGCAGCCGGCAGCGCATCGCCCATCCCGGCTCCGTGCCCCGGCCAGGAGCGCAGGTCCGTCCGCATCCCCGCCACAAACCCAGCACGGCCAGCTGCGCCGACACGGGGCACACGCTGGCCTGAGCAAGAAGCAGCTGTGAAGTGAGGGCGGCTCCTAGAACCAGCCAGGAGCGGGTCCCCAGCCCTGCGCAGGGATGCGCCCCTCCGTGCCAGCCGGGATGCGCCCCTCCGTGCCAGCCGGGACATATGCGTCACACGCATGTACACATGCACACATTCACCCTCCACGCTGGCAGGAAGGGTGGCCGGGGGCCAGGCAGTGCGTGAGCAAACCTTGCCGTGCTTGCGCAAGACTCGGCGCTCACCCGAGCCTCTGTCCCCGCTGCCACGCAGGGCTCGGGTGCCTCCTTCGCACAAGTGCCACCAAGCCAGTTTGAGTCCTAGCTGGGGTGAACTGGTTTGGGTTTGGCCGGTAAACACGACTCCACAATCCTGCTTTATCTATGTGATAAACATGAGATGGAGCTCTTTCAGGTAAGGACCTCCCGGCCCAGTGTCGACACCCGCCGGTTCCCCTGCCTGGGATGAGCTGCCAGGTGTGCAGGCTCTCCTGGTGAGTCAGCCACCAGCCTGGATACCCAAATTAACAGTCAGAGAGAGATGCAAATGGCAACCTCTATCCTGCTGTGGGGTGTGTAATCCTCCAGCAAAAGCTGACTATGCTGTAGCATCACAACCCTGCTTCCCAGGCCAGGGAGGCACAATCACACTACCAGCAAGCAGCAACTCTCACCTCCTTTGCCAGCGACATGCTGAAGTCCTGAGTGACCTTACCAAAGCCCTTTTATCTCTGTTTTCCCCTCCAACACTGTTTCATAGGTTGATGGCTTCTCAGAGGCAGAACTGCAGCCTTGCTTAGAGCCACCAAGTTCAGGGACCTTGGCACTGTGGGTGTCCTGTGACAGGTACTATTGCAGCAGTGCCCAGATACTGTCAGCAAACCCAGGGGAAGAGCAGAGCACTGGTGGAGCTGCCTCTTCCCTCCTGTCCATCCCCTCATCCTGTGCAGGTTGGGCAGTGCAGAGTGCCTGGCTCTGCAGGCACACCACGGTGGTGTGCAGCCCTGCCGGGAGGAGGAGGGAGAGGCACAGATGGCAGCAGATGCTCTCATCAGTGAAAATGATCGAAGCAAAAAAAAAAAAAACCCTAGCAACTGGTGAGCAGCCTAACAAAAACCACCACAAGGGTACAGAGAAAGGGTCTGGACCTGACAGACCCTTGCATGGAGCCTAACTCCACGCTGCCTTCTGGCCAAGGGTAATGTTTTTCCCATCTCCAACTCACATACAAAAAAGAAAGACCATGTCTTGTCCCAGAGCACTGGGCAGTGATTTTTTTTTTTTTTTAAAGCTTGGATATATTAAAATGAAACCATTTGGTTTCTCTCCCATTCTCCTGTCCCTATCCTCTCTCTTGTCCTTTTCCTTCTACCTTCAGAGAAGTGAATATGGCCCCAGACAGCTTCTAGGCACATCTAAGCCCCTTGGCTACCCTCACTACCCATGGCAAGTCTTAATGTGGGCCAACATGGCACTGTATTTCAGCACTGAGGGCAAAGGATCAGGAATGCTGCCTGCACCTGAGGGTGTTAGTGTAAAGCCTCTGTGCAGCTTGGCTGCTGCTGCCAGCCCAGCTCCTCTGTCGTGATAGCCTCATGCCAGTGCAAAGGTCCTGCTCCTCCACCCCCACCACCCCCTGACTTTGACCCATCGTGCCAGCACGCAGCAGCCATGCCCCACGTTTGGCACATCTCCATGCTCCTGCCCAGCTTTCCTCCAATATGTCCAGGGCAGAGGGAATCAGAGAGAATTTATTCAATGTGTGATGGTTTACTTTCCTCTTCCCCTTTGGCAGGAGTGTCCTGTGGCACAGTCAGAGCTACAGGATGAATGCTTCTGCAGCATGTGCTGAGCTGAATGGCACAGCACACAGCCCTCCAGCCTGCTCCTTCTGCCATGAATCGCACACTGGCTGCTCCTGCGACGTGCACGCACAGCTCTGCACGCTGAGAGGGCTGAGCCACGCTGCCACAGGGACATACTCCTATCAGGAAAATGGAGACAGATCCAGGGCAGCCCCTGTGTGAGAAACACACCTGCCTGGGATGCTGCAAGTGTGTTTTGCCTGCTCAAGCATGTCAGCTCTCTTCACTGAGTGACACCATTTTGGGCTTTGCAGGAAGAAGGTGGCTCAGGGTGCTCAGGGATCTGTGCATCCATCCCAGCCATGAGGTGGGAGAGCTGGGGAGAACAGGGGCAGATGCCAAAGAAGGGAGTGATGCCCTTCTTAAAGTTAATGCAGAGTTCACCACAGTCAGTACATTTCTTTGAGGAATAGGACAAGGTGATACAAAGCCTGATACAAAGCCCCTTCCTCCAGCACCACATCCCAGACATCACAGCGAGGGTGACAGGCCAAAACACAGTAGAACCAACCAAGCCTAGAAGAAACAGAGCCATGCCAGCCCAAGGGCTGACTCTGGCCTCAGCTATCAGCACAGTTCTGAGGTGCCAATACCCCCTGCAGTGAGAACACAGTGTCCTGTGCCACAGCCAGCCCTGCTGAGCCAGGGTGATGGGATGCTGGCTCAGTTACTGGTGTGAGGAACTACATCTAAATGACTAGGATAGGTTAAAAAAAATATTATTTGGACATTTAAAGAAATTGCAAGTTGACAAAAGTCTCTTCTTTTTGATGGTTAAGAAAGTCGGTTTGGCAGCAATTCCTTTTTCCTAGTTCTAGTTTCCTTCATGATCAGGTTCCAATTTTAATCCCTGCAGGATGCATGCAGAAGGCTCTGCTGCACTCTTCTGCACTTGGCCTGCCATGGCAATTAGGGGGCCTGGAAAACGTTTTAGCAAGAACTATTACGTGTGCAAGCGTAACTTGCATTTGAAACACGTAGCTGGGATGCAATCCATCTTTGGATGTGCCTGAAATCTGGGAAAGAGGAAAAACCAGAGTGGGGTGAATTATTTTTTAAGAGTTTTACCTGAAACAAAGTGCTTTCCTTTAACCATAAGCAATTTGCTGTGTAATTTTTGCTCAGCCTGTGATGGCTGTGATGGAGAGGGGGGTGTGATGGCCCTGGGCTGAGACAATAGATTCACATCTGGTAGATGGAGCTTAGAGACGAGGCTGCTTTGTTCTGCCTGCCTGACCATTACAGCATTGCCCTGGCTCTCCCAGCTTAATTTCCCCTGGGGAAAATAGGGCTAATAGGGATGACCCGAGCCATGCAGAGCTGGCCAGGTGTGCTCACAGTGCTGCCCTCGCTCAGGCTGGCTGCCCACTTCCATGTAGCCGTGGGTCCGCACCCAAATGCCAGAATATCAGGTCGAGCAGGACTGGGATCTAAATAGGGTTAGCTCCCAGCTTTGGGAGGCAGGTGAGGTTTTGCAAGCCCCAGTTAACGCCTGCTCCTGGCCCCTGTGATCCCGGGAGCAGTTTAGCAGCAGTGAATCATCTGTTTTGGTTTCTCCCCACCAGGCGCTTGGCTGCAGCGCCTCGTGCAGAAGCAGTGGGCGTGGGAGAGATGCAGGGCTCGTGGGCTGGAGCCACTCCCATGGCCGTGAGAAGCCGGGTCCCACTGGTCCCCAGCCCCGCTGGGGCTGCTCCTCCTCTTGGTTGCCAACGGGGATTTCGCGTGGGTCAAATCTGTGTCCTCGTCATCCGCGGATGCAGCAGGGGCATCCGTGGATTAGCTGAGGAGAGGTTGCCAGGGATGAAGGCTCAAGAGGGAGCTCAGCTTGTTCTCTTGCTGGAACGTACAGTTCAAGGGTGTCGCACAGGACACTCCATCCTCTGCCTCATCCTCATCACCTCCCCATCCCTTGCCTGCTGAAAGCTCGACATACTTCTTGCATCTGCTTCCCTCTCTCCTCCCTTGTGCCATGCCATCGGACAGACAGGGAACAATCCTCCCGACAGCTCATCTGGGATACTCATCTGGGATGTGCCAAGTCCAGTATTGGAAACATTGATTTTAACTGGAGTTTGGAAATAAACTGTTCAAATCCTCTTCCTTCAGCAGGCTTTGTGAGCTCATGGCTCTCTGCCTAGATAACAGCTTTTATGAGGAAGCTTTGGGATTTTCAGACTCATTCCTTTCCCCCTCTTTTTTCCAATTTTACTAGAGAAAAGGGGTGTTGGGTAGAGGAGAAAACAGTCCAAAGCTGAGGCAAGAGAAGTCTTTCCCAGGTTTTCCCCTGGTGCTTTGCATGGCCACAAGCTGGGCAGGAAAACCAGCAGGAAAGGCTTCGTTCTAGCCATGCCAGTCATGCTGCTGCTCCAGCTCCCACCAGGACCAAGTGCTCCTATGCCACTAAAGAAGCGAGTGCCCCTGCTACCCCAGCATCTTGCCCCTGATTATAACTGGGCTGAAACCCATGAGTTTAGGTCGAATATCCCTCATTTTGTAAAAGTTTCCCCACTGACAGCTTTGGGTGAGCTGATTTTCTGCGCTAGGAGAAGGGCATGAACTCAGCATTGCTTATGCAATGGGGAGAGTGAGACTTTTGCATCCCAGGGTTTTATACTTCTGGTGCTTTATGAGAAATGACATTTCTGGGAAAGATTTTGCCCCCAGTTACTGTGGGAGCTCGGCGTTCTTGAGCAAGCTGCTGGCCGCGTGTCTGGAGACATGAGAGTTAATTTTAAAACATCCGGCATCCGTATCGGCAGGGAGGAAGGTTCCCTTCATTTCCTAAGCACCACCAAAACCTAAGCTTCTAAACCCTAATCCCTCTCTAAGCTGGAGCTGCCAAGCCAGGGCCAAGGGCAGAGACAAACCCGTGCCATGTAACCAGGCCAAGTTGCCCTGTTCTTTGGTGAACCTGCAGCAGGATGGGGGTGAGCCCTCTCCATCCATCCATCCAGGAGCCAACCCGTGGGTCAGCCTCCTCCTGAGCGGGTCAAAAAGCCCAAGCTTTTTGGTCACGTTTTGCCATGCCACCCTCCGAGACCGCGCTGTCTCTATGCCTGTCCTTCAGCAGCTTGGGCACCCCAAGGAGAATGGGGCAGGCAGGGAGGGAACTGACAGGCACCAGGACTGGTCCCAGCGGCGGGAGAGCTCTCGGCTCAGCCTCGCAACGCTCGGGAACCATCCAGGACCCAGAAACACGGGGCAGCGCGTTCCGTGCCGGGAGCAGCGCGGCTCCGGGGGTGTCCCAGGCTGGAGGGTGGCCCCGGGGGTCGCTGTCCCCGCTCCGCACCCCGGCCCGCTCCGCACCCCGCTCCGCTCCCTCCGCGCCGCTCCGCACCCGCGGGGCTGACGTCACCCTGCCCTGCGCCGCCCGCGCTGATTGGCTGCGGGTGACGTCAACGTTGTATCTTTTTTTTTTTTACCTTTTTTTTTTTTTTTTTTCTTTTTTTTTTTTTTTTTTCCCTTTCCCCCGTCCCCCCCCCGCCCGCTCCCGAGGCATGACCTCATCGCCGGCGCATTCCCGGCGGCGCGCGGAGCGGCGCGGAGCAGCGCGGAGCAGCGCGGAGCGGGTCCCCCCCCGCCCGCCGCGGCATGCGGGCCCTGCGGCGCCGGCAGCGGCCGCGCCAGCGGACAGCCCGCGGAGCGGGGCGGCCGCCGCACCCGCCGCGCCGGTCAGTGCGCGTCCCGCTCGTCCGTGCCCTGGGGAGGCGGGGAGGGGGCGCGGGGGGCGGTGCGGGGCAGCCGCGTGTGCGGAGCGCAGCCGGCATCGCGCCCCGGGGCGGCGGGCAGCGTGCGCCGGTGTGTGCGCACCTAGGTACAGCGCTCGGCGGTGCGCGGGGCTGGAACGGCAGCGCTGTGCGGGGAGCGCTGGGGCTGCGGAGGGAGCAGCCCCACGGCGGGGATTGGGGAAAGAAGTGGGGGGGATGAGGAGGGGGGGCTGGCGCTCCGCGGCCGCGCATGTCGGGGATGCTGCGCTTGTTTTCGGGGCGGGGGGGTGGTGGAAATCCCACCCTGCCTTCGCGGTGTGCGCTGCCGGGCGGCCGTGGTGCAGGTGAGGAGGGGGCTCGGGAAGCGCCGGGGAATAGCCGCTGTCCTGCCGGGCCGGGGGTCGCGGGTGGAGGGGTTTTCTGGCGAGGCTGAGCGCTGGTGTTTGAGGAAGCGGTGTTAACAGCGCTGTGGTTTTTCTGATGATGAAAGAGGTTGGAGTGTCGCCCTGTGTCCTTGGCGTTTAAACGAAGCCGGCATGTGTTCAGCAGCGGGGGTTTTCATGCAACACTTCATTGCTGCGACTCCAAAGGCGCTGCTCGCGATTAATGAGTTAAGCTGCTCGTTTAAAAAAATCCTCCCCACCTCCCCTAATGTGCCTGGACCGATTGATCGCCCCCCACGCACCCTCAATCATTATATAGTGGCAAATGTCGCTTTCTGTGCTGAGCGTTGTTTGTTTTTAAAGATTCCTGGTTATTTCCCTTATTGATAAATAAGTTCCTTCTCCTTCCTGCTCCCCCCTCCCTTTTCTCCTCCCCCAGAATTAAATTCCTGAGCAACAGCAAAAGCTGATGTCAGTGCTTCAGCTTGCATTGGGGGAGCTCTGTGCACAGGTCAGTAATTTGCGGTTTCGTTAGAAGGAAGAATGCGGTGCAGCGCTGTTCTGACAGGGATATTTGGGTTTTTCTAGGCACGGATGCGTTTACCCCTCGTATTGCGGTAGTTACCGACAGCTCCCTGCTGGGAGCTGGGTGCTGCATAAGCATATGTAGGAGAGACCATCGCTGTCCCGAGCAGCTGGCGATGACGAATGCATCGGGAACGGTTTCCAGGGGTTCCATCTCCCTCTGATTTGGGGTAGCAAGGCAGAGCCCTCTGTGTCAGGAAAGGTGAGGATACCCAAGCAGCCCGCACAGGTAGCGCTGAGGATTGCGCCCGGCAGCGCAGGGGCCATGATAACCTTGAGAGCAGCTTGCCCGTGGAGCGGTGTTTGACATTGGCTCGCATTGTCTCATCCTCCTGCGCTGAGGCAAGGGCTGGGGGCACGGCTGCGGAGAGCTTTGTTTTCGGGAGGACTCGATGCACGGGAATCGGTGCCTTTGGGTTTGGCCTTGCCTCTGTGCGCCTCTGCTCTGTGCCCGAGGGCGGCTGTGCCGGGAGGACTCTCTGCAGAAGAGGTTTGTTGGGGTTGGGGTCTGCATGGGGGTTTCTGCACTTGCTTTGATTTTGCTTGTAACAGCTCCCAAAACGAAGTAAGCTGTGGCATCAAGAAAATCCTCCTGGCTGTAGCATATTTGGGATTTTAAAACACCCTCAAGGACTTTGCAGGTGTCTTGTCCCCAATTTTGCATGGCACAGCCACAGTGGCAGAACCTGGATGTGCAGGATTGTCTAAAGGCTGGGACAAGAGTAGACAGGTGAGAGTGTGAGCAGCACAGGGGTGCCCAGATGCCTCTTTGCAATGGCAGTAGGCAGAAATTCCTGCCCGTGGCCTATTGGCAACACAATTGAGAGGCTCAAACCTGGGGCTGGAAGGTTTCCAAACTGAGATGACAGCAGCTCATACCAAAAGTCTTCTAACCCAACAGATTGTCCTCCCATGGTTTTCAGTTGTCCCTGCTTAGACTTAAGGTAAGGAAAACCTGGATTTAGCATTGTTCTTTAAAATCTAGCCTTGGCTAAGCTTGGGAGAGCTGAGCTGGCCGGAGTCTTTAGGAGCATTCACTGGAGACTCTGCATGGAGATTATTCTTGCAAATACTGCACTGTATTTGTCTGCAGTATGTTTTTGCTGGGTGCCAGGCACCTCACTGAGAAAGACACTGAGCTTTTGGACAGCTTGTTTTCACCTAAAATTAAATGCAACATCACTTTTACTACGAAAACACCCCTGAGGGCTGGGTAGGACTAAGCAGTAGTGTCTGTCCCATGCTGCCAAATTGGATCTTAAGAGGTGGGAGAAAACTTGCTTCTCTCCTGTGCAACCCTGTCCTCCCCTAGGAAATCTCCAAAGGCTGGAAACCCATTGTGCTCTGGATTTCTGAAGTGACTTCTCTTGGTTTTTCCTCTTTGGATTTGCTTCCTTGCCTTTAAACAAGGCTTTTCTTAGGGATCAGAGGTTAATTTTTCTGGTGCACAGCTTGGCTCACAAAGCCCTGGGCACAGTCAGGTGCAGAGCATGTTCACACTATCAGGAATGGAAGGAGGAAAAGGAGGTGCTCCAGCGTTTGGCAGCCCTTATTTATGGTGCAGGCTCACAGGACACTGCCATCATCCTGAAACAGTGCCAGCAAACTGAATCTGGTAGAGAAGGAGGTGATGAAGAGAAGGAGCTTGTGGATGTGACCCTGTCTCCCAGTAGGACAGCCAGGATGCTGTAGACTATTTTACCCTCTGCCATGTGTTTAATGGCAGTGTTAAGGGGGAGATGGTTGCAGAAATTCCCAGGTGCTCACGGTCTCTGGGTCTCACTGCACTCTTCTCCTTGCTGCTATGCAGAGAAACTCCTGCAGCCAGCGCGGCAGTGCAGTCATCCTGTGGGGAAAGCTTTGACACTCCTCTGCATCCCCATGCCCTCTGGGTTTTAAAACCTGTTTTTCAAGCTTTACATTTCTTCTCTGAAGATACACCTGTCCTGCCTGATGCCAGTGGGAAGGAGGCACCTGACGTAATTGTGGCAGGCTCAGGGAAGGGAGGTGAGTGGCCTGGGAGCATTCATCAGATAAGAAGCTAAACAAGCTCTGTGCTCAAGATTTTCTCAAGCTTGCTCAGGAGACCGGGGTGTACTTCTGTGTGCAGGATTATAACACAGCCAGGGGAGTGTGAGGGAGGGTAAAAACTGACAGTGCCAAGATGCTGTGCACTGCTGGTGTCAGGGGCTGCTGTCAAAGCCAGGCAGAGCTTGTGATGTGATTAATGGTTTCTGCAGGGACAGTGAGTGGTGTGGTGCACCCCAGCCATGGCTTTGCCTCTCATCTGATGGAGGAGGAGACCATGACATGTCTCAACCCCATGGGACAGTTGTTTTGTCGGAAGTGGGCAGCAGCTGAGACCATGGTGGAACATACCAAGCCTTGGTCACCCTCTCTCCTCCTTAGCATGAGATTAAGGAGAGGAAAACATATCTTTTTCTTCCTAGAGATGTTTCTAGACTTTCTACCCCAAACCTTTGGGTCCATGCTGTCTAAGAGACTCCTTTGGTTCTCAGCCATCTCCAGTTCAAGAAAGGAGAGTCAGAGTGAAGGTGGGACTGTGGGGGGACTGTGCACAGCACAGAGCCCTGCCCAGACTGTGCTGCTGACTGCCATGGCTCCTGTACGATGGCTGGCTTCACTTCTCTGCTGTTTGGCTCTTCCTCTGAGGTTTTCTAGACCCAGCTGGACAAGACAATCTAGGTTGGTGTGCGAGAGGCTTCTTCCTTTGCTTTGCCCAGGACTTTTGTGGGGTTGGTTTTGCTGCTTGGGATCTTCAGTTTCCCAAAGTGACAGGTATTGCTTGCATGATGTCTCAGAAGATAGGTGAAGTGCTAGCCCTGACTGGGTTTAGAGGAAAACCTGGAGGTACTCACTGGAAGCTGGTTCAGTACATAGAGTCTCCTGTTGTAAACAGGGTGCAATAATAGAGCAGAAATGCAGTGACTGTATGCATTAAGCTGAAACTTACTTAAGAGACTCCTAGGAACCTATGTGGGGCTGGAAATCCGTCTTTGATTTCCTCTTTTCTTTGCCCTCTTCTGCCTTTCTCCATGTTGTTCTTTTTTGTGTGGAAAGTGCTCATGGTTCCCTGATGTTTGCATGTATGTCTTGTCTTCCTTCACTGTATTTTCTTTAAATAAAGCCTTCTCTTGGAGCAGAGACCTTGTGTTCTTCAGGAATTTCTCCAGTCTTTCAAGGTCCTCTTGCAATTTGCAGAAGAGGCTCCCCATGTAGGGTTTCTGCATGCTGAGTTATGGGGAGAATTATTTCTGAGTCCACTGATGACTGGGAACAAGTCATTTGCCTACCAGAAAGGCAAGACAACCTGTTCTGGTGTTGATGCTCGTTCTCCTTTAAGGGAGAGAGGGGTTGGACCAGCTGAATGGCTGAGGTCCCTTTAAGCCTAAATTACTGCATGACTAGTCCATAAATACCCACCGTCCTGCTTCTCCCAGGCTTTTGTAGGATACCTGTTATTAGGCAGCGCTGGTGAGGGGACATGAATGAGGTGGACCACTGCTTTGATCCTGTGTGGAGGTTCCAGTGACAGCATGACCCTGGCATGCTGTCCCCCACCACGTCCTGCAGCCCTGCTAATGATGCAGTGCATCCTTCTGGTCTGTCTGCCAGCCCACGTTACTCGTCGGGCACGGAGGTGTGCTCTGTGCCCACAGCCCAGCTTTTCACTCACCTCCTGTTGGCTTTTAATAGGGGGTTTAGTGCTCTGAGGAGCTCTGCTGTCTGCAGGAACACATGGTAATTCAGCTGATGCAGCAGAAGCTCAGGGAGAAATTTCAGTCTGTTAGGGCATTGCAGGTTTTTTGCATCAAGCAAGTCAGGCCCTTTCCATATGTTAAACCTGTGCCTATGTAAATCATGCATCTCCCATTGAAATCTAGACCCTCTGGACAAAGAGGGTCCCTCCATCTCCGGGGCATGCTGCTGGAAAGAAGCAGCCAAGAAGTATCTACAACATCTGATTGTTTTTGTGCTGTCTGTAACAACCCTCATTTCCAAGCTTGTGATGGCAGCCTGGTCCTCCTTGAGCCGTGGCCTGAGTGGAGTTATTCATGCCACCTTCATCTGCCTTGGCCAGCAGCAGGGCAGGAAGGTGGCCCAGAGGGATGAGACTCCAGCCAAAACTGAGCCAGGGCCCTCTGAATTGCTCTATGGGATGGTGAAGAGACAAAATGCCTCCCACACGTCAAGGGAAGTTGACTGCTGCAAAAAACCCCGAATGCAAATCTCTGACTGGGCAGAATCTCCCCAGACACATCCTTTTGTAAAGCACTCTCATTGTACCATTAAAAATAGATCGGCGCATTCTCCGCTGGCTTGCTGAGTGCTGATGCCTGTTAATTCTGTGTCATCCTCACAATCCCTTCTGCTCTGAGCTTGGCTGCCTCTTTGTCTGGCACCTGAGCAAGGTTCATTCAGCAGTACCTGATGGAAAGATAAGGGTGAACTCCAGCAGGACAGGTGGGAAGGTGAGGGTGACTGAACTCGTCTTAGCTGGGGGTCAGCCAGCCCAAAAGGAGCAAGCCTTGGTGTGACCACCCCAGCTTTCTCTTGCAGGGTCAGAAGCAGGACTGAGTAAGACCTGCTGGCGTGGAGATGAGCTGGAGGGTGTTTAAGCACTGGTTGGATGTCATGATATATCTCTGGGTTTTTTTTTAAACTGGGGTTAAAGTACACGTTTATGTCATGCTTAACATCCGCCTGGAGTTGGTGAGGTCAATATTGCTGCCTGTTTCCTCCAGCAAATGACTCCATGTAGTTTGCCACCTACAGTAGCAGTGATAATATGGATTCAGAGAGAAGTCACATGCTACAAAGTGCTGCAGTACCCAGCTCTCAGTCAGGAGGCCAGGCTGCAGGATTTCATACATGAAGAGCTGTGACATCTGACCAGCAAGCTTGACAGAGTGCTGAGGATGGAGGAAGACCTGCAAACCACGTTGTTTGACCCCTGTGTCACCTCAGATTAAGAACAAAACCAGCTGGTAATGAATCATGGCCCTCAAGGGAAAAGGAGAAGAGCGGGGCAGGAGCATCAGCTTGGGCTTTGCCTGCCTTGTGTGTTTTTTCTAGGGAAAGGTAATCCTCTGAAACTCAGAGCTGGTGCCTCCTTGTTGGGGCTGTGGTAGGAAGTAGAACCTGAGCTGACACATGCTAATTCATCCCAAACCCATGAGCAATTTGGCTATTGTGTGCATATAGAAAATTCAGCAAGCCATGAACCAGGTCAAAAAAGTCTTGTAAAATGTGTTTGCTGGCTTGGGGAATGTCTCATCCCATGGAAAACCAGCATAGCCCCTTGCATTTGCATTGAATTCTGGATCTCTTAAGGGAGAGTCACAGTTTTGTGGGCAGAGGATGGCCTAATCGTGAGCATTGTTTTTTTCTGGCTGCAAACCTGTGCTGGGATCTGCATCTCAGTTTGCACTGGTACTAGTCAGAAACTGCAGACAATCTGACAGAAGGGAACATCATCATTCTTCAGTGAGGCAGTGTCCTATTTGTCATTTGAATATGGGGTCTAATGACACTGCACTGGGCATTAGCCACTGTCATTAGTCACTGCACTGTGCAGTGACTGCCCCTGTGTGTGCTGAGTGCTCACTGTGGCCTCACCTGTGACTGTCCCTGGCACTCTGCTGAAATGGACAAGTTCCTGTCACTGGGGATTGTGCTCAAGAAGTGAGATGCTATATTTATCTGCAGCTTTGAAGAACCACAGCTTAATCCTGTGCTTTCTTTCACTTGGTGTGTAGGTGTTGTGGGAAAATAGGACCCAGGTCCTGGAGACCCGTTTTCCAGGAGATTGCAAATGCACCCAGCAGGTATTTATGGTGTTTGTTGTCTTAGGACGAGAGAGGCAGACCAGCCCTGCAGAAGTATCTGCTTGCATACCTTTCTGGGCTGCCTCTGTCTGCTCTTGCTAGAAAAAGGCAAAGAAGTACCTTATCCCCAGGATAAACCTGCTGGACACGTGAAGTCATACAGCAAATGAAGGGATACCAGGCAGTGGGCAACAAGGGCCTTGAAGAACAACCAAACTAGGTTTCTCTTCTCCATCATGACATGTCCTCTGTGATGTGTGACAAGCTGCCCAAAGCAGAAGGTGCTTTTAGCTCTGGGATGAGGATGTGGCCAGCTCTCAGCTTGGCAGGGTGAGAATGGAAACGGGATAGCTTGGTATTAGAAAGCAGCATGCTTGGGAGCAGTATCCTCAGCGTGGGCAAAGGTGGTGATTAAATGGCTGGCTGGTCATGGATAACCTTTGGTCTTGGCTTTTGTAGGCTTTAAAATGAAAGCTTGTGTTTATACTAAAGGGGAAACCATATAAATCATGTTAAAAGCACAAGTCTAAGAGGAGGAGGTACTGCCCTTGTCATCTAGACTCCAGCTAAATTCCTTTCCCTGCTGTCCCGTTGGCTTTTCTGACCAGATCTCCAGATTGACTACCATGACTGCAGTTGAAATTTTTCTGGGAGTGGCCATTCTATAAATCCTTAACTGCACTTTTTTGGTGGAAACAGGCTGGGAGGCAATTTGCAGTCATAGCCCATCCAAAGCTACTGGCACAACATCAGGTGGTGGGACAGGATGAGCGACCCTTTGCTTGACTTAGCTGCAGCCAGGAGACTGGTCTGCCTTGTGGGATGAGAGGGCATGGGAAAGACTCCATGGCAGCTGGGTACAACTTGTCCCTTTTCCGTCCACCCCTGAGCTGTCCCATGCTACCAGCCACGTAGCCAAGGCTGAGCACCCCCACGCCAGCACTGCCACGTGGCTCCACACCACGTCCCTGGCCCGGTGTGAACGCACCATCTGGCACTTTGCTGAAGGACATCCTGGCCCTTCAGGGGGAAAACACCTTCTGGGCTGCAGGGTGCAGCTGGAGAGGGCAATGGGAGATGTGGAGAGGCGAGTGGGTGCTGTTTGGTTGCATGCAGCTCCTTGCAGGCTCTCTGGCATGCTGCTTCCAGCCTACAGGAGACTGCGGCATAGGAAGGAGGAGAAAAAAAAAACAAACTTGAAAGAATCATGAGATCAGCAAGCTTGAAACCCTGGCAAAAGTGCAGTGGCTGCCTCTGGGTGATGTGCTGTGGGAAAAAGAGAATGCTGCCCTTTCCCTCCTTCCTGAATTGCTCCCTGCATGGAGAGGCATGCGCAGGAGCTCTTGTCCCAGGAGGAATGTGCCTGGGGTGTGCAGGGAGACAAGATGGGGTTGTAAGATGTGTGGATGAGGCTGTGGGGGAACTCCTCTGTCTGCCACGTGGGTGGCAGGGGTTAGGAAAGAGCAGTGGATCTCCTCTTTGCTTGACTGACACCAGGAAAGTCATTGCCATCTCCCCTACATCTTCATACTGCTGGGCATATCCTTCCTCCCCATCCTCGAGATTCACTAGGGAAAGGTGGACAAGCATATTTTGTGTCTGAGTTAGTGGATGTGGTTAGTGGTGTTTCCCAGCCTCCTTTTAAGGAGCAAAGGAAAAAAAACCCACTCCATTTTTCCATCGTCAAGCAAAGAAGTCCTTTGTGCTGCCTCTTAAAGGGACCTTGAGTAACTGCTGAGAAATCGTCATCAGTTACATCACCTCCAAAACGGCTGCTGCAGGCACCTGACAGCTTTGTCCCACTGGTACTCTGGGGAATCATTATGCTCCAAATTCCTCGCCCTTGGAGAAAGCCTGCACGGCTCGCTGGGAGGGAGGAGCCGCTGCGCAGTTCGTGGTGCTCTGAGCGGCAGAACAGCATCGGGAAGAAGGGCTGAGGTTCCCAGCAGATAGGGTAGAGCAGGGGGCACATCCTGGAGTTCCCTAACCTCGTGCCGTTGGCGGGGCTGGGTTCATCAGGACCCGAGCATCGTTGTGGGAATGAGCTGAGGGCGCTGCGGCAGCATCGCAGCATCGCAGCATCGCCTCGGGCCGAGCGCTGCCGTTGCCTGGCAGCTGCGGGTTTCCAGGGAAACCAGAGGTGCTAACTTGTTAATGAGCCCCGCGCCCCTGATTGCTGCTGCAAAATAATAATAATAATTAGTAATGGTCCTGTGATTTAGGGATCCCTCAAACAGCATGAGCCAGCCGAGGGGAGTTCGCTGAGTGCTGGAGCACTTGAAAGAAATGAGGGGATGAGAGAGGAAAAAGGGTGTGGGGCTTGGAAAAACTGCTGTGGTGTTTGCATCTTAGGAAGGGTCTGGAGAGCTGGGGTCTGGTGGGGTCCTGCCAGTGTCCCAGCAGTGAGCCTGGATGGATGAAGGAGCCCTGGCCAGGCAGCATCTCAGTGCAGGGCTCCCAAGGCACAGATACTTCCCCCAGGCTGCAGGGGGAAAAGACAAATCACTTAGATCTGTGCCACTGAGTCCCTGGTGGAGATGGCAGTTCTTCAGGAGTGGCTGCTTTCAGGTTACTGGAGACAAATAAACAAATGTTTGCTGTGGAGCTCTTCTCCCCTGGTAAACTGGAGGTGGAGATGCCACCAGAAGAGTGTGCTCCTGGGATGAGCATCACATGGAGCATGCTGTAGCTGCAGTCTCACAGGCATGATGGAAATGTGTTCCTGCAGCAAGGCTGGCTTGCCTGGGGCCGTGGGGGGAGCATCTCCTCCATGGGGCTGCTCTCCAGGACACAACACTGGCTTGGTGCAAGGCATGGACATGCTGGACAGTGAGCCTGGGGTTGCTGTAGAGACCTGCTGCCCTTCCAGCTGACGTCTCCAGTAAGAGAGAAACCAGATCTGTGCCCTTTCCATATCACATGTCACAGCTGGGGGCCCTGTGCAAGGTGAGCAGTTGAGGGAAGTGGCTCCATGTGGGTGATCTGTGTTGGGCCAGCACAGGGCTGGGTTCCTGTGGCCTCTCATGCCACAGATAGACTCAGGCTGAGGTGTATTCTGGGTTTTCTTGCTCTCTTGCCTGGCCTGCCCAGAAGAAGGTCACAGCCAGGCTGAACACTTGCCCTTAGCCTGAGATGCTGTGTGCATCTCTGCCATGCTTGTGACTCGTGTGGCCAGCTCCCCTCACCTGCACACACATTTGTGGAGGTGACACCAGGGACAGAGTCCTGTTGAGTTGGGCCAGCCCTGTGCTAATCTCTGCCCATCTTTCTGTCCCTCGGCTGCAGTGTGGCCTCTCCTGCTGGCTGTCCCCATTCAGCTAAGCCATGTGCCCATCTCCTCATTACAGGCACTCCAGGGAGAGGTGGGATTAAAGGATTATGATAATGTTCTTCAGGAACACTCAAGAAGATTAAGATGGCTTTAATAAACTGATAAGAGAGGGAACACAGCTATGTTTCTGAAACCCTAATTTAGGTTCCAGGTTAACCTTTTCCCCTGGTCTCCTCTCACCAGAGTAAGAAGATCTCTTACTTTAGCACTGCTCCTTGGCTAAGCCTCTTCACTCAATTTTCCTTCTGACCAATCTGAGCAGAAAAAGAAAGACATTCTCCTCCTTCTCTGGTCTTCCCAGGTGCGGGGACATTACAGCTTGTTCTTCTCAGAGACCATCTCATTCACAGCCTGCAAGGTGCTGTGGAGGTGCTATCAGAGAAGGTGCTTTTCTGCCTTTGTCCTGAATCTACTCAGAGAAGTTTTGGTTGTAGTGCCAAGGTTACAGCTCCCTGTGACCACACTGAGCTGGCCAGCTCCATCCCCTGTAAAGGAAAGGGGCAGAAGGGACTAACCTTGCCCTGCCTTCCCCCACATCCTTTGGGTGGAGCTGGCAGTGGAACCTGTTTATGTGTCACATGTGTCTGGTTGTTCTGCAGGAAGGGGGTTATTAGTTATTAGGCTTGGGAAATGTCATCTGTCCTCTCCAATCTCTTTCACCCAAGCTTCTGTTCATCTGCTGAACTTTGTGAAGGCCTCTTGTGCCTTGGTTTCTCTTAGAGTGACAAGGTCATCAGGATCTGTTATCTTTCCTAGACCCCTCTGTGTTTGACACCCAGAAAGTTCATCCCTTGCTCACTGTATGGAGATTGGATACCATGTTATATCTGGAGGAGCTCTGCAGTGTTGGATCACTTCTTCCTCCCACTTCACTCATCCCTCTGCCAAAGTATTATTCTAGGGGTTTTTTTTTTTGTCTGTCTGCTCTTTTACTCCCTTTTTCTTTCTTCAATGTAATTGGAAGAGCCAAAAAACATTCACAGCCTGGTGTCCTGATGGGTGAGGGAGGCAGAAAGTGATTTGGGGAGTGGGGTGTGAAAGGAAGACTAAGGGGAAAAGCTGGCTAATTTGCATCCTTTCTGAGTGCCCTGGCTCTATAGCCAAGGGACAGCAGGGGGGCTTCTGGCAAGGCGGTAGCAACGTAATGAGGTGTGTCATATCCCAGCAGGAGGCAGCCTCGCTCCCCCTCAGACCCCCTAATTAGAACTGTTTCAATTTTTAAGCCCCCCTGAGGAGAGCTGGGGGGAGCGGGGTCCCTGCAGCGGGGGCTGCTCTAATTGGGGCTGGGGCCAGGAGCCGCCGAGCGGCCAGAGTGCCACAGGGCTGCCAAAACACTCCGTGCCAGGAGGGCTGGCACTGCCACAGCTTTTAGGGGATCCTTTTCCCTCCTGTAATTTGTATTAACACGTTGGCAGAGGCAGCAGGGGCGTGCTACAAGGGCAGAAAAGTACTGCGCATCCTAATGTGGCCTCCTGTTGGGAGCTTGGATCCTGAGGCTGAAGCCTGAGACATCTACTCCTGCTTTGGGAGGCAGGTCTGGTAGCCCAGGGAAGTTTGGGCTGTTAGTACTGGAGTCATGAGCCAGAGCAAGTGCTGGAACCCCCACCCTCACATTATTTTCTTACAAGCTGGCAGTGTCCTCCAGGTTTGGTGGCTGGTGACTGAGGTCCCTTCATGTCACCCAGTAGCATGTCTGACTCAAGCATGTTTTTGTGTCTTGAGCTACCATTGCAGTAGGTGCCTGCAGGTGTAAGAGCTTATGGGAACTGCTGGCTTACTGGGATCAGTGTGACTTGTAAGCCTTCTCTGGCCCGTGGACCAAATCCTGATCCTGCAGAGGTCAATGAAAATCTTTACGCTGGCCTTTTCAGGCACGTTATTCATAGTCCTTCTAATTCAGATGCATTAAAGCTTCCATGAAGCAGCTTGTGGCTTCTCTCTAAAACACTGTCTGGCAGGAGCAAGAGGAGCCTGGTAGTAGCCCAGGCTTATTTTCTGAATGAGTGCAGTGGCATTAAAACCTAATGCCATTAAAACATACTTGCAGTGACGTGTTCCATTAAAACTTAAGAGGACACCCTGAGCTGAGTGCTCCCTAGGCTGCCTACTGCTCTTGCAGACCTCATGGGCTGGACATGGAGGAATCTTGTTCTTCACCTCAGAGAGAACCAGGAAGCTCCTAAGATGGAAACACAGGGTGTTTGTATACCGGGTACTCCCGTAAATGAAGCCCCTTTCTAATTCTGTGCAAGTTAGGTGCTGAAAAGCAGAAGGCTCTCCAGGGCCATCTCAGTCCATGTGCAACTTGCCAGCACCTCTGCCTTGATACCTGGCCTGTTTCTTGAAGACAGGAGTAAAATTCAGCTTGATTTCTTGTCTTCTCTTGACTTGCCAGGAGGCAAGCTGGCAAAGATACCCGTGAACAGGCTCTAATAAACAGGCAGGTGAAATCCAGTGTGAAGTGATGAACATGAGTGAGCAAGCCTGATTTGCTGGTGTGTATGATGGGCCCTGAACTAGCTCTTACCACTCAGCAGCAGAACCTTAGAGCTGAGCTAAGCTGCTTCTGTGAAGCCATTAGCTCTGGGCTTGGCAGAGGTCAGAAAAAGCAAATTGAGTGTGGGGAGCTGTTGGGCTGGGAACAGGGAAGGGAGGTCACATCTTGCCCTGTGCAGGTCCCTGATGTTCCTGGCTCTCAAACATGGCACATCAGGGCTGGCCAGCGTGGCAAAAGGTGTCTGTCTGTGTAACTGGCTGCTCTGTAGGTGCTTTGACCTGAAAAGCTCCTTAAATTAGGCCTAAATGTGGTAAGAACTGTGGAGAAGATTAGGGAACAGGCATGTGGCCTTCTCTGGTGCAAGTAGTAAGGGTCACCTGGAGAAGCCATCAGATTTGGAACAAACCAGGGGAAAGACTTCAGTGTAACTGGCAACCCATTCTGCTCCCTGCCACTGGCCACTGTGCCTGTTAAATTAAAAGCTGACATGGCTTCAAAAAGCAGTCAGAAAAATTCATGGAAGAAAATTTTGCTGAGGGCTATTAAATACAAAGAGAAAACCTCTGGCTTGGGCAGCTCTGGAGCCACACATGCCAGCAGGCTGGGAGAACACACCTCAAAAGTGTGGCTTGTTGCACTTTAGGTTCTTCTGCAGATGTCCAGATGTCATCCTGCCCAACTGATGGGTTGTCATCTCCTTTCTTCTCTTTGCAGGTTCAGCACAATGAGTTGGCATTCTGGGCACTAGCAGCGTGAGGAGAACAGGACGGGTGCTGCCTGCTCGCCCCTCGCCCTCGCTCATTCCCCGTGGGGAGACGGGTGCTGGCGTCCCTGCCCTGCCCTCCAGCCCTTGCTCCCCACTGGCCATAGAGGGGCCCGGCCCGTTATGGCTGGGGACAGGCTCCCACGCAAGGTGATGGACCCCAAGAAGCTGGCCAGCCTCCTGAGGAACGGGGCAGAGGGCACCCTGGTCATCGACAGCCGCTCCTTCGTGGAGTACAACTCCTGGCACGTCCTCAGCTCCGTCAACATCTGCTGCTCCAAGCTCGTCAAGAGAAGGCTCCAGCAGGACAAGGTCTCCATCACGGAGCTCATCCAGCCCGCCTCCAAGATGAAGGTAAGGGATCTGACCTCACCTTTCCTGCTGGGTGCTCACACCCTCTTGTCTTGTGGGATGCAGACCGGCCCAAGGGATAGGAATACATGTATCCTTCTCCTCCATCCCTTGACCCCGGTATCTGCCAGCATCTCTTTGACACCCTTTGGACAACCAAAGCCTGAGCTCATTTGGCCTCAGGGCTGTCCTCGAGGACCTGTCCATTGTCCCCACCCCACTGACATGGCTCCCTGCTTCAGGAGCCCTCCCCAAGCAAGTCTAACAGGTATATCAGCCTTAGGACTTGTCTTACGACAGCAAACACCCCCGCCAAAGCCTTCCTGGAGCTGTAAGCTTAATCCCCTGCTAAAAACTCTTCCCCTCCCCTCTGTCATCTCTAACTCCATTCAGGGACATGTAATCCTCCTCCCCTGTGACGCCAGAAGCTCTTATCCGGTGTCATGGCATATTATCTCTCCCAGGCTCCTCTCTATCGCTCCTGGTTAAATAATAGAGGTGGCTCTGAGCCACGGAGCTGGGCTGGAGCCCCGGCCGGAGCAGTGCCGGGTGTTCCCGCAGAGCTGTGGGCTGGGTCGTGCCCTCTGCTGAGGCTGTGCCCGAGGGATGTGCCCGAGGGATGTGCCCGAGGGATGTGCCCGTGGGTCTCGGGATGAGGGATGATGGAAACGTGCCCCAGGGCTGTGCCGGTGGGTCCCGCAGTGGCCGCAGGGCGAGCCCGAGGATGCTCCACCATCCGAAGGGTGCTTTGCCATCACAGCCCGCCCTCCTGCCAGTTCGCTCCCACCGTTCCCCCGCTCCCCCGCTCCCGCCTTGTAATTTTATGGCAAAGCGAGGGTAATTCAGGCGATTAATCAAATGCTGGGCCCAGCTGGAGCCATCTGCGTCGTGTCCCCCCCTCTCCCCCCGCCACCCCGAGAAGCCACCGCTGTCCGCATTGGCTGCCGGTGACATCACCCCGCGGGATCAAGGGGACTGGCAGCGCGGGGGGGCGGCCTCTCGCCAATCTGCTTCGGTGATGCTCTGCGCTGGGCGATTTGCAGGGGATTGCGGAGACTGATTCCTGAACGGCTTTAGCTGCTCTCAAATCCCCTGGAGAATAAAGCAGAATAATCAGTTTTTCGCGAGCTGCGGGCAGAGCGGAGCTCGCCCTCCTCCCGGCGAGGGTCACCTCTGCAGTGGCCGCTGTCACATGGAGCGGCCGCAGCGGCAGGACGGGCGATGCGCAGGGGGAGGAGGAAGAGGAGGATGATAGGGAAAGGGGAAGCGTGGAAGAGTTAACATCAGCTGATGCCATCCGCCTGCAAACCTGCGGCTCGCCAGCTGCAGTGGATCAGTGGGCTCCCAAAGGAGCCGGCGGGTCCTTCCTGGCATTCCCTGCTCTGTCCCCATAGAAGGAGCCTAGAAGGATCGTTTTCTCCCGGCTCCTGGATCACTGTGTAATGGTCCACGTACTGGCCGGGGGTGTGATTGTAACCAGGGATGCTAAGGGAAGAGGAGAGAAGCGTTGCCATAGTCTTTAACTCCTTTTTGCTTTTCTCTTGGGTACGGCTGAAATCCCTCCTGGCACATCCATGGCGGGAGGCTGCATGTCCCTGCTGCTTGCACAGCCCCTGCCATGCCCACTGCTTGCTGGCTCTCCCAACACATGCAGCCCAGGAATTAATTAAGCTTCTGGACACCCTTGAGAGGTTAAGCCACTTGTCCTGGGAAGCTGGAGGTGGGGGGGGGGACTGGGAGGGGATCATTGCCGTATTCTCATCTGGCATAAAGCAAGGGTGGTGGCTGTGGCTTGGGATGTCCAAGCCTTTTTGTGCATGCACTTGTGTGTTTGCATTTTGGGGTGATGAGCTCCCTTCTCGTCCTTTCTCTTCTCCCCACCTCCCATTTCAGTCAGACTGTACTTTGGGACCCGCAGAAATCACTATGATCTGCTGCCTCGAGGTGCACAGATCCTCAGAAGGGGATGCTGAAAGCTGATTTAGACCTCTGATACCCTCTGTCATTTCCCTGCCTCCGCTGGTCAGCATCCCCCAGCCGTGCTGTGCCCTGGCTCCGCGCTCCGGGGCTGGGGGCGGGGGGCACGGCTGGCGTGGGGAGCAGATGGCAGGAAGGGTGACATCAGTAGCGCGATTGTCCGGCCCCATTATTCCTCCTGACGGGCCTCCCGCCCTCCTCCTGTTTCCTGCTCCCGGCCGGCCGGGGCTGCCGAGACAAAGGCGGATGGCAGCGCCGGGGGCTGCCCGGGCAGCCCAGGGCAGCCCGAGCCCTCGCCTCGTCCCCTGCTCCTCGCCTCCAGCAGGGAGAGCTGGACCTGCTCATCCCATCCCAGCGGTTCTCAGGGTGCTGTCTGCCTTTTGGGGAAGGGACAGAGCAAAGCATTTGGGCAAACCCCACCTGGCCGCCCAGTCCGCTCCTCCTGCCTGCGTGCTGCCAGGGGGGATGGGAGAATTTGTCTAATTTGCTTTTCCCCGTGCTTACTCTCCTCTTTTCCACGGTGCTGCAGTGCTTCTGTGGGCTGCAGTTTGGAGTGATGCTGTGGGAGAACAGCTCCTGGCTTTTTTTGGAGCAAGGAGAGGAAAGGACCATTTGGGAGGAAAGAAGAAATGGAGACATTTAAAATCCCTTTCTTTTTTTTCAATGAATTATTCCTATGATCCTATTATTATGGCAGATGCCATGGCCACTGTTCCCCAAGCCCTGGAGTGGACATCTTCCCATGGTGCCCAATCTGGGAAAAGCTGCAGCAGCAATTCCTCTCACAGTCATTTCCCTCCACACAAAAATGGTACCAATGTAACTGCTCCTGGTTGGTTTTGAACCCTTCTCCCAGTGCTGACAATAATAAACTCCTATAACAACTGGAATAATAAATTCCTATAACAACTGGAATAATTCAGCTCCTCAGTGCAATTTGGAGAGCAGAGGTTGTGGGAAATTCCTGCTTGGGTTTTTCACTAGCATTTCTTTGAGGAAATGTTGAAAATTTTACTTCTCCAAGATCCCCTGTAAAGACCACCTCTCAACCACTTCTCGCTTCCTGAAATGGAGCAATCTCCAGAGAAACCACAGCCATGCTTTGAGGCAAGACAAGGGTCTCTTCAGGTGATGGGAATATTTATTTATTTGCATTAGGAGCTTGGCTCTGCAAGCAGCTGTTTGGCTTGAGGGAAAGCCGGGGCTTATTTTTGAGCCGTGTGCCTGGCTGCTCTTTATGTTGATGGAAGCCCTGTTATTTCAGTGGGTGATTCACTGTGTTTTGAAACAATACGTGACTGAGTTGTCAGTAGTAATTGGGATAATAATAATAGCTCACTCTTATCTTAGCCTGGATCACCTGTAGAGCATCATTATCCCTGCTTGGAAATAGGGATAATAGCTGGGGAAAGACAGAGCTGAGACCCAAGGTGTGCTGAACCACACAGTGCTGGGGACTGATGAAGGGAGTTACCTTCAGCCAGAGCTGGAGAGAATGATGGGGAGCACAGGGCTTGGCACAAAAGCAATGAATCCATGGTCTCAGCTGGGGTTTGGTTGGAGCTGCTGGCCAGGTGGTCCTGGCTCCAGGCTGGTCATACCCCTCCAGCCAGGATTTTAGCAGGGAGGAGGTTTGTTCTTGGGGAGTTGCTCTGGGGCACCCCCAGCATTGAGTGGACCATCAGCTTTTCAAAGGCTTGCAAACCCCACTCAGCATCTACCTGGAGCAAAAAGATTTGCTGCATCTTGGCCCTGCTGTGCCTTGCTAGATGGATGTGGGGATCCTGTGTGGAGGGTGATGCCTGGGGTTACTTCAGCAGTCTTGGGGTGACAGCAACTCCCGTGGAAGTGTTGTTTCTTGGAAGGATACCTCTGTTGTCAGCTGTGCCCTTGTCCTATGCCAGCACCTGACAGAAGCAGGAATCTGGTATGGAGCATCTCTTCAGCTTTACCCTCTTTCTGTGTCCCCGTTAGCTTTTAGCCTCCCTTTGTTTAAGGCCAGAGATGGGGCATTTGAGGAGGGCATGAGACTGATGCAAGACCCGTGTGCTTGATTAAACATCTCTGCCTTATTTCCCTTTGTGGTGAGGAGCCAGGATGCCCATGCAGGTTCCTTGTATGCTCCATGAGGGCTCCTCAGGACCTTCCTGCAGGTATCCTCACCCCAGCAAGCCAGGTATTTATTTTCTGCAGCCAGGCCCTGTGAGGCCAGCACTTGTTAGGCATTTACATTGAGTGAAACCTTATAACTTTAATAAGATGTAAACTGTGTCGCACATCTCTGCCGTCGCTCGGCAACCCTGCAGTAGTGGCCCAAACAAAGCCTTTCCATGTGGAGGGAACACTAAATCCTATTGTGGGATAATGCTGCTCAGCCAGAGCTGCTATCTCTCCTGCAGCCTCCTCAGCCTGGACTGTGCAGCTGGGATGAGCCCCTGCCCCGCTGGAGAGTGGTTCCTGCCTCACTGTGCTTTGGGGAGAAGATGTTTTTGCTGGCATGGGGCTTCAGGGTGAGAACTGGGTCTTTGGGATGTGCTAGGGAGCCTTGAAGGGCTAGGCTGAGGACTGGTAGGTTCCCAGTTCTGAACAGGCTTGTCAGCCACTGTGTTTCCCTCCAGCTGTGCTTGGATGACCTCCTACAAAAGTCCTGTGTCAGGATTGGATGCTGGGGTAGATCCTCATCTGGCTTATCTCAGGTGGCTTCAGTCATTTTTCAGTGTCTTATTTCAGAATTCCCACGTCCTTTTCTCTCCCCTCTTGTCCTGCCCTTTCATGCCTCCTGTCATCCTGCTGAGCCACGGGGCCAGTTTTGCCTCCCTGGCTGGTGCCAGGTGTGTCCTTTGTGCCCCCCTTGCTGTGCACAGCTGTGTGTGGAGCCCTGGGGATCCCTGCTGGAGCGGGGCTGTCCTTGCACTGCGGCGCAGAGATGTGATGAGCTCAGCTAAACCCCTGCTAAAACCCTGCAGTTGTATTTGGATGGTGCTCACGTCGCTGAGCAGGGAAGCACCTGCAGCAGGGTGTGAAAGCAGCATTAATAATGATGGCAGTCCTGAGCCAATCTGCCCTGGTGGTGAGATAGGGCTTGGTAGTGAGACAGCAAAATGAGTGGTACCTTGTTCAAGTGGTCTCCTAAAGACATTTTGGAGAGGGCTTGGAACAGGGTGACCAGCACTAGCTGAGAAGAGAGCAGCTTGCACACACTCCCTCCTTCCCTGCTTGCTGCTGCCTCCCCCTCCTCCCATGATGTGATGGATGTGCCTTACCCTGCTGGCTGGAAGGTCAGACATGTGCCATACACCCAGCTCTCCAGCAGAGGAGCTGAGCTATGCCTCTGTGAGGATTTTATCTTCTTTTAGTGCATGGACCTTCAGGTGGGTGTGGGAGTGTCTGGCTGTGCCGTGAGTGCTCTCATTGCAATCCAGTCATCACTGGGCATGGGGGGACTCCTGCCTGCCTGCAGATTATCCCACCATTCCACCTGCCCCAGTTTATCCCTGCAGTGGTGGGTAGCTAGGTGTGGTTTGTGGTTTGTAAAATCACATGAGAGCAGCCCAGGAGCTCCTTCCCCTCTTCCACTTTATCCCTGTAGTGTTCAGGTCTCAGCACATATGACAAAAGGAAGAAAGAACACCACCCTGAACATCTGCTAAGCAAAATAAGGATTTTCCCTCTCCTTCAGCCCGTAGGCTGATCTGCAGGTTTTTGGGGTGAGGAGTAGTGCCTGTTTAGGTGTTACTGTGCTAGGCATGGTGTCCCCTGAAGAGCTGTTGATCCAGCCCCACTGACTCCAGGTGCAGCAAAAGGGCTGTGCTGGGAGCACCTCTGCCTGCAGAACTACTCCCAAATCCCTGTGTTCTCGTCCCTGTGACACCAGCCAGGCTGAGGAGGAGTATCTGAAGGCAAAAGCTGTCTGGGGAGGAAGTGGTGGAAGAAGTCGTGGTGATTTCTGGAATGCAGTTAAGTAACAGCAAGCTGAGGGTGGGCGATGGGGAGGAATGACCCATTGGGTAGGATGCACAAAAGCACTTGTAGTTGATGAGAGTGCACCAGTGGGCACCTCTACTGACACACTCACTGTGGAGCAGAGTGCCAGCCTGGCTGGACACTCCATTTGGTGGTCAAAACCAGCTTGTGGAAACGCTGTGGAGCTGGAATTTCCTGCTTGTGTGACCACTAAATTCAGCTTTGCTTCCCATGGTGGTGTGGACAGCAGCATCCTCAGTGCTCAGCCATTTCTCTGTTGTTGCTCCCCTGCAGGTGGAGGCGGAGGACCACCAGGACGTGGTGGTTTATGACCAGAGCACGCGGGACGTGACCGGCTTGGCTGCTGACAGCTTCCTCTCCATCCTCCTGGGCAAGCTGGACAGCTGTTTCCACAGTGTCTCCATCCTCACAGGTAGGAGCCCTGGGTTACTGTGTCTCATGCCCTTAGCCCAGAGTGATGGAGCTGTGGCTGTGTCTGTGTCCATGTGCTCCCTCTTCCCTGGCCACCAGTGGCTGTGGGGGAGGCAGGCAGCCCTGCATGCAGCCTGAGGAGGCTCAGCCACACTGGCACCACTGGGTTCTCCCTGTGCCTTCACTCCTTGCACTGCCCATCTCCCTGCTGCTGCACCCAGCAGCCAGGGTGAATGAAAGAGGAGGGCACAGAGGAGCTGTGGTGGTGATCCAGCCATCCAAAAGCTGCCCTTTGTTCTCCCATCCTTGTGTTGCTTCATCCCTGGTGAATGTGCCAAGGACCAGACCTGGTTCAGGCACTCTGCTGCCTCTTGCTGCTGTTAAAGGGAAGGCAGGAGAAGAAATCCATGGATGTACTGGGAAGGAGAAGGATGGCAGGGGCAGAGGGTCATCACTGAGTGAGTCAGGGTCTGCTGGAGATGATGCTCTCCGGGCACAAATGTGCAGGCAGGAGGAGGCACGTGCTGCCCTAATTACAGCCCTTCTGCAGTGAGGCGACTGATGAATGAAAAGCTCCGACCCAGCAGAGAGAAGGGAGAGCAGGGAACAGCCTGAGGGAGAGCTGAAGATGCCTTTGATTTGCCTTGGCTGGGGCTGCCATGCATTTGCCCTGATGGCTGCTACCTCTGAGCTTTGTGCCCATGGATGGGTGGGAGGCACTGCCCCATGCAGCCCCTCAATCCCACGGAGCTCATCCATGCTCCTAAACAGTGCCAGAAGCACAGAGATGGGAATCACCTCTGTCCCCCAAGCCTGTCCTCATCCTTGGCAATTGGATACTGCTTTGGGGCTGAGGCAGGGGATACCAGCCTCTGTGCCCTGGGACACCTCAGGGATGGAGGGACACATCCATGACTCTGCCATGTGGCACTCTGCAGAGTGACAGACCCTGGGAAAGGGGAATTGTGGGGGGAAGGTAGCACGGGCAAGTGGCATTCAGGGAGCCCTGCCCATGCAAGGCAGGGGTGAGTGCTGTTGAATTAGAGCAGCTGCATTGTGATGGGGAGAACAGAGCAGAGAAACAGCAGCATTAAATCCCCTGGACTCAGGTTCTAGCAACAAAAACAAGCAGGGACTACATGAAATCACGTTAGAGCTAATTATTGTGGCCTGGGTTGCAGGAGCTCTGCTGAGGCCAGTGCTGGAGGATGCTTCCCTGAGCTGGCTATGGCAACCCCTGGCCTGCCTCAGTAGCTGTGCCTGCAGTTCCAAGGTTACTGTGGCATAAACTAGGGCACAACTTGTTATATGGAGCAGGAGAAGGAAGAGGTGGATTCGGTTGCATCTGGGAAGGAACCTGCTTAGTCATGGGGATGGGTCAGGAAATAGCCTTGGTGGTGTGACCCTGGCACCCTCTAGCCCCGTGCTGCTTTCCCAGGGCTGGGTGAGGAGCAGTGCGGTGTGCTGGCTGCAGACCCCTGCCTCCCACACCAAGTCCTCCTGGATCTGGACAGGGCTGTGTGATGCAGCCCTGAAAACCCTGGAGCCTTTTCTTGCCTTAGGGCAAGTGGAGGCCTGGGGGAGCCTGGTAATCCCAGTGCCCCCCAGCTGCATGCACAGCACACACCAGCACGCCACACCAAACCCCTGCCAGCAAACCTGCTGTCCCCCACTTGGACACACACCTCCTCCATCCTTCTGGGCTGCAGGAGCCCACAGCCCTAGCAGGAGTGTGGGTGTGCTAAGCACCAGACAAAGCTCAAGCCTCCCAAATTAAAAGAGCAGCAGGGCCTCAGCCTGATGTGGAACACGGGCCACCAGCAGGTGGAAAAAACCGGAGCTGAAATGTAGAACACTGGGTCATGGTGGCGGTGTTTCACATGGAAATCATGACTGGAATGGCTCTGCACAGCATCCAGGGGAGGCTGGGCACGCTTGCTGACAGGCACAGCTCCCTCCTGCCTGCAGTGTGGGCAGAAATGGGCTGGTGTAGAGACAGCTCTGAGTGCTTGGGGGTCTGGGGCAGGATGTGTGAGTGGGCATGATTCTGAACCCTTGCCCTCGTGGGGTTTAACCCTGCAGTCTGTCCCCTCTGGCCTCAAGCATCTTGTCCTGCCCCAGCCCATTTGGTGTCTCAGAAGAGGGGCCTGAGCCCTCCTTATGATGCCTTGTGGCCCCAGCAGGTTGGCAAGGGCTGCTGAAATCTCAGCCTGTGCCTCAGTGAATGTCATTACCCCAGGGAAGCTGTCCTGAGGGTCCCCAGTTCAGTGTGGCAGCCCTACACAGCCCCTCCGTGCTGCCCAGCCCTCTCAGCCCCACGGATGCCATGGTCTGTGCCTCAGTGTCCCCATCTCCTGCAAACACCAGGCTTGGCTGTCCTTGCTCACCTCCAGCCCAGCGGCCTCCTGACCCTTGAAGCAGCTGATGGAGGCTGCTGGGTGAGGACAGGGGAGCTGGGAGTGGCAGGACTGGTGCCAGGGACTCCTCAAGGGTTAACAGCCCAGCAGCAGCGATTCCAGTGGCTGGCAGGGAAGAGTCTGAGTCAATTATTCCCAGTCTTGGAAATCATCAGCTTCTCTTCTTCTTTCTTTTTTTTTTTTTTTTTTTTTTTAATTGTGTAAGTATAAATAGTGCTGCTTGCTGCCCTCCATCCGTGGGAGCAGAAAGACTGTTGATTTATATGGTTTTCCTGACATCACATGAAGTGGTGGAAAACTGAATGGAGCCAACATTTTTCCTGCATTACGTAATGCCCCCTCCCTCCCAGCCCAGCTCTGCTATTCCTGCAGGAGCCTGACTGTTCTTTAACCTTTGTTTACTTCAGCACAAACCCTTGATTTTTTGCTTTTTTTTCTGCTTTTTTTGCTTTATTTTTTTTTTTAACTTTGCTATATTTTTCCTCCATTATTCTTCCCCTTTGCAATCACCCTCTTGGTTTTTATTAAGAGGCATTATCTGCTTATGAAGCAGCAGCAGCAGCAGCAGCAGCAGCCTGGCTCCACTGCTCCCTGACAGCTCCTGTGTGCCAGCTCTGGCACTGGAGCCTGTCCAGAGCCGTGTGTGGTGCTGAGCTTCACCAGCTCCTCTCCATTTGTCCAGCTGCAGCAGGCAGGGTGGAGATTTTCTTCTATTCCCATCCAGTGGCTAAAAGCGACAGCTGGGGGTTTGGGATGTTTGTCCAGGTGATGCTCAGTCACCCATCCTGTCCCTGTCTGCTCCTTAGGCTGAGCGCCTCCTCTTTCCATCCAGCTGGAGATAAAACCAGGGTGGCCAGCAATGGGGGGGCTTGGGACCCCCCCTTGCAGGACAGAGGCTCTTTTGGCTGCAGCTCCATGTTCTGGGGGAGCCTCGCCGCTGCCATGCCGTGCTCCGACCTGAAACAGGCCCCTCAATCGCGCTCTGAGCTGGAGTCATGAGCTTTTCATCTGGCTCGGGAGCGCCTGTGAGATCATCTTCAGCCCCCCTCCCCCCGCTTTTGTACCAATTCTTCAAGGAATGTTTAAATTTTCCAGTCCTGTTCTTTCTAAATTTGGAGCGTCTGTTTACTCCCAGGATTCGGAAAGAATGTAACAATATCATCAGCGACAGATCCCTCGCAGCCCTTCGCTCGCCATCCTCAGTGAGCAGGCTGGCCGTGACCCAGCTCCTCTCCAGCCCGGCCATGCCATGGCCGTCCAGCACGGCCCTAGAGATTGGCATTGCATGGCTGCAGAGATCTGGGGGAGGCTGAGATTTCGGGGATTTCGGGGGAATCTACCGAAGACAGGTGACTGTGCCGCAGGCAAAAAGAAGTAGCGAAAAAAGGAAAGGGGATTTCCATTGCAGGAGCTGACTTGGGCTGCCCAGGCATGAGTGGGTTTAGCACTGAGGCGCTGGCTGGAATTATTTTAGACATGAGGACTCAGAGATAGATTATTTTAATTTAAAAATATAAAAGGAAATCAAGAAAAGGAATGAAAGAAAAAACACATTTTTTTTTTTTTTTTTTTACTTTTTTTTTCTTTATAGGGACAGTCCTAAAAAGAGGTTAAACATCAGGGCAACTGAACATGACTTTGCTCATCCTTGGCTGAAAATTCCATAATGCTTTCTTGTGTCATGCTGGTGAGAAGCCACATGCCAGCCATGCACCTCCCTTGCTGCCTGCTCTTCTTGAAACATATTGGGCTGGAGCTATTCTGGAGGAAAAGAGAAGATGAATGAGGAAAGCCAAGCTAGGCAGGTGTGAAAGCAGGGCAGAGCAGAGGGGGCTTGCCTTCAGTCCCAGTCTCAGAGGCTGGAGTGGTAGTATGTGAATCCAAAGCTTGTCATGGCATATGCTGAAGATAAAAGCTTAGCAGGATCTAGAACCAGGATTGAAGTGTCTTTACAAACTTAGTGTAAGAAAAATAAACTAAAACCTAAGAAAGAAAATACCCACACTTTGATCACAGAATATTCTGAGCTGGAAGGAGCCCACAAGGATCAAGTCCAACTCTTAAGTAAATGACCCATACAGGAATCAAACCCTCAAACCCTCAGCCCTAGCACAATGCTCTAACCATGTGAGTGAATCTCAGGGTTCAGCAGTCACAAGCTGTCTAATGGGAGTGGGGAGGCAGGACCTGAGTGCGGCTGGAGATTTCATGGTCACATTCCTCAAGCATTTGGGCTATTTCAGGTACCCTCAGGCTGTAATGGCTAAGAGCACTTGGGGACTTACTGGCATGAATCCATTAATTGTATCTACAAGATTTTTCTTTAAGTCTGATTACTGTCCCTGAACCTGCTGCAAGCACCTCTGTCCACCTGTGGCCATCTCCATCCCAAAGCATGCTGTGATGAACCCAAAGAAGCAGATGCTTGGCTGGCAGGAGTGTGGGTATGAATAAGGAGGGCATGGGAGTGGAATGAGACAGAAAAAAAGAGTCACACAGGACTCTCAATTTCTTGCTTTTCCCAGGTTTGGGAGTTTTGAAGAACCAGCTTTGTATATAATGTGAATGGGGATTCTGGTTGTTCTTCATCTAGCATGGCCCATACAAAGGTCAGGACTGTAAGAAGGGCTGTGCAGGGGTTTACATCCAGCTCTTTTTCAGGCTGTAGGTAGTGAGGTGCATGGGGATTACCTGTGGTGATGTTTTTCTTCTGACTGTCCAGAGGACTGGAGACTATGCTGATACTGGCCTATGGGGAAAAGCATTTTCTAAAAAATCGAATGGGAGTACCAGGGTTTGTGATTTTTACAATCCTGGACGTTTAGGTAACTCTCTGAACCTCTCTTCCTCTCATGCAGAACATCCCTGGAGGAGTTGCTTCCTTTCCTACAGCAAAGCCATCTGGGACCACTTTAGCCAGGGCAGGGCTGTGTTTTCCTGCCCTCTAGCCCCTCTTCAGTGGGTGCTGGCATCCAGCTTCAGACACCCAGCCTGCGGGTGCCCTAGGGAGTGCTCCCAGTCCTTTCTGTCCAAGGCACAGAGTAAGGTGCCCCCTTCTCACCCTGAAGCACAAGCAGGAGATGCCTGGGAGGCTTTCAGCCCCGGTGGGAGCAGTGACTGCATCCCTGGGAGGGGTTAAGCCAGGTCACGTATGTGCAGGGCTGATTGTATTCCAGACCTATGCTCTAAACCTCCCTGTTTAGCAACGCTGTCGTCAGACAACTTGTTTTCCCGATTCTATAATTACCCTGAGGAGCTTCCCCTCCCCCTTTGGCCGTGTTTTTAACCATTGGACCCAGAAAAGGCAAGCAAAAGGGTCAAAGGCAGAGTGGGACAGAGGAGAAGGGGCTTAGGGAAGAGCAGCCCTCTGGTTGCTATGCTTTAGAAAACTGCTGTGTAATTTAATTTCTCATTTCTGGAAGGTCAATGGGGGGAAGGCAACTTCCCCAGTAAGAGATCCTGATGGGCAGGAGCCACTGCCCAGTTACAGTTTCCTTCCTTTTGAGAAATCTGCCTCCCCTCATCCACCTCCCCCTTTTCCCTGGGCCTGTGCTGCATGCTTGCAAAAGGTCGTCACTGGCAATTATTACCAGGTCCCAGTGCTGGGTGGAGAGAGGAACTGCTAGCCCTGCCCAGCTGGGCTTGTGCCAGGCCATAGGCTCTGTCCTGACAGGGTATGTAGGTGCTGGACAGGGACTCATCCTGCTCCCTGCTCTTGCAAGAGGATTATATGAGTCTCTCCAACCCATTGCAGCAGATGTTTTTCCAGTGTATGCTGTGGCAATGAGAGTGAAGTGAGGCTGACGAGGCTGAGCAACTCCCTCTGGATGATGCATCTCTTGTCTGCTAAATAGAGGCTGGAGGCAGGATGGGTGACATCCTGGCCAGGAAGAGCACCTGGGAAACAACAACAAGGGGCAGCAGCCGATACATGGAATGTATTTCTGCACTGTGGATGTTGCATTTTATCTCTCTGCTTGTCCCCTGCCCCAGGTGCCAACCCCTATACTGGTTTTGGCAAAAGGGTAAAGACAATGGGGAGAGAGCAGAGAGGATGATGCTGCCTGGGGAATGGTGGCTGCAGGTGGCATCTCCATGTGGCTGGGCTTTGCAGTGGTTGGAGGAAGGGGGCTGCTGGCTATCTGTGCTCGCTTGTCTTTTGCTGAGGATCAGAGGGGTGTGAGACTCCTGCATTAAAGTCTACTTCGTGGTGTCATGGCCAGGTTCCCACCTGGGGCTCCCAGGAGCCCTGAACTGAAATCTCAGTCCAAACACATCCTGAGGAGCCTGGCATTACCAAAATAACTTGTGCCCAGGGCTCCTGGAAACCTGAGGAATATGGACAACCAGAGGGCAGTGAGGAAAGGCAAATTTTGTTTGTGCATCTCTGGGTCAGGGGCAGGTTGAGTATTGCACTCTCTAATTCACCACATGCTTCCTGCAGCATCCCCCCTGCCCACTGCCCCTGCATGACCCAGTGACCCTGGTAGAGTGACTAGGTCCCTCCAGCAGACCCCCAGACATGGCCACCAGAGCAGGTCACAGCTGGATCACCCACCAGCACAGGGAGAACACTGCTGGTGGAGTGACAGTGGGACACAGAGGGATCCCCATCCCTGGCAGGCATTGGCACTGGCCACCAGCATCGTGCACCCTCCCTTGCAGTGACAATGGTGGCAAATGTGGGGGACCACAGATCGTCCTGGGGACCCGCTGTGGTAGTCACTTCCCGAGCATGGCTTGTGGGGGAAGGCTGCTTCTCTCTTCCAGCCTAGTTGGAGCATGCTTTGAATTTTATCCAACCTCTGACCCACATCTGATAATAATCAAACCATATTTGTTACAACAACAAGGCTCGTTAGGAGGCTGGCTCCGCTCGGGGTGGGGGGGAGGAGACAGCACTTAGTTAATGCCAATGACCTCATCTCATGTGATGTCATTCAAAGGAAAAACACTGAAGTCACTCACATATGGCTCAGCCTGGGGTTTTTCAGCCCATAAAGCTTCAGATTTTCAAAGGCACAATACATGCCCCCCCTTCTCTCCCCCGCTTACTATAATCCTGAATGATTTTCTGGAGGCCTGGGCTCAGACCAATAAACTCGTAAGGAGCTGTGTGGAGATGTATTAAGGAGTCCTGCGGGTGGGAAGTGGGGGGCAAGTAATTTTCTCCCCCAGAACAAATGCAAAGTAGAAAATACATCATTCCCCACCTGCTTCAGAAGCCACTAGAGACGGATAGACCCCCAATGAGACCAGGAAAGGCCAAAAGGCCATTCTGTCATGTCCCCTCTTTCTGGAGTTTTGCACATGAGAAGGCTTTGGCAAAGGGTACATCTTCTCCAGACCATGGTCCTCACACGCAGATGTGAGCCCCTAGCAGCCCCTTTTCCAGCCAGCTGTTGGGACCCATTCACCTCCAGCTCTTTGGGACCCTCCAGGATGAGCATCCTCCTGGGTGGCGCTCTCAGTAGAGATATTAAGGAGCAAGATGAGCTGGTCTTTAGGGACCTGGTGTCTCGTCCCCAGGTCTGCCCTGCAGCAGAGAGCCCAGGAGAAGTTATTTAATCTTTTGTGGCTCAGTTTCCCTCTTGGGAAACTGAGATCATGGCATTGCCCTTCCTGGTGCAGAGTTCAGAGTTAAACATCGCCCAGGGAGTGCACGTTGGAGCCGCTGTGGAGAGGGGGTGCAGCCGTGGGGTGCCTTCACGGTACAGGGAGCAGCAGGGAGCCGGGGTGGAGGGTGGTGCTGCATCCCCCCCTTCGTTGTGGGGGTTTGATCGCACACCGCCCTGGCAGGTGCTAAAACGAGGTGTGGGCATGAGCTTCCTCCCACCGCGTTCCCGTGCCCACAATGACTGCGCGGGGCCAAAGCCGGCGCGGTGCAGCGATCCATCTCCCGGCGCGGCCGCTCGCTGCGGGGGGCTTCGGGCAGGCGAGAAAATCGCGGTTGCGCCTTTAAGCGGGGAGCGGAGCATATGTCAGGCCGGCGTTGTGCTGCGTGTCTGTGTGCTGAGTAAGGAATGCGGCCGCATGCCTGACCCGTTAGCTATGAGCGCGGTACGGGCGCGCAGCGAGCGCGGCGGATGGGGCGGCTGCTCCCGGGCTGAGCTCACTCGGGCTGCAGCGGGCGGCCAGGAGAGGGGCGGCCGGGGAAAGGGGGCTACGCCGAGCCCCCGTACCCCGCTCGGCTTCTTTTTAATGGCTTTTATTTTTTCAGCCTGAAGGCTGGAGCCGGGGAGAGGCTGGCGTTGCTCTGCCGCAGGGGCGCTTTTTTGGGGGATTTTTAGTATCTTGTTTGCCCGCCAGCTGTTGTTTGGCGACGGTGAGAGGTGCCCCCGCGAGCCGCAGCCCAGCTGCCTGGATGCCCGTGGATGTAATGATTGCTCCCTCCGAGGACCAGTTCTGGACAGACATGCGCGAGGGGCAGATGAAGCTGAAAATAAGGGTGCGGAGGATGAAGGAGAGCAGGGACAAGAGAGGTTTGTCAGCCGGCCCGGCGCCTTTCCTTCAGATGGGGACGGAGCGGGAAGAGGGGGCTGCGTCGCCGGAGCCCCGCTTTGCCCGGGGGCCGGAGATCGCCTTTGCCGAGTGGCCGGCGGGGAGCGGAGCGCGGTGCTGGCGATACAAAGAGCGCAGGCAGCTGGCGAGCGGGGAGCTGGAAGCGAGCGGGGAGCGTGCGGAGGGGAACGCGGCGGAGCGATGGCCGGTGCCCGGCTAGGGGCGATGTGCGCGGCGCTGGCGGAGGCGGCCGGGCTGGGACGGGAGCTGCACGGACAGGGCAGCTCCTTCAGGCAGGTGAGCGGCTGCCTGCGGCGGGCAGAGGCATCTGCAGTGGCCCCGGCGCTGCGCAGCCCTCCCACCCGCTGCGGAGACTGGCTGGCCGCGGGGACCGCTCCGGACTCCGCCGTCCAGGCAAGCTTGGCGAGGGCGCGGACGGAGCGGAGAAGGGAAGGAGGAAAGCCGCGGGAGCCAGGAGGATCTGCCGCCAGCATCTCTGCGCCTTCGGGCGCCGGGTTGCGGGGGGGTGGCACCGGGCAGAGGGGAGTGCGCGGGGCAAGGACGGGCGAGGACGGCGGGGAGAACAAGGGGCCATGGGCTCCGAGCGCTGCGCTGCTGCCCGCACGCAGGCAGCTGCCCGCCGGAGCCATTTCGCTTCACCAGAGCTGCCCTGCCTGCCCATCTTGGGTGGTTTCTTTCAGAAAGGGGTTTTGTAGTGTTTCCACCCCCGGTGTCAGGGCAAAGGGCGCGCGGAGGAAGGGGACATAAACTGGAACAGCTTAAAAATCTGCGGAGCCTGGGATGACCTAGATTACCGAAGGGTTGAATCAAGCAACTTCCCCTCCATCACCACTTAAAATGGGAGGCTGCTAAAAGTGCTTGACAGGTTTTTGTGGCATGAAGCACATAACCCAGTGATGGTGTCATTAGTAATAAGTCACTCGTGGAAATGACACATTTTTCTTTACTTAGAACGAGTAAGGCTGGTCCAAAGTAGGCACAGTCACCAGAGGAAAATCAAGCTCAGCAGCTCGAGGAGTGTGTCCATGGTTGTGTAGGTGGAGGGCTTCCTTTCTGCTGCTTTTCCTTTTTTTAAAGATGTTTTCCATTTCTTTGGGAGAATGGGAGCAGCCTGCAAGGCATGGGGGGCTGGCACAGGTTGGGAGGCAGCAGGGCACTATAGCAGCAGATGGACAGTGGCTGTTCGGGGTGACCGTTGGGGAAACAGGGAATGCACATGAATCCATAATAAGGCTGATTCATCGGCTTTCTCATCCCCACTGCCTGGGAAAAAAAAAAACAAAACGAGCCAAATGAGGGGATGGTGAAACCTGGGCAGGGGAATGGGAGAGTGGAAAAAGAGGCTGGTTGAAAACTGGACGTCTTTCTCCAATGCACTGAGATGGGGGGACATAAAAGAGCATCAGCCAGGAGAGGGCAAGCTGGGCAGGCTGCAGCACCAGATTTCACCAGGCTCGTGGGAGGGATGCGCAAGCAAATGGATTGTGTCTACATCAGGCGTTGCTGGGAGGGATGGGCAAAATCAAAGGGGACTACAGTACCAGGGAAACAGTGAGGATGGAGGCAGGGGGGAAATTCAGGCACGTCCCAGGCAGCAGGAAATGCTGACAAAGCCGCGGAGCTCCCTGGAGCGCAGTGAGTAAGGGTGGCAGTAAGCAGTGTTTCATCATGCCGCCCTTAGCTGCCGGCAGCAGCAGGCTCCCACCCAGCACGAGCGTCAGGGAGATGGCGTTTTGCAAAGAGGGATTTTCCCAGCGGCTCTGGGGCTTGATGCACAGCTTGCCAGGCCCCTCCATTTTCTGTCCTTCAATTCAACCTCCCGCAGAGATGCTCGACCAAGCGCTCGGGCTCACTGTCATAAGAAAGCTGAGCATGATGCAGGTGAGGGCTGGGGTTTTACAGGTCCCTCCAGCTCTTGTCATCTCCTGCTGTACCTGAGTTCAGCAAGGTGCTTCAACACTGGGGGATGGATGGGTCAGAGTGCTGTCCCCCAGGGTGCTGGGCTGCTGCAGAGAGGGTCTCCAGGCACCATCCTGGCCGCCAAGACAAGGCAGCAGCCAGGGAGCCATGCCGGCGTGGCGGCTGCTCCAGCAGCAAGCCGAGGCGCGTGCTCGCTTGCATGCCCCGCTGCTCCTTGCCACGTGCCGCCCTGGCAGCAGCTCCAGCCACCGCAGGCATTTTAATGAGAGCGGGCAGAGCCCGGCCTCTCAGCCCCCCCAGCTGCCAGCAGCTCCAGCGGGGCAGAGGGTCTCCAGCACAAGCACAGGCGCAAAACTCATTGCTGGGGCTGCGGGCTGCCGCAAAACCTCCGGCAGCTGCTTGGGGAGCCGGAATCTGAGCAGCTCCGGCTGCTGCTCTCTAACTCTCATTGCTGCAGCGATGAGGGTGGGCTTTAAAACACACTTTTAATACCCCTGTAGGTCTCATTCTAGCTTCCGCTGTGGGAGCTGGGGTGAAGAGTGGGGTGTGGCAGCTGCTGGCCCAGGGAGGATTTCCAGCTCTGGATCTCCTCCTCCTTGCTGCCACAAACTGATGGCACAGCAGAGTGACATGTCACCTCTTCCCTGTTTCTTGGTGAGGATCTTTGAGCCTGCAATGCACAGGGGAGGCTGCTGAACAGGACATGCTGTTCTGTGTATCTTGTGGGGAACTTGTATGAGACTCATGGGGCTGGGGGTGTTCAAGAGGCATGAGACTCTCTTGAAAAGCAATTTCGGGGTGAGGCAGGTGCCCTGGGCAGCCCTTTCACAGCTTCATGCAGACAGCAGGGCACAACATCAAGGCCAGAGCTGTTGGGTTGATTCAGAAGCCTCTGAAGGAGGAGGTGAATCCATGGGCTGGAGATGAAAGCACAGAGTGCAGCCATCAGAGCAAGGTGTCATAGGCTTTTCAAGCCCCAGCTCCACTTTACACCTCCAGCCTAGAAAGAAGGTGCTGGGAGTGCAGGGAGGGACACAGGGAACAACTGGGAGCTGGGATATCCATGCTTGGTGTGTCCCACACCTTCCCTTTATCCTCAGCAGTGTCTCTGTCAACATCTCATGCAGCTTAATGGATTGTAAATCCCCAAAGCAGAGGCTTATCACCAAAAGGAAAATAATGCCACACTACATCCCTGTCCTTAGCCAGGACTTTGTCACCTTCGATGTCACCTTCGATGTCACCTTCTCTGCACCACCACTGCTGTCCAGCCTTGGCAGAGAATGGCACAGTGCAACTCATGAGTGACAGATATTGCCTGGGGTGTTGTCAGTTGACCCAGCTATAACTAGGATGTTCCCAGAGACCACCTGAAGGTGACAGCCAGGGCAGTGGAGGGTTCCCCAACTGTGTCAGGGTCCCAGCTCAGCAGTGCAACATCTCTGTCCTTGTATCTTGTAATCTCCTTCCATGTCTGTGTTTTTGTTCATTTTGGTTACAGCCCTCTCAGGGCTGTAGGCAGACACTGCAGGGACTGCAACCTCACTGTGCAGTTTGCTGCTGGAGGGGAGGAGCCACACGGCTCCCAACAGTTGCAGCAGTGCAGGTACCACAGCAGCCTGTTCAAAGATGCTGCTGGCATCTTCCCCCTGGCCTGATGGACAGGCTCAGGGAGGATTCCCAGGCTGTTTGCCTTCCTTCTGCTGCATCTGTTTTCAAAATAAATCCAGTTTCACTGGGTGGTTATCATAGATGTTCAGTTGGGGTGTTTTCCTCTCTCCTCTGTTTGGCAGAAGGGCCATGCAGAGCAGGGCTGGGGGCTGGCCCAGAGGGATCTCTGCAGGGCACAGCAGGAGGTGGAAGGGTGGTCAGCACCCTGTGAGTGAAGCCTTGGGTGGGGGAGATACGAGGTCTCCATTGTTGCACTCTTCTGGCACCAAGTTGCTGCAACAGCCTTAACTCAGTGTGATTTTCACTTCCAGGAGGGTGATTTTCACTTCCTAGGCCTCCTAGAACCTGCTTGATGCTGGTTCTTGGCTCCTCTTTCCTCCATTTTCAGCAGCAGCAGTGAAAGCATCCCCACTTTTGTTCTGGTCCCCTTCCCTTCCAGTTCCCACTTCTCTTCCTGGGCACCATCTCTGCCTCAGGCAATTGCAGTAGGCAGACACTGTTTTTTCCAGAGAATGGTTTTGAGAGCCTTCATGTTGGAGCCATGAGCAGCTCACTGGGCTGTTCCACACAAGGACCAGCTCCTCCCCAACAAGCCCTCACCAGGGTAGGAGAGCATCCAGAAGAAACCAGAGATCCCCAAACACCCACTCTATGACAAATACAAATCCTTCCTGAGCTTAATTCCACACATGCCAAGAGAAATGGTGCTCCTGGCACCAGCACTTCGAATAAAAGAGGAAAGGCTAGAACTGGCACCTCGTATCATTGGGCTCTGCTGCTCTTTCCCAGCAAAATCTGGGATTCATGGCCTGGGGCACAGAGGGGACAAAAGCCCAGGTATCAGTTGGAGCCCAGCCAGGGACACTCACTGCCTTTGGGCTTGTTTGAAGAGCTGCTTTGCTTTCTAAAAATGAAAGGCATGCTGGAGCAGCCGCTGCAGGGTGGGGTGAGCCGCTGCTTCCATGTTGGGATGGTGTCAAGTACCCAGCCTCATCTCTAGGGTTTCCTCCAAGCCCAGGCTGCCCTCAGCAGCTGCAAGTCTGGGGGAGATGAGGACAGGTGGGCTGGGAGCATGCCTGGACTCCTGGACACAGAGTTGAGGCTTTGCTTAGGACAAGTGAGGTGAGCTATGGACATCATTCCAGGTGCCAGCATCCTCCAGCTGTGGCAGCCTGCCCCAGTAGGCACTGCAGCTGAGGGTTCTGCTGCCACTCAACAAACATCCCTGCCTGTTTCACAGCCCCCTCAGCTCCTGCTTGGACTTCCCCAGGCAGGGCTGGCAGAGGATCTGCTGCCGGCTGAGTGTGGTGGGGGCGGGCAAAGGGGAGAGAGCAGCGTGCCCTGACCTGCTTGAACTGTGAGATCACCTTAAAGAGTCATACAAACCCTTCCACTGCCCTGGGCAGCTCCTGATGGATGTTTGTGAGTGCAAGAGGTTGGGCACCTATGGACCAGAGCAGGCTCTGATCCCTGGGGCTGCATTTGTGTGCGCCCTGCTCCCCAGAATTGTGCCTTGTTCCTTCAGAAAAATTCCCATGTTGTTTCACACAAGCCTGGGATCTGTGCCCCATTCAAACTCAAGTACTGCAGGCTTCTCTAGGGGCAGCTGGAGGAAACACTTCCCACAGGTTTCTGTCCCAGCATCCCCCAGGTATCAGCATGGGGCAAAGCAGGGAAGTCGCATGTGTCCATGCAGAGCTCTGGCTAATGATGAACAGTCCTTGGCAATGGGGACACAGTGCAGGGATGAGCAGTAACCAGAGCTATGCTGCACCTGTGCTGGCCCTCCTGCTTTTGCTCTGATTTAATGTCCCAGTTGAGAGGTGATGTCATTTCTGAGGGACCCAGAGAAGTGCTGGAAAAGATAAGGTGCTTTAACTCTACCCCTCCTGTCTTGACTGGGTTTTGAAGCTGGGAGATGTGTTAGCTGCCAGGCAGAAAAACATAAGGGAGGGGAGGAAAGAAGTTTGTTGAAGGACACCATCCCCTTAGGCCAGTGGGACGTGACAGCAGGAGATGCTGAGATGGAGTGTGATGGAGCTCGAAACACTTGGATGTTCCCAAGTGGTGTGAGCATGATTTTGTGCACTGCTTTGGCTTCTCCATCACCTTCATCTCACAAACACGTCAGATGGGTTGTCTGCAGCACCAGTCATGCCTCTCTAGAGCGTGGGTGCCACACCAGCAACCAGAAGATCAACAAAAATGTTGCCAAAATGCTGGAGAAGGTAAATTGAGAATATGCCAAGGCTGCCTTGCTTCTGAAGGATAGAGGGACTGGCTCATTAAAAGGTCTTGTTTAGCTGTGGAGATGGGCCAGGTGTTCTTATGGTACTCAGTCCAGGGACTTGGGCTTTCAAAAGGATCTTGTGGGAGCATCCTGGTCCCTTTGACAGTCTAAGGCAGTCAAACCCCCAAGTCCTCTCTGCCCTTTGGGTGATGTCAAGCTGCATCTGCTCATTCATATGACTGGGAAAACCTCAAGGGAGACTTGAGGCAGATATGACTCAAGCTCCTCTCCGTTGCATGAAGCTGCCACCCAGATGTCCTCAGCTGGAGGGGAGTGAAATTAGGCCACTGCTAGCCAGACCTGGCTCTACCCTGGAGTATGGGATCAGTGAGTGAGAGCAAATCAGGATCACCAGTAGTCTTTTGCAACTGTGCAGGACATGCAACAGCACCAGGGGCTGCTGAGCAATCAGGGCAAAGCTTGCAGCCCTGCTCAGGCTTTCAGGACAGACTTTCAGGCTTTTGACCATGCCAGACACTGGCAATAGCTCTGGCTGTCCCATGCCAGCTACTGCAACCTCAGCTGGTGTTTTTTTTCCAGCACTGGGCTTCAAGATGCTCAAGCTGAGTGTGACTGCCCAGCAGCTTGGTGTAGTAAACTGGACACTGCTTGCTGTCACATTCAGCAAGGTCATAGCATGAAAAACAGCAGTGGCCTGCAGGTACCATTATGCCACTATGATGTGGTAGAAATCACCAGCTTGGCACGGCTGGGTAGAGGGAGTGTCTCAGAAATAACGATGTGTAAGTGTAGTCAGTGCAGCAAGGTTTGGGCTGACCTCCCAGACTCCAGGAGCTTTGCATCTCACTGGGTTTCTTGTCGTCATCCTGTCCGGATGGATTTTGCCATCAAAAGGCGATCCTGTCTTCAGGATAGTAGGGAGGCAAGAAAAGGACTGTGTCTTCCTACTGTTCAAATAAAGTTGAGAAGAGCCAGCTTCATCAGGGAGGGTGTGGGATGCCTCACATGTGCATTAATATCCAGCTGCGACAGGGAAAAATCACTGGTTCTCCATTTCTTTCTCCATGTGCGTGTCATGGCCATCACTGTATGTGAGTGGTTAGTGGTGGCTGATGGCTCATTGCTCCTGGTGGCTCTGCTCTCAGAGCTGCAGGGTTATCCCCACTTTGTCCCCAGCCCAGGCCTCTGGGTGACAGGTACTGATGATCTTGGCCTTGCTGCTCCAAGCTCAATGTCCCCATTTTCTCCACAGGAGGCTTTGCCACCTTCTCATCCTGCTTCCCAGGGCTCTGTGAGGGGAAGCCAGCTGCCATCCTGCCGATGAGCATCTCCCAGCCTTGCTTGCCTGTGGCCAACGTTGGCCCCACCCGCATCCTGCCACATCTCTACCTGGGCTCCCAGAAGGATGTCCTGAACAAGGTACAGCCCTGCTGAGGGGACACATCTTCCCTATCCCATTGGGGACCCCAGTCACACAGAGAGGTGAAGGTATTAAGGATTCCTCTCCTTCCCACACAGTGCCCTTTAAAAGGTGCCAGAAAGGCTGTGCTGTGATGTCACACAGGGAAGGAATTTTGTTTAAAGAAAAAGTAATGAAGAGAAGAAAGAAAGAGGAATTGCAGTTAAAGTGCTGCCAAGTATCTTCCTACTGCAGCCATGAGGGAGCCAGCCAGGCGTTCTTGTCTGTGGAGGAGACACAAGGAGGGAGAGAGGGACCATGATACCAGACTGGAGCTGGAGACAGAAAGGAGGGAGAGAGAAATTATGTACAGGGAGTAGAAGGAAATGAAGGAAAAAAAATGACAAGAATGTGAGCCTGGGAGCTGGACTGCCTCCATCAAGCCTGCTGGAAGGGCAGGAGCCAGCCACTGGAGAGCCGGGGCCAAAATCCTTGGGTCAAAATCCTGAGGAGCCAATGCCAGGCGGGGAAATTCATGGTTTCCTTACCTCCCCACCTTCTTGGAGGGTTTTGTTCATGTTTTGGAATTGTGTTTTCTGCCATCCCCACAATGTGGTCATGTGCTGGAGAAGAGAAGCATTGCCCACACAAGGCCTCCACCCTTAACCTTATTCTGTTGCCTATGGATACGGCATCTTCTGGCCACATTGGTTAATATAGGATGCTACCAGTGACTCACTCCACTCTTTGATGAGATGTCTCTCTTTCTCCCTCAGCGGATACTTTCACAGCTTTCAGGCAAAGTTTTTGCTAATTTTCTGTCTTATATTGTCCTGTTCCACTCATACTGGGGTTGTGGGGTTTTCCCCTCTGGAACTCCTTTCCAGGTGTCTTTGTCCTTGCTCACTTTACTTGGACCAAAATAAAGATCTGCTGAGGTTCAAACCTGTGTCATCTAAATTGACATAAACTTTTCAGCTGGTCTGTGCTGTATTATCATCAACTAGGCAGCACTAGGAGACCCACAGGAGAAAATGCTGGGATGGGAAGGGGCAGGGAGTGTGCATGGCAAGACAGACCTTCAGTATGTGGTGCGAGCTGAACTCTGCTGATCCTTTGATGGCTTCTTTCCCACCAGGACCTGATGACACAGAATGGGATAAGCTATGTCCTAAATGCCAGCAACTCCTGTCCCAAGCCAGACTTCATCTGTGATAGTCACTTCATGCGCATTCCTGTCAATGACAACTACTGTGAGAAGCTGCTTCCCTGGCTGGACAAGTCCATTGAATTCATCGGTGAGCTTTTCTTATGGTTGCAGACCCTCCAATTCTCAGCCTTCACAACCTGAACTCTTCTGTCCTCCCTGGTCTTGCTCCCAGCAGCTGCTGTCCTCTCACACAAAGGAGCTGAGGGTTGGGGAGGGAGGCTAGAACCATTTTGCTCACCATCATTGTTCTCTCTGTTTCCTCTGCCATGCTCCAGACAAAGCTAAGGTGTCCAGCTGCCAGGTGATTGTGCACTGCTTGGCTGGGATCTCCCGGTCAGCCACCATTGCCATCGCCTACATCATGAAGACCATGGGTATGTCATCAGATGATGCTTACAGGTGAGTTTTCCCCTGAGGGTAGTGGTGGGGTTATGCTTTATTCCAGGAAGGAAAGCAGGCTGAGCCCAGAAGGAGAGGGTCAGGGCTCCTTGAAGCTCGGTCTTGCCTTGGCTGGGTCCCAGTAAAACCAAACCAAACCTCATAAAATGCATGCAACAAGGAATGGTTGGGAGGGCTAAAAGGGAGTGGGGAGGCAGTCCTAGGTCTAATCCTGGGGCATCCCAAAACCCCATGGTTCCCCAAGATCCTTCAGATGGTTTGGTCAGAAGGTTCTCTCCCTAGAGAGGCTGAGAGAGGAGGGGTGGCCCGCTGAAGGACCAAGCACCAACGGGGCTGTCTGTGCCTCTGGCAGGTTCGTTAAGGACCGTCGCCCATCCATCTCGCCCAACTTCAACTTCCTGGGCCAGCTCCTGGAGTACGAGAGGAGCCTGAAGCTCCTCAAGGCCCTGAAGTCCAAGGGCGACTGGGGCGAGGGGGACGCCCAGCAGGACGCAGCAGAGGTGGCCGAGAGCAGCCGGCATCCCCTAACACCTACCTCAGAGAAGGCCGAGGATGTGCCGAGGAGCACCGGCTCGGCGTCCCCCACCGGTGACCCCGAGCGGCAGGGCGGGACCCCCAAGGTCCTGTCCCCCACCAGCCTGCAGCAGGGCCTCAACGGCCTGCACCTCTCCTCCGAGCGCATCCAGGACACCAACCGCCTGAAACGCTCCTTCTCCCTGGACATCAAGTCCGCCTACTCGCCCGGCCTGCGGCAGGACCCCCCCGGGCCCGCCGGCCCTGGGGAAGCCCCCAAACTCTGCAAGCTGGACAGCCCCTCGGGCTCGGGCAGCCTCAGCCCCTTCTCCCCGGGGGCGGACAGCCCTGAGCGGCCCGCGGGGCCCGAGCTGCTGCTGGAGGCCAAGGCGAGGCAGCGGCGGAAGCACCGGCACGCGGCGGGCTCGCCGGCCCACGGGCTCAGCCTCAACGTCGGCGGGACCTGCGCCACGCGCAAGAGCCCCGGCGAGGACGGGCTGCCGCCGCGGCTCGGCCAGCCGCCCGCCAGCGGCACCGCCAGCGCGGCCTGGAGCGGGGTGCACCTGGAGTCCCCCAGCGCTGCCCCGGCCGAGGCCGGCTGGTTCTTCGGCAAGGACTCCGGCAGCGCCGGCGGCGGCGGCGCGGGCCTGTTTGCCAGCGCCGGGCCGTACCCAGCGCCCTTCGGCTGCGGCACGGTGGCGGCCGGCTGCGAGATCAGACTGAGGGACAAGGCGCGGGCCGAGCCTCGGGACGGGCGGCACAGCTGGCATGAGGAGGCCGGCGCCGAGAAGCAGTTCAAGCGGAGGAGCTGCCAGATGGAGTTCGAGGAGACCATGTCCGAGGGCAGGGCTCGGGAAGAGCTGGGCAAAATCAGCAAACAGTCCAGCTTTTCGGGCAGCATGGAGATCATCGAGGTGTCCTGACACTCGCCCGGGGCGCCTGGAGAGCTGGGACGGGGCTGGGGCGGGGGGATATTTAAGCTGGGGGGAGCGGGAAGGGGGGGCGGCGGGGTCGGGGGGTGTATTTATACTTGCGCGTGCATTTTCGGGAGCGCAAGCGCTGAAACCGAAGCGAAGGTGGACAAGTCTTTCCAGAGTCGGGAAACATAGCGGCGGATGCTTAGTGTCCCTCCTGCACTCACCCTTGGTCCTTTCCCACCCATCCCCAGGGCGCCCCAGCCCTCAGAGACCTGCACTCAAAACTGGGGCCTAAAACTCGAGTGGGAAGAGGCAGGGGTTGCAATTTTGGCCGTGGTGATGGGGCACAGCACCTGGAGGGGGGACCACAGCTGCCCCTTCCCTGCACCCTGGTGCACTAAGCATGCTCCCCTGTGTTTCTCTGGCTAAGTATCCTAAAAATGCTGCACTGGAGCAGCCCTATACATATATAAATATATATTATATATAATATAAAGAAAAAAAACCCCGAAAACACACACACAAAAGAAAAGGTAAATGGTTTTACTGCAATTTTTATTGAGACGTAAATAATATTTCAATTTTTTTGTTTTGTTTTTAATTTATTGAAGCTGTTCATTCTGGCAATGATTTGCAGACAATGTGGGGCGGTACTTTCAGCTCTATTTTTACTGTGTATGGTATTTAAATCTGAAATACGAGTTTCTAAGCAATATCTGAGGCCTGTGGCTCCTTCTATAGTTAATGTCCACAACAGATTTCCCCACTTCTCTCTGGGCATACCAACAAGGGGGACAGGAGACTCTTCTGGGCACTTTTTGTAGAAGTGAACAAGTAAATGAGCAAACCATAAAACCTTCTTATGACACAAACTGAGCCAGAAAACTCTTCTGGAAGCTGCTGCCTCTTCTTCCCACCTTGGTCTCTGTTTGTTTCTCCTCATCTCCATCCCAGCCATTGCCATCATCCCAGCCACCATCCCATCCTAGGCATTGTCCCCATCCCAGCAGTCACCCAATCCCAGCCATGCCTCTTCTCCTCCCCTCCCCTCCTTTTGGCTGCCCATCCTTGCTGGAGGTGGAAAGGTGGGAGTCACCTGAAGTGGATGAAATGCTGCAGGATGTCACCTCCATGGGGAAGGAAGAAGCTGCCACAGCAGAGGGAGGGATGGGAGGCTGGTGGTAGTTGGGATTTCTTGCTGGGAGATGTGTTGCCTGCCTGCCCCAGCCCTTCAGCTCCCCCTCACCTCAGCTACCTTTCCTTTTCCATGGGAGGTGTGGGCACCACTTTCCCTTTGGGGGTGGCGGTTCTTCTGACTTCCCACATCCTTTGTTTCCCATCTGAGAAACTCAGGGGGAGCGTGTTTGCTGGTGCCAGGACTCCCCCAGTCCTGTTGCCCTCCAGGCCAGCTCCCCTCCATCCAGTGGATGATAAGCTGTCCAGACATGAAGCTCTGCAAGCACATGGAGGGGCACAAGTGACTTATTTTCAGAGATGGTTGGCTGCTTCCTCCCATCTGGTGGGAAGCTCTTGCCCCCGAACCCCAATGTCAGGATTGCTGAGAAGCTGCTTTCTGAAGCTGGGGGCACTGAGCTGCCTCCACTGCAAAGCACATCTCTCCCTGCAGCTGTCTTTGCTTTCTCCCTTGTCTCACACTAGTTTGCAAAGCTGATACCTCAGGGGTCTGTGTTCGTGCATGTCTGTGTCCTGTGTCATCCTTGGAGTGTTGTTTTCTTTTCTTTTCTGGGTCCACATGGTTTCTCTCCCTTTCCCTTGTTCCTCCTCTTGTCATTCGTTTCTATCTTTAAATCAAACTACCCATGACAGAACCAAATGATCTCAGGTTTAAAACTGAACATAAAGCAGAGGCGTGAGGAGCTGCAATCACACAAGGAGGGGCTTCTCGCTTCAGCTCGTGTCTTCCTCAACCACCTCTGTGTTCACAGCTGAGGCAAGTCTCCCTGGAGACTCTTTGCTCTCTTCAGGCTTTAGTTTTTCTTGTTTTCCATGGAGCTATTTGGTGAGCTGCTGGGGACCCCCAGCATGCTCCTGACTGGTTCCCTGTGGTGTGGCAGGGAGGGATGGGGGTGGTTGGAGAGCCAGGGACCACCTGCTCTTCTCCCCACATCACTTGATGAGAGTGAGAGATCTCATAGTCAGTCCTCAAAAGCCTACCACCACCCATCATGGCCTCCAGCAACCACCTCAAACCTGCTCAGTGTTGCCAGCCTGAACATTGCTCTCTTCTCACCATGAAGCAGTGATGACACTATTTTCTAAGCTCGCTTCCTAGACTCCAGAAGGCATTTAGGTCCATCCTCTGAGCCAGGCAGCTATTTCAGGAGCTCCACTTGCAGCAGACCGTCTTAAATAGGCATCAATGTTGAGTCCAAGGAGGGAGAAGCAAAAGGCTTCGTCCTTCCTCTGGTGCCTCCTCATTGGGCATAGCGTTAGTGTCACCTGGCTCATGTCCAAGGAGTGCTTCTGGTCCTCCTTGCCCTTCTGCTGCCCTCAGTGGTCTCATCTCTTCCCAAGCGTGCCAGTGATGATTTCTGCTGATCTCTGCCTTGTAGCACTCATCCCTGCCCATCCCATAAGTCCTCCAGGGTTGGTGCCAGCACAGACTTACTGAGCTCAGGTCATGCAAGTTACTGGCAGGAGCTGGTTAGGTGTAGCTTTGAGCAATGGAGAGGGCTTAAATGACTTCCCAAGGGATATTATAGAAAGGACAACAGGTGGGCACAACCAGGTGGGGAGATGAGATGAGATGAAGCACTAGCAAGCTCCTATCTAATTCCTCCTGTTAAGTGACACTGTGTTGTAAGTGACACTGTGTGGCAAGCACAAAAAAAGCAGATGGAGCAAGTCAGGAAGGAGAGGGTGCATGTTATAAATGAGATCCTGAATGTCTGCAAAGAGGCAGAGACATGTTTTGCTTTTTGTCATCTACACTCTGCCATCGCCTGGATGCTTCTGAGACATGTTTGAGGTTTCATGCCCCATAGACTTCTCTCTCCTCTGAAACCAAGACAAAGATAAGTATATTTTAAGATCAGTAGATTATAGACATTCATGACCCACCTCTGCAGCCTTATTTTGATGTACTTTGCATTCATCCCTCTCCTTTACATTGGGCATGTGCATCAGAAACCCTCATATATACAATATTTTAAGTCTATATCCAGAAAATAAGCTTTGATGGAGCAGCCCTGCCCAAGTGTCTCCTGCTCATCCTGACTCAAAGCCATCAGGGTCACCAAGTGGCTTGCAATTATCTTAATTTTTTTTTTAAATACAACTCTGTCTAATGAGCCACTTTGTCCATGAGTCAGAGAGCTGTGAGTTGTCATGAGGACGGATGTGCCAGGTGATAATCCTCCACATCATCTGTCAGCCAAGTCTTTTTATGGGCTCTCACAGCCAGCTGACCCATTCTAAAGCCTCACTGGAACCAAAAATGACCTTTCCATGCAAATCTGAGGAGGGTGCATTCATTTGTAGGGACCTACAGAGGTGGAAGTGTGAGCAGAGGAGAGGAAAGGTCTCTTCTTTCAAGGGAGGAACCAACAAAGCTGCTGAGTGTCCAATGGCAGTGGAAAGTGCAGTGGGCCTACATTTTCCACCACATGAAGGACTGAGCAAATCACAGCTCTCCTTCAGACTAGGAAGGACATTTTGCTCCTTTCCCTCCAGCCTCTGCCCATCCTCAGGGCTGAGCCTCCCACCACCTCCTCCCCAGGTGAGCAAAGCTGGCAGGAGGGCAGTGATCAGGTTGGCAACACTAAGCTAGAGGCTTGGGTCAGAGCAGGCTCGTCCCTGGCCTCAGCAGCAGCATCCCCAGCCCCTGCTGCTTTCCCAGCCCTTCTCTTTGTCTGCTTGTTTCTTTGGATGTCCATCCCTGTTACATCAGCCCCTTAGGAGACAATGCCCCTCAGAAACCCCTCCTGCTGTCCCCTTTCCCCTCCCATTCTTAATACTAATGATAATAAGCTATCAGTGTTGTCATTGCAATCTATGAATGATAGATTTGAGTATTTATGATTATTATTATGATTATTATGGTTATGATTCTGTACTTTTTTGCTTCTTACTCTTTGTATGTTGCTCTTTGTTTCTCTGTTGTGAATAAAAGCAAGGCCCCATCTCACCTTCTCTCTGCTCCCCGCAGCCTGGCTGTGACTGACTCGGCACAGCTCCTGGCTGCCCCAAGCCTCAGGAGGTAAACCCTTGTCAGAGGAGCTGGAGGGAGGTGCTTCCTAAGGATATAGAGGCACCCAAACCCGGGGCAGATCCATTCTCTTAACTCTTCCCTTCCCTTCCTGCAGCTCCTCTCCCCCATACAGGCTCCTGCCCATTTTTGCAAAAGGCAGGAACCCACTGGCACCAACAACAGAGGATTACATGGCAAAAGCTTAAAGCTTTAAGAAGCATTGGCCAGGCATCCAGTTCATGGAATCAGCTCCGTCCAGGTCGTGGTCCTCTCACTTTCTTCAGCTGGCTGCAGCTGCAGGCTGCACCTTCACCCACAGGGGCTTCTTGCTCTGGCATTGCAACTGCTTTGCAGAGCTGCCCTGCTCAGCTGAACCCATGTGCTGCTGCTTTAGCCACATGCCCTGGGCTTCCTAGGCTTGTGTGTCCTCCTCATTCTGGCAGTTCCCCTGCCCAGGAGCAGCACAGCCTGGGGAAGACACAATTGCTAGAGGAAGCCCAGTGGCAGAGCCACAGGGAGACATGTGAGTCTCCAGTACCTGGAGAGATTTGGACGGGCTGGGAGTAGCTTCCAATATGGGACTTGATATGATCTTTTTCAAACACTTATCAAAATTATGGTGTCATGAGCAGACAGAGGCTGGTACTGGCTTTTTGCACCCATTGCCTGTGCTCCTTGTACAACCTGGAGGTTTCAGATGACTGTAAGGTGTAGGAGGAGACATTAGGGGAAGGGAAGAGGACCCCATCTGCACCGTGGTACAAAACACTCCCTGTACTGCGCCAGCCCTATGAAGAGTCATTTTAATTTGCGGGGTTTAACGCTGCCCTTCTCCAAGTGGCCCAGGCACAGTTTCTTGTCTCTGTCATGACTTTGCTTTGTCATGGGTTGGGGTCCTTCTCATCATGCTGTGCTGAACACATTTCCAAGGTTGCTCTGAGACCACACTGGAGAGGAGAGAGCTCAGGTCTCACCCCTCTCTTGGGGGACCCTGGTAGATCTCTGTTGGGGTCCTGGTCAGCATCCCCCTTCCTACCTCACCTGCCTTTGGAGCAGCCATGGACAGGGAGGGAGCAGGCAGGTTCCAACCATGCCGGGACTGAGCCTCTTCTCCCTTCCTCATCCTGTAGGATCAGACCCTTCCTCAGCAAGCACAACACAGAGAGGGGGTCTGTACCCACCCTGGTGTACCTGGGGACTCCCAAGCATGGAAGAGAGAGTCTGGCCACCAGCCCCACCACACTCCCTTCCTCGCTGTCCTTTTGGCCAGCGCCGGCATCGAATCCGGGGAGACACTCTGCCCCTGCCTCGTCTTTATTTATTTATTACCAGAGGCTGTAAACAGCAGTGCTTTTCTACCCTCTACTTTCTTTTCCTTTCTTTTGTATTTTGGAACAACGTGTTGTAATAAATACCCGAATAGGTGTTTTAACAGCTGGTGTCAGCCTTGGTTTTTGAGGGTCAAACCGTCTCAGGATGGGGCTCTTTGGGAGTCTGGGGAGGGCAACAGACCTTTGTTTGCAGTGATGGGCCTAGAGCTGATGGAGAGCTGGACACAGAGCCACACCTGGACACAGACAGACCTGGATGCGCAGCCAGAACTGTGTCTATGTATAGGGCCCAGCAGCTGAGAGCTACAGCTGGATTAATTCAAAGCAGAAGTAAGGCTCGTGGCTGAGAGAGTGGTGGCATAAAATTAATTGGGTCATTCATGGGCACTCAGATTGCAAACCACCACTCTAGGTGCTCTGAAGCTGTAGTCAGGTGCCTAAGCATCCTCTTTCTAATTCAAAGGACTGTCCCAGTCCTGCTCCAGATGGGGACACACACATGTAGGGAATGGTACAGATCACCAAGCTAAAGAGCACAGACATGGAGTGTTTGCATTGAAATATATTCTTGTTGTTTTTATTATTATTACTATTATTATCATAATTATTATTAGTTTGCTTCCCAGCTGTGCTCTGATCCCACCTTGCTCCTGACATAACAGCAGCATGTTGCCACACGCTTGCTGCGCACTACAGCTAAACCTTATAAACATTCCCTGCTCACCCATGGCAAACTGAGCCTTGCTGTGCTCAGGGGGCAGCTGGCAGGTGCCAAGCAGCAGCCCCATTTGGGCTGGACTGTGCTCAAGTGGAAGCTAGTGGAGGCATTTCCCTGCTCTCCCTGCAGCAGGTTTTCTTTGGAGGGAGGGAAGGCGTGAGCAGGCTCCCTGCAGTTCTGGCTCCAGAAAGCCTCAGCACTTACTGACGTATATGCAGAGGGGACATCCATCCTCACAGCTGCTTTCCACTGGCTGGGACAAACCCTCATCTCTTTTCCAAATTCATTCCCCTTATCCAGCTGCAATTGCTGGGTGTTTTGTAAAGCTTCTCGAAACTACTGCCATCACCTGCTGTTGAGGTAGAGGCTCACAGTGTGAAGCTTTGGCCTCCTGTGCATCTGACAACACTAGCTGCTCCAGAGAGTGTCTGCATGTCCTCCTCTCTCAATCACTTGTTGCTGTGTTTGACAGAAGAAGGGACATTTATTTATTTGAGAAACATGAACACTGCTCCCATCTCCCTCCCAGTTTATCTGCCCCTGGCTTAGTTTTTCCAGACTCACTGCCCACAGGAAGATGCTGCAGCAGAGTTCCCAGAGTTGACACCTTGTGTGGCTAGTTCCACAGGCACAGTGAAATCCCTTCATGTTTCAGAGAGACATTCCCTCTGGGCCAGGGGACTGCAGCAGCGCCCAGGTGGGAGGGAACCCAGGTGAAGCTGCCCTTAGGTGGGGCTAGGGCTACAAGTGTCTGGAGGCTCTGTCCCCTGGCAGAGGCACCCATGGGTGTGCAGCTAGCACAGCTTCCTCCCCCTGCCCTGGTGCTGAGGCTGCCTCTCCTCTCGTTCCTCGTGGTTTGCACGGCAGAAACCATTACTGCAACGAGAAACCCAGGAACGTCCTTTTTCCAGCTCTCTGGCTTTTATTGACTCAGAATGGCTGCCAAGCCTATAAATAAATGTTCCTTGAGCTAAATATAGCAGCCACTGAAATAGGCTGCTGGCTATTTATTTAGCTTGTGGCCTCTTTGAAAGCTTGCCAGTCCATACTGCCTTTACCTTCATGCTGTCCCACCCAGGGCTGTGGCCACCCACCACGGGGGCATGGCTGAGTCAGCACAGGGAGAAGGGGTCACAAAAAGTCAGCCCCAGCTCTCCAGGGCTGGAAAGCCAAGGTGACAGGGTCTGGCAGCTGGAGGAGCTTTGGGATCCTGTAGCCCTGCCCAGAGAGCTGGGGGTCCCCAGGAGGGACATTTGCTGGAGTGATGGGGCAGGGGCTGAACCAGTCACAAGCCAGTTTCCTCTTCTGCAAGGACTTGGTGTCTTTTTCCAGCACCAGAGCCTGGAAAAGAGAATCTATCATCTTCTCCAGGCTTTCCAGCATTAGGTGGTGTGCATTGCTTTTTCACACTCAGCAGGAGCATAAACACTCCTGGTGCACAGGGCTGCTGTGTGTTAGGACACTTAGGACAGCCAGGCGCATGAATTGACCCCCACCCTTGCACCCTTACTTGAGCCAGGACACTCATAAGCGGTGCTGCAGCTCTGACCTGGTCTCTGGCCCCAGCTGCTGGGTGGTCTTCAGGCAGTGCTGCAGCCATGTCCCCTCCCAGGTCTATCCTGATTCACTGTGTGTCTGGGAGCAACCTGGGGGATGCCATTTGTCACACTGGTGAGATAAGCCCTTTCTAGGGCACTACACTCAGAGAGGCTCCATGGGATGTGTGTTTCTCCAGTGTACTCTTGGTTGTGCATTGATGGGCTTCATCTCCCAAAGGCTGATGGAAAACAAGGTGAGTACTGCTTTGTGCTGCACTCTTCTACACCATGAGCCTAACAGGAATAGGATGCTGCTTTCCTTGGGCTGTGAGGAATTCACTGCAGCTCCGTGCCAGCCAAGGGAAAAACCCCGTCACTCCCTGGAAAGCCACATTCACTCCTGCAGCAATCCAAGAACATTAATAATGTTTAGCACTTACAGAGGGTTTTGCTAAACATGAGCTAATCCTTACAATACCCATGGGAAGGAGAAAAGTAATTATTATTATTTGGCTTAATTTTTCCTTTTCCATGTACCCCTGCAGAGGGTCTCTGCATAGTCCAGAGTGCTCTGGAAATCAGAGGAGAATCCCACTCATCCCATCTTGTACAAATAGGAAGCCTGGAGCCAAGATGACAGGTTATTTGCCAAAGGCCACCCAGGAAGGCAGAGTTGGAGCCTCTGTTGAGAGAGGGGGAGGGATGGGGAAAATCCTTGCCCCCAGTCCTTCTCCTACACACCAGACTATAATTCCACAACTGACAGGGTAATTCTGGTCCCCTTGCAGGTCCTCACCTGCCGGATACCCATGGGATGCAGATGCTTTGTACTTCTGGTACCTTCCTGTCCACAATGTCACTTCACTAGGGGTTAGAGGGATACCCTGTTCTCCATGGCAGTAGGTGCTGATGAGGCCCATGAGCATATTGCTTTGCAGCACTAATGCAGCAAAGCACAAAATTCACACACACAACCCCTCCTTCTGGAATTACAGCCCCAGACCTGCTGCCAGATGTGGTAGATCCACCAGCTCTCAGCCACTGGGTGAGTGGCCTCCACAGCTGTGGCCAGGGGGGAAAGGAGCTGATGGGATGGCCCATGGGCTTGTCCCAGCCCTGTGGCATTGGAGCAAGGCTGGCTTGGAGGGCTGAGATGCTGCTGGGGTCCCTCCTGGGGCACAGAGGGCCTGGATTAAGATGCCCCAGGTGGAAGCGGAGACCAAAATGAAGGTGAACTGCTTGCCTGTGTCTTTTGCAGAGAGAAAAGGCATTAAGGGGTTCCATAAAGCCATCAATGCTCCCTGGCCACACTCCTCAGCTGAAACCCAGGCACTCAATGTCTGAGTGGAAATATTGTCTGTCGGCAGTACCCAGATGATGTCATTTAGTTTTCCAGGCTTCTGGGCTGAGCCAGCAGCTCGAGCCAGTATGACTGGAGATTCTTTATTTAGAAAGAGCCCAAGTGCAACTGAGTCCAGGCCTTTGCAGCACCCCTCTGCCACCTCCCTTCCCTGCTGATGCAATCCTATCTGCAGCAGGGACATCAGGATGCCTCAGAAGAGGTGCTTTTTGGAACCTCAGAATGGGACCCTGCCAGGCAGGTGGGAAAGGGGACAGGTGAGGGTGATGCTTAGTCTGTGCTACCAGATGTTCCCCAGGCAGAGGAGTCTCCAGTCCCCTCTGGACTTTGCACACAGCAGAGGAGCACTTGTCTCTCCAGGTGTCCATTTACCTCCCTTCAACTCCCTGAGAAATTTATCCTGAGCTCCTCCCTGGCACGACAATGGTCACACTCATCCCCACACTTGTCACCTGCAGTCTGGGTTACTGTAACTGAGCCTCAGGTTGGCTTTTGGGGGCTTTCTTGTTGGAAATCAAATGTTCTCCCCCTCTGACACCCCTTAACCTGCCTCCTCTCCCTCAGCAGCATCTCCTGACAAGCGAGGGGCTAAGAATAGCCCTGCCTCTGGCTCCAGGCTGGTGCTGTTTGCTCAGTGACTCAGAGCTGGCCAGGCAGGCACTTACTCAAAGGGCCCCATTACTCATCTGTCTGCATTGCCCCAAGGATGGCGTTTCTGTCTCTCGTTTGCCTCTCCTTTAAAGATCCTTTATTTATTTCTATTTAGTAAAGCTGCCATGCACAAGGAGAGGTGGCTTTCCTGTTGTAGATTTGCCTCTAAATATGTGTGCCTTAACCCAAAATGCTGCAACCCCTATAGATCACACTGGCAGCCCCTCAGCATTGCCCCTTCTCACTGCCTTGCCAGGAGGGAGCTGTGTCGGCAGGAACAGGGCAAATGATAATGTCTCCCAAAATTGCATTTCATGGCACCAGGGTAACAATGAAAACAAAAATTCTCTCCTGCAGAAACCATCTGTGTTGAATACCAGTGTGGATCTGACTGTGCCTAAATCCAGCTGGCCCCTAGATGCCCATGGCATGACCCAACTGCTCCCATCTTGCCCACAGCCCACAGTAATTGCAATCCTTCTTCCTCTCCACAGAGTGTGTCACTGCCCAGTGGGCAAAGCACCTCGGCAAATTAAAAAGGGCCTCAATTTTTTAAAAAGTGGCTTTGTTTCTAAACAACAAAAAGGCAGCATCTTCCTCATCTGGTTTGCTCCCCTGAGGCATTGTCTGAGTCACAGCCAGTCATGCTGGGAACAGAGCTGCATCCTGACCAGTGCACATCTGTGTCTGCAAGGCACTGCTGGCGGAGGACACAGCTCCTCCACCCACCCTGCCATGGCAGGGATGCTTGCTTGGGATAAGGAAAACATGGCATTGGCAGAAGAATTTGAGGAAGTTTCTAGGAATGGCATTTTGTTATCTTTCTGCTGCTTCAGCCCCAGTTTCCCTCTTTTGCCGTTCTTCAAGCTTTTCTTCCAGTTTTTCCAATCCTGCTATTTCATGGCATCACTCTTCAACCCTGCTGTCATCAGGGAGCCCAGCACTCTGCTCCAAGGTGCCTCATGAAGCCCCAACAGCATCTAGAGGGCTTCCTAGAGCAGGCACAACCTCCCTGCAAGGCACACCTGAGAATCCCAAGGTCTGGTTTGAGTCTTGCAGAGATGCGTGTTGGGTGTACATAGATCCACCTGGCATGGAAGCAGGCAGTTGGTGTGGATTTGGGCTGTGGCTGTGGCACTTCTCACCACCGTGCCCTGGGTCTCCACATAACACATGCTGAGCTTCTGGTCCTGCACTGCTAACCCCAAGGGAGCCTTTCCATCTATCCAGGATGAGTGGGCTCCCAGTGCCTCTCCCCAAAGCCCAGCACAGGAGAGCTGGGAGCTTGTGCCTCAGAGGAGATGGTGTCTCCAGCTCAGTTAAGGCTGGCACAGAAGGAAGCAGGAGCCTGAACATCCACCATGGGCTGGAAATGGGTCCTGCACATCCTGGTAAACACATATTTGTGTGCTCCCTCCATCCCAGTGACCTCCCCTCAATAACACCCCCTGGGGCCATCTGGGGGCATGGTGTTGTAGGAGAGCAGGACCCACCTGCCCAGTTTGGTCCTTTCTTACAGACCCCACTGGCATCCCACAGCATCCATCACACTGCCAAGGGCTGCCAATGGCTCTCCCAACCCCGGCAGCTGAGGCCACAGCAAAGTGAGAGGAGGCAATGGGGACAAGCTGAAAGCAAGCTTTGTGGGCCACCTTTCCCTGGCACCTGGGCCGTGCTCAGGAGGGGAGGGGAGTCCCTGGGCTGTGCCCTCGCAGGCGCCGTGCACTGGCCCTGCAGCGAGGGGAGCGAGCAGCCTCTGCTGGCCTCTACTGGGAACCTTCACACCACGGCAGTTCTGTCTGTGCAACACCAGGGAAAGACATTTACCCTCCTTTCACATCCTTCAATAGAGCTCAGGGTGACACTCTGTGCTGGACAAATCCCATTCTGCAAGTGTGCTGAAGCACTGCTGCAGGAGCTGGTACAAAGAGGAGGAGGAGAGGAAAGAGGGACGAAGGCAAGCAGCTGCTCACACATCCTGTTGGACTGATGTAGGACAGAAGTCTGGAGAGTGAAGATGTCTGCAAGGCCAGGAGCCCCCAGGCTGGCTCTGTCCCCATCAGGTAGTGTGACTTGAGGAAGGGCAGGTACTGTTTGGAAAATTAAACGCTAGGTTTAGTTTTCTGTAGTTCAGCTTTGAAATCTCTTGCACCCTATAGATGCAAACCAACAGCATAAAGAGCATGGCTACAGAGGTTCAGTGCCTCTGCAAGCAACCTGTCCTTCATCAGCATGGCTGGGAAGAACGTGTCAACTCTAATGTTTGCAGTATCCAGCTCCCATCTCATCTCCAGGCTACATATGGTACTGGGGAAGGAAGGGCTCTATGTGCTCCTAAGAGCCACGTCTGTCCTGCTCCATCCACTTGAACCATGTGGTTGAAGTCTTTTACATCTCTGAACCCACTGAGGACCAGATTTGGGTTGCAGCATTTATGATAAGACACCAGCTGTTGGGCTGTGGACAGATGGCTGTAAGAGGTGCCACAGTCCACTTCTAGGAGACCCTGCTCTTCACTCCAAAACTTCTCTCTTTGCTGACATCCCAGCCTGTTTTCTTCATTAGAGAGGTCAGTGACAAGTGACCAGTGCCTTACAGATTCCGCGTGCCATGTGTGTCACACGTGGGCAGTCCCCTCCAACCTCAGGAGCTGGGAAACACTCAGCAGCAATCCTCTGTAGCTCAGCACATCGTTCTGGGATGGGCAGGAGTGCTGCTGCCTCCAGCCTGTCCTCAAGGCTTGGCTTTGCTTTGCCCTGGCATCGCCTGAGCGCAGGGCTGTGACGAAGCGTCTGCGTTTGGGAACCCCCACACAGCCACTGCCCTGCAGACTTGGTGGTGCCCGAGCAAGGGCCAGACTGCCTTGTCTCCAGCCAGGCACCATTAACCTTCCCCCACCAGAGACATTCCTCAGACCCTGCTGGTGCCAAGCAAAAGTACATCATGCTGCACTTTGCTGCCAGGGCTGCCTCTCCCTGCTCTGCTTTCCCCGTTAATTGCTGACCAGACCATCCATTAGGGAGCAACAGCCAGGATGTGCAGAAGATGCTCCCCACAGGCACCTGGCATGCTTGCCTCTCACTTTCTACAAATCTCTGGGACAGACTGGCACAGATGACCAGGATATTTTTGTTGTGCAGGCCCTGAGATGCTCATGGCTTTGTGGTGCTTAGCCCTGCTGCAGACAGCTGTGGTTCAGCCCTGGGCACCATGCTGAGAGCAGGGCACAGAGGGTATGGAGAAGTTGGAGATGAAGAATTGCAATTTCCATCAGGGTGAGAGCAGTGGTTGGCTAAGTGGTGCCTGTGAGGGCTGTAGCTGAGGCTGTAATGTCACTGAGACAGCACAGTGGGATGGCATTCAGATGACTGAACTTCCTGCCCTCACCTCTTCCCCCTTGCCCCATAATTAGTCCTCTGGGTCACTAAGGGGCCCTGAAGTGCTTTCATCCCTGAGGAGTTTGTTTAGCTGTGGAAACTTAAGGAAAGAAAAAAAAAGGAAAATTCAGTATTCCTCTGAAAATCCTATCAATCACATTACCCTGGTTGTCCATGCTGCAGCACTGGGTGCAAGGCTGGCACAGGGGAGGTAAACTCTGCCAGGCAAAGCAGGAGCAGGCAGTAAACAGGTATGATGAAGCTTAAGTGTCTTCTGCACCAGACCCTGGGCATGCACTCCTGACAGTAATTGGTTTCACCCCAGCTCCACAAGAGTGCACCTTGTACTCTTTCAAAGCCAGGCAATCTGGTGCCTGGCACAGCAGCAGTGGGAGTATGGAGATCTCTTAGGAAGAGGAATAACTTCCCTGTGCAGGGAAATCATCCTTCCTTGGGGTATTTATATATCAGGGTGGATTAAAGGGAATACAACCAGCAAGATAACTCAGATCACAGCAGGGAGTCATCTAGTTCAGATAATCTCTGTAGTTTTGCAAGTTCTACTCTTCATTTGATAGCACCCACTCAAAGACCAAGCTTGATACCCGTTCTCACCAAAAAACACGGTCCATGCACAGTGAAGTAATGAAAAAGGATCTTCCTGCTTCCTCCTGCACCAGGCAGTGCTGCTGACAGAGGCACAGAGACAGCATCAAGGCTTTCTCCAAAGCAGACAGGCTGCCCTTGGCTCTCTCACCCACCAAAGCTATTAGCAATGAGCTCAGCTCGCTATTATCGCTGATCCAGGGAGCCTGGAGGCTCTCGGAAGTGCAGCTATTGATCCATGCCTCTCACATGTCCCCCTCAGGCCTTGGGTTTCAGGAAGCCTCTTTGCCTGTCCTCTCCTTGTTTCTTTTCCACAACCTCCAGGAATGCTTTTCTGAGGGACCTTGAAGCTGAGAGTTAAGGGAAAAGTGACAGGGACTGCAGTGAGAGGGTCAGGCATTTAGCCTGGCCAGAACTGTCTGTTTGCTTTGGCTGACTGTGCGCTTTACTAATCATCTCCATCTTCCTCCGTGGAGGAAGGGGAGGACATTTTCCCCTAGGTTAGGGTTGCAGGTCAAGGGAGGGAAAGTTTGGTGCCTTTCATGGGAATGCAACCTATGGTCTCTGCTCATGCATGACATGGACTTCCTGAAGGGGCTGTGTCCATGGAAGTGTCCCCTCCACTCTGCCCGTGTTTCAGGGCTGTCAGCATGACTTGCACCAGCTAATAGGTGACTGCATCTCTGTGCAGACTCACACTGATGGCACAAGCAGACAGGTCTGTTAGTCTGGAGGAGAACATTTACTTATGGCAATGATCAGCTCAGTGGCATCCTGCTGCTCCTGAAGGACAGTCCTGTGCCCCTTGGGCTGCTTCTCCTATCCCTTCAGGTTCACCTTGCCCAAGCAATCAGCTGGTAAGGTGAGGAACCATGCTGGGCGGCTGGGGCATCATAAAAACCTGGTGGAGCTACAACCAGAAACCACATATCTGCTCTGGGCTGATTTCCTAGGTATGACACAACTTGCTGCCCAGCCCCTTATAAAATGTGTTGCCTCACTCTCCCCACATCCCCAGGAAGACTTTCAGGTGCCTGGGTGCGCTCCATAAATGACTAATGAGCCATTGAAAGCATTAGCACTGGTGTTGGCTGCCAGAAGCAGATTGAGATCAAACCTTCCCCTGCATCCATCAGCTCCACCCAGGAAGCAGACTTCCCTTTGACAACTGCCAGATTAAGCAACAGGCAGACAACAACTGCCCCATGCCCTGACCAGGAGGGAGGAGGTGGCAGTGTGTGGGAAGGAGTGACCATTTGCAGATGGAGGAAAACTCACATCTTTCTAGAGCCCCATCACAGACCTTTGAGGGATTTGGTAGTGGCCATGTTTTTCCCTGCAAACTGATTAGGACTAGCAGAGAGAAGTCATTAATTTTTGGGTGAGTTTGTGGACAGCAGAGTCTTGGAGTTTTTGGATGCCCTGAGGAAATCTTCACAATCAGCCAAATCCCCAGCATGCCCAGCACAGGGGTTTTCATCTGTTCCTTTGAAAGCTGCTCATTCAGCCCCAATTTATACATGAGATACACAGGCCTGATCCCATTAAAAGACCAATGGATGTTCTTCCATACTCCCACAAAGATAAACTCCAGGGAATTGTTTCAGCTGGTTCCACCTACACAAATGGTGCAAATGGTGGTATCTGTTTTAAGTGGTGATTCGTTCATGGCAGCATTGTATCCCAACAAATCCGAGGAAGCTGCTCTGGGCAAAGCTTTCTTACCTGTCACCCTATCTCCCTGGATTTCATATAGTAGCAGATTTCTGTGAGCAGAAGGCAAAATTTAGCTGACTCCTTGCACTTACTGCCCTTGTAGACATCAGAGTCAGAGAGAAAGAGAACAGGTCACCTTCCATTGCTAATACTGCAAAGTAGACACAGAATAAACCTGACCTTCCTTTACAGCCTTTGCTGGAGAAATCAAAACTTCCTATACATAGAAAAATCAATGGAGGGCACTTACCAAACAAATCCCTGTTGGTCTGAGCCACCTACATCAACAGAGCCTTACATGGCCATCTATGCACACCAAAGCAGCTCCAGCTCAGCTTTCCTTTGTCCAGGCTGCTGTGGCAGGGTTTTTGCTTTGTTTCTACTAGCACACCCATTCTGGCATAGTACACTGTGCTCTGTGGGATTCTGGGGAGCCTCAGCAGCATCTTATATTTTTCACATACCTGCTTCAGAGGTGCTGCTGCTTCCCCTGGGTCAGCACTGAAAGAGACAAGTGAGTAGAGGGTAGCATTCCCCCCATGCAGGCCAAACTCTTCTCCCTCTCAACACTCCTGGATCCCTTCCAAAGCCTCCTTGAAGGACCACTAACCCACAGGCACCTCGCTAGAAACCTTGTTACTGATGGGGAATAGCTTTGAATGGATGAGTATTCACGACTATGAATATTTCCTCTCAACCATCAGATGGTGCCATTGAGTCTCCTTAGGATGTGGAGCCCCGAGGACAGCAGGCTGCCACCAGGGATCACACTGGCTTCTTGATCCACCTCAAAGGCAGGGAACAGCACTTTATTCCTCAGTTACAGGTACCGACACACAAATATTCTGGTGTTCTCAAATAAATTAACAAGGATCTATATCACTCTTTTTTTTGTTTTTTTGTGGGTTTTTTTGCACAAGTCTTGCAAGACTGCTATCTTCTTGGAGCTGGACTCCAGTGATCTCAGTGTAGGAACAAGCACAGCAGTAGAGGAGCACTTCGATTTCTGCTCCAAGAAAAAGAAAGACCCGTGTTCACTTCTGGGAAGATTTAGAGAGGACAAACTGTTTTCAGGCAACAAGTCTGGAAATTAAGGAGAGAGCAGCATTAGCAAAAGCTCCTTTCCCCTCCACAACAGTGATATATGGAACACAGGACTTGCTCTCCTTGGAAAGTTAGACATTAGGCAGCAGGCAAGTGACTGTCTCATTCATTTCTACCTCTCCCTGCCTCTTCCCCCTTACTTTTTAATTTTTTTTTTTTTTTTTTTTTTTTTTTTAGCACAGAGTAGAATTGTGTTTAGCTCTGTAAAAAGAAGAGGCATCAAGGCACGTTGCCTACATTATGTTCATCACATTTGACATCTCCCCTCTTTATGTGGGGCCAGGACTTCCAGGGCTTTGGTACTAATAATTCTCTGTGGATTTTGTAATGACCAGAGCCTGGCATGGAGAGCCCTGCTGTCCAGTTGAGGCCTCTACCTGGCATCGCAAATATGCATGAATAACAACTGATTAGTGCTTTTCTTGGGTTGGTTTTCAGATTTAATTGTGCAAGATGAAAGAGGAGAAAAATGCTAGTAACGTGAGGAAGGAGGGAAAGGAGAAATAATTACAAGTGCATTTAGTCAGTGATAAGAATGGCTGCTGAGCTGGGCTGGGTGCTTTCCAAGCAAGCGGGAGCCAGCTTCAATTTCACAGCATAGTATTTCCTGCACCCTTAAAATAACTTCTCCCTGCCCCCAGGGTGGCACAGGAGCTGAAGAGCAATGTGTGTCCCCTCCGGGTGCTCAGTTATCACCCAGGGGCTGTTTTGAGAGCATCACCAGTGCCAAGGCAGTGAGAGCCAGCCAAGGGGGCTGGAGCAGAACGGAGGGGATGCTCTGCAGACCCAGAGCCCTGGTGTCCCAGGGAAGGCAGCAGGTGGGGGATTGCTACAGCTGGAGGATGGAGGTGGAGGATTGCTACCCTCCCTGGTGCCCGGTGAAGAGCAGCTTCCCCGAACGGCTCGGCAGAGATGGGACCTCTTTATTGTCGGGGCTAATTGCTCATGTGAGATGTATTTACAGAAGCGACTGTTTGTGCAGAGCGCAGCAGACAAACAGACTCCTGTTCTGCCAGGCACCCTTTGTAATCGGTGGGGGCTGGGAGCACTTTAATGCAGCCATCGTTTGGAGGCCTCATTTGCACTGCAGGGCACCAACCCCGCGGCGGACTGGCCGGTGCCTGCGGGATTCTGAGCCCTGGAGCGGGGGCAGAGGGCAGCTGGCTGCACCCAGCACTGCTGGTCCTCACCCACCCCATTGCAGCAGGCTGAGCACTGCCGGGCACACAGGAGCCACAAAGCAAACCCCTGGGTGTGATCCTGAGCCTCACCATCCTCCCGTGGCTTGCAAATCCAGCTGCTCCCTTTCAGGCATTTGTGGGAAGCACACACTGCCCTGCATGAGAAGAGCACAGGTGAGCTGTGCATCTCCTCGGTGTGCAGGAGATGCTGCACATCTCCTCCGTGTGCAGGAGATGCTGCCCATCTCCCTGGTGTGCAGCAGATGCTTCCCATCTCCCTGGTGTGCAGGAGATTCTGCACATCTCCTCGGTGTGCAGGAGATTCTGCCCATCTCCCTGGTGTGCAGGAGATGCTGCACATCTCCTCGGTGTGCAGGAGATGCTGCCCATCTCCCTGGTGTGCAGGAGATGCCCCACAGGCTCTGAGGTGCTCCAAAATGTATTTGGTGAACTTTATATGCAGTTGTACCAGAAGACATGTACCAGATAGTTGCTCCTTGTCTTTGTAAATGATGTCAAGGAGCTGTTAAAAGCACCCAGAACTCTAAAAAAAACCCAGCCTTGCAAGCTTTTTGCAGCCTGCTGGGTTTTTTCAAGGAGGAGGCCTAGAGGGAGTTTTGCCATCTGTGAGAGAAATGCAGCATTAGGAAAATAATGCAAACAATTTCCGGCACTGTCTCCATCCTCCTGCAAAACCAGTGGGGATGGACAAGCCCTGGCTTCTAGTTACATGCAACATCTTTTGCTCATGGGTAGCCTTCAGCCCAACCTCACAGTGAACATCCCTCTCCAAACTTAAAAATATATGTCCCACTTCTCACCCTGTGCCCTTTTCTCCACACTGACACAGGCAGTAGATTATGACACGCTCAGGGAAGAGCTTATCAGCAAGGAGAAAGAGTACCACAGAGCTGGCCTATGTCTTCTGCTTCCCCTTTCCAAGGGGCCCTTCAAATGGGCTGGTACTGGTCAGGTGTAATGAGAGCGTCAGGTTGGTTACAGCCTGTCCACAGTGATGTGGAATTGCCAGCACTGAGACAAAAGGAAACCCACACTCATCCCCTTACACAGCTCTCTGACACATGCAGATCCACCCAGGCATTCTGACCCCATGGGTGGCATTTGCCAAGCTTCCCAGCTGAACTAAAGCTCTCTCTTCTTTAAAGTTAATTCAATCCATTTTAGTGTAATTCTTGTATTCCACACTTGGAGGAACAGAGAAATCCACCTAATTTTCAGCACTCCTAAGCAGTGGAGGCTTCTGAGCATTTGCACATCATCTCTCACAAGACTTGATGCAGAGGGAAGTGGGATTTTTTTTTCATTTTCCAGATATGGAAGTTGAGGCAAAAGGCAGACTCTGCACAGTAATACCTAATCAGTGGGGGGAAAATTAAAAGCCAGTCACCACCAGTCTCATGTTCTGACAACTGCTCATAAATTGTCTGAAAGAGGAAATGCCTTATAACTCTGCTCTTCTGTGACATGGGGAGAGAAACTAAACCCTGGTCACCATCCCTAGAAATGCAGACCCCCAAGGACAGATTTTGCAGCCCTCTTCCCTAAACTCCACCCCTCTCTCAGACATCAGAATAAAAGCCATATTTCCCAGACAGTTCAGGACCCAAAATGCCATTTATTGTTTCCAATCTGGTCTCCAGCAGGATTGATTGTCTTGTTGCAAGACTATATGTAAAAGGTCTTACTATTACTGGCAGTGATCAATATTTATAACCACTCACAGTGTTTATTTATAAAAAAAATCAAATGTTCCAACCAAGAAGAGATGCTTTTATTAATATCTAGCATGATTAATAATCATATTCAGAGCTGCAGGCAGGCCCACGCTGTCAGACTCGTGCACTTTTCTTTTTCTAATGGCTCTGCAGGAATTTGAACCATAATATGTTTCATGCACAGGGACAAAGAGGTTTTGTCTCAGGGAAGGAGTGTGTGGATGTTTTTGACTTAAAGAGCCAGCACTGCATTCAGAGCTTCACAAATAGAACCATTTTGAACCGAAGCCCACCAGCTTGCCACATCTCTTGCAGATACCCTGCATAGGTATCCTCCTGCTCTTGCTGAGGACCCAGATCGGAGCTGCAGATTTGCAGCTTGCTGAAAAATGTCACACCCTCTCTGTGTCAGGGCAGCCATCGCCTGCTCTGCTTCTCTACCACCCACTGGAAATGCCTCAGCTTGGCAAACAGGTTCACATCTCTGCCTGTTGAGGCCCCTCAGCTGTCCAGGGCAAGATGAGCTCCATGGGAATGACACCGCTTCAGATCAAGGAGGGAAAACTCACACAGCCCTAAACAATGCTCCATTCCTAGAGCAAGGAGAGAAGAGGGAACATGCAAGGCTGATGCTGGGGCATCAGGTCTGAGGCTGCTCAGCCCCACACCAGTGTGGGGTGGTGAAGGAAGGACAGGTGTTTCTGATGCAATAAGCCAATAAAGGAGCAAAGTTCACTCCCACTCCTTAGTGCTGGCTGTGCAAGGCAGTGTTTGCCCACCTGCATGTTGCACTTTTCCCACTACAGGAGAGAATGGCAATTAAATCACAGGCAGTAAAGGGACAGTTGCAAAGAGACCGGTGCCTGGATTGCTTCTTCATAGCCGCTCACCCTCTGTGGTACCACTTTATTATCAGACAGGCAGAGCAAGCTGCCAAAAAGGCAACATGAAAATCAGGCAGATATGACAGCTGCTGTCTGGACGGCTATCAAACGTCCTGTTTTGCACAGATCTAGTCATGAGAACCGTGGGACAAAAAAGAGGAAGTAAATGTTCACACTTGCTATTTCAAGGCAGCTCTCAACCAGTGCTGAGTCACTTTTGGGACTGCAGTGTGTTTCTTCAGGGGTTGTGGGACACAACAGAGCCTTCTAACAGACAGGGACTGCCCTCAGGTCCATGCTGTCTTGTACTTTGGCTTTTATACTGAGCCCTGCAGAGCTTTATACCACCGCCAAATCCTCATGTGAGATGTTTGACTGCCCCAAATCCCATGCTCTGGCCTGCATGGGATCCCCTCCAGCTTCCCATCAGTTTCCAAAAAGCTTTGGTGCTGCTGAGGAACATCTGGAAACAAAGCCACGCTATGCCTGGAGGCCAGGAGGAGCAGAGAATGCACTTTATTTTTTTTTTATTCCTGTTATGCCAGCCAGGCCAGAGGACATGGGTACCAAACAAGGAGGAGAGGAACAAGTGAATGCAGTATTTCTTGCTGTGTGCCACAGGCCAAAAGCCCTGCAGTCCAAGTCCCACAGGCCCACGGGGCACACGTTCTGTCCAGACTGCCTGTCAATAATCTCACATTGTAAATCCTGTTAGACATGAGTAAGCTGTGGAGCAGTAATCCAGGGAAGAGTCGATGCAAAACCCTGCAACGTCAAGCACTATAAACCCCCGCGATCCTCTGCACTTCCTACCACATCTGTTTGCCAGGGACCAGCACTTGTTAAGCACCTTCTATTCATGTCCTACAGGGCATGCAAGCCCTAAACAGGGAGAGCCCTTTCCTTGTCCAGGTGCACAGGGCTTAGCACAAAGGAGCCCCACAGCCTTCCAGGCTGTTGCCAAATAAATAATCACTGTGATGCATTTTGTAGAGGACTTGTAAGGGGAGTTGCAGGACAACCACTGGACACTGCTCTAGGATTGGAATGCCTTTTGCTCTTCAGAGCTGCTCACAGAGGGGCCTGGCTGAACTGGGATGAACGTGAAATGCTTGGTCTGACAGAGGGACTTCTGCGGTTTCCAGTGGATTAAGGAAGAAGAAAAAAACCCAAAACAAAACGGTAATGTCAATGGAAAAAATTCATAAAATAATCACCTTAGGTGAGATATAGATAAAGGCCTTGTGCCCTTGGAAGGTATGATACGAAAGATAAATGAAATAGATGTTCCTTGTCTGATTTTTTCTTGCACCAGTAATTCTTCTAGTGCCAGTTGCTGTATATTTTCCTTGATACAATCAGGAGGAAAACAGCTAATCTGACATGACAAACTCATTGTATCAGAAGTCATCTCTGCTTTAAAACATGTGTCATATGACTAAACACCCTAGTCCTGGTACAATGCATCCCACAGTAAATTTGGATGGAGCTCATCCTCAAATGCCCTGCTAAAAATACCCATAACAAAGGGCAACAAGAAAACATAATTCAAATGAGGGACATCTGTTCTCAAATGTTTGCAGATAATGACTGGATCGAGTGTCTGCATAAAGGATAATTATTTTCTGCAGATGGTTTGATCTGGTATTTCAAACACTCTAAAAATCCTTGCCCAAACCTCAGGATAGTATGGGGGTTTTGCTGTAAGACCTTTTTCCTGTCCTCCGCTACATTTCCTAAATGGAAGGATAAGTAAAACTAAAAACAATTAAAAGATAAAATGTATTAAAGAGAAATACGTCATTGGAACACAACTAACATGCATTTTCAAGTTCTGGCCTTCCATTTCTTATGTTACACTGCCATATACCCAGATAATTCTCAGGCTGAAGTTCTATTATAGGAGAATAGCAAAATAAATCTGTTACGTGTTGTGCAAAGAGATCCCCAGCAGATTTCAAAGGGAAGGTCCCTTCCCAAAACTACAGCACAATATGCTTTTTAATACAAAATAACTGTACCACCTTTCCTTACTATAGAGAGATACAAAACAAGAGAGATACAAAACAACCATGACAGAGAAACATTAAGTCACAGCCTCGCATAGAAGGTTCTTCCCTTGGAAAATTGGCGAGTGCAGGGAGTCCAATGACATATCCACCACTTTCCCAGAACACAGGTTTTATTAACACTCGTGTCCAAAGCATGGGATCACCTCCAGCAGCTCTGCCCCTGTAAACATCCCACCTGAGCAGGTGCTGATCAGGGAGATCGGTCAAGAGCACATCACTCACAGAGCCCCTGGAAACGCTGTGCATCAATGAACGCGGGGAAAGGATTTACATGTCAAAGTTAGGGCTGTGTAAACCTCAAAGAGTGCAGTGTTGGGCTGTCTGGGGATAGGCACCATCCCTTCAATCCCTAGCATCCCTAGCAGCCGTTCTGTCATTTTTGCAGGACTGTCTTGGGTGAGTCCCTGGTGACCCCTCGGGAATTCCATCACCGTCTCTAATTAATACAGTAATTTGCCGTGCCAGCGCTGCCCCAGAGGCCCTGATTCAGCGTGCCTTAGCGAGAATTAGAGCACTGAGGCCCGGGCAGCGGAGCTCCCGCAGAGGGGTCCGGGTGATGCCGGGGGTCCCTGGCCGGACTACATCTCCCGGCGTGCCCCGCGCGGCGGGGCGGTGGGGCGGCGGGGCGGCGCGGGGCCGCTTCCGGGTTGGCCCTGGCGGTGTGTTTACTTCCGGCCGCGCCAGTGCGCGAGTGTCAGCCCGGGGGGGGCACCCGGCGGCCGCCCCGCCCGCGGCCGGGGAGGGACCGACAGACCGGGGCACGGACCGACGGACGCAGCGGCCGAGGGAGGAGCCCCGAGCGCGCAGCGGCCCCGGCCCCCATGAGCGGGCGGTGAGCGGCGAGTCGGCGGCCGCGGGAGCTTCCCGGCGCGGCGGGACCCAGCCATGGACTGGCTCATGGGGTGAGTGGGGCCCCCTCAGCGTCCCTCCCTCCGGAGCTCTCCCGGCGCGGCCCCGCTGCCGGCAGCCGAGCCCCGCGTGCGGCGCTAATGACTAATCAGTTCTGCCGGCGGCAGCGGAGGGCGGCTGCAGCTCAGCCCCGGGCGTCCCTGGCGAGCGCTGCGCCCGCGGGCACGGCGCGGTGCGCAGCTGCCCTCGTCCTGTCCCGAGCGCCGGCTCTCTGGAAAAGTAACTTTTCCTTCCCTTCCTGCGGTATAGGCGGCCCAGGTGTAGCAGTTCTCTGTGCTTCCCACCCGTGCGGTGTGGGGCTAATCCCCCCGCGACAGAACATCGCTCTAAACCGAAAGGCGTGCCAAGGTTTAAATGGCTTTCTATGGGGAGGAAGAAGAGACCTCGGCAGAGATTAACGCCAAATCAGAGCCACGCCAGGGGGCTTGGATAGCCTGGGATTAATAGTGCTAATTACACAGAGACAGAAGGTAGAGAGCTGTTTGCTGCAGGTTGAAGGGCTGGAAACCTCAGTGCAGGAGAGGGAGATGCAGTTGATGGGAGTGACCTGATACGCTACCAGTATCCCAGACGAGATATTCTCGGTTGCTTCTTGCATGAATTCTGCTGGCGACCTGCACTCAGGTGAACTGTGAATAATTATGCTCCAGCAAAACTAGCGCTGCAGTGATAACCTGCTGCACTTAGTCTGTTCTTCACAGCAGTTCCCGAATGTGGTCTTTGCCACCTAGGTTGCCTCCTTTTCTAACGCTGATGTGCCTAGAACAGAAGGTAAACTCTTTTTGTCGCAGTGGATGGATGTGGTGTGTTTAGTGGGGTCATTTGCGTGTGTGTTGCCTTTTGTCTGCTGCTGATGTGTTTGGTGATGAGAGTGCACTTGTTACTTGCCTTCGCACGGGTCGCATCCAACTCTCGAACCAGCTGTCAATACCAAGTGTTACTGAGTCTGACCCCTCACTCACTCTGATGGAGGGAATGCTCATGGCTGGCTTTTCCTCCAGCAGGCTGAGCAGCAGAAGGACAATATTTGTGGCATGTCAAGGGGTCTGGGTGCCATGCACTGCGAGCCTTGTGTCTTGTAAGTCACAGGGCTGCACTCTGTTGATACATGGTGTCAATGAAAATAGAAATGACAAGCTTGTTTTGATGTCTTTTGTAACAACCGTAAAGCACAGGTGGTCTGTTACATTGACTTCGTAAAAGTAAAAGCTGCAGTGTCAAAGAGTGTTACTGTAATTACAAAAAAAGGTCAAACCCAGGACTTATGCAAGTTACTTGTATGACTCAAAATATTATATGCCCCACTACATCAGCTGTACTTATTCTGTGCAAATTATATTGTAAAGCAGAAAAGAATCAAGATTTATTTTAGCCAAACTCGCAGTATATTAGAATGATGCTTTTCTTATGAAAAACATTCTAGGCTTCTTGTAGTCACTACAAAAAAACAGGCGATTGTTCCGCACTTTTTTACCCAGGGTGGGTAGATCCGTCCATGTGTGGAAAAGACTTGCCTGTCTTCCCCATTGTAATGGGAATGGATCCTGAGTCATTTGTGTGTTACTCGCTTGTTCTCAGCTATTTCCTGATATGTTTCTCTCCTGACCAAACCCAGTATTGTCCCACTGATGCTCTTAATGTTTTCTCCCTTAAAGCGCTGTTAGTTCTATTTGTGCACATGTCAGGGGAATGGTTGTGTGTGATTATGGCAGGAAGGGGGAGCATTGATATTTTGAAGTGGGAAAGGCTAGAAGTCCTGGGGGACCCATTCTTATTTCTGGCCAAGTTATGCCTGCTGCTAGCATCTGTGTTTGTAAATGGAAACATCCGTCTTGCTGCTTGACAAAGAAACTGAGGACATTTGCCTGCCCAGGCAGAAGTTGGGGTAATGCCACTTGCTCAGCCTTTCTTTAGTGGGAGCTTCAGGTGTTTGGGTCTCTGATGTGAGGAGGACAGGGCTGATGAAAAACCTGCATAGTAATAGGAAAACAGGTCTCTCCCAGTAACACATTATTGGTGTCGATGCCTCTGGCAAGCACAATGTATTGGTCTGCTTCTTGGTGGTGTCTCTTTCCTAAGTGTCCTCACTAATAAAACCATTGTGATCATTCTTATTCCCTACTGCTTTGGGAAGGTGGTGGTTTGTGATTTCAGCTTTCCCAACCCCTGCAGAAGGTCTTGTGTGTCTCCTTACTGGCTGTGCTTTCTTAACTTTTTGCTGTGATAAACACCCTCTGTTTTGACTCTGTGTTAATGGAAGATGATCCTTCGAGTGCAAGTGTGTTAAATTAGGCAGCAGTAAGAGCTGTTCCTGTTCTAGATCTCGACCCTTGGAGCTGGTGTCGCGTTTATCTGATAGATGTTTAGAGTGAGATCTGCTTTATCCCTTCCTGGTCCTCCCCTTCTCTTGTGGTCCCTTGGAATGTGGGGGGAAGGGTAAGTTCTAATCATACCACAAAGAGCAGCAGCCCAAGTGTCTCTGATCACCTTAGAGTACTTAATATACAAAAAAAAACCCGGAAGCTGAGGCTTACAAATTCAACAATAGTGAATTTATTACGGATTAACAAACAGCTACAGGCTTAAGTGGTCACACAGCAGAACTTCTCTGGGTGCTGCCTTCTGTTCAGTCAAGTGCTTCAAAATCCAGTCAAGTCCTAAGGAAGAAAGCTGAAAAGAATGAGCTGCTGGCATGGTACGATCCTTGGTTTAGCACCAAAGTAAAGCCAGAGCCTTTTCTGTGGTTGATTAGTATATTTGACCCTTCCACTGAATGCAGCATTAATACTGATGTTGGTGAAACTCTATGGTTTCTTCTATGCATTCTGTGCATTAATAAAAAAGACCATTTTGAGCTTATTTGTTTTACAAAGGATATATTTTAAGTGCAATTTTGACTAGAGATCAGTGTTGCTTAATTGCTTTGCTCAACATTTGCCATATTACCTGCTTTGGAAGAGATTCCAAACTTTTCTGTTCTAAATAGCATTGAACTGCTCTTGAAGTTCAAATTAGCAATAAAGGCAGGCATTGTCCCTTCACTTATGAAGCTTTCTTTTCAAACTTTTTTAAAAATACCATAGCTGGATAGGAGTAAAACATATTAATGGTGCTAATAAATCTGATATGGTTTCATCTTCAGCAGTGCTGTCTGATGCTTTTTGCATTTTTTTCATAGGAGAGTAGTATCGAGTACTTTTGTGGTTTTGGTGAGCTGTTATGTAATAAGAGAAGAGAGAAACCAAGTATTTTACAAACAATTGCCTGTTAAATGCAATCATAATTTGAGCTTCATCTATTCTATAAACTTTGTAGTTTAGTAGGTTAATAGACTATACTGATTGAAGCTGAGAGAGATGCTTACACTGATTTGACAACAATTCACAGCTCCTTCTCCCAGCATTTTTTTATTAGAGTATAAGTGCAATAAAGAGAGATGCTGTTTGCAAAAGGGATTTCTTCTTCATTTAAGTTTTAGGTTTTGTTATCAATACAGTCATACCATCCATGCTTAGTTATTTGTTCTTTCATATGTTGTGATCTAGTGACTTGAACAGAAGGGCCTAAAATGATTGAAGGCTATCCTTTTCTCATATTCCACATCTTCAACTTTGAGGACAGTTAGAGAAAACTAATGTCCTGGAAAGATAAGGAAAATACAGGTGGCAGAAGAAACAAACTTCTGGTCAGGACACTTGTGCCTGAAGACAGCACAGATTATTTCTGTCTGCTCAGGTGATCTGTGGTCTGCAAGACAGAGCAACTAGCTACAGCTGTAAACTGAATAATGTCTAATAGAAACTAATAACCCTCACACTTGCAGATTTTACTTTGTAATGTCAGTTAATCCATTATAAACACCATATATATGTGCTGCCTTGCATAGTCTTCATCTCATCAGGATAGGTCATTGGAAAGTATGTTGTAGTGGAATAACACAGTAATTATGCAAATTCAGTCTTTTTGAATATATGCTATACTGGTGATTTTTTTGAAAACAGTGTAAGAGAACTTCTCAAGGTCAGCACACTGCTAGATTTGTTTAGTAGAGGAGACATGTATGTCATGCATTTATTTCATTCAGCTGTAACCGTCATGGACTTAAATTAAGCTGGCAGTTTTTTCATTTGTTTTGCATATAGGATTTTGCTACACTACCCCTGTGGTAATTTTAAAGGCTAGAAGAAAAGTAACACATAGTGCTGTTTTGTCTTCCATTCTGCATTTGTGGAAGGGTCTTTAAGAAATGTTCTTATAAGGCCTTAAGACACTGTCCAGTTCAAAATGAGTTATGGTGAAATAGGAAGAATAATGTCATGCAGAGAAGTCCTAACCTTGAGCCGGAACAGCTGAGGATGACATGTGAACAAAGCACACCAGTGTTCTAGTTCTGAGTCAATAAAGACCCAGTATGCTGTTTGTCACCTGTTAGACTAAACCTTTGTTGCTTTTGAGTGGGGTGCACTAGGATATCTCGAGTTGGAAGGGAGCCATAAGGATCATCAAGTCCATTAATTGTAAGGAGTGGACCTTGTAGAGGGAGCAGTGAAAAATCCAGCAAGCTTAGCTGTCAGATTGGCTGGTGCATCATACAGTTGAACCTGCCTTTATCTAGCAGACCTTTATATAAAAAGTAGGTAACGATTTTTATTCTGGGTACTGTTCAAAACTTACTAATTATAGAAAATATTTCTATTTAAAGGAAGAAAGGAATAACACTGGACATTTTTCAGCTGGCTGTAGCTGTAGGGACTGCTTTCCCCTTTTTTCCCTTTAGTCATATCCAGTGAAGAAAGTCTCCTGCCTTTATAAGGCAGTCTTCCCTCTAGAAACTGCTGCAACCTCTCACCTTTCACAGCTTGCATGGTGTGTATCTTTGTTCCATTTTTTAACTGACCTCACAACAGGTGTTTCCCTTGCATTCCATTCCCTGCAGATTCTTGGCTTCACATGCTATTTTCCCTACTTTAAGGGAGCTGAAAATAACTCAGAACGGGTAAACCAGACATGTAGGGTCCCATTGGGCAGAAAATATTCATATGTTCCTTATTTGATTCTATTTATAGGTGTAACATTACCTGTGAGGTCCCAGGTTGCTCTCCCCACATAAATCTATGTCTGTCTGTGAGCCACTGGCACTCCAGTCACCGCTTACTGATGAGACTTGGATATTACTTCAAAACCTTAGCAGACAGGAGCAGTGCCTCTGCTAAACCAGAACTTAACTGTGAAACAACTACATAATGCTGTCTGCAGGTAAAATTAGATCTCCATTAAATATTAACTTGTAATATTCATTAGTATAGTAGTGGAAATGTGCTGTTACTTTGAAATGTGAGTTTCAAGGGCTATTAGAGTCGTAGAAAAGGAGTCATGACTGTAAGAGAGCAATTTAGATTTTCCAGGTGCTGTTCCCTTATGTCTCCCTGGTTCTGAAAGCACTCGGTTATATTACTGAGATGTTCACTGCCAAGGTTCCTCTTTTGTAGTGCAGAACAGGTTGCAAATAACTGCAGAGCCTTGCTCCCTGAAGTGTCCTGGTATAGTTAATTATTGATTTCTTGGAGAAAATGCCAAATAAATCCTGCATTTTAAAACCTTTGTTGCTTTAGCAAACCACAGAATTTATCAGTAAGTTACTTTGGTGAGTACAGTGCACATGAATACTGGTTTTATTTTATTAGAGTAATCTTTTTCCAATATGCTGAGGGACAAGAAGAGTAGGTAATTTTCAAGGTCCCTAAGGAAAAAAGAACTATTAGTTTACTTAGAAAAAGAGTTGAATATTCTTCAAGTGTATCAATATTCCATCCTTGCATGTCTCTGTATGTTACCCTCTTCTCCTTTGCAGCAGCATCAGGATTCAGAAGACCATTAGGTTAAGATGCTCATCTGAATGAAAACAAATCTTCTTTCTTTTTTTCTTCTGTCTTGTTTCCTCTCCTTGGATTAGTTTTCAGCTAAATGAGTTCTTACAGCCTGTTGGTGTGACTACATGAATAATGTTGATAGTATGATGGTGTTTGTGAGAACAGAAATCTTAGGGAGCACTTACTTTGGTGGCAGCAAGGACTTAAATCAACTGAATGGAATCATGTAGTAATGTGATTATTAGTGGTAATTACTCTGAAAATAATTAGTGATCTATCTTCTGGTGATATATCCTTCTGCTTGAATGTTGGGAAAAACTGCAGAAAGTCTGAAAATAGGAGATGCCATGACTAGGCTAGTATCCTGGAGCAGGTAGTGGCATCACAGCACTGTCACAGTTGCTGTCCCACAGTGTTACATTCAGTTTATGGCTAAACTATAAATATACTCACTGTTATGAATAACTCAGACTTTACAATTGGCTGTAAGTCATGTTTCATCTACCTGAGAGAAGTGCTGGCTCTGTGGTGGCGTGACTGTGAAGGCAGGTGGTATTCTGGGTGCCTGGCTGAATCCAGCAGTCTGATTCAAGAGAGTGCTCAGAAGCTTGGTTCACGCATGATGGCCTACGTGACTTTGCCATATTTCACTGGCAGTTTCCATCTGTTACATCTGCTGGATGTGGGCCCAGGGAAAGCATACTTGAAAGAGTAAAATTAATAAGAGACTGCAATTTTTAGATAGCTGTGTATCCAAGTTTGAACTCAGTATTGTCAGATCTGCGTATTCTGCCATCGCTGATGACCTCTCTGACAACTTTAATGTGTGTTTTTGCTAGTGGAATACTACTGAAGTGATCTTGTCCATTGTTTTTTACCCTTTGTGGTTGGTGATAAGGTTGTGAAGCATTAGCTATGTCCTTAACTATACATGGAATGAATAAATCTGATTATTTAAATTTATTTTTGCAATCGTGTTTTTTAGAGTAGTACTGGAAAGTGTTATATCAAGTGAGACTTCTTGAGGGAAGAGCTGTTGCTTCATGGCCTTTTTCTGACACTTCAAACAGTTGCAGTCTAGGAGCTTCCCTGTTCCTGAGACTATGTGCAGTAATTTTAAGTAATTTAATCTTGCAGTTGGAATGATGGATGTAATTAAATGCCTAAAGAGCAGTGTGATAATTTTACCACTTGGAGGGGGAAATATGGCAATTTTCTCAAAAGTTAGTTTCCTTTTATTCTGCCAGCCAAGAGAAACTGGTCACGGTGCAAGTTTTTCATACAATCCGCAAACCTCTGTCCCTGATTGTGGAAAAAGAGTATTGAACGCACATGCACACAAAAAATAACCCCCAAACCAGGATTTAGGTACAATTTTCTGAAGAATGGCAGAAATGAAACTGGAATCAAGACAGAGATGGCTGTCATAGATCAAATTCCTTCTTACTCTGAACACTGAAGGAGTAAAGCCATTAAGCTAGAACGTAAGACTGCAGAAAACTCTAAATGATCCAGGTCTGGTAACTGGAGCTCTTCAGAATATATCTGCCTGCTTTTTGATTTCTTTTCCCCTTCCTTTCTGCACTGCTTGGGTTACAAAGGTATCCCTGAATATTTTTATCACCAATGTTCAGTGACTGGATCACTGTTGTCCCTCTTCTACACTGAATGTCTAAATTCTTGGGACCTTTACCTGAGAATTCTTCTAGTATTTTCACATAATTAACAGAATTTGTGTGAAACAGGTTGCATAGAAGTGATCTTGACTCTCATATTTTTTTCCTCACTGCTTCTGTTAATAAACTTCAGTCTAGAATTTCCTCATTTACAGAACTTTTGTTTTACATGGTTCTTCGTAAACTAGCATGGAGTTGCTCAGGAAAGGCTTTGTTCCTTCTTAATAAGTTATGCAAAACTGGATGGAGATGTTTTTTTATGAGGAGGTGTCTACTTTGCAGATGGGCTCAGGTTACAGGATTAACTCTGTGGTTTCAGGTTTGTGTCAGGTAAATGATAAATATCTTCTTTTTTTTCTTTCTTTTTTTTTTTTTTTTTTTCCCCAGTCAGTCTTCTGTCTGATGATATCCAGGTCTTGCTGGAATTCCAGTCTGCAAAACCTTCGTAATTATCATGTCTACAATAGTGTTAGTGTGTGGCTGTTCTCCATCAGATATAAAAGGAACCAAGTTTGTAGTGAGGGCTAATAACTTTTATTAGACCAACAAATGTACTTGGGAAAGAAATAAAAAGCTTCTGGGCATGCTTGTATCTCTTGTTTATGTTAATAGGCTGTTTTGAACAAAGCCATGTTAATACAGTACAATAGTACTGTAGTATCGTTAATATAGTACAATACCATGTTAGTACAGTTCCATGTCAGCTGAAGAAATCTCATCTGCTGGTTTAGGTGTGGACTGGTAACTTTTTAAGGAGTTGGCCAGCCTACATTCAAAAAGCCATATTTGGGTACTGGTCTTGCTATTTAAGGTTATCTGGATGTCTTCTAGGAAGGGAAGGAGGTTAGAAATGGAATCATTTGCATGTTCTGGTCTAAGGTATACAAATCTTAAGATAGCCCTAATTTTTTCCAATGTTGTCTTATTTTGTTGTGTAAGCCAGCCTTTCTTGGTTCCCTTGTAATTTCTTTTTGGGGTGCCTGGGCTAACCTGCAGTTCTGATGTTCTTGTAGTCCTGTCTGTGTCTCCTTTTTGTTGCAGCCAGATAGTACTTTTTTTCCCACAGTATTCCTAAGTGGGCATCTAACAGCAGTTGTTCTTACTGTGTCCCTTCTTCACTCGATTATTATGGTGCTATTGGTGATGAGTATTTTTGAAGACTAACCTGAAATTTCAGGGTTTTTTTTGGATGTATTTATGAATGTTTTGTATTAGGCATATGATAAGCTCTTAGCATATGGTCTGGTGTAGCACAGGTTTTAGCTTTGAGTTATGGGTGCTATTCAAATTGCTAAATTGGGTGATTTGCATTCTCATAACCCCAGAGTGTCTGTACTGAGGTTTTCTTCCCTTGCCCCACCCTGATGAATATGAAGGTACTGGTCTGAGTCACTTGAGCTTGTTGAGGCTTGAGCAAGTGGAGTAAAGTGCTATGAAAACTCATCTGAGAAAGGGGAGATTGTGGGCTCATGCTTGTAATGCACAAGCATTTAGGTATTTAACTGCAACTTTGTAGGTAATGTGGTTGGTTTGTTGGTTTGCCTTTTAAAGGGGACCTTTCTGTTTTCACACAGTACTCTAATAAGCTGGTAGTTTTTGTTTTGGGGTGTTTTTTTTTTTGTTTTTGGTGGGTTGTTTTGGTTTTTTTTTTTTTTTTTTTTAGTTTATAAGTATTTTTCCAGGCTGCTTCAGACAGGATATGCACAGTCATCCACTAAAATGTAGGCAGTTGCTATATGTGGTGTAACTTTTTAAGTGGGCAGGGTACTATTTGCATATTCACAGACTTGTATTTTCTCGTTAATGTTAATAGAATCAATGTTTCTGTTTAAATCAAGTTCCTCTTGGTTTTAGGTAGAGTGAAGACTTACCAGCTCTCAATGTTTGACTCCTTGGGAATACTGGCAAGGAGGCATCTTGTTAATGAAGAACTATTTTCTGCAGTTCATGAAACACATGCAATGTAATCTATTATCTTGCAGGACAAAATCACTTCCTGGGGTTTTGTTTTTTTCTGGTTGGTTGATTTGTTTGGGTTTTTTTTTTAGTTGTAGTCCATTCTATAATTAAAGAAGAAATAGTCTCACCTAGGAGATTTATGAATTCCAATATTTAAACATTTTATTCTGAAACATGGAAGTCATTATTATAAAATAAAAAAGTTGGCAAGAATTTCTTGAGAAGGAAGTAACTTTATTAAAATATACACATTTAAACACATTGGTTCTACTTGTTTAGGTGTGTCATCTATCCACAGTATTTCTGAACCAAGCTGGAAATGTAAAATAAAAGGTGTTAAATATTTCAGTAGGCATAATGATTTAAGCTAACATGGAGGTTGCTTAATTTCTGAAGGACACCTTCCATGAAGGTCTTGATGTGTTTTAAAAGATGCAATTCAAATTTGAATCCTTTGACTTCTTGAGTGCCAAAGCACTCTTCCAATGACAAGCAGTAGAAAAAAGAATTAAAAATTTGGAAAGCAAACCTGAGAATGCATGAGAGGTCTCAGCAGGTGATAGTCTCCAGTGCTAGAAACAGCCTTGCTGTCTAAGGAAGCAGATTTTGAGCAAAGAGGAAGCAAATATGGGAATAAGGATGGTGCTTATGCATGTTATAAAACTTTGCTAGCAGACATCATTTCCTGTCTGGGTTTAATAAAGGAATGATAATTATTTTCCATTATTACTAAGAGCTTGATTTATTTTTATTTTTTTTTTTAATACTGCACACAATAATATCTTATGTACAATCACTGTTGGTAATTGAAACGTAGCTGTCAAAACAAATGCCTGAAGAACTTGGCTCTGGGGAATTCCAGTACATGCCTGACCTAAAGAGTGGTTTATTGTTCATCCAGATAAATGTCTCTGGCCTGGTTTGTCACATGTTCCAATTTAGCAAGTAGAGACCTGCAGCAGGCTACCAGGTGATGAGGCTGAAATGTTCAACTTTGTGCAAAATTTTATCCTCTGCTGTTACCTTTGAAACTAGAGTTCAGTAACTGTTCCATGTTTTCTGCTCTTACTGTGTCCATCAATTTATGTGGAAGCCAAGCTGGACATAGTCAAGCTATGGAACAGTGGAGAAGGTTAAAGGCTGTTGTGATGGGGGAGCCAGACTGCAAGTGCAAACCAAATCCACAAAGATCTTTTTGTTCCTAGCAAAGTGAAATAGGAAGATGTTCTTTTTTTCCCCTATTCATCTTAATTCCACAATTCACTAACTTTTATCTTAAGCTTTTTTAGAATGGCACAAAGTTCTAGTAGCTCTACAGGGAGAAAGTTGATTAAAACTGTTTGGTACTGCTAACCAAACAATGGAGTAGATTGGTCAGTATTCCTTAAAATAAGAGGGATAATACATCCTAGACTTGGCATCTTTTTGATGAAAAATAATGCATTGTTACCAAAGAGTGATGCAAATATGAAGTTTCTTGAAGAGTCTAAGTAAAATCAACTGTCCATTTGTCCTTTTGCTGGTATATGCCAAAGTATATGGACTTGTTATATGTAAAAAAAAAAAAAAAAGGCAGGACTCAAGAGCTGTGGGAATAACTAATGCAAATTGGACTCATGTTCCCACTGAAAGTTATAATGTTCCTGCTTACAGGAACTCTCCCCGTGGCTTGTTCCTCTAAGATCCCTGGAGACTAGTGGTATGGGTGGAGTGCACAGGACATGAAGTAAAAATACTGTGTGATAAACCTGTCTAAAAAGGAGTCAAGTCTCTGAGGGAGACAATGGTTATCATATAGCCATGGGCTACACATTAACTCGTGGTTCCTAAAACAAATATTATTCTAGAGTGACAGCCAGCTAGTAACATGAAACTGTTACTTTTTAATCTCATTTTGTATTTGCTTTTTTTTTGTGCCAGTTTTTTGGAGTTTAGTAGTAAAATGACAATGTGAGTTTCATACGGTCTGAGTAGGTGCTCAGACTTTAAAAGAAAGAATGAGTTCTCCAATATGCTCTTGTTACAAAATCAAACACTGAAGAGCTTCAGGTTAGCTGGGTTTCAGTAAATACTTTTTCTGCTTCATCATATGGCAAAGCAACAGCAAGTTCAAAAACGAGGGGGAGAATAAGGCAAAAGTGTGTTTAAAGGCAATTGATTTGCCAGCATACTTTGACCATAAAGAACAGTTTTGGTGTATTGCATCACACTAGAAGGTTGAAATAATAATAAATAGGAAGAATTTTTGTATACAGCCCGTAGTTGAGCTGAGGATTTAAATTCTATGATTCACTAAGGTAAATAGTACAGTTCTGGAAAGATTAACAACATTAGCAAGAGTGCTAGCAAGGATAATGCTGGTTTTCAGTCTGTGCATCAAAACTGAGCAGTGAGTTGGGAAGAAATTTCTCTTAGGATATGGTGTTGGGCAATTAGCTGCATTTCCAGAGATTTATGGAGTCTTCTGAATCGTTATGGTGTTGGATACTATCAGAATGCAGTACTGGTCTTGGTAGGCTGTTTTGCATTATGATAGTTCTGAGATGCAGAGGTAGATATTCAGAACATATTTGCTTAACAGCACAGTAAAACCTAATCTTCTGTTTGCAAATGCCTCCCCTTTTCATGTACAGGAAGTTGAAATGCTTCACAAAAATCTGATTACTACAGAGGGAGAAGTACGTAACTCCCTTCTAAACTACCTCTTGTAACACTAATTTTCAATATCTGTTCCTCCTTACAAAAGTACTAAATGTACTGGTGTTTGAGTTTGGAAAAAAAAGCTGGTGTTTTTGTTTGAAAAACTTCAAGTACTCATGGAATGCCTTTCCTCATGATTTTTAAGTCATATACTACTTGTACATTTTCACCTCCAAAGATGTCAGGCAGAAAGATTGAAATTGATACTTCTTTTTCATTGTTTTAAGTTAATACCTTTTTGACTACGGCCAATTTTTTCAGATTTATTATTCATGAAGTCAGCTGTCTTGTTAGCATATTTCATTCTTGCATTTGTTTCGGGGCCCTGATTTATAGTATGTGATTCTGAAGGATGACATAAGTCACTCTTCTGGTATTTGCTGTTCATTGTTGAAATGTCACCTTTGGGACTGTGACTGTCATTCGACAAATGTTAATCTTTCTAGTAACTTTTAATGATCTTGATAATGCAATGATAATGAGAGAAGAAGATGGAAATGGTTATTAGGGGAGAAGATTTGAAATTCTATGGACTTTAAAATATTCCAGGATATTAATACTGAATCGTGGTGGCGCTCTTGCTTTTCTTTCTAGTTTTCTAGAGGTGAAAATATGCCACATTTTCTCATTCTTCCCCAGGAGGAGGTAAGAATTACAGTAAAATCTGTTTTATCAAGAACAGAATGCAAATTTGGAAATGAGACCACTTGGTTGGTATATGAGTTGTATTATTGATCTCCTGTTGTTTGTCTAACCTGCACTTGTTTGTTTTTCTTATGATAGGTCTTTTTCAAAGACAAATATCTACTTGTGTTTTCAGAAGAGCCAGATGGTACATTGGCCTTGGTGGTCTTCAATCTGCAGTGCTTCCTGAACAATTTAAAAACTTGAAACTTGCTTGGTTTCCTCTTGGTTATTATGAGCTTAAGCTTTTAAAATTTATATAAACTTCTGTCATAATTTGAAGAATTGTTTTCAGTCTGGTAATTTTTTTTTATTAAAACAAAATAATGCACTACAGTATTAAAGTTTAAGTCAGTTTGCTAATTATAATCCTTCAGCAGGAATTACTTTAGCATCTGGAAATAGGAAATAAAAAGATCATAGGTTGAAGGTGCTTTCCCTAAATGTAATTGCCATTTAAAATTACGTAAATGCCAAATTGAAATTTCTTCAGACAGAATGCTTAGGATGAGGATCTGTGATAAAAAGAATAATGATTGGAGGTTTTTTCTCATTAGATGAGTGCTTTCCCTGTTGATGGGGTTTTGTTGGTGTTGTGTGTGCACAAGAGAGCTCAGTATGTGTTCTAAATACACTTTGTATTTCTCAGTTTTATGGCACTAGCTTAATAAACCTACCTTTATTTATGTAATATAAATAGAGGAGAAAAGTCTTGATCAGGAGACATATAAGCACTAAGTATGTAGAAAAAGAAGATGTGATTCTGCTGGGTATTGCAAGGACTAATATATAACCAATCCAGTTCAAGCAGCTGATCGGTTAAATACTACCTGTGATTTGCTGGTATCATGCTGAGAATAAATCAGGTTTGTGTAGTGACTGGAAATGACCTTTTTGCATTCTTTGGAACTTTTTGCACCTTAGGCTTATGAAAACCTACTGCTCTTTCCTGGCTTCCTTCTTTAGTAAGCTTTAAGTCAAATTGTTGAAATATTGAAAATATTCTGTACAAGATATTGTGCATGTAGATTTCTCAAGAATTTGTATTGGTTTAGCTAACTCTGTTCAAAAGATAACTAAAGTATGTATTGCAGTGTCCAACATCTGAGTCTCGTTCCTTTGCACTTTCTGGTGAGATTACATTTCCTTTAAATACAGTAGACCTTGAATCATTTAGGCATTACATTCTCCAGAATATATTGGAGAAGATTAAGTCCTGTATCATCTAAAGAATGATCTTGTCCTATGCCAGTGGAGCAGACGAGGCTTTAGCAGCTTTTACAAGTCTTTATTATGAAAAGATGTGCAGATAGAAGTGGGTCTTTTGTTCTCTCTTCTTTAGAAGGTATAGCTTTTATTGAAACAAACCAGTGAAGTTGTTGTTGATACATTCATTGGCTAATTGTGAAAGTATTTCACATCTGGGAGTGGAAGGAAAACAAAAAAAAGTTGAGCATGCAGTGCCTGCTTCCTCAACTGCACTGTGGCAGCAGCATTTGTAACCTCCCTGACACACTTCAGTGGGTTACACCTTGTCTAAAGAAGAGCTGTCTGGATTTTCAGCATGGCTGTGCCAAAGCAGGAGGTTCTCTTTCTATAGGGGAGAACTGTTGCTTTCTATTACTCCGGTTTCTCCTTCCAATAGGTTTCCTGAGGACAGCATTTCTCTTATTACACCTTGCAATAATAATAAACAAAACTGACATAATCACAAACTAGAAATGTTTCTATAAACTGATTATCTTTAAAAAGCCTCCACATAATGATGTTGCTATTTTATGTTGATCCATGTTAGACTACATTTGTGACTGTTCTCAGTGTTTCAGGTGCTGTTGTAAATAAATTTGTGTTCAAAAAATTGGAATGATTGTCCGTATGCTCCCGTAGCCTCTGCTTGCTTTAATTTTCACTACTGTGACTATGAGGGAGATACCTTTATCGGATATCTGACAACTGAATACAAATTTCTTCCGTATGTGTCTTCTTTTTTTTTTTTTTTTTTTTTTTTTGGTCACAGCATGATATGAGAACAAAAGAAAGCTGGGGACCCTAGTGAGAATGTTAGAGAGGGATTAACAGAGCCTTGTAGCTATGGAGTTAAGCTGGGCTTCTGTTTTCACTGCCAATGACATCTTGATTTATGCATACTGGGGATGTTTTTAAACACAGAAGCAATAGCAAATAAGACAGTTTGCTTCTACTTTGTGTTTCCTGCAGGGATTCTTGGCTTTCCCTTCCAGTTAGACAAGAGTATTCAGAGCATTATCTTGTTCCATCCTCTTCTTGCTGTTTATTTGTTTGCTGGTTATGTAAAGCTCTCAGCTTGATTTTGTTCTCCCCTTGCCCAAATATTCCTTGAAGATGTAAGTCGGGAATTTGCATACAAAAAAAAAAAAGAAAAAAAACAAAACTCTCTTGCACATCCTGTTTCCCAATAATGCCAATAATGTTATTTCCTTCAGTGTGGCACTCCTACTGAGAATATGGCTCCAAGGATATCTTCTGTGTGTGACCAAGGTGATGACTGCTAAGGAGAAACGTGCACAACACATAGTGTAAGAGATATGCAAGGTGGTTTTAACTAAGGGATGGGCTTGTCATTTTCTGAACAGCATTTTGTATACTACAGATATCTAAGTAGTCTGAATTGCAGTTCAGGATTTGGGTTTGTTGGGGGATTTTTGTTTGTTTGGGGATGGGGGGTGGGTTTGTTTTTCTCAGGGTTCATAGTAAGGAAAAGGTAATCAGTCTGATAGCAGTTGGAATACTCATGCTGTCCTTGTGGAGCAGGGTACCCGCAGATGAACTCACACAAACACTGAAAAGAGCAGTCAGGAACAGGAATATAAACTTCTCCCTTTACTTATTTCAAAGGTGCAGATTGCTGAGGTAAGCACGCCTGCAAAGTTGAGATGGATTAGCCGTAAAGTAAGCATTAACTACTGTGAAAACAAACCTTCTTCCATTGCCAAGCACTTCTGAGTGGCCTGCTGCCGGTCACTTGCTAAAAGGTGACAGAATTTGTAGTTCTAATAGTGTGACGCTGCTTGCCTGCCATGCCGAAATACTTCTCGGGATTTCAACATATATGAATATATTTCTAGTGAGCATAATTTTGCTTATGGCTTTTATCTAAAAGCAGAGTGATTGATGGAATATTATTTTTATTACAAAGGCAGGTGCTTTCAGAACGTATCAGAGGAGTTTTACTAGAAAGATGATGGATTTTAACCTCCAGGCCTGTCTCAGTGGTCTTTGGTATTAAATTGCTAATACAAGGTACTGATTAGGATCTTCCCATTCAATGAAATCATATTACTTCATCTTTTTTAGGCTTTTGTGAAACAACCTTTTAAGCTAATGTAGTTACAGTGCTGATAAAAAGTAAAATATGCCTTCATACTTGTAAAAAAGCACATGAGTGTAGAAGCTTCCCTGGTCCTTTAAGTGCTCTAAAACAATAAGACTAATTTTTGCTACAGGGAATTTAGCCATAATACTGCAGTATTAGTTTTATGAGTAAGTTCTTGCATGGTGTTTGTCACCCATTTCTAATACCGTACCTAGACTTTGCATACCACACAGAAATTGGTGCCATCTTTTGTATTTTTGAGCTATGATAAAATATAGATGATAATTTTTTATTTTAGCAGTGTTTGGGTCTGAACATAATGAAAAGGCAAATTTATAGCATGTAGTTTTTAAATTTTTTTTTTCCTATTAGGATTCTTCCAATTCTCCTATTGTGAGAATATTTTGCATGTTATACAGAAGAAACTGTTCTAGTGTTTGTTTTGTCATATAACGAATCAATTTTGGTTTGGAAAGTTTCTCTCCCTAATTCCTATCTTTAAAGTCTTTGTTATGATTCTAATTAGTAGGTATTAGCATATGTATAAAAATGCAGAATGTGCAAGTACCATTTGGAAAATTAAATGCTAGGTTTAGCTCATCATTTTGTATCATTGAGATTTATTTTGAACAAAACATTAGCACACTGAAGTATGAAAAGTATAAAATTATAGCATAAAATCAACATCAATAAAAATCTGTCTTGTGTACATGGCTTTTCCCTCTCTTAGTATCCATGCAGCTGGGCAGAAAAAGAGCTGTCTAGCAAATGTGTTGCTACTTTTCATGACTGAGACTGGTTGAGGTAGATGTGGAATTCTCAATATGGAGTTGAAAATATAAAAATAATAAAATGCTTGTGTAATATTGAGAAGTGGAAAATGAGGTGGATCACTTTGAGGAGGAAGAGAATTTTTCTCACCAGACAAAACAAGCATATATTTGTTTTGCCATTTGCAATAATGGGCCATCCAGCATAAATGTTGGTACCACCATGCCTGCAATAGCCCACAATCACTCTGGCTACACCAGGACTTGTGCCATCACTTCTACTGTGATTCTTCCTCTGTTTTTAAAACCTTCTCTTCTGGAAAAGGTGAGAGGAGAGGTGAAAAGAGCTATAAAGCTTCCTGATTTTTCCAGATTTGGCATAAATATCTAATTTGGTATCTTTTACTCACTACACATTCCATAATTTTCTAATATATATGCTTTTACTTTCTCTCCAGAAGAGAGAAAGCAACTGAAAAAAATTGAAGTTAAAGTAACAAGTGAAGAATCTGTAAAGGCCACCTTGAAGATTTTCTGTGGAACTGAACTTTAGGTATAGTTTTACAAGGACAAGCAGGTCTTTTCAAAAAGCATCACAGTATCCTATAACAAAATTCTTGCTATCACACAAAGACACTGCAATTTATGCCATAGTTCCCTGAGCACTTTGGGACTGCTGAGAGAAGTGCCCTTCTCTCACTGTTGGAGCTGTTTATTCCTCTCTCTGTGCCAGCTCAAGTGCTTGAGTGCTTGGGAATTGGATCCTGCTACTAGTGATGCAGCTTAAAGCTAATGGAAAGAAAACAGCATTTTATTTCAGTTGGGATCAATTCCTGATCCAATTCACTGTACAGCTGCACAAGTACCTCTGCATGGGAGAGGCACACAGGGAGGACTGCAGTGATAGAAGGGGGAGTGTGATCAATTGTAATGGCAGTAGTGACAGTTTGCTGGCTTGATGTATTAGTGGAACTGTGTCATTAGGTGCTATGGAAACTTGTTATGTGCTACACAGGATGAAACCTTTTTTCTATAAAACAGGCTAAAATAATCCATTTTCAGTTAAGTAATATGTCCTCTGAGAAATTACTGTCCAATGTCTATGAAGTTGTTCTTCGCATTTGCTACAACTGTGGAGCCAGAAATGTCACTGACAGAACATGCTTCTGTTTGGTGGGAGAAAAGTAACTTTAAATCTGGTATCAAAGTGTAATCAGTCAGGTTGGCAAAGTTGGTAAGCAGAAGATGAGAGGGGCCAGGGCAGTTGCAGAAACAAGCTGCATGTCAGCTTGCTGGTTATGCTGTTTTATTGCTGCAGATTTCATGAGGGTTTGTGGTGATGGTTTGTATGTACATGTGTGCTTTTATGGGGTGGTGGGAAATGCTAATGTGGTTAATATGCTTCAACAGATGCTTTAGCACACTTTCCATAGATGTAGTTTTTGACTGAGACTTAGCCTTTCTAACTTGATTATCATTGTTTGAAGAATAGTTTGTTCATCAGTGTATTTTCTGCTAAAATTAGACTGGCTCTTTTATACAGGAGTTACTTTACCACAGCAAAGTGAATGCAAATTGGAGTCATTCTGTGTAATTTCTTTTGTGTTCTGTCACCCTCTATTGTAACAGCCAGCAAACGACTCAACTCCAAGTTATGCCTGTCTTTTTCTTTCTCTTTTTTCTCCTGCTGACGTACCACTCAGTACTCTGGGATGTCGTGTATCCTGGGAACAGAGATGGATTCCCTTTGTGGACAGTCACATGTAATCTTTTGGTGAAGGACTGACTTAGATTTAACACATTACCCATTGCTGGGTGCAGCTGTTAGGTCTGAAATCCTGTTTATTGAATACTGTGATTATAGAAGAATAATGATAAATGTGCTCCCTCTCTTAGTGCCACAGATGACAAACTTGTGCTGGACAAACTCTGGCTGGGGCACCAGAGGGAGGTTAGCAAGTAGGATGTGCATCACATACTGTCTATTTCACATGCTCAGACAGATGTTTTTGTATGTAGAAATCTAGCATGTAACTTACAAAAAATATCCACTTACTATGAAGTGATGTGAAGTTCTTGACTAAAATAAATTATAACAGAATGTTCTTAATTTGCTTTCTTTGCAAATTGTACTGTTTTTTATGACTCACTGAAGATGACTAATTCTGTTCACCCTGAATTTACCTAGCTGCCAGTCAGAGTACATTCCTTGTGACTCAGTTCATGCTTAAAAATTCTGATTTTGTGCACATTTTCCTAATAATATTTGTGCTTCCAGGATGCAAGAGGCAGTGTCTTAATACACTTGTTACAGGACCAAGCATGCTGTGCTCAGGCATAGTGCTTTAGAGGTCTCCAGTGTATTGTGAAATGCAGCCATGTATGTTTATCAGGAGCAGCTGGTTTTTTTTCTGTGGATGGATCCATTTGGGGGGAGGGGGAGACTGCTGGTGGTTTTTAGAGATTAGCTGGTGACAGTTTTGCTTGGGAATGTATCAAGTTTTAGCAGAGCTACTGTAAGAGAGAGGAGCTGGAAAGGGACAGTGCACAAGCTCTACTGATCTTTTTGTGTGCGAAGAGCCTTCAGGATTTGGTTATCTGCCTGTGGGTCTAACTGCAGCCTTGATTAGAGGAATGTGTAACACTTGCTGCTGAAATAAAGATCTGGCTGAGCTGGTACAGGCGACATTTGGACACACAATGCCTAGATGAGGCATCAGAGCAGCTGTGTCCTTGTGCAGGCGAGAGGGAGGCTGTCCGGTTTATTGGATCTTGTCAGATCATGGCAGTGCATGCTTCTTAAATCCCTCGGGGTAGGGAGGGAGTGTTGAAGTAAGGATGGCTTATTTTAGGTAAACAGATTTAGACAGCAGTCCATTTTCTTGTTCCTTTCCTGCTAAGAAATGTGGGGACATCTCACGAAAGGGTAATGTTCAATCTTTGTAGTGCTCACGTCTGGCATGTTTTGTGGGCAGGAGCTGCATACCTGCTGGGCACAGGAGGGCCTGCAGCAGCCTGGTTTGTTTTGGTACTTTTTGTTTAATTTCAGGAAGTGGTGGACATGTTTGCTTTTACTGCTATTCCTATTCTTCTGCTTCTCTCATCCTATTTCCTAAGTGGGTATCGATTAAGCGTTGACAGTAAGGATTTGCTGATCTTACTGCTTCCTTTTGTACTAAAACTACTGTGTACTTTTCTACTAAAACGTAACTGTGAATTCTTTTCATAGTGAAAGAACAATGGAAGACTTCTGGACTTAATTCTTGGCTGCTGGAACTTCGTGTATATGGAGAAACAGAGGGGTTTTATGGGATGTTCAGCACTCTTGTAGTATACAATAGTTATTGCGACGCTCATGTCTTCTGCCTATTTTTAATATATGAAGCAAATGCTTTGCTCTCCAGCTATGCAGAAGGGACTTGTGAATAATGCCCTTCAAACAAATGCTGTGTTTTGTTTGATTATTTTATCTTGGAAGGGACAGCCTTGCCTCCTGCATGTCAGAGTGCAGTTGTGTACTGTGCTGTGTACTTCTGTGCTGTGCTTGGAGAACTAGTTACTACACAGGACTGTATTTCTCCTTCTTGGAGAGGAAGGTCCAGTGTCTTTTGCTGATCACTGACTGATCTCAGAACTGGGAGAATGATAGAGAGAGAATCTCTTCAAAGGCAGACATGTAACATTTGAATTGCAGACTAGACACAGAACAATTGAGTTGTACATGAGAAAGAACTTGTTCTGTGCATATACTCTGTATGGCTGTGAACATCAGCTTGATGTCCCGAGTGATAAAACTGGAGGTTGTAATCTTGTCTTTGAAGTAGCACTTTTCACCCCTCAGAGAAGAGTCATACAAAAAAAAAAAAAAAAAAAAAAAAGCTGATTTAGGCTGTGGTGCCAGTGAGAAAAACAGTGTGATTTTCCTGACTCTGTTATGCTACTAGTTGCTGCTTGATTAGTCTGTCATCTTTAGGAGACTCTGTGATGCTCCACCAACAATTTGTGTCTGCACTCAGTGAGTGGGGGACAAGAACTTTGTGAGATAAGGGAGAAAGTTATTGGGGACCAAAAAGATACAGACATGCCTTTTCATGTTGATGTCATTTTGGAAAATAGTAGTTATTATATCACCTATGTCTGAGTAGTCCCAGATCTAAACATACAACTTTGAAGTTTTAGAAGTTGTTTGGAAGGGGGTTGTAGAAAAGCAGTAAATGAAGAGGCTGATAGAACTTGCATGCTTCTTTAATTTAACAAAAAACTTGATTGAAAAATTTGAAAGAAATATTTTGTATGAGTGAAGTGTTTGGATTTGAGCACTTGGGAGAGATATGCTAAATCCAGCTCCCACCTGTTTCCTAAAATCAAGGAAACAGGTGGGAGCTGGACTTAAAAGGTTCTGTAGTTTAATTGTAAACTTTAAAGTTGTTTTTTCCCCTCCTCACTGTAGTGCTTTACTCAGTGTAATTGGGAACATTTTACAATAGTAATGAACTTGGCAAGAGAAGCGCCCTTTGCCTGCTGCCAGAGTAAAGCAAATAAACAAATAAGGAAAACAAAAGAAGATCCCTCCCTGTCCCCTTGGCGGGTTGCAGGAGCGGCTGGCACCACTGGACATGCTGGCGGAAGGGTGGAATGTCCTGCCTTGCATTCCACGCAGATGGCCTGGACCCTGGCCACCCCAGCAGAGCAGAAAATACTGTGCTCCCAGCCATGCCACTTGTGATTTAATTGGAACTGAAGCTAACCTTAAAAAGCACTGCATCATCAATTAGAACTGTTTTTATGCACTTCCAAAAATTACACAACCATTGTTCTAAGAAGAAGTTCAATTCTTCCATCAGACAAACATTAGTGGGATCTTCATCTTAAGGATGATATCTTTTCTTTTTCTGGTACCTTGCCACTCAGAAAAGCTTAGTATCCCATCTGAACAGAGCACAGGCACATGCCTGACGAGTAATTTTTCTGTAGTTGCATCTTCTGGTTCTCAGCAAAATACTGGCTTTCTGCTTTCAAGGATGGTGACATAATGCTTTTGGTGTTGCAAATACCAGTGCTATTTCTCAGGAGCATTTGGGACTGCTGGTTGCACTTCTGGAGTGCTTTACATATATATACATATAGTTGTGGTGGTCAATATTGCTTCCTGATAAAATTAGAATAAATAAGTCTTGTAGCACTCTTGCAGAAACTTGCACTCTCAAATTCCTAACTAGGATTTGATGTATTAAGACAGACTGCAGAAGAAATGTGCTGGCTCTTTGCAAGACCAGGCACTCATTTGAGCTTGTCTTGCAGTTTGCTGTCTGTAGCACTGATGAAAATAACAGCTTCTTACCATTAATCAAATCTACAGGTAGCAGGAGAGAAGAATGGTGCTCTTTTCCTGTAGCTTAGGTACTATTTGGTGAGTCACCATTAAGGAAGCAAACCCCTGTAACCTCAAGTAAAGGATGCAGTAATGATGTAAGTAAAGGATGCAGTAATGATGCTTTGTAGTTATTTATCGGGCAAAATCTGATGCTGTTAGGGAAGTAGAACACCCTGTCCTTAATTGAAGGATGTGATAATGATGCTTTGTAGCTTTCTAGTAGGGAAAATCTGTGATTAGAGTCACATGTTGTTTTCGAATAGTTCACGTTTGTGGGATGAAATAATTTTAGGAAAAACATGGAAAACTACTTCACCTAATTCTACAATGCAGTTTTTACACTGTGGAATGCAGACTGGTAATTCAGTGCTTCCTGATGGTTGATAAGGAATTGTTCCTCACAAGTGGTGGAAGTATAAAACCTGGAGTAAGATTTCCAACAAGTGTTTAATGACTGGGAGGACAGTACTTTTTAGAAAACTAAGTCCAAGTAGTCCATTTCCAGCAAAATATTTCAAGAATGCAATGCAAATCTATATATTAGAATAACAAAGCACAAACCAGATTGTCTCCTTGAGGCCAATGGGTGTTTAAGGCCAGTGCTATCTCAACAGCCATCCCAAGCTTTGTGAAGGAGGGAAGCACCCAATGTGCAGGTACCTACCAGCTGCATGCTCCTGGTGCAGGAGGGCAGAGGGAGAGGTGAAACTCCAGTATTTGTGGCCTTGCAGGTTTGTGCTGTGGCCTGCTGTATGGATTCATGGGGATTGTGCAGCTGTGAAAGAGCACAACTGCAAACTTGAGGTATTTCCTTGTGATGAAAACAGCCAGCAGCTGTTGGATTAATGTCTTGTTGCCCTACCAGAGTTTGAGCCAAGTTTCAGATTCACAACATGAACTTTTTGAAAAGCTTTGTGTTGCACCAGAGCATTTTTTTGTGCAGGTGAGTGCATGGTAGTTACTTCTGTATTGTTTTCACACTGAAAGTAAAACAGGTCCAAAATCACAGTACATTTTAAGATTTGGTGTGTTGGTGTTCCAATGTTTGTAATTCAAACCTGCAGCTCTTAAATTCCTACTGATAATGTTTCACAAACCTTCACAAGACTGTTGGACAGTTTCTTCACTTCCCCATAAACACGTTTTAATGGTGCAGGTTTCATGCTAATATTGGCTATCATTATGCTAGGCCTCCCATTTACTCTGAAATGTTTTTCCCTCAGCTTAACTTTGCTTTCAGATACAAATAAGAGGACAAATTACTTGCAGTACCAGATAAGTGTGTAGTGGCTATCTGAAAAACTCTTTCATTTTTTTCATCAGTGTATATTTCCTGATGTCTGTTGTTCTAGAATGTCCAAAGGCAATTACCAAAAACAAATCAATGCTGGATGATAATTCTAAGAGAAATGTACTGCCTGGAGCAGCTTATTTAAATATCACCTTCTTGCTAACTAAAATTGGAGGGAAAGGATTACATTAGCCAGTTAAAAAGGACAACAATCCCTGTTTTAACAAGCCATGTAGCTTTTCCCACTGTTCTCAGCATCCCTTGGCCTGCTTGGTCAACCTCAAGGGAGAAACCTGAAAATACACTAAGTATTGTGGTGAGAATTGCTGTTTCATCATCAGCAGTGTCCTTCAGCAGGGTTTATAATGATAGTGCTGTGAGTTCTGTTAACTAGTGAATTTTAGATTCTATTTCGTTTAGAGTTTCTTGTTGATGATGAATCAGTCTATTTCTTGCCCGAGTTGCTTGGAGGAACATCTGTGCACCTACTCCACCAAAGCTTTCCAAAGTCTGCATTGGCTGTGATGAACATGTGCTATAGGCCTATCACAGGCACAAACATGGAAAGTCTCGTTCTCCACCCTCTTTGAGTCCTTGAAGAACCATTTCTGGTGAGAATGATAAAACATCTCTAAACTTGCTCTTTGTAATTAAGTCTCCTTATATTTCCAGAGGGGGCAAGGGAGAGAATTCTGTTGTGTCCATATTGTTATAAATATTTGTTAGGAGAACTTACTAAGAAATGCTGGTGAACATGGAATAAAATTATTTTCTTAACAAGTGGAGCTGCTCTTGATGTGACTAACTGGATTTCAGGTTTTCTTATTGTCTCTATAGAGAGCTTGTTTAGGACTCCAACAGAGCTGGATTTTAATTTTGAATTTGGCCATTAGCATGCCAGGTGACTTGAGACACATCTCTCCAGCTCACTTTTGTCTTTTACTTCCCATTTCTAAAATGGTAATTTTTGGAAAGTTAATGAGAACTGCTGGTATTTTAAAGACTCACTTATGGTGATATCCTTGAGATACTTAGTCTGCATCTTGTTATGCTGTTGGTAAACATGATAAATATTGAGATAGGCTAAGGGATAAATAACTTTTCTTGTTCTTCCCTGAGGATGACTTTATCTACACAGACCATAGTACCAAAAAGGCAGTACACCTCGAGTATTAGGGAATGGGTTGCCACCAGTAACTCCAGGTTGTGATTGAATTTCAGTGTCTTCCCTCCCTAGTGTAAGATGAGGTACATAGGTTGCAGGTGGTTTTCCATTGGTCAGTATGGATATAGTTATCTCTTTGAGCTTTGCTCTCACTTGTTGATTTTGGAGAAACTTTGTGGGTGTAGGTTCTGCAGTGATTGCTAGCACAGACCTCAGGGATGGCTGAAAACCTACATTTACTGCTGCAGCAGCACTGCTGTAGGCCTGAAGAAAGAGCAGGAGTCGGAAAAATAACTTTTAAGTTTTCAGCTGCTAGAAAGAATCTTTAAAATCACATTGAAAATGTTTAAAAATTGATATTCTGTGTACATTTCATACTCTTCAGTCTAACAGGGAAATTTTTGCTTGGGTAATAGCCTAATCTGCAGAAAGGGAATTGTGCATAATAGTGAAGAATTCAGGCACTCTTGCTTGTGGCTAAAAGGAAGAATTAACAGCAAACCATTTGAAGAAACAAGCTTGAAACTACTCTACCATTCAGATGTTTTTATGTGGGTTTCTGAAAAATTATACTTTGTAAATTGAGTATTTTCCCTGAAATAGGAAAAAAAAAAGAAAGTAATAATTTTTACTAAGCCACACTGTCAAAAATGCTTATATTTTGACTGACTGGATAATAAGAAACAACTATTGTGGTAGCCCATGAAATAAGTGATAGTGGTAGTGAGGATGATATTTTGAAATACAATGATTTCAATTCAGATTGGCTTGTTTATACATTTTTAAAAAGTAAGCAGGAGTTGGCAATAGAGCTACTGTTGTATTTTGTTTCTAAGTTATCTGTGAAACACTACCAGGAATTTAAGATACATCTGGCATTACAGCAAGTTAAATGAGTTCTGGCAGCATTTACAATAGAGAGCTCTAAACAGTGTTTTGATTACTTTTTAGTGTAGATAGATCTCTTCCTTGCACCACATTTTCAAGGAAGCCTCTGAAAACAGCAGTGATGCTGCAGGTTTGTCAGAGAGGCATACTTTACCATCCTGGATGAGTTTATTTTCCCTAGAATATCCAAGCCTGAGTCAAAGGGAAGGAAATGTGACACTCTTGGGTCCTGTGGCTTCAGCTTAGATTTCCATCTACGTTGTTGCTCAGGCTTTGAGTTTCTTATTGTTTCTTTACTTGGGTAACGTGATAACTATGAACACATTTTTCATTAATAATTTTTGTGCAGAGGTCTGGGACATGCATATCTGTGAAGAGGTCTATAACAGCAAACTTCATATTCAAAACTAGTCTGTCACTTGTCATCAACAGAAAAACTGCTCTGATTTTCATTAAAAAAAAAAAAACCTTCCGATTTCACTTACTGGCTTTTAAATCTGTAATGCATTTGCCTGTTAGGTAATACATGTCTTAAATGTATTATTCATGACCAAACGTTTTCAAGGGTGATTTCCCTCTGCTGTGGACTACTGCATCTTTACAAACAGTGTTTGCAGTCTCTGAGAAGGAAATAATTTGAAAGATTCCATTATCTAAAGAAGTTATTTCCAACTAAGGAGTTTCTTTAAGAGAAAGGCCACCACTAATATTAAGGATCTGAAATACATATTCATCTCTTCCTGAACAATAGATGAATTGCCCTTCAGTTTTTTAATTTAAAGCCATGTTTCTGCTGTCAAGTAAGAATGCCACCTGATCTATGAGGTGTTTCTCATTAGGGTGTGAGATTTCTATGAGAGAACCAAGACCTTTAGGAAGGGGAAACTGCCCTCGCTGCTGCCCTGGCTTTAAGCGGCTGCCCTAAACTGACAGCTATGCAGAACTGTGCAGCTTCTTAAGCTTAGCAAGTTATAAATGGTATTCCTCATAACGACCTTGGGAGGTGAATATTGTGTGTCCCAGGCACACACACAGAAGATGGAGGGTGTTGTGCTCTGGGTCTCTTAGTAACACATTTCCAAAGGAACATGTGCAGCCTCAAGCAAATCGAGAAGATACGTGCTCATACAAAGGATGCTGCTGCTTCTATTGCAAGTGTAATTCTGGAAGTGTAATGATAATGAGAGGAAGTGGAGGACTTCCTGCATTAGTTTTTGTGGCTGTGTGAAGGGGCTGGCTGAATTGCAGCTGTGTTGCACAACTGATAAAAGTTATGTTAGGCTGGGCTAAGTCTCCTGAGATGGGAACTAATACACCTTCTCTTCATGCTACATGCAGAGTGGTAAATTCTTATTAACCTGGAAGTCAGAACAGCAGTAATAATCTCCGAGTATGCTATTTGTCTCTGTGTTTTAGTCCAAGTCAATTGCTTTACCACAAAATACGTTGGTGCTAGAGTATGACCTTAAAATACAATTCACCCCTTTGAGAAAAATTTTCACAGTAAACTAATTACTTAGCCTGTAAGTAAAGGGTCTGTGTACGTTAGGAGAAAGAAAAGTGTAATGACAGACCTTTAATATTAGAGGTCTCTAAACAAGAAAGGGAGAAATTCTAAATGGGGAAGTGATTAATTTCATTTAGAAAAAGCTCGGGATATATGTGGTGTGCTGGAGAGTAGTTTCTTAAATTCCTTTCTGAGACATCCAAACTACTTTTACCTAATTTCTAGACTTGACTCTTGCACTATGGATTTATAAAGCAAATTGATGAAATGTTACTGAATATATTTTATTTATTGTCTTTTTTATGATGACTGTTACAATGTCAATCATACTTATTTGTTCAATATTTTGTTTTGTAATATCTTTACAGTAGCTTTACTGAGTGCTTTTTCTATTCAATGTACAATGTTAGTTTCTTTTTCAAGGTGTAAGTTGGCTTGTGTCGTTTATTTTTTTACGGTCTGGGACCTTGATGAACTTTACTGTAGGGTTCAAGGGTGATTTTGAGGCCAGTATGTGAGACATTTATTTAGGGTGTAAGGAGAAGTGAGGCCTATTTCTCTTCTGCCTTTGTGAGGATATGGTTTTGTACCCTTTACATAGCAGAAGTGCTTTGGAAAGTGCATGTTTTGGAAGGTGCTTTTTCCATGTCTCTGGATGAGAAGTATTACTGTGGTTAGCTGGTTAGTGAGAGAGTTTTTCAGAAAGAGTAACACATGCCAGATTTAATTAGCTCAACCTTGGTAGCTTATAGTAGTTTTTGGAGCTTTTTTTTGAATGGTCATAATGACCACTCAAATAACTTACAGAATCAAATATACTGTAGTCATGGGGGGTAGAGGGAACCATAGATGAAAACAGTGTGTTGCATTTGGGAATTTTTAAAAGAGAAAATAATACTTTGGGAAAATCAACTTGATTTTCCTGTCATTGTGCTGTACCGCAGGTGTGTATATCCTGTATTAAACAGGCAAACTAGAAAAGTCCTGTTTCCCAGCAACCCAAAGGGTGTGTGTTTGCCTTTGATAACTGCAGTATGTTTAAAGTCACATATTTGAAGATAACCGAGGAGTCCTCTACTTTCCATGCAGAATAAGATGGATTAGGTAATATCTGTTAAGGATATAATGCTGACATTGCCAGTTAGCTGGACACAAAAGATTTTACAAAGAGATACTGATCTTGTGGTGTAGGTTACTGTAGAAAAAACAGAGACCTCTGTAAAGCAGACACTGAAAATAAGAGTGGCAGTCACATTATAAAAGCTGGTCCATTACGTAACATTAGTATGAAAAGCAGCAGAGAGAAGCTCAATTTCCAGAGTCCAGCTGCTTCCCTACATGCACTGCTGTAGATAATGCAGGAAATAAATAAATTCCAGAAAAATATCTAAATTTTCTGAGTGCATAAAAAGGCTGGATATTAAGTTTTTCATATCATTGCAGGCCAGATATGTTTACCTTTTTCTGTGTGTATATTGATGTCTTTTTGAACAGTTTTACTCAGGGAACCTAAACATGGATTTCCTGTTCTTTAAGAGGAAACTGAGTGTGGTGTCAGTTCTTCAGCTGCCTTCAGTTATTTTACCTATGTAGATGTGAAAGGACAAACCATGGACTAGCCTGCCTGCTCACTGCCTGTGTTATAAATCTCCTCTAGCATTGGGCGAGGACAACATTCCAGAAAGTCTGTCATTCTCAGGCTTCACAAAAAAGATCTCAAAGGTCAGGTGGAGGGAACATGCTAATTAAGGAGAAAAATGTTTTCTTTCTGTACATTCATGCATCAGTAAATTCAGAAATACTTTCCATTACTTTTATTATAATTTATGTGTGTTGTATGGATATTAGTTTCCAATGAAATGAGTATTATGTCCAGATCCTTTTATTTAGGAAGTTTTGCTCTGATTGGTTATTTTAAGTTGTAGTGGTCAAGTTTTGTCACAGTACTACAAATAATAATTTGTAGTTTTTAAATGCTTAATAACCTCCTGTGCTGGAATTTTGTCCTTTATTCTAGTTGAGAGCTGTGGATACCATAAGCATAACTGCACTTAGCATGAAATCTCAGTCAGGATAGTGGCAACATAATTATTTGATGTCTTTGGTTATTAAATACATTACAATAACACAACACATGGAAAGACTTGTCAATGACGCTCATGTAATCTGTCATTGCAGTCCATGCTTCTAACTTCCCTTTTAAATGTGCAGAAGAGGCCTACATGGATTAAAGGTCACGCTATGTGTATTGCTGTCAGAGTGCATTATTATGGCAAATTGATGCATTTTGTTCCGTGTCCTCAGTCTCCATGGGTTGTAATTTCTGTGAAAGGTGGAGATGAATAAACTTGTCTCATTTTATTATTGTAAGATGAAACAGGCATGAATTTCTCATGGTTCTGAGCTTTCTGCCTGGAACCCTCTTCCTGTAATTACACCTTTTGCATGTAGCTCTCAGTATAGCTGGGCAGCCTGAGTCCAGCCTTACATTTATGAAGTTTTGCTGTTTTAATTATTAATGATAAAGAAGGCGTGTTTCCGTGGACAGACAGGTCTCTCCTGTGGTTTGTTGAAGGGATCTTTGGAATTTAATGAATTTTCATTCTGTAGGCTGATTAATCTAATTGAAGTTGTGGATTAAAAAAAATATCAGTTCATGCAGGCCCTTTGATGCTCTGGATGCTCTTTGTATGCTTGCAGCCTGAGTGGTTCAGCAGGCACAGTAACTCCCCACCAAACAACTGAGTGTGTGGCAGCTGAGTAAGGGAGTGATAATGTATGGTGAGGCTGCCAACCAGAAGATAGAGAGTGCTGTAGTGACAAAGCATGTGGCAGCACTTGGGGCTTTCCAAGAGATAATCTAGCTGTAATGCTTTTGATTTCTAAGGAAGAAATTGCTAGAAACTTGATATGGTTTTATCGCAACCAGACTGACTGGGACTAGGCTAGATGTGTTATTGCCTCTGTTGTTACAGGAACAATTTGGTTGCATCTCTTTTTTAAGGTACATATATCATCTTTCTTGAAAAACCCCAAACCTGTGACCAATTTACAAAAGGCACTTCTTTTCTCAGTTTCACTGTGTTCCTGCAGTCATCTGGTAATGAGGTTACATAAGTTGAACTGGGCCTGTCTCCTCTTGAATGCAGTGATTAGTGCTCTGAGTAAACTAATCCAAACCACTGCATCCAGTATGTGCACACAAGCACAGTTGAAGCAAGGTCCGGGGCAAAAAGGAGATTATTGGGTAAAAAAAATGATAGTTCAACGTGAGTTTCCTTTTCAACAGGCTCATATGGGGTTCAGAGTAAGGACAGTGGCTTTGAAACTTCTACGTGTCAAGTGTCATTTTGAGACATTTTTAGCTCTAATTTCATGAAGAGTAATAATCAAAGCTAAATTTAAACAAGGGGCTTTCACATGCCAGTGATACCAGGTACTATTGGTATGTTTGCTCTGGAATGTAATTTTTTGAAAGTCTTTGTCATTGGTAATACACAAGTGGGCTTTTGGCCTAACACACACACAGTGTTTTTATTATCAGTGATTTTGGTCCTATTCCATGAACTGTACAAAATTTAAATGCACTTCTGCATTTTGGAAGAAAAACTACAAGTGAGAGGTTTTTTCTTTCTTAAGACTTGATAGTTTCATTCTAAAGACTACAGTGTGCAAAGTTGAAGTATATTGTTTCTGGTTATGTGCTGGTGTAGATTTAATCTGTTCTGTTGGCTTTAAAATCCATTAATAAATGCAATGTTTTGTTCTGCTATATCTGGGCTCTTTTTTGGTGACAGCCACCAACAGTGAAAATTATAAGGACTTCATGGAAGCTGCAAATACTTTTTTGCAGTAAAAGGCTGAGGGGTTTTTTTGTGGGGTTTTTTTTTTTTTTTTTTTTTTTGTGTTTGTTTTTTGGGTTTGGTTTTTCTTTTTTTTAAGTAAATGGAGCAACCAGGGTGTTAACTGAACAACGAAGGATGTTCAGAAGCCCTGTGTGAAGTGAAAGGTCACTCGGAATTGGAGTTTGTACAGCTTAGAGAACAGGAAGAATAAAATATTGAGTGTAATTTAAAACAAGCACCTCTTTTAACACACCGATTCAAAGGGTACCGTGCCGCAGCCCGTCAGGCGCTCTGCTCCTTGGCCGCTGAGTAACCGCTGGTTATTTCTTTCCGATACGATCACTGCTGAGAAATGAAAGCTTGCGCAGCCTGTGGATTGCGCTGAGTGACAGCGCGGTCCCCGCCTTTCCGGAGCTGGGGACCTGCGGGCAGCGGGCTCCCTCTGCAGCTCCGGCAGCAGCTCCTGCTCTCTGCTGGGCTTCGGGGATGCTCTGCCCTCTTTGGAGTGGCACCTTTGCATTCCCTCTATATGTTCAGCGACCCTGCAGTCAAGCAGTTCAAACTTGGTGTTCCTTACCATTCCAAGCAAAGGTATAGTTCAGCCAGATGTTATTTTGTTGCTAAAAGCACTGCACTTTCAGATTTGGTACGGTATTTGTCCTTAAAGTATTCAGATTTTCAGATTATTCTGGATATCTAAATCTCAAAGTAGAGCAACTGATCAAAAACAGAAACATTGCAAAGTTTGTATCAGAGAAAGTAATGTGACTACTGTTAGTGATTAGTTACTAATTATGGGAATTTTACAAATTCCAAGTATTAAATGAATACGGATATATGTTCTTCAAGTACCTTAGGTTTACTACACAAAAGAACATCTCATGACACTATTGTATGATTGCTGTACTACAGATGATAAAGGAAAAAATTAAATTTTTATAGGGCTGTTTTTGAATGCCTTGCATTCTCTTCTTTTAAATGGCTTTATCTATTTACACTTAGATTGCTAAAAATGTGAGCTGTGTCTGCAGTGCTTTAGTGCAGCAGCTCTGATTTCTGGAGCCTATGTGTGCTGATATTACAGTATGTAAACTTAGAAACCTCTTGGACATCTTTGTAGCCCTCTTGGAGAAAAAGCAGCAGGAAAAAACACAAGATAAAACAGAACCCTGGGTACTGTAAGGCTTGCAGGAAGAAGGAAAAACAAGGTACATGTATGACTCAGGAAAAATCGACTAGAAGTTGCTGGAGTTTTCCTGTGCAGGCTCTTTCAGCAGAGGGCAGTACCAGCTCAGTGTGCTTTAATGTCCCAGGGATACAGCAGGATGTGGATGTGCCAGGCTGCTCTCAGCACAAGCTTTCAGCTGAGTGAGTTTGTAATAGGTGGCTGGAGGGGACTGTGAATGGATTTTGGAACACCTGTGTAAAATTATGGTCAATGCAGTATTATGGCAAGGTAAATTCTGTAAGCCACGTATCCATTCTAGCTGGCAGGGTTGGTGTATTCTTTGGTTGTCAGCTCCTTGTCCAGGTGAGCCTCTCTGTGATTCCCTGTTTTGCTGCTTGCAAAGAGTAAGTCCAATGCACAGGAACCAGCAAACAAGGTGATAGCAAGATGTGTTCTGGACTATTGCTAATGCTATCAGCTGGCTCAGTGCAGGATGACTATTGCATTGCCACAAAATAAAACCAGCTGTTCACAGAATCATTCAGGTTGGAGAAGAGTCCAAGATCATGGAGCCCAAAGTTAGACCAAACACCACCATACCAGTTAAACCATAGCACTAAGTGCCATGTCCAGTCATTTCTTGAACAGCCCCAGGGATGTGGTGATTCCACCACTTCCACCACTTGCCTTGGCAACCCATTCAAATGCTTAACCACCCTTTCAGTGAAGAATTTCTTCCTGATGTGCAACCTGAACCTCTCCTGGCACTGCTTGAGGCTGTTTCCACTTGTCCTATCACTTGTTTCCTGGTAAAAGAGACCAACCCCCACCTTGCTGCAACCTCCTTTCAGGTCCTTGTAGAGAGCAATAAGGTCACCCCTGAGCCTCTTTTTCTGCAGGCTGAAGGACTCCAGGTCCCTGTGCTTCTCTTCATCACACTTGTGCTTCATAACCTTCCCCACCTCTGTTGCCTCCTCTGGATGTGCTCCAGCACCTCAATGACTTTCTTGCAGTGTGGGCTCCAGAACTGGACACAGGACTCAAGTTACAACCATTTATTTTTGTTTTATTGGTAGTCTCCCACTGCTTGTTTTTCTGCTGGTGCAGAATCCATGTAAGAGGTTATCTTACTGTGTGACTGATGAAAAATGGCAATTTCAAGTGCATTACATTAATTGTAAGCTTGGTTTGAAGTCCTTTTTCCCCTGAAGCCTACTGGAATATTCTAGGCATCTTCCACAAGGTGGAGCTTTAAGGCTCTGCAGCTGGGAATTTTTCTCTCTTGTCTAATAAGCAGAAAGATGAATAGGGTTTATGAAATCTTACAAAATAGGTGTAAACCAACTGTTTCATTACTTTTCAAGGAAGAGAGTTAAGTTTTAGAAAAAGCAACAGACTTAACAGATATTTTGGGCTGTAATATGTCTGAGTCACTGGAATTAATGTTATGAAAGAGAAAAGGAAGGATTGGAAAAAATAGTTCTCATTACTTATTTATTGGTTTGGTATTACTGTTTCTTTGCTTCCAAACTGACTTGAAAGGTAGGCAGAACTAGATAGAGAAAAGCATTATCAAAATAGTTGCTAACCCTTCATTTGTTGGGAAGAGGCTTTTTATTTTAAACAGTCCTACCCTAAAAGAAGAGGTGGAAACTATAGATAACAGTTATTCTGATAGATTAAAGAAAGGCAGAAAGCCTATTTCTTTCTTTTTGTGCAGCTGTCTTTTCAAGAATGAGCTATGTATGCCCGTTTTCCAGCAGAGCACTTTTTCTGTTTTTCACTCTGCCTGCCAGAAGTTGCATCTTGCTGATTTCTGGAAAAGTGCTACTGGCATTTCAGGCTATGTTTCAGTAATCAGTTATCTTGGACTTCCCATGTCTCTTTGAGTATGTGAACTGTGTTTTACTCTATTGCCATCTTGTCGGAAATCCCCTGCTGTTGATTTTGTTGGAATGGAATTCATCATCTGCTCGCTGCGCTGCTGCTGGTAAGGCAATTTTATACATTAACTAGCACAGACATGTGTGGACATGAGCTGGTACTGTGCATACAGAAGCTGGGAAGGAGCTTAGCTGAAGAAGTGAAGGGAGGACTGGATGGACGGGGTAGCAGCAGGGAGGGAGAAAACCAAAATCCCAAGTGTCTTTCCTGTCGAGCTTTTCTCCTTCAAGCTGCCTTTCCTGATGATAACAAATGTTAGTAATCTATTTCTGCCTTATCTCTTTGCAAGAAACAAAACCTGAGGATAGGAGAAGTTTACTGAACTCTCATTACAAGTGCTTTTTCCCTCTTACCTTTCTTCAGTAAACTCCTATGTTGCCTTCCATGTGCTCAGACCAAGAGACTTACCTAGTACTTTCTGTAAAATCAATCTTATCACTCTGTGCTTGACTTGAGTTGCGGATGAAGTTGTGAAACATTTTTTTCAATTTAAATAATGTGGTTTCTTTCATGCTTTGCAGGTGGTGTCTGCAAGAGATGAGAAACTTGCTATGATTTTTTAATCTGTGTTTCAGGAGTCTCCCTGGGTTAGGAAAGAGGACTGGTAAGAACTTGGTACAGAGAGAGCATATCAGGAATCCACTTTCTCTCTTTCTAATATTACTACAGCTCCATCTGATGGTCCTCTCCAGTTTTAGGCACAGAAAATGGCATATGGCAAATGCACTAAAAGGCAGGTATGCTTTATGCCAAATTGCAATGAGTTAAGAGCCTCTCTGGACAGACTGAGTGCGCCTGATTTCTAGACTTCATGTAGACTGGTGGCTGAGCCAGTCTATAATGCTTCTGCATCTTGCTGGATCTGTAGCAGAGCCAAAGTTTTAAGCTTCAGTTTTCCTCAGATGCTATCACAGTCTTGGCACACTAAAAACTGTCTAAAATTTATTTTTCTCTGGGTTCCACTTTTCTTTCCCCCAGGTATCCTTTTCATGTATTATATTCATGTACTGGTTTGACACTAGCTGCATAGATATAGCTGTTGGTAGGGAAGATGTGGGGACTGCTTTGGCAGTTTGAAGAGCCCTTCTCTATAATATAATGTTAGGTTAGATTTCTGAGCCACAACCTCAGAACAGACATTTGACTTGCAGAAAATTGAAGTAATATGAGTAGGGTGGTAGAGTGAGCTTGAAATCATGGAGATTTCCCCCCCCCCCCCCCCAGATGTTACTTGACATGTTGTATGGGCAGGAATTCTTGCCATTCTTTCCTGCTGCTTCTGCCAGTGTAGTTTGTCTGATTTCCAAGGATTCTAAGTACTCCACCCATTCTCTTTATCAGCAATAGCAGAAAATACCTTTCTTTTCTGAAAAACCATAGCAGTATCAATCACTTAAAAATACTGTAGATGCAAGCTTTTGCATAATCTGTAGTTTTCTAACTGTGAGTGATTCCATAGCAGTCAGTTCTAAATGCCTATGACTGTCTATAGAGTTGGATAAAGGACTACTCATTTCCTATACAAAGAAATGGTGATTTTGACAGGGAGTGCCAAGGTGAATTGAGTTAATAAAGCCAAGGATATTGAGGGTATATTTACTAGGGGTAAATACTTAATTTTTTATATATTACACAGGCCAATGCTTTATTGACAAAACCACCATAAGCCAACAGTTCAGAGGCATTCCTGTGTTGGTAACAGGATACAGTTGTCTCAGAGCAAAGATTTTCTTAGCACTTATTAGCCAAAAGATTATAGTTGCTTTATTTAAAAAAAAAAAAAACCACTTTGGTATGAAGCTATTGAAATAGCAACCTAAGGCAGAGAGTACACATGGAGAAGGGTCTAAGTGTAGTCTAACCCTTGGAGAATGACAGAGGCAGTTGGGGACTATTTAGCTGGATTCCCTTATGGTCCATTTTCAGTGTAAGTCCTATTTTCAGTATAGAATGTGAAAGAAATGCTGTGTAGCCATTTATTTAGCTTATAATCAGTGTGAGAAATCCCTCTGCAGCTTACAAAGAGAGAAGGCCAATAGTGGAAAATATCATTACTGGGAAGATAGATGCTATAATAAAATTGCCTGTGGCTTCAGCATCTCCTTTTTTCAAGTTTACTAGTCCATAGGGTTCGTGTCTCATCTTCTGTATGATTATCTTGCATTATTTTCATGACACAGGTAGACCTAGATGCTCATAAAACTGGGAGATCAGCAATATGAACTTTAGCCTTTTGTTCCTGCTCTTCCTGCAGTTTATTGGAGTTTTTTTGTGCTGAGTTCCATGATGCTGAAATGCAAGGAGAATGGTCGTTGCACATTAAATGCTAGACTGATCTTAAGTTGAAAAACAGAATTGAAAACAGGGATGTGGAAGTAATTCTTAACTTCCAAGACAGCAATCTCTTATTTCCTAATATCTTGCCAGAAATAGTGCAAAATTATTTGTCTGTTTACTTGCCCCTAGGGCTGTTACCTTAGCTGTAGCTGGACCAGGCATGTGCACTTCTTAACCTATTTTAAAAGCCACAACATGTAGAATTTAACAGCCAAAGCAGTTGTCATCTCCATTAATCACAACATGTTCATTGGTATTTGTTCCTTTGCTCAGTGGGTGTATCCTGGTGAATGATTTGACTGTCCAGGTGTCTGGGCAGGCTCTGGCTTCTCTACTTTCTCTCAGTCACTTAGCTCCCTTGGCCTTCTCTGAGTATTTAAATTGTGCATGTTTTTTCTAAGTTTTCTTTAAAGCATGACTAATTGTATGAGTTTTCAAAGGATTTTTTTTTTTTCATTTCACACTCTTACTCTCCTTTAATGTTTTCTAGACACATGCTGGCTAGAGAGTCAGCTAGGGAAAGGATGGTATGAAAACTCATGCCAAGGGTGTCATCAAATGACATGGCTTCAGAGCAGAAGCCAGATGTGACACTGCGCTTGCTGGATTTTGCTCCACTCTGTGAACCACCCTCAGAAGTCCAGCTTTCTGGTTAATAAACCACTGGTTTAAAGATAATCCATTTTCCCAGTGGCAAGGGGATAGGAGCCTTGGGTCATGATGGGAGTGGCTTGCTGTGTCCTCTGCATTGACTCTACAGCTGATGGACTTGATTTTCTGTGATTTTAGAACCTGATCCATTCCACCTGTGTTATGTCACTCATATTAGGTAAGGTTTGAGGGTGGTTGGTAACTGATTTCAGTTTTAAATATCATAATTTCTAGGTCAGATTTTAAGTTGATGTAATTAGGTGATATGTAATTAGGTGGTAGCCAACCTTTAATTGTGGATGTATATATTGAATCAAATAATTTCTGATGAAGCTGCACCTTTTTTAATCTGTTCAGGAACTTAAGAAGGGAAAAGATAAAACAGGAACTTAAAACCAGTTCATCAGCTACACCTATTACACAGTAAATGACTGTGAATCACACAGTGGATATTTCATAAGAGCAGATAAATCTCAATGAGACAATCCTTACTGTTTGTGGGAGGAGCTGTGGATATTATCATGCAGTTAGTATATTATCCTAACAAGCAAATAGATCACACCCCTTAAATAAAAGGAGTTATCGGAAAAGGATTTGAACTATTTTGAGATTACTTAAAAATTTTGTATGCATGTCTCTGAAAAAGATTGTTTTCTAATAATGTACAAATGCTAAGAAAAATAAAAACATAGTATATGCCATAAAAATCTAGCCAGAGTAACTCATACAGCTAATTTATAGGATTTTGTTTTCATAGTGTCCCATAAAGGAGTGGTGGATTTTCTTCAAGCTAGGTTTTGTATGGGTTTTTTATTTTCTGCTCAAAATGAGACTAAGGAAACATCTCCATAGGCAGTATTATGACATGCAAATGATGAAAGCAATAGAAGGACATAGTCAACTAGCTTCCAAAATCAGTTGCTAAGTTAAAGAGCAAGAATTAACTGAAAAATGCCATTGCCAGTGTGATAGTGGCACTGCAGTGCTTCTAGACTGTGTTGCTTTTCCCTTCAAGGAAGATACATTTTTATCTTGATCTTCAAGAGATAAAGGCATGTTTTGCCACCACTTCACTGTTCTGTTCTTTAGGTGCTGGATTTTTAAGGTCCTATCTGAAACTGGGAATTTTTTTGTGCTGTGGCAGTTTGCCTGTGACTTCTCCTTTCCTAGCCCTGCTGGGTTTTACTGAAGTTCCACAATTTGTTCTTTCTCTTGCAGTTCATTTCCTAAGGTAATCTTTCTAGCCAAGAGCTGCATTAGAGCCTTCCTGACAGTTCCAGTCTTTAAATGAGGAACTGGCTTTGCTTACAGCATTTGATTTTAGAATAGTTTATGGCTAAATGTATTCTACTCCAAAGCATCCAAGAGCCTCTTGGCTCTTGGAAATAGTGTTTCATTATATATATAATAAATCAAGTAATGTAATAGTCTTTGATATGAATAGAGTCAAAGCAGTCATGAATAGATCTTAGTAAAAATTATGAAACTATTGATCAGGGAACCTTCATTTGAAAAGACGGAAAAAAAAATTAAACTTTTTTTTTTTAATTATTTTGGTAAAATGTTTAGTTTCTCAAGGCATGTCTGTCATTCTCTGAAGCTTGTACATGAATGTATAATGTTGGTGAGAGAGACCCTCTGTTGGTCTTTGTGATTACAGAATAATCTCTAGTTCTCTTGTCTCAGAGATAAGGACTAATGATCTGGGAGAGTTTGAAAATAGTTCATTGTAGGGTGATGATCCTTAATGGAAGTGAGTAATAAACTTGTGTATCTGTCACATTTCAGAAAATCTCCTGCAGATGACAGGGATTAACAGGACTCAGACCTAGCATCTACCTTTTTCTGCATCTGCTTGTCAAAGTAGCATCTGCTTTGTAGTAAAAACTGAGGCTCTGGTTGTCTGTTCAGACCCCTTTCCTTTGCCCTTTTACTGGCTTTCTGCAGCTTTGTAGGGAGTAGATTGTGTAAAGTATGCCCCTGGAAAGCAGAGGCCGTTAAAAGGTTTAAGACAAATTTGTTTGAAGACAAAGAGGGCATTGAGTAAAACTGTGGAGAGGGATTGAAGGGCTTTTGCAGTGCAACAGAGCCTTGTCTGTGCAGGACTCAGCCTGCCTCCGAGTTCCAGCAGGCTGCCGAGAAGAAGGCCAAGAAAAGACTCTCCAAGACCCTGCTCCCTTCATCTGTAGTCTGCCATCTGGACAGAGGATGGCTAGAGGGTTCCTGGAACATATAGAAAGGAATCTTGAGGGCTGAAAATAAATGCTGCTGGAGACAGGAAGTGTCTGAGACTAGCAGGGTTGGAGGAGGGGAGCTGCTCTGGGGGTCATGGTGCTGGAAAGGGTGAGGGGCAGATAAGGAGCACTGCTGCATTAGAAGGTGCACAGCCTTTCCTTCAAGCCCTGAATATTCCTCCATTTACTGCTTCATATACTTGAGGGCATCTTACCTGTTTGTTGCAGGGATTTATCTGAGTGATTTGGATCCCTTTCCTTTGTACAAAGGGTCACTTCACTTAAATTTGTAGCCCTCAGCATATTAGAGACTTTGAAATTGGACAGGTTTATAGAAAGATAAAGTGGTGCCAGCCACTCTGAAATTTGATCTTGATGTTCTCATGAAGCTCTGTGTTGCTTCAGTGTGGTTTTTGGTGGGCTCTGTTGCAGTCAGGTTAGATGATGTTATGAGTGAACGATGTTCTCCCAATTATTTTTCTCATGTACGAAAGTCAGTGAGCTATGATATTTTATTCCTTTAGTGTGCTTTAATAAGTGTTATAATATTGGAGAATAATGTTACTCCTTCCTGAGTTATGAGAGTGGCACAACCTTTGTATTCTTCTCAGAATGGAAATGTCAGCTAATCATATCATCCATCTTTTCTTCCTATAAGAGCTGCTTAAGCCTCCACAGAAAGCTTAGACTGGTAATTCTTTGCATCACCTGCTTTGCAGTTTTTAAGGGTAGCCAGTCAGATAACTGTGAAGGCTTTTTGCTTTGTGTGCTGGCCTCTGAGTATTAAGTGGAAATGACGTAAGCTTTCATTTCTCAAGATGTTTCAAAGAACGTGGTCATGAAAGCAGCTCCTTCCTATAACTGAGCTTTCCAATGCACACAAAAAACATCTCTTCATGAGATTTCAGTGCCATTATCCTCTAGAGGATGCTCTTAAGAGGCCCAGGCACTGATGATAGAGAAAGTTACACTCTGTGCTTAACTGAGCAATTTTCCTTCACTTAATACCTCTGAAAAATGAAACTGCAAAATGAGCGTGTCCTCAAATATTTACTGTATATCCCTTGTGAAGGCAGTGGTACATTTCTTATTACTGACTTTGGCAGTGAAGTGTGCATCAAGTGTCAGCACTCACTGGCCTGCTACAACTGAGCTGTAACTGAAAGTCTTTTTTGGGTAAGAGAAGAAGTTTCCTGAGCAACTGTTTAATCAGCTACATGTGCTGGCAGCCTTCCTGGTGAGATCACCGCAGGTAGTTTATGATTTGATTGAAAATTAATGGGGCAATTACAGCATGAGACCTAAGAGCAGAAGATGCAGGTTTGGAATGAGGATCACATCAGTGCAGTAACAGTAATTTTCAGGCTTCTCACACTACTTGTTCAGCAAATAAAAGCCTGTTAGACAAATCTTATTCTAGAAATTCTAATTTAAATGTTGATTAATTGATTAATAGCTCTGCATTTGAAAACCAGATTAATATTATAAACTTGTAATGGAAAAAGTAGATCCTTCCACAGCGGTATCTTTACTGCTAGGAGGTTTATCCTATTCTTGTTTCCCTCTAAATTACTCAATATATCATCCCTTAGAGTATACCAGTAAGGACTGTAATTATTCCAGAGGCTCCACACACAGGCACCATTTGAATCTGTAATTAGGGTGAGTGCAGGCTTTTTGTGCTTAGGTTATGTTGTTCTCCAGCTGCAGGATGCATTTCCAACTCCATAGCAGAGTAGAGCTGCATAGTGTTGCAAAGTGAAATACCCATTTATAGGTTTAAATGCATCTTGTTCTTGATTTTAAAAAATGAATAGTGGATAGCATGATCTCTGTGCCAGCTCTTTACTTTTCATATGATTGTTTGGAGAAAAATAAAATCTTAAATGTAGAAGTATTGAATAGGGGTAAATGGGATTCTTTGCTGAGTTTAAGAGCTGTGTGGCATGTTCATTTGCAAACTTTCCCCAAATGTCATTTAGTCCTTCCTTAGAGCAGCAGCTTGCCATGAAAGGAATTTCAGTAGACTGTCCGTGTTTACAGAAGTCATTGCTGATTCTTTGCTGAAATAAACTATTTTCTGTTATGTCTATCTCATCTTGTAAATCCTGTTATTTTGTAGGTTGCTGCTGGACACTTCTGGAGCAATTTTAGACATGTTATAACCTTTCTTGGATTGTTGTATATGTGTAATTGTAGTATAGTGCAGTACGACAACCTGGATAGGGCAGATCTTTCTTTGGATATGAGGAAAGAGCACACAAGTGATTTAGTGTAATTTTGAAACAGACAAAAAAAAAAAAACCAACAAAAAAATCCTGTCTTCTCAAGAAACTGTTTGAGTTCATGGCAGTTTTTTTACACCTTTGTTTCACAAGGAAAAATAAAGACCTTTTGAATTGACACTGTCTATAGAGAAGGACAAAACACAGCATAAAGACTAACATGTAATTGTTACATCACAATGATGGACTTCTACGAAAATTCCTGCAGGAAAAAGGTGGAATTTTATATAAAAATATTAATGCAGGCACACAATCTGTGTGCTTTCTGTATAGCACATTATAACTTTCTGCCTGACCTCTAGTATGAATTATCTCTGTGTTGTCATGCAGTCTCTGCAACAGCACAGTTACTGATCTCACAGAAGGGAACTAACTGAGGTTTCCCTGTCTGCACCAAAATATTTGAACTGGGAGTAAAAAGGAATGAAAAGATGGCCTTGACAGCAAGCCTGACTCTAATAGGTGTAAGTGGGCAAACCTTGTAGTAAACCAAGTGGACTTGAAATTATTTTGGTCAGTCAGTTAATAAAAATGGTGACCTATATTAGCAAATAATGAGTTTTGCAGTGCTGTTTCATAAGCCAGGTCAACTGCTCTTTAGGAGATGGGGGAACTGGAAGGGGCAGAAGGAATAAAGGGGTGTGACAAGGATTCTGGATTTAGTGTTTCACAGGTGCCTTCATAATAAATTATTTGGCACTTGCATTCTTCAGAGGTAGAGATAAGGCATCTCTCATGATGATTCTAATTATTCTATGTATATATTCTTACTGAACTGCACTGTCTGAGGAAAACAAAATGCTGATGATAAAAAAACCAAAATGAAATAAAATGCTGACAACCTGCAACAAAGCTTTATAAGAACTGTTATGTCTGGTATAAGACCAAAACTGGTAATGCTTCATAGAATACTGAAGAGCCTCGGGTTTTTTGCCACTTTGGAAGAATAAAGCTTTTCTTCACTCAGACTTCAAATGGGTGCAATTTAAAAGGTTAACACAGAAGTATTATAATATCCATTTCTTACTTTCACTGTTCCAAGCAGAGCTTTATCTTATTTTTTATCCATGTGTAGTGAGGGGTTGTTTGTTTCTTAAACAAGCAGATAATCCATTATTGTTCTAGAATGTGGAGTGTCTGGTGATATACATGAATGGACTATAATTTTTCATTGAATTAGCTGTCAGAAGGAAAAAATAGGAGTGTTTTTGTGAATTATGATCTATCCAAGTTTTAAATAAGAAAGGGGGGGTTGTGTGCAAGTTGACTTGTAATGATGATATGTGGAGTTAAAGCACAACAACATTTTTTGTTAATATTTGGAGTAAGTGGAGAAAAGAGATCAGGATTGCAGGTTGGAGTGAAAGACAGGTCAAAGTGGAGAAGCCATCCAACATTAAGTTTGCTTTGTACCATTTCTTTATAGGCCCTTTGAATTGTCCCATGGGCACGTGAAAAACTGAAGGAGCCTGTGCTGGTGTTTGATGTGAAAGAGAGTTTAATATAAAGGTTAAGTACAATCATGGAATGAGTATGGCTGCAAATTACAGATAAGGAGACAGCTGGATAGGTAGGGGAAGAAATGCCAGCTCTGCTGGAGGCAGAAAGAATTCCAGTGATTAGAGGTTTCCTTCTCTCCTCACCTGGAGCTGAACCCTGCAGTCTTTGCCTGGTTTGCTTGTCTGGGCTAGCAGTGCAAATGCCATTGTAGATGCCTGTGTGTCCTGCACTGAAACTGTGCCTGAACAATCTGTGTGCAGCAGGCCTGCAGCCTTGGACCGCTGCATTTTGAGATTTGGCTTGGTTGGCACTGGATGCCTAAAATCATGTTAATGTACATATTTTTGGGTATGGACCATGCAGTACATATCTAAAATCCAGGGGACAAAAACTCTTACAGTTACATCCCTTAAATGTTGTTTTGACTATATACTTTCTAAAGTTTTGCTTATTGGTCTAGAAGCAAGTTTAGGACAACCTGTACATGTCTTAGGGTGTTTTTTGTTTGGTTTGTTTGTTTGTTTTTAATTTTCCTTCTATACATGATGGTTATAGGTCCTGATTGTTCTTTGTTTTTACTTTCATTAAATTATGTGACTGTGGACATACAGCCAGGCATTTTTTTGCTAATTGGTCCTTTGTTTTTTTTGTTTTGTTAAAGTAAAGAAACGAGATTTACTCAGTGTAAGCGGATGTCAACATTTCCTGGTAGATAGGCTTGTTCTGTCTCTTTAAGCATCTGACAGAGGATGTTGTCAGCAGGACGAGGGCACAGTGTGAAAATGCCCCATTATGAGCTACTCAAGCTACTGGAGTTTAAACTCTTACTCATCGACCCACTGTACTATTTGACCCTAAGCAATTTAATCCGTTTTTGTCCCATTCCACTGTGTAAAGCTGGAGAATGCTCCACATTGCAGAGATGTAAATGGCCTGGCTAATGATGTGGTAATTGACCTTTGAAAATTGCATGCTAATTAGCGTGGTTGTCGCTTGGTCGTCCTCTTCACAGCACTGCAGGCAAGACTGCTTTGATTACAGTAGCTTAGTGACTTTAATCAAAATTACATGAACTTGCATTAAAAATCCAAGCAAAATAAGGAAGTAAGTAACAACAGCAACAATAGTAAAACATTAGATAAATAGTAGATATTGCAGAATAGCATGTAAGGTGAATCACCCTTCTCAATCTGCTCTCTATTGCCCACCTAATGGGAATAAAAAATTCAAGTGGGTTTAATGGCCAACTTTGACATTAATTCTTCTGGATCCTGAATGCAAACTAGCAACGTTGTGATTGTGACCCCAAACAGCAAGCTTTAAACACTCAAGATTTATCTAAAATCCCTGGTGTACAAGTTGAAATTCTTTGTGTATTTATGTAATTTATGTGTGTAGAGAGAATGGCTCAAGCAGGTACCCAACCTCCTCTTGAAAATGAGGTCCCAATCTCTGTGACTGTCATGTCTCTGTTTCACCCAGTGCAGTTAATGAAGCTGTGTTCTGATGGAAGTAGATGGGTAGATACAACTAGAAATGTTAAAACAGATGACTCTACTCCTAGTATTCCTTTTAAATCTTGGAAGAAGTAAAAATGGAATTTGTGAAGAAGGGAAGCGTAACAGAAGTGCTATCTTAATTAAGATATGTAGGTGGAAGAGATTTTTTTGTGGGGAAAGAGTGGGCTATGAGATGTGTATCCTTAGTCATTCTTGAAGGAAAAAAAGTATTTGATCGTTATATTTGCATGTGAACCTAAACTGATGATGGTTAAAATCTTCCAGGAACTTTTCATATGAAAGGATGTTAAAAACTGAAAAACATGGTGTCTTTCAGGCAACTCTAACCTGTCACATGAAGATTTTTGGCTTAATTAATTTGGCAGTTAGTTTTTAAAATTTAAACTCCTTGGTTTTCAGCCAAAACTGGTTCTCATCTAACCTCTTCAAGATTTCTTGCTTAACTCCCTTAAGCTGTCCTTCATCTAGATAATGGCAAAGTAAAAGGGTAAGAATTCCACTGGCAGCTTGGAAATTCTGCTTTTAATGTTAAATTACTCCATCTTTAGCCAGGAGGAAGATGTTTCCTTCCCAAGATACGACTGTTTGCTTTGTTCTCCTCAGTCATCTGTTGCTTCTGAAGAAGTATATTGCCATGTCTCTGAAGATCAGCTTTCTTGGCTAAATGCTTTTATGATATAAGACTGCATACAGGGATTGGATACATTATGTAAGTGAGAAGTTAGGGATTGCCTTGCATTGTAGGTTTTCCCATTGTAAGCTCAAGGGAGTACTTTTCTCTGGAAGTCTGTAAAAGCAGAAGTGTGGCCACGCAGCAGTTGTGCAAAGTTTGGATGAAATTTAGTGGTGGGTGTGCAATTTTTTTTTTTTTTTTCTTTTTTTTCCACTTAAGAGTGGTAGCATAAAAAGTAAGAATCTTTAAAGCTTTGCCTTGAGGCTGAATTCCATGTTCAGGAAAAAATATTTAGAGGAGGTCTGTGTGTGCTCACAGATGAGAGAATGAAGGGCAGTCACTGGGAACTCAAATGTAGCTTCTCTCATGTAAGAGGTATTTTGAAAGGCAGGAGGCCTAGGCACTGAGGTTTGAATTGAGAGCTGAAGATTTATGAATTATGTTATTCTTTCATTTCATGTTTGGCTTTGCATTAGTCACTTCATCCCACTAAATCCTAGACTCTGTATTTTGACTGCCCAAGTGTTTCCCAAAGTGTTGCTATTGCTGCTTTGCACTTCAGGAAGAGAGATACCAAAGTGGAAGATGCCAGCTGGTACATGTAGCAATTTTTTCTTTCCTGGCCTTAAATTGTTTAAATATCAGGGAGTATTTTATAGCTAGCAGCTCTCTGATCGTGAAAGTCCAGTAGAGTTTTACTTCACATTCACTGCTGTGCCTGAGCAAACACAATGAAAAAGCAGCGTGTGGATGGTACCCTGTGTTGTCTTATCCTCAGTAATGGGGAAAGACAGAAACAGTGCTGATTTTCTGATTCTGTTTCCAAGTAGTTTCCTTTTATCTGCTTCACTTTATAGCCATTTCCTCCTGGGTTTTTCCACTGTAATGACTCTAACAATCACTGACATAGATTGCAGGGATTGAGGGCTTTTTTCCAGAGTGCTGTTAAAATTTCCAAAAGTGCCATGTAAATGTTAGTTAATGTTCTGATGCTCTCAAATATGAGATTCTTACTGGGGTGTAGTATTCTTGCCTTTCTATGAAGGATGGATGACTGGGCTTATGCCTGGGATTTGTCTACAAAGACTTTTTGTTGAACATTTAGGATCTAGCAAAAATGTGAATAACAGCAGCCGGAGTCAAATTTGGCAAGGGCTTTGTTAGGATCACCTAAAAAATCCAGTGTTCAAATGATTTATGTTGCTGCCTTTGCCACGGACACACAAAGTACTTTTTACTAAACACTTCAGAGAAGCTGTTTCATTGTGTCCAATAATTTGAAGTACATAATCTGCAAAAAAAATACTGTATTTATTTCTTTTGAGACAGTCAGTTTGCTTCTCTCTTAAGATAAAGCATAAAGAATAAGTGGCACAGTGATCTTTTTTATGATCAGAATTTATTCCTGATATACTCAAGTTTACATTTCTCTCCTCTTTTCATACCAGTCAGCAACTGAGAGATTAGCTTAAAGCTTCTGATTGCAGTTGTTTTCCTGTAATGTACGTGTTGGTTTTACACTTGGTGTCTCACCCGCAGTTGCCACACATAATCCCTTAGGTCAAAGCCAGCTGAATTCCATGGGTGCAAAAGTGTTCCTTTGAGATTTGTACTGGATACTGAAGTGCAGAGAGTTCATCAGTGTGTCCCTCACCAAGAAAGCATTTTTGCTTACTTTTGCACAGACCCTTCTGAATTAGGGACTGCAAAAGAACAACTTACTGGTTGCCAGATTTGTTCTTGTTTACAGCTGTAAATGTTAGATTTCTTGACTAAATAATTTAATTTATAATACTTGGCAGTAAGCATCTGTATCAGCAATCTTAATTTGAGATTGAAGTATATTTCCTTTACCCTCGTGTGAGAGGGGCATCCCAGAGTCCCTTCAGTGTGTCCGTGCAGAAGCAATCTTTGAGGATACTGGGGAGGATGTGCAAGAACAAGTTCATAATCAAGTTTAAAATGAGATTCAGAGTGAGGGCCTGGCACTTTTTATTTGTTTCAAATTTAAAATATTGTAGTGACTGAGCACATACTGTTTAGCTGTTGTACTCACCTATATATGGCATGTGATCTGTTTTATAAAACTTGTGTTATCCAGTTGTATTTCCTGATACCTCTTGTTTTTTAATGATTTGTTCTGTATTTGACCAAAATTACAGCCTTTTTTTAGTGTTTAAAGAGTATTCCTTCCTTTACTTTTTTAAGGGTTCTCTATAAAAACAGTTTTACTTGTTGGATATGAGGTTTTTGTATTGGAATCTGGGTACTGTTTCATTATTAACAAAACCAATCTAGCTTTAAATTTTTTTTTTTTTAGTTTAAAAACTGCTTGTAACTTTTAGCACCTTAGTGTAAGAACACTTGGCTAAATTAAAAAAAAAAAAAAAAGGATTAAAGGAAAGAAGCCAGTTGTGCCATAGAAAACTTGACTATTTTTCTTTCTGCTTTTTTTGTATGTGCCTGATCGTGTTTAATTTTAGCTAAAGGCTCTTTCTCAGAAATATCTCTCCTGTTCTCCCTCTGTGGTACTTCCAGACTTCTCCTGGATTATATCATTAGCTAAATTTTGCAGCAGAGACTTTTATACCGACTGGGACTTACTGGGTGGAGCATGTTGGTAACTCATACAGTTCTTTCCTGTTCTTGGGCTGAAGGGGCAGTGCCTGCTCTAAATTACCTGCTCGCTTGCTCTTGCCAAGAACATCAGTCTTCTCTTACTATTTTTTATGCTCTTTTATGAGTCTTCCTTTGAGATGCACAGAATTTTGGGGACTGATCTGAATGAGGGTCTTCATGCTCTACAGCCCTTTGCCAAGATTATATAAATACCTGTTGTCCCTGTGCCCGTCTGTGTGAATCAGGGCAGCCTTCACCTCCCACTGAAGCATTTCTTCTGCCACAGTAGTTTTGTTAACCTTGTATAAGGACCTCTCTCTAACACTGAATTCTGCTCAGCTGCTTCTGGTTTTAAAACCTAAAAATCATTTAAAGTAAACTGAAAAGAATGCACTTGAGTACTGTGAAGTCCGATACCGAACTTTACATTACATTAACTCTTTTGGCTGGCCCTTCCAAAGAGTGATATGTCTGTGTTCATTTGCTCCAAGCCTATCTCCAGGAAACTGCCCCAAGAGGGGGATCAAAGCAGGCAGTGTGCCAGAAGTTTGTGTTTCAGACAGTTTGGCACACACTGAAAGCTTGGTCTTTCCTGTATTACGCCATGGGCAGATGTCCATTAAGAATGATTAGGCAAAATTTATATAAAGGTCTTGTAAAATGGTGTGTGGTTTTCTTTTTTTCCTTTCTTTTTTTCTTCTCGTCCCCTATCCTCTTACTTGAGACATTTTGTGTGGGTGTGTATTTTTTTCTAAATTTATAAACCCTGGCTTTTGCCCTGGTCCGGTAGAAACTGCTCACCCACCCTTTTCCGTTTCCAGGCGGATTGCTGTTCTGTTATTACAGTTCTGTAACTTTCTCCAACGCTGTCCTGGTTTGCTTATTATAAACAGCTTGCAATAACCCTTTCAATGCTGCTGTGATTTTTGCTTTAAATCAGGACTGCCTGTTGTATTCATTAGAAAAACCAAACCAAAACAAAAACCTTCTCCTAAAAAGCAGATTAAAGACTTCTACCCTGTTATGGCTTTCTTTTTGGCTATAGGAAATGTATTATGGCTTTCATTTATATATTGCCCATTTTAGTGCCTCCTCACAGGGCTTTTTTCTTTCTTTTCAGTATTAAGCCAAAATCTCCAGTGTAATGGGATTTCTTTACAAGTTTGGCAAAGAAATCTCTTCAGCCCTGAAGCAGAGGCAACACTATCTTCACATGCCAAATGAATCAGAAGAATTTGAGGATAGCATTTACATCTAGCTATGTCTTAGAGTCAGTTTTCCTGTTCTCTTATTTTTCATTCCCTATAAAGCAACAATTGATAGTGATATGTAAGATCTTTGTTCCTCTAATATCAGTATTTAAATTAAGTCTGAATTATGAAAGTAGTTAGGTAGAAGTGAACCTGGCTGACCCACTGTTTGGTAAAGTGCTGTAAGTGTATAATCAGCCCAGAAAAGCAGCCTCAAATTTGTTTGTTGTAGCAGTTCAGTATTTCATTATCTTGGGAATTAACTTGAACAGTCCTTAAATGCAAGAGATGATGCAAGACAGTAGAAAACAAGGCTAAGCATTAAATTAGTGGGTATTTTCCAGGAGAAATAGAGTAAATTGTTTTTTCAGTAGTCAAATAGATGAATTAAAATCGATTTTTCAAAAGGGGACGAACAATATGCCTATAAAATAACAATAAATATACTGTAGAAGTAACTTTTTAACACTTGTGAAAACCATGGCTCTGGCAAATAGGGTACATATGGGCACTCTGTCTCCTCTCTTTCCTGACCAGATGTGGAGAACTGAGGTTGCTAGTGAGCATTTCTTTTTAGATGGAGAAAGATGTTTCATTCATATGCAAAGCTCCCCCTGGATGAATAATTAAGCTCTGAGTGTACTGTAAGTCTGTCCAAGTAGTGGAGGACTGGCTATTCTCTTCTGTACTCAGCCTTTTACTTAGCATGTACATTTCCTTATTAAATGGGAATTTATTTAACAGGAACTGAAATAGATCTTTTAATGATGTTTTCAAAGCTCAAATAGCTGAGACATGGTTGAAAATGGTAAATCATCCATGCTAATTTATGTTATCTAAAGAACTGCTCTTTGAGCTAATGTCCAGAATAACTAGGCCAAATGGTACTGTTGAAATTCCCCTTGGAAGTGGAGCAGTAATCGGATGAATGTTTAGCCTGGGAACAAAAAATCTATGCTCAAGTTTAAGGATTCTGCTTGGGAAAGGGAATAAAAGCGAAGTGGGCTGTGGGAACACTTTATTTGTCAGAAGGGAACTTAAGGAGACATAAAGATGTTTTTCCTTCTCCCATGTGCTTTCACCACAGTGAGGATGATTCAGCTTGTGTCTGGTCTCTGGAATGTGTACGTGTAGGGAGAGAGAGGAGAAGAGGATTTCTTTAGGTGCAGCTAATTGAAAATACTGTAGGAGATAATGTCTGTAGCACATTGCCTCACCATGGAGTTGCTTATTCAGTGAGTTTATCATCTTGATGTTGACTGAAAATAAGGGGCCTTTTAATCTCTGTTAACAAAACACATTTCTCCAGAAGACCTCTCTGAAGCAGGAATTCATTGTTTCTGTGGTGTTGGCAAGTAGGCTTAGCTGTGTTTCTGTGGTGAGTTCTTTTGTCCACGATAGCATCTTGGGATCCCAGCATCTATGTGGCTGACTCTGGCTCTGATTGGACAGTTTATATTTAGTTGCTGACTTCCTATAATAGTTTTCAGATGGAGATGTTAAAGAACACATACCCTTGTGCTGCTGTAATCCTGAAAGATCATGGGAGAGTGAAAAAGAGGAGTTGATATATTTCTGCAGAAGTAGAGTTAAAAAAAAAACCAGCAGCTACTTTCAGCAGAACTCTGAAATTAATTGTTTAAAAATTAGGTAGCCAGTGAAGGCAAAATACTCAGAAAATTCATGGGTAAATCACTTAAATTTTGTATCCAGAAAGGCTCTTAAAGCTGTGGGGAACTCTGCCTTTTTTTTTTTTTTTTCTTTTAATTACCACCAAAATATTATTCTCTAGTTTAGAATAGTATTCAATTGGTGTTAAGTAATAATTATCTAATAGCACCTCATGACAGCTCTTATGTTCCATATTGCTGGTGCACCTCCAATGCAAATTAGTAGATACCCAAAGAAATCCCAGTGTCATATATGATTCAGTTACACTGGATCTTTTATAGATCTTAAGAGATGTGTCTTTCATTTCCAGTAAAGCTGCAAACATTTCAGAGCTTGCATTTTACTCTGAGCCTGAATTTAAGGTGACCTCTCTAAAATCTCATTTTCCAAGAAGAAAACTGAGTACAAGTTTTCATTTGAGATAGGTTTGCAGAGCATTTAGAAATCATCTTTATGTAGCATTTTTTATTTATTAACTTTATTTTTTTATTCTCTAAATTATTAACCAAATAAATCATCCTTTAATAAACTTCCAAGAATGTGTCTGTGCTTTGCTGGTAGGTAGGTAGCTGCCTGCAGGGACCTGACTCTGAGCTGTTCCATGGCCACAGGGAATCTTGGCCAGCTCCTGAGGGACACTGGGGCCTGACCATAGCAACTGCAATAATTATGCCCTGATGCCAGCCAGTACACAGGTAGGATCTTTGTAAAGCTAAGAAGAACATGAGGTATCATTCCCAGAATGTATATGATAGAATGCTGCAATACTGTGCTTGTAATGTATTGGACCTATTTGGAGTCCTGGCCACTCTGTCTTATCTTGAGGAGGAAATTCTAAAGCATGCTTTAGTCTGGTTTGACTTGAGCTAGGTTGAGTCATGGTTACACAGCACAATTTTCATTTTTTTCTACCAGCTAGAATTGGGAGTAAATAATAGAAAGTTAGGGATGAGACACCTGCAGAGGTCATCTAGTCAGTCTCCAGCTCTGGAGCAAGATCATCTCAAAGACCTGCAATAATGCAGACTGTAATCTATTCCTGTACTTAAAACCCAATTACACACACATACTAAGCAAAGTAATCCTAACCTGGTGTGTTTCTTGCTTAATTGAAATGCCTTTGTGATGGACAGAGCAGGAAGAACATTTTGTTTTCTTTCTCTTTACATTCTGGGAAGGTGTTGTCTTGTTTTTCTCCCTCAGTTTTCGCATCTGTAAGACAGATGATCCTCTTGATGCTCTCTGGGCTCCAGCTAATTCTACATCTGCCTTCAACTAGAGTGCTATGGGTTGAGCACAGTGCTCCAGATGAGGCCAGATAGATGCTGAGAATTTCTGTCTTGCAGATGCAGCATGTTTGTACAGCTCAGTCTCATTGCCTCAGTCTCATTGCCTTTTAGCAACAGGACCATGTTGGTTTCCTCAGCCTGTAGTTCAGTGTAGCTCTTTCTCTCCACTTTTGTGATCTATAGTCCCTACATAGGTATTCTTGATTACCTAACTGTATAATGAGGCACCTGCCTCAAAGAAATTACAAAGAAATAAAGTAGTTCTTTCTTTTTTTGGCTGGTTTTCTATAATTGTTAAACTACTTAAAATAAAAATGCAGTTTGACAAGCATACTGTCTTTAGACATTTAGGCTATTCAAATAAGAATAAGGTTTTACATGGGATTGATTGCTTCTGGTTTTTTAGGCAGTGAATATTTAATCTTTGTATTTGTCTAGTGTAGTTTTCCCATTATCCTAAAGCAGTTTCAACTGGGCCACAAATGATGGTCATTTCAACATCTGTTGATAAAAATATTTTTCATGTGATTTATTTCTTAAGCAAGTGTTGATATGCTCACTGACAGTAAATGATCAACAATTACCTGGAGTGACTTTTGCATTGTGTGGTAGATGTACAATGCTGTGTGTCTGTCTGGTTCACAGCTATCAGGAAATGTCAGGGTGAACAGAAAGGGGAGGAAAACAGCCTCATCAGAGACAGTGCAGTTCTGTGATTTATGCAGGGGAGTTTGCCCAGCACTGGACTGATAGAGGATATTTTTCCCTGCAGCATTCAAGTGTGAATTTAGATCTGCATGTTTTTAACCTACTACAAAGGAAAATAAGCTTTTTAATCAGTAATTTTATGTCTCTTTCCACATGTGTAATTTCTAACTTGATATTGGGGAGAGAAAAAGAAAAATGACAAAAAACCAAAGATACACCAAAAAGGGCTGAGTCTTGGTTATCTAAGGATTCTTGTTAAGTTGCCTTGTGCTCTGAAGGTAGTGCTTGAGTAATAGTTGCAGCAGGGCTGGGGAGCAGGAGGGAATAGATCTGAAGCTGCTTTCAGGCTATTCAAAACAAGAGCAGCTCACTGATAAACTGCAGCTTTCTACAAAATTTATTCTTGTGCGTGCAGGGAGAGCTTTAGGTACTTTATAAATAACTCCTTCTCTGTGTGAGTTTTTGCTACTTTTCCTCAGTGGGCTCCAAGGTTTTGTGAGAGGTGCATTGGAGAGATTTTACACCTCCAGACTCTTGTTTGGCTGCAGGCAGTTTCCTCTGGGCTTCCTGCTCAGTGGCTCTGGTGGTGGTTTCGCATTGTTCCCCACTGATGAGTCAGAGAAACAGGAAAGAGATCCCCTGGTGAACAAAAAGCGCAACCACCAAACAGGTGCCTGTATTCTGGTGCTGCAGAGGACAAACCACCTCATTCTGGACTTTTTCCTAAGATTCTTATCTGCAAGTATGAGACTCAGGAGGAATGGGTCATACACGCTGAACGGGTAAGAAAGAGCCTGCATCCTCTTTTGAAACTTCATCATTAAAACGTGAAAACAGAAGCCTTTCTTTTCCTTTCTAGTGACGGGGTACATGAAATAATGGCCATGTCTTTTGTCTCAAAAAGAACAGAGGGTCACAGCATAGGAAATGTGCAGCTTACTTCACTTGTTTTCTTCTGCATCTGTTAGATTTGCTTTTATAGTGCATGCATTTGGTGGGGGCAGGTTAAAGTTGTCCATGTGTTAAAATGAGGTGGATCTGCTCAGTAAAGCCATGAAACAGTAGGAACTCTGTGATTCCTAAAGAAGTGTGTGTGGTAATTTTTCTAAGCATTTTCCAGCTTTTGATGCAAAATTAAATGTGATGCTCCCTGACACAATAAAAATTACTTTAAATTTTGCCAGTTTGAAAAATTAGTTTAAGTTTTAATGCTTGAAACTACTACTCTGAGTTACTTTACTAGCTTTGTGGTTTTTAAAATACTGATTTTTATTTCTCTCTGATTGCTGCTACATCTTCTCAGTAACAGAGAATATACCATAACTGGAAAGATGATACTTGCAGCTGGCAGGTGCCTTGACAAATGGAGCAAGTTATTAGTCTTGGAGTGTCACTTTACTTAGCTGCCTTGAACCCTCTGTAATGAGTAAGTGCTGTGGTAAGTGCTGCATGGTGCAGCTGCCTTAGTGCTGGGCTCCTGAAAAGCCCAGATGTGTTTTGGATGTGCTTTAGAGTCCAGATGTGCAGACTAACCCCACGGTGGCTCACTGCTTTAAGCTCATGGTCCATCCTGCAGCCGAGTGGCAATCTCTGCACAGAGAGGCAGATCCCAGCCCAGGTGGATTGGGAATGCTTTGGCAGTGGCCTTCAGCTGGATTGCATTGGTGTTTGCCCAATGCCACTTCGAATGATATTTTGCTTTGCCAAAATATGTTTGCATTTGATTTTTTAGAAAATTCCAAAATTTTATTTTGAGTAGGTTTTCTTAATGTCAAAGTAGATGGGTGTTAACATCTTCCTGGCACGTCCTTAGTGGTTTTTAATGACTGTAATAAAAATGCCATTATCTGACTGCGTACAAGATCAAACATAATTGAAAGTTACTATCTTCAAGTGTTTGGTTTTAAGCTGTAAGATGAATTTGTCCATCAGTGGATTGGGTTTGTAGTAGAGAGAGGCTAAGAATGTATTCTCATTAACTTGGCTTTTTGCAGAGGTTTGTGACCTTTGAGAGATTATCTTAGAGAGTCAATTAAGGAATGATGCTGAAAAGGTAATGGGTTTTGCTTATGTTAAAGGAATTTTTTTAGACTTTAGTTACAAGAAGCACAATCTTTAATTGATTTGAGTTTTATTAAAAATGAGTGCACGGTATGGAACTTAAGGGAAATATACTGTGCAAAATCACCATGTGCATCTCTTCTGCCTTGTTCTAACTTGTGAGATGATGCATAATCATTTTAAGGAATTTCTCTTGTTGTGGCCCATTGTGTACCTGGCATTACATTTTACAATGAGCATTTAACTGGAAATGTTGTATTACAGTGAGTAAAACCAGTGGCACCCAAATGCTTGCATGAAAAAAAAACTTCAGCTGTGAGTTTGTGGGAGACTTCAATATTATCTGATTCTAACATGCTGATCTGCTTTACTTTATTAAGCAACAGATGCTGAGGAGTTGATTTATCTAATTAAAGAAATTCCTTTTATGTTTATCTCTTGCCTAGATGGTTTAATAATGCAAGGTAATGGAAAAAGAGCTTCAAGTATGTTTTCCTGTTTAGCCTAAACTTTTCCATGTCAGCAGAAAAGCTTGTTTTGATCTTCAAGGGTTTTTGTTTGGGACAGCGAGTTCCACTTGTCAGGTGGAGAGGCACCCTGCTGTGCAGGTCACTTGAGGAGAGGGGAGCTCATTGGGGTGGAGTGTTGGAGGGCAGATAGTTACTGTGGGAGTGCTTTTTACAGTGCAGTGCATGAAAACTTTATTAGTAAAAACAAACTAACAAAAAAAAAAAAAATCAGAAAGAAAAAAACCTAAACAAACAAAAAAAAAAAAGAAAACAAAGCAAAAAGCAAACAAACAAAAACATTTTTCCCGCCTCCCAAAACCAAACAAGAAAAAAGGGGGTTTTAAAAAAGAATGTGTAGCAAAAGTCATCATGATAAGTTTGTTTTCATTGGTATGATTTTGTCAGGCTCTGATCGCAGTTGTAAACTCATAAAGGGGGAGAGAGATTGCAAAGGGAGCTAAGATATTTTCCAACCTAATAGCAGCAAAAAGCCTCTCCTGCCTTGTTTTTCTGCTGTTCCATCACCTCATGTGACACTAGTGTAAGAACTAGGCAAACATAAACAGGAAACACAACTAAAATCCAGAGTTTCACTTAGAAGCAGTGATTTATAGGTATTCTTTGAGCAGGTCTCACTGGACATGGGCATGCTTGCTCTTGCTTGTTGAAGTGGAGACAGGGATCTGGTGCTGAGATTCATCAGAGGACACTGAGTTAGAAGACCCATTTTATCTTGCTGAGACTGAGGTAGAAATCTTACCTGCCAGCATCTCTTTAACCATGTTGTTAAGTCAGCTTTGTTGTTGTGTGCTATCCTGCCGTATGCTGATTGTATTTCTTTGCATTGCAAAGTTTCTTTTTATAAACGATCTCTTTTGAAGGTCATCTTAGCTTAGGAGATATTCCTTTATTTGCTTGGTGGTGTGACACAGTGACACTGAAAAATGCACTGGGACTGTAATCATTGCAGCATCATTTTTTTTTCTCTTTGCAATTGCTACTTCTTCTTTTGTCTTCTCTTGTCTCTTTAGCATTTGGAATTAGTGATACTCAGTGTAAGTCTTTGCAGGCTGTTAGGGTGTCAAATAACAAATATTGTTATTATACATCTATTTCCTCTTTTTCTCCAAATGACTTGAGTTTAAAGAAGGGTGTGAATCCAAGCATGCATTTCACAAGATATGATCTCAATGCAGCTTGAACTTTGGTCATGGGATCTGAACTTCCTGTCTTTTAAATCATACTGTAGAGGCCTGTGCATTCCTATAACCTTCATAATGGTGCAGACAGAACTGTGCCCTTCTGGTATCCCTGCACAATGGCCATGCCCTCTGCAGGAAGGCTTTGCTGCACGGGTGAATAGATTGTTTAGTTGTACAAGTGAACACCTCTGTTGGACAGCTGGCAACTTGCTGACTTGTTCCCAATAGCATAGGGAACACTGACCAACAGCCTACAAGGTAAAAATTGTACCCACACTGCACTTCCTGATGACCCTGGCCAGAGAGCCATATGATGATTCTCTTCTGCTTGTCAATTCTGACCCCATTTGGTCTGAAAGTTCAGGTTCAGGAGCTTGTCAGCTGTGTGAAGGTGGCTGTTAATACTGAGCAATATCTCTGCAACTCCTGCACAGTGGCCATCCCACACCTGTGGTGATGGAACTGAACAGCATATGCAAGAGATTATTTGCTGAAACAGATGTGTAGCACAATTTAAAACATTTAGATGTTAATTAAATAATTTTTATCTTCTCATCATTGCCCTAAGTGACTGCACTGCTGAATAACTGCTGTGTGGCATATTTTCCTGGGACATTAAGTGCCAAAAGGGCATAGCTAGATCATGCATTCAGAAATCTGGTGGGGGTGAAAGCTTTGAAAATGCAGGATTTGCAGTTTAGCACCTCAGTGTGTGTTCTGCTGAGGAGCACTAAGCTCAATTTTCTCAAAAAATTTGTGTTTAACTTGTGATGTTGCATTGGTGTTTCACCTGAGAGTTCAAATAATCTGACATCTCCCCTTTGTTCAGTGCTGCCGTGGGCCCTTGTGAAAAATGTTCTTTGAGCTCCATTCTGCATGGAAGGGATTTTTTGTTGAGTTTTGTTTTTAAAATTTTTTTTTCCTGCATTTATCTTTGGTCTGTGTGTGCGTGAAGGTGATTATGTATTATCACAGTCAGAACTAACCACTGCCTTGAAACAAATTCAAGTTGGACGGGGACAAAATACTTTGGAATATCTTAATGATTAATGGATGCTCACTGACTGATAAAAAATATTGTTGGCCCCAAGATGTTTCCTCTTCTCCAAGCCACTGCTTTAAACTAATGATTTTTGATTTTGAGCCAAGCACTGAAATTGAAAAAGAATTTGTTTTTCTTGTGTGCTTCCGTCTTGTACTGACGTAAAGCAAGCCAAGGAGAGAAAGTACTATCATGTTTGTTTTGTCCAAAAAAGTAGAAATCGGAAAGAACATAGTAAGCCTGCTTCAGAAGGTCTTTTTATTAAGTCTCATTGCAACTGCAGGAAAAGTATCTTTGAAGGATGTGACAAACAGCTCATGAAAGCCTGTTGAAATAGCTCATCTGGCAGACTGAGGTAGTATGAACACCCAAATATCTTATCTGAGGAGAAGCAGCTGTTTGAACGGTCTTTCCAAATATCCACATTTTGTCATGAAAAAAGGGGAAATCTAAGGGTAGCAGTACAGACTGTTATCCTTGGAAAGCACAGCACAAATTTATCAGATTAGGGCCAAAAAGTAGATTATCCACTCCAGGGGCTTTATTGATTGGGAATCCATTTTTGGAGAGTAGTCTTTTAGAATACTTTGTGGTGTCAGAAAATGCAAGCCAAGGTACAAAATGCCAGCACTTCTGGCTGAGCTCTGCCTGGCTGGAGGTATCTTAGCACTTTCTTGGTCAGCTATAGCCCTCTCCTCATTTTTAACTTAGTTCCAGGTTTATTCCTACTTAATTTCTGAAGCAGACAGTCATCTTTATTCACCTGCCTCAGTTACAAAGTGAGATGACTTCTCATCTGGCATTAAAATGCTCTTATTTTGCTCCTTTTTGGAGAAAAAGGGTTGCTGCAGTGTATGCAGGGATGGTGTTTCAGTAGTGTTTGCATGTAGACATCCAAGGCAGCTCTGACTGCTGGGTGTGTACAGAGGGAGAACAGCCCCTGAGAACAAGCAAAATGTGGCAAATACTCTCATGCTATAAACAGCAGAACTTTCCTTTATAAAATACTGTGCTCAAGTCTCCCACTCCACTCCCCTGCATCCCATGTTTACCATTCCATTACTGCACAGTGACCCAGCCAGATGATGGAGATAGGATTCCAGTCTCGCACCATTTCCCATGTGAAGAAAGTGTCTCTGACTGTTTCTGACCACTGCTGCTCCGCTGTGTCATGAAGGTTCATTACTGCAGGTTCTGGCTCCTGTACTCTTCCCTGTGCTCTGCCTGAGGGAAGCCCCAGTTGTTTTACTCTTGGCTCTGCTGCAGGAACAGTATAGAGACATTATTGAGCCATCAAAATCTGGAGAAAGAGGGTGATGGTGAACACAAGAGTCCTGAAAGCAAACAGCAGGACTGACAGTAGTCTCCCTGTCACCCTGTGGTGGCAAAAGCTTACCATTTGCAGCAATTCCACGACATTTTAGTATGGTTTATGCATCCTGAGTGCTCTTGCTACTTTTCACCTTACTTTGTGTTTGCTAAGTTCAAAATACAGTGCAAAATACCAAACCAGTTACAGAATTGTAATTCTGGATCTTTGAGTAAATCACCTTCAGGAATGGTGTTTGTTTTATAGAGGGTTGGGAGTATTTTTTTTTTTCCTTTAAACTATTTAAACTATTCAGGCTGAGAAAACTGTAGAAAGTAGTTTGGAGAAAATTGGAGGTTGTTCAGCCTGGAGAAGGTTGAGTGGAGAACTCACAGCAGCTTCCCAGTAAGGGAAGGGAGCCTATAGGGAAGCAGGAGAGGGATTCTTTATCAAGAACTGTAGTGACAGGACAAGGAGTAAGGGGTTTAAACTAAAAGAGGGGAGATTCTGTGCTGTGAGGATGCTGAGGCACTGGAACAGATGATGGGGGGGATGTAGCTGCCCTATCCCTGCTAGTGTTCAAGGCCAGGCTGGATGGGGCTCTCAGCAACCTGGTCTGGTAGAAGGTTCCCTGCCCATTGCAGTGGGGCTGGAACTGAATGACCCTTAAGGTCTCTTCCAACCCAAATTCAGTGATTCTATTGCCCTTTGTACTCAGCCTAGCTGTGCACGTAGGATTTGTCCTACAACACAAGATTTATGATCTCATGTTTCCTTTGGATTTTATTTTTGCATGCGTGAGCATTCTAAAGTAGTTTAAGCATTTTTATATTCACTAACAATGTATGTGTAAAGGCTTAAACTGCAAGCCTTATATGGGGAAAGTATTATAAATGTAATGCTTCTAAATAAAAGATTTCATTAGAACTTGCACTGTGAGTCATTGTTGTTATATTAATAGTGTTATTCCCAAATATGGATTTGGAACTGGGCCTTCTTCATAGTGAATGGTGCAGATGACTTACAGAAAATAAGTATTTACATTAAATATAAAACTGGGGGGGCGGGGGGTGGGGGGAACCTCTTTGACAGCCAGTTATACAGATCACTGGGGCATATAGTGTAAAATAATGTCATAATGTAATTCTGAAACTGCAGTACTCTATGCCAGTTGATACTTTGGTATCATATTAGAAAAGATTGTTGTTGATTTTTTTTTTTTTTTTAAACATGAGAAAATTATTAAGACTCAGGCTGTGGCACAGAAGTATGCTCAATTTGATACATATTCTTAAAACTGGCCTGATCAGTTTATCTCCCAACATGGATATTTTATTAGCCTCTACCAGAACCAAATAATTAATTTAGAGCTCCAGAATGTGCTTTTGCAGGTCTTGTGTGTATTATTGTGGTGTGTGTATTATTCTTTTCTCCATCTATTTTTCTTTTTTCTTTTTTTTAAATCCTCACATAGTGTATATACTTAATGGGAATGTCTCACCTCTTGATATAAAACAATATGGTGACACAAATTCAACAGAACTGTTATCCTTGCTCTTATACAGAATCTCAGATGGTAGGAAGTGCTCATCCCAGGATTTGAGTATTACAAAGATGTTCCATTAACAATCTGGGGCCAGAACAGGGAACAACAAAACACTTCAGATGCCTAATTTTTAATTGGGTTTTTTTGGGGGGCACTTTTTCTGCCACCTCTCTCTCTCCCTACAAGTAAACTGCTCTCTGGAGTATGTATTGTGGTTAGGGCTTATAATGGAAGTTGTGCATGTGCAGGGTAAGAAGTGCCCACTAAGACTAGCCATATAATTTATCTGTTTTACACCAGAACTATTAACAGCCAAATTTATAGCTCATTAGTAACAACTAGGGGCAGTAAATTAACTGTCAGCTTTTATACCAGTTACTGGGAATTGCAGATACAGAAGCTTGATATGCAATGGACATTATTTCTGCTTCCTAAGATGCTCTGAGAACTAGAGGTTTTTAATGGGTTGTTGCTGTGAAAGGATACTGAATAATTGTATTAAGTGTAGCCATTAGAAAAGCATTTTTCAGTGAATTCAGGCTTTCCATTAAAAGAGAATGGGAGCATGCTTTCTTCCCATGCCCACTGTCATACTATACCTATAATAATCATGATATAAACTGAAGTTTCTTTCCTTGCAGCTGTCTTGAGGGGACTCTTGAATATGGCCCTCTTTTAAGCTAAGAAAAAAAAAGCATAAACAAAACCTGTTAAAGATTGTTTTTAAAGTCTCCAGTTCCCAGAGTCGTGTCCTGCCAACAATGCAGCACACACCATCACTTTGCTTACTGTTGCCAGCTTAGCTAAAAGAAAATGGGAATTCTTTAATTTATTCTGTGTGGGAGAGAACAACAGTGATGCCAAGGGGTGCTAAGGATTAGGAACCTCATGCATTGGCAGGAGGCTCCTGCTGAATGGGAGGGAGCTGCAGCACCACTGCTGCTGACTCTGTGCCTGCTGGGTTTATTGGTTTGGGTGCTTTATTTCACAGCAGTCATGTAGCTACATTACTCAAAGGTGTTGAACACATTATTTTTCAAGACAAGTGTTTGCCTTCCCAGTCAGTTTTAATTATGGGTGTATTCAAGATACAGTTAACAAGGCATTTTCTGTGGGGCATTTAATCATTTTTTCATTATAATTTGATTTCATGGAGCTTGTGAGAGGATTTTTTTGTAATGAGTGATGGCTCACAGAACACTGAAGAGGTATTACACTGATTACATATTTAAATATTTTTATGGGGTTAAGTGCTGTGTTTTGTAATGTGCTCAAGACATGCACTTAGGATTGCTAAAAAAAAAAAATCCTTTTCTTTGTAAGCTCTAAAAGGCTCTTGAGTCTGACCTTGACAAGCACAAGTTTAGGAACTGAAAGTAATTTGGTTTTTCGCAAGTTCATTTAATTTTTTCACTAAAAAATTTAATTTCTCAGTGGTTGAAATATGACTCTTGAAGAAAGAGAGGTGGATTCCCATCAAGATTAGCACTCTTAACACTGAGCAGTCTGGATGTTAGATGTTTCCTGTGAAGGTGAATAACATCTCAAACTTAGAATGTGATGCAATCAAGCTATTTTAGGACTTTATTCTTGGGTAGCTCAAAACAAATAGTGTCAAACCAACATCTTAGTGGTTTTTTCCCAGTGGAGAACTCTCTTTCTGTTAATACAAATTCTTTTTCTGTTACTAATTTTTAATATGTGTTCCTGGTGCACATTTGATCAATGAGATCTGTCTTTTCAAACACAGTGATTGATTAACAGGTGGGTGACCTTCCTAGAAAACCCACACACATTTCTGTCCTAATGATTTTTTTTCTCCCTGAGCTAAAGACAATATTACTACTGGTTTATAGTTTCTGAAGTGGATGTGTAGAACTTTCCTGTGCTCTGGGGAGCTGTATTCTCCACTTGAAACAGCATAGTTTATAAAACATGGATAAAAATGTCTAGCCACTTTATAAGGCTCATAAGAATGAATTAACTTGTGCAGTTATTGAAAAAGATATTTATTCACATTCATTGCATTTATGTAAAGGTAAATAAAGACTGTACAGGGGTCTCACCATCTGAAAACTCAGGTAAAAATAACTAATTTTTACATTTATGGGTAAGTCTGCATGAAATATAAATACATTTGAAAACAGCAGCTCCAGGGTGAGTAAACATTAGTAAGCCCAGCCATCCTGTCGCTTACCTTACAATAATTACTGGTCTGCATTTGAAGAACAAATCTTAATGTTGCCAAACTCCACCTTTTTCCTGCCCAGTCTGTATGTGGGAGAGTCTTTATAAGAATCTGTTTCCTGTTTCCCAGACAAGGGAGGGGAAAATGTGTTTTCTCCCTGTTCTGAAAACAAAAGGCAGGCAGTGCCTGGGTACCCATGGCAGCTGCCAGCTGAGCTGCAGACAGCTGCAGCCCCAAGAGCCCTTGGCTCACCCTGGTTGAAACAGCCCCTTCTCCACTGCCCATCTCATCAGGATTGACTTGCACACTTGGATCACACAGGAACCAGCCAAGAGGTGACACAAAGAGCTGGATGTGTGGTTTTATTAGGCCACTTTGACCCAGTCTTGGAAGCGTAGAAAAATTGTCATTATTTTTCCAGTTTTCTTCCAAGCTCTCTTCCCAAATCCCTTGTTTTCAGTTTTATGAATTAGTTTTTGTCACAGGCTGTTAAGTTTTGAAGAGTGGGTTTTACAAGGAACAGTGGCAGAGCAGGAACATGTGCTTAACCCACACGAAAGTAACTATAGCCTTCTCCAATTGCAAACCTAATAAATTTGTAAGGACAGTAAAAATGTACAGGATAGCAACAGAATGATTCTTCATTGACTTGGAGGGATATCTGTAGGTGTGGCAGTCATGTTTCTCCAAAACCAAGTTAATTAGTTTAGATTTTAACAGCTATACCAATTCTGTCTCATATTCTGTGAAAAAGAGCAGCTTCAGCCTTTTCCCACCTTAAATTTTGAACATTATTCCTATTTCAGTATTCCAATTTAAAACAGTACGAATTGAGGCTCCTGTGTTTTAAAGTCAAATCCACTGCTATGATTTACAAAAATAAATTTTACTTTCATGGAGGCGATTTCAACCAAGTTAGGGTTCACATCTCTTCTTGATGCTCTCCTTTTAAATAAAAAAAAACATAATTTTGCTCTCTGGTAGAGAAATGTGCAGTCAATAATGCAGTATGTGATCAATTGATGGAGTCACAATGGTCAGATACTGGGCAAGTAGTAGTGTGTCGTGTATTAGAGAAGACCTGTGAATAAGCTCTCTTAAAAATGGTTCAAGAAAAGTAAGGATTTGGGTTTTTCAGAACAGGGTTTTGGAATTATCAGTTCCCATTTCTCTGTTTTGCTCTAGAAAGGAGTTATATTGTGTGTAAGTTTGCTCTGGCCATCAGCACGTGCACTGACTATAGGAGTTCTGAAGAACATTTGGTGGGAGAATGTTTCTTAGTGTTTTGGAGAAATTTATTTATAAATAAATAAATTGAACTTTTTATATTCTACATGTATTGAAAATCTATATAGAATAATAAGTTTCCAACTTTGTTACCACTCTCAATAGGAAATAAAAAATTAATTTCCACTTCTGTATGTGCAGAATAGTTTATCAATAGCAAATCTCATAGTAAATCTGATAAATAGAAATAGTAAATCTGCTCTATAGCATGCATAAGTAAGAGAATGATGAGGCAGTTTCTGTTACAAACTATGTTGCAATACAGGTTAAATATTTTTATTGTCGTGTTCTTGAAGACCGATTGTAATTTGTCTGCTCCCCTGTAAGTACATACTGGAATATGGCAATGTAATTTCAAAATAGTCACCTCTCTGAGGATTAAAAAATACTTGCAAAGTGTTTCAAATCTCATATGTAGGAATGTAATCCCCTAGTTGTCCCAAATACATACTTCAAGCTTCCTATACAATTCAAGTTTCACGCAATGCTCAGGCTTGATTTTCTTTGTTTTTATTTAGATTGATCCTTCAAAGGGTGGTCATAAAACTGGAAGGCTGTGAGATTATTGGTTTTTGGTAATCTTGACCCATGGTGTGCCACAACCCCTGTGTTTTCTCACAGTTCTCTGATACGTGAGCATGCACTGAACAGCTCTGCTTGGATTGCACCTCTCCATTCTCAAGTCCCAGCTTTCTGTTTCTCCAGTTGTTTTCCTGTGTTCTGATGCACTTCTGACTTCCTCCAACAGCAGTACTTCACACCATGTCCTGGCAGCTTGGGACAAAGGGACAAGTAGCTATGTGTGATTTTGCTCTTGTATGGCCTGTCATTCATTTAGGGGAACTGCTGAAGGTGTCCAGCTGGGTGCTGTTCTTTGCAAGAATTTCAGTCAATTTCACCCTTAAGTATTAAGCATGAGAATGTGAATCAGAGTTTGTTTCTCTGTGTCCATTCAGTCAATTTCGGAATGGCATTGCAGCTTCTGGATTATTTAATATTTGTATGTGTACAGAGCAGATGTTTGTTGCCTTCATGGAAATGCAAGGCTGTTTGTGAAGTTACACAAGAAGAACAAATGCCAAGCTGCTGAGCTGTTTCTCACTGCCAGTCTGTTTCTCTTAAGCAACAATCTGCTAATAGAAGTTGTTGTACAAAAGCACATGTCTACAGTACAGGAGGAAAGTCTGGCTTCCTTTGTTGCATGGTGAGAGAGCATGGGCTTTCCAGTTTTGCTGGAAACTGACTGTCTGGAATTAGAAATGAGGCAGTAAATGAAGCCCCAGAGAGGGCAGACTGAAGGTTTCACTTTTAGTAGAGGTGTAACATGTAGAAGTTGGGAAATGTCTGCAAGTTCTGACGTGCTTAAGCCTTGTGTTTCTCATCCATCAAGTACCTCAATGATTTTGAGTATATGGACTGTGTTTATGGGAAGGATGAGGGTGGGTTATGTTTTTCAGCAAGTTCAGGTATGGTTGGTTATCTTTCCTCAGTTCTATATATTAAAGTAGCATTTTTAAAGTGAGACAAAGCACAGTATTTAAGGAATCAGGGGGTGTGACTTTGGGTTCTCTCACTGCTGCTCTCAGAATACGTGCAATATTAGGTTCCTTGTAAGGGATGGGAGAAGGCATTTTCCTTTTCTGAGTATAAGAAAGAAAGAGTAAGGAAGGCAGTGGTGGGCAGTAAAGTGGAACTGAGTGGCTTTCCACACTAATGGTCACATTAGCAGATGATAAGACACAACTCATTCAAGTTTCAGGCTGTATCATGTTCTCCACTCCTTCTGCAGGTCCCTTGTGTCAGATAATTTGGCTCAAATCAATAACTGCTCTTTGCTCAAGGGTATTGAAGGATTACAGTGGAAGCAGCACAATGATAATTTTATATGGAAGTAGGATATAACATTTTTGCCATGTGTTCTCAATTTGTTTCTTACAACCTAATTTTGAATGACCATGCCGTGGCTTTCATCCCTACAGTTGTGGGTGAGAAAGGGGGAAAAAAAAGGATTACAAGAAAAACAACCTTTTTATTTTCTCCTTGAGGTTTTTAATCAAAGGTAGTATAACCCATGTGGGATGAAATGATTCTAGTTGTTACTAAGCTGATTAAATATTTATAAAACAAGAGTTATATTTATAGCTCTTCTCTCTGGATAATGTAAATAAATTGATGGTTTAATAGCTTTTTCTTTCCTTGATGAAATAATGAGAAGTAACATTCTTTCTGTTGACTTGCAATGCAAATGTTGTCTGAACTTCTAAATGCTAGAAGCTTAAAACTTTTAAAACTGGCAACAGTTTTTTTAATTTTAATATATTTATTTATTTAATTTTTTGGGGAATGGAGATCCAGATGAAATTGTGTGCTTGTTCATCCTTATTAAGATCTTAGGAGAGCTTCAGATCTTTTGAGCAGTTATGCTTTTACTGTTTTGAATAGGCACATTGACACCTTCTAAATTAGAAAGGTAGAAAAGACTGGGAAAAAAGCTTTCTAATAATGAGGAATAATGAGGGGTTTTTTTAATTACTCAGAAGGTCAAGAGGTGAATATAATATCTAACTAATGAAGTTTAAAGAAAGGGAGGAGAAAGCTGTAACAGAGAAAGGATGGCAATCATAATTGGAAATATGGATGTTAAAACAAGGAGGTTTCAACTATTCAAAGGATGAGTGGCTTAACAATGGATGTGATCAGCCATTAAAACAAGTTACTGCAAAAATAAATGATTTTTCTTCCTTGTCAGGTACATAAGTTGAAGCCAGATGCCTTTTTGGGAGGTGTGCTTTAGGCTAATGAAGCTTTGGGTTCAGTACAGGGGTTACTAGATGGAAGGCAAACAAGAACTGAAGGCTGGTTCTGACCCCAGAGCCGCTCTGGTTGCTGTGGTGTGCTGGCATAAAGTGTATCCGAGCATCCCTGGCTCTGGGAGCTCCTTCTGTGGCTGGACCCGATTGTCCCTGCTTCCCCAAGGGCCCCCAGAAAGAACCTCTGGACATGGGCCTTGTGCCTTCTGTGGCTCCTGAGCAGCAGGTAGGTGGCTGCAGCATGCTCTGCACGTGCAGTGCCTTTGGTTTGTGCAATCCCAGTAAATCAGGCTTTTCAGGGAAGCACTGGGTAGGTGCTGTGGTGTGCGAGCCTGGCATGCCACTGGAGGAAACGCGTGAATCACTGGGTGGAAAAGTTGGGCGTTTCCCGTGTAAGTCTTGTCACTGCTCCAAATGTCTTCTGGCGTTGTTGGTTGGGGTATGAAGAAGGTTTTTGAGAGTACACCTGCACTGGAACAAAGTCAAGTGTACTTATTGGCCAAATGTGTTTATTTTACCAGTATAGCTTGTTTTACTTGGACAGCTCAGAGGCATGGGTGAGAGGTGACTCTAAAATGCGTGTGCAGAGCACAGGTTTCCTCACAAGTGCTGCTGTCTACAGTAGCAGCTCTTTGCTAACTCGCTGTATTGATGTAGACAAAATACCTTCTTCGATCAAAAAAGTGTGTGCTTTCATTGTGAAATGATTAGAATATGTAAGCTATAAAAACCCTAGTGGGGACACAACTTTTAATTTTATCTATGCAGTTAAAGCAGATCACTCAACCCCAGGAAGGGGCGTGCAATGCTGATTATGCCTGACAGATCTTGTCTCTATATGAATTTTAAGCTAAGTCTTGCACATTTTGTCTTGTTTTTAAAACTACTGTCCCCCAGCTATTATTGGTGAAGACAAAGCAATAGCCATTTGAGGTGTAGGATCAGAGGAGTTGTACATTACCTGCTTGCTGCTAACAGCTGAACCCATACTACATCATTCCTTCTCCAATTGGCTGTTTAAAATATAGTTTTATCTGAGGAGGCTTGTTTTCCAAAGGGATTCTCTGAATCCTTGGACAGTGAAGCAGAGTTACTTGTCCCCTTTCTTTAGTGTGGGAAGTAAACATCTTTCTTTAACACTAGACCTTCTCTATTCCATCAGCACATGAAAAGGATCTAATGGGATGTGGACAGGCCTTCTGTTACAGGGCAGTGGGTCTGTCCCTGCCTGGATTGGCAGCAGAATGTCACTTCCCAGGGGTATTTCTTCTGTCTGTCCTGTGCTTTGATATGCACCCACATTGTGATGGATATGAATACTGACTTCAGCTAGGTTTTCATCATTTTCTTTATGAATTTGTTATTAGGGAAAGACAAGAAACAAGATCCCTCATACAAGAATCACCATACAAGCAGAATAGCTCTGGTTAGGTTCCAAATATGCATGAACACCTTGCATGTGCAAATAAGCAAAGCCTAATTTGTAGAATAAAATATTTTACTGCATTCAGAAACAGCAGTAGCAATGTTTTGAGTATTGTGTCATTAAAAGCAGCAAGATACTGTTTTATGATAAAAGAATTATTTTCAAAATTTTCATTTGGTTGACCATTTGTTCTTTGTATAAAAATGGAATATGTATTGGGAAGAAAATAATGAATTTATTTTATCTCGTAGAGTTAGAATACCTTGCCCTTTTTGTTTTAACAGTAAGCCTGTAGGGGAGCATTTGGGAGCAGAATATATCTGTATTTTAGCACCCTTCAGGCCAAGAAATGAAAAACTGAATTCTGACATATAATCAGTCAGATGCTTAAATATGGACCGTAGCAATGTTAGCTTTTGAGCTGCTTAATTCTTAGCTGTTGTGTCTCTTCTTTTAGCGTGACTTACTCAGGTGTGGTTGCCCTGAACTGGCTGACTCCTTGTCACAGATATGTCTAGAATTAAAATTATATAAGGCTGCATCTGTTCAGAGAAATTTTGCATGGTTCTTACTTCTGGTCAACGTACGGAAGAGCTTGCAAAGTTTTGATGATATTTTCAATGTTTTAGTTGTGCTGCTTCTGGTTAGTGTGTGCACTACTGTTAACACATCCTATTTATGCTTTTGTCAGCTGTGCATACATTCATTTTAACAAAACATCAGGAGAATCTCCTTGACACTCTTCTTCTGCTCAATACACATTTAGAAGTGAATTATTTTACTGAAGTTTTGAGGGTTGATTTTAAATCAACATGCCAGTACAGAAAGTTTAGGCAACTGTGGTAAAGACAAGGGAAGAATAACACTGAAGAAAGCTGAAGAAGCAAATTTAATACCTGTTTCATAACATTAATAAAAATAAAGTTACTGAAATGAAAAATAACTGTTCCTTTACTAAAGTAAAAACAATGAAAAGATTGATGGTGCTGCTGGGTGTGTACGTGTTTATGTAATGTGGGAACAATTTTCTAACAAACTAAGAATAGTGGTTAAATGTTTGCCCTCTTCGTAGTATTCTAGTCATGATGCAATTCTCAGCAAAATGCACTATAATTATATAGGGAAGTTGCTATTTGCATGGTAGAACATAGTGTATTTTCCTCAGTTTTTTTCTGTTTTTAGAGCAGAACGTTGAAAGGGAAAGGTTCACTTACTGTGTGTTGGAGCACATTTCCTTGATGCACATAATGTTCCTTCAAAGTGTAGAAGTAGCTCAAGATGCAGGATGCATGCATCTTCTAGTGTTCACTTTCCAGTGAGAAGCCTAAAAAAATGTGGAAATACTTTATGTACTGTGTTATCACTGAATTTAGGTAAAATTTTGATATATATATATATATATATATATATATATATATATATATATATATATATATATATATATATATATATATAACCTTACCTGCCTGTACATCCTTGCAGTAACACTGCAGCCTCTTCCCAGTCATGAAGCAATTTCGTCAAGCAGTTACAAAAGATGTTTTTTCCATGTTCATGGTAATGGTATTTCTCAGTAGCTAAGTAGGGATTATGGTAGTTTGACATAATTACCCACTGATCCTGTAATCTCAGTACATATTGATATTGACAAAGTCCTGAAAGCAAGTAGTTCAGGGAAAGTATGCAAAGCAAGAAATGCAAAATGTAGATTATAGTAATTTCTTTGATTTTGGCTGTGTAACTGGGCAAGAGATTTATATGGCAAAGTTCATACAGAATAGTCTTGGTAGACACAGTAGTATCCTTTCCTCAGTTTCTGTCCAGTACCTGAAGTGTGACTTTTCTTTTGTCTGAGAGCAGGCAAGGCTAATTTTCTTACTGCATTACTAAAACATGACAAATGGCAATCTTGTCTAACCAGAACAGCAAAGCTCTTCTGTCAGCCATTGCTTTTGTTTCCTAGTAAATAAACATCCATTCAAGTGTTGTAATGGACTATGGGGGGAAAGGTTTAAATGTAGGCATAGAACAAATTCTAGGAAAAATGGAGATTTTAAGCAAGACAGCATCTGAAAAGCCTCCTATATAGCAGTGGTGCTCAATGACAGATGTATGCTTAATGGTTATTTTTAAACCTGTGTCTTTCTCCATGATTGGCTTAAACTCCACTGTACATTCTAACTTCTTCCTTGATCAAATGAGAGTGGGATTAATTTCCTTTATTTTATGGTGTTTCAGCATAGTCATAAGAATACTTGTCATGTAGAGTGATAATCTAGCTAAAGTTTGGAAGGAAATTCTGTTTTAAGTAGACCCTTTCATGACCTCCGTAGGCTTCCAGGAGGTTGTTTTTTTTTTAAAAAAACAGCTCTCAAATATTCTTAGCCTAAAATGAAAACTTGTGATGGTTTGAGAATTCAAATACTTCCATTTTGTATTGTCTTTGTATAAAGTGATGTTTTCCATAAATTTTCCTCTTTTGGGTGGTGGTGTTTTTTTGGTTTTTTTGTTTGTTTTTGTTTTTTACTACTGCCATGATTTCCCTCAGTGGCTTAGCTTGCTTTTGAAGAAATGTTAGAAACAATGAACATGACACAACCCAACAATCCTGTGTACACAAGCTTTTTTTATTCTACCAGGTGCTCATTAAACTAGGCCAGTGCACTTCCAGAATATATTCATGCAGAGCCTGAAAAAACATGTATGGTAGCCTTAACCTTATATTGTATTATTCTGCCACTCTTTGTCCAAATCTGTCCAGAATTTGTAGGAGAGGGCTGGTCTTAAGACCATATGATCATGTTGGGTTTTGTAAAATGCTGGAAGTTCTATACCATCCAAGTATTCAAATCTAATGGGTAAGTGAACAGCTCTGAAGCCATTTTTTTTCTTCAGCAAATCAGAGCATGAAAACTGGCTGTATTTGTGTAAGAAGTTTTGGGAAAACATCAAGCAGGCTACTCACGCTCTGCAGTCTTGTGTGGCCATAGCTACATAAGTATTTATGTCCCATGTGCAGCAGAGCTCTCATGCAGGCACAGCCAAAGTTCTGCTGTGAGGGTGTTACGGGTTCTTGTGTACAAGATTTTTACTATAGCCAAGTGGCAAGAAAAAAACTTCAGTAAATTTGCAAATCTCTCATTTGGCATGCAGAATAAGAATTGTTAATTTTTTTTTTCAAATGGCTTGAAATACTTAGCAGTATGTGAGGCTTGAGGATTCCTCAAAGGCAAGATCTTCACGCTTTTACTTCCACAACTGTTTGGAATTGTTGTAGTGTAACTTGAACTGTGCCAAAGCCTTGGTGTGTGTGTGTGTGTGTGAATCCCAGTGTCCATCTCCAGCACACACCTTTGCATGCACCCTGACCAAACAGGTTTTACTGCCCTGGAAGTGGCCCCTCCTCTGGGCTGAGCTGCCCCAGTGCAAACCCTGCTCCTCCTTACGCATTTGCTGAATGCCTGCTGCAAAGTTCTTCACCAGGATAATAAATCTGAACTATTTCAGGTTGGAGGTTAGGAACTTTATGACATTGTTTACATGGCTAAATCTGTGCTGGCCTCCTGTTGCTCTGATCTCTGCTGGGCTTGAACAGTATTAAGAAATCAAATTAGCTTGGATGAAGCATCTCTGTGTTGAGTGTGGAATGCAAATGTGCACTGGTCTGGGCGTGAACCAAGTTAATTTTGTGATGCCTGGATTTTGTGGTCCTGCTTTTCAGAAGTAGTAGCTAAGGAGTTATTCTGTAAATGCCAAGAATTGCAACAAATAGTTTCTCATTACATAATGTAAGCTCTGTGTGTTATATTTTGTAATGCATGCCTGAGGAAAAATCTCATAGAATAAATTTCATGCTTATTTAATGAATTGGTTTTTCCTTGTGCTGTCATCTAAATGTGACATTAGCAGATAAAATCATTTACTGTATTGAAATGAAGCCATTCTTAGCACCAAAAAGGAGGGAAAGTTATTTCCTTAGTGTCTCTCCATCTGTCTGGGAAAACTCTGCATGTTCACTCCCAGCATCTCTCCTTTTTCCTTCTGTGTCTTTCCCACCCAAGCATAGATAGTCCTGACCAATAACAGTGCTGCCCCAGATACCCTCCTTTCCTGTGCTGATTACACCTTTGACTCCTTAGCCTAGAGTTTTGTGCCAATTTGCAATTAGGATTTTATTTTCCATGCCATATTTACCCAAGTCTGTAGAAACAGTAGTTGTGTTGTAAAACTTACAGGGAAAGTTCTGTATATATGTAGCAAGTGGTTCTGAATATGTTAAACAATCCCTGGGGAGAACTTCTTAGCCAAGTTTTAGAAGTTTTACCTCTTTATATGAAGCTTGAGGTCCAATGTATTTGGGGGAGGAAAAGAAAAGGAGTCTTTCATTTTAGCTTTTCTATATCAAATGCATATTGCATTAATGCTTCCCTGGAGTACTGCCTAGCTAAACTTTAAAATTAGGGCAAGAAAAAATAAAAAGGAATGGTAAAATATGAGATGAAATTGTCACTTGTGTTATCTCTGCGAAGGAACTAACAGCAGCTGCAATGGTAGAAATTCAGCATCTCAATCCTTACAGTGTGCTGTAAGCAAGTACTCTGCTTAATAAGGTTTCTTCCTTTGACTTACTTGGTGAGATGCATGTGTTGAAAGACATTTTTGGGCACTCAAAATGATAAATGCATTAGCTACACTGGCAAACCTTCAATTATTTGTGTTTTCTTCTCACCCTTTTCCCCACCAAAAGAAATAAAGGGATTTCACCCTTGCCGAGACAGATGTTGCATGTCACTGCAGCCCCAATGTCACCTGGAGCTATTACTAGGTTTTTGCTAAGCACACTTTGTCTCTATGGAAGACAGTTTATGAGGATGATGGATTTGAGCTCTTTATTTGCAAATATTTTCCAGTTTATTGTTCCTGTATATAGTAGTGCCAAGTGTATTGTTTTGCAAATTGGAAAGAGAATACTCTCTGTCTCCTGAGGCTGTGCAATGGTGGTGTTACTGGAATGAACTCTGTAGGAAAGGTACTGTATAGGAACTGCTTCATCCTCACTGAAATAGGGTGCCATAGGATGTTGTACTACTTAGTACTTATAGCAAAGAACCTTTGCAGTTGAAAGCAGGGAAGCTTTAAGCAGAATGAGGTAACATTAGAACTTGCCTAAGATTGCGAATAACTTTTAATAAGAGAAATTATTTTTATATATAGTGGTATGTTTTCAGGGTTTCTACAAACTAAATGAATCTTATGTTTCACTCCAACTCTTTGGCAATTCTTTGACCCAATCTACTTGTCACAAACTTGCCTGAACAGCTGCACAGGAAACAAGTGTCCTTTCAGTGTGTGTTTTCAGAGGGCTTCTGTCATTTCAGGTGGGCTGACTCAGGAGGACAGGCTGAAATGCAGGTTGATAAAAACGAACTCTGTTTGCTATTTCAGATTATCTCTTCATGTGGAGTCTGAGTGTGATCATCCCATCCCTTATTAGTAGTGTTCAGGTATTAGTTCAATGCTGGGAGAGTTCAATATCTCTTGTTGAGCTGCTTTTATTTCTGCTTCCTTCAACACATTCATGTTCTTCATCTCATCCATGCACACTTGCTGAACCTGGTTTAATTTGACATCTGGGATTTTAGAACAATAGATGCACCTACACACTTGTCAGGAATACAATACCTTTGAGATCACGATTTCTCTGCTTGGTACATACAGCAGCACTCTTTCCTTTTCTTTTCCTCTTTTTTTCTTTTTTTACTAAGTAAAGTGGTATTTGATGAATCCTTGGTTCTTCTCATTCTTTCCAAAAAGCTTTAATATAATTTTTTTTGAGTTCCCAATGGAGCTTTACTGATACTTTGAGCTAATTTGCCTTTCTTTCTGCAAATGATTTTGTTTCTCGTGTTATGGAGGAGGTGAGAATATTGTGTACCATTTTTTTTTTTTTTGCTCTCTGCCTGTTGTAGAAAAAACACCCCATAGTATTGATGAAGCCAAAGATGATTGCAGGATAGACACTGACTTGTCATTATTTTCAGGGTTTTCAGTAAAGCAGCAAATGTAGGTACCTTTTTGCTTACAAATGTGCTGCTTTTAAACTCAGTCTTATGCACAAACTTTCTGCACTGTGTGTGGCCACTTTGATAAGGCTTGTGTCACAACACTCTGTGTGGCCAGGAAGACCTATTGCTCCTGCTATTATCTCAGGAGTGGAGCTGAATGCATAACTTTAAAATCTGTTTCTCCCTTCACTCTGACCACTCTAAACTGCTTTTTGAGACCGAGACAACTTGTCTTCAGGCTGTCTTCTGTCCCAAATCCATGCCCTGTAGTGCTGATACTGAGCAGAGCTGCTCGTGCCATCTGCTGCTGTGTGAGGATGACAAAATGGAGAGCAAATGTAATCTCGGTATAAATACAGCTTAGAGGCAAGCTAAACGATAAAATGTTCTCACTGCTGATTTTCAGTGGTTCTAGACACCTTGGAGTACCCTGTGATGTAACTGGAAAGGATACTTGGCTAGGTAGTATCAGGGCACACAAAAGTCAAAAAGGGCTAATGAGCTTGCGAAATTGAAATGTTATATGTCAGGCAGGGACACACAATAAACTTAAGCTTAATTTAAAACAGGTTTTTCACAGTCTGATGTTACAAGGCTTCATTTCTATGCATATAAATGCTGAATTGTACCTTTCTTTTTTTTTTCTCCCTTGACATTGTTTGTTTGTCTGGGTTGAATACAACTCACTTTCTTTTGCCAACCTCCAACTACCACTATACATCCCTGTGGTGGCTGCTTTACATGTACTTTTTATGGAACAGTAAAAGGGGCAAATAAGTATTTAATGGTTAACTGCTGCTTGTAAGAACTTTATGAATACAAAGCATTATTCATAAAATTTATAAATATCATTCCTTGGCTTGGTAGTTGGGATCAGTGTAGAAAGCTTTCCATCAGTGTGGTCATGTGTAGTCGTGTAGTGAGGAGAAATGGGGCTCCCCTCTTCCCAGTGCCCTGCTGTGCCCTTCCTCTGTGCCTCTGGTGAAGTCCCTGTTTTGCTGATCTGTTTGTAGATCCAATACAAGCGGTGAAGCTTTTTGTAGGTCCATTCACAGGTATTTCTGTTAACGTTTAGTGAGGATTTCAATACACAACGCTCCTGTCTGGTGGGTAAGGCACTTGCTAGAAGCAGTTCACTGGTGCTGAAGCACACTTTGGCTAAGGTCAGACGCAACACGTGTTACATGCAGAGAATGTTGAGGAAGCAAGTGAAAAAGAGGCTTCTGATGAATGTAAATAGGCAGGATTTCAGAGGGCTGTAGACACACCCTTAAGGAAGTGTAGATATGCATCCTTCAGAATATGCATAGGTGGAGATCAGACCAGCAACTGTGTCCAAATAAACACTCCTTGCAGATGGAGTACTCTTCTTTCTGGATGAAACAGCTCTCAAATAAACCCATTTTTGTCTGCACGTGTGCTCTAAATCTTGTCAAGGTTGTAAGAATCTGTACTGCACATGTGGTTTAAATTATTTATGTTGATGCCATATAAATAAAGTGTGCCTGCCTAAGTTGTGCTTCCTATGATAACGTGATTTTTATTATTTTGAAGCATTTAAAATTGACTTAGATGCTGGGTTTTCCCACAGCTTGCATAAAATCTGTATTACAGGTAAACTGTAGCATGTAGTTGATCTGAACAGAGGATACTGCTTGAACAGATGAAAACTGATAGGTGGGGAAAAGACTGGAAAGGGTGCTACAGAGACATATGGTTGAGGAAAGGGAAAGAAAAATGCTGGGTTGATGTGGAAGCTGCCAGAAGAGAGAAACAGGTCATTTATTTGCATCAAAGTAAAAAGTGACCAGGTCTGAAAGTTGTTTCAATCAATATTTTGGTTTTACCAGAAGAGGATCAGTCCCTAACCTTCGTGAGATCACTGACCCTCGGTCTCTGAAGAGCGACTGTTCTGTAGTGGGAGTCACGGAGAGGCTAACTTTCCTAATACAACTGTAATACCACAGAGCTGTATTTATTTTGGTTTTACCCCTGGATTTTTTCTTTAATTTACTTTGGATGGACAGACTTTTAATAAAACTTAAGCTGCTTTATATCACAGGCTTGTTGTTTTTAAGGTGGTTCTTTAACAAATGGAACTCTGTGCAGATTTCATTGGTGGGCAAAGCACGGGCAGCTGCCCTTTTGGCAGGTGACCTTCCTCCATTTGCCATGACTCTTGATTTGTAATGTTACTGCCACAAGTTGCCCTTACTTGAGGAAAAGATTGAGAGAGTATCAGATTTTTCAGGGGTTGGATTATCTCCTGCATGAAGTGCCAGGATTCAGTGTGGAAAACTGAACTGTGTTCAGCTGCAGGCTTCCTGTGTGCTATCAGTGAAGTCATTAAAACTCCATCTTAAGTGGATTGCTTGTACAGTGGGAATCAAAATACCTCCTGCTTCACAAGGGTGGGGAGGCCTAACTTGGACATGCAGCTAAAAGTGCATAGCTGACAAACACCCCTGCCTGGGTAGATGCTTTGGGACTGAGCAGCAGCACATTTTTCCTTTGAGTTGCATCACAAGGCTGTGGTTCCTTGGTTTGTGCAAACAGCAGCCACATTCTCACCTGCTCTAACCAGGTGATGCCAGGTTGGTGGCAGCAGCAGTGTCACTGTGCTAAGCTGAATTCAACAAGCATGTTGTCCTTCTGTTTACAGGGGAAATGCCTGTTCAATACACAAACTGGAACACTTGGCTGTACCCTGAATGGGGAATTGCTCCATCCAGTTGCAGCCAGTCTTGCAGGTGTACAAAAAAGGCAAACACACTGTTTTCTCTGAAATGTCATGGGCCAGGCTTCAGTGTGTCAGAATAAGGCATGTCCTCAAGACTTTCTGGTCTAGGTCACATTATGCCACCCCTGACATATTTTTTGTTGTGATCTGGCTCTAAATGCTACATCTGCAACCTGTGGGTACAGCTGCCTGTCCAGAAGGGGTGTGGACTGGTGTTTACGTGGCACGGCTAAGGAGTGGGACATACAGTCCCTTTCTAAGGTCTGTTAGGAAAACACAGGGCCAAGTGGTTTATCCAGGCAAAAATGAAGGTGGGTCACAATGGACCGGGGACACTGAGGACTATTACCCAAGTGCTGGCTCTTAACTCTGGTCACAATGGCAAGTCATCTCTTGCTGTTTATAGCCTTCTTCACCCTTCCTCTGTTTAAGTGTCTCCGATAAAGGTCTTGTTGTCACTGCTGGTCTGCTATGCGCTATGTAAGGCTGTCTGTAGGTCTGGTCGCCCACGCCATGCGTGTCACACAGAGTAGTCCTGAGAGCAGTGCTCACAAAAGGCATCATTATTCCCGTCTCTCGCTGGGAGTCCAGCCTGGCCCCATCACGGACGGGCCCGTAGTGCACACAGCAAAGCAGGAGGTTTGCCCCGTGTCCTGCTCAGTCAGGCACCGTCCTACTTTGCTTTGCTTATTGTCCGGCAGCCAGAAAACGGGGCAGAGGCTTGTGCAGTGGGTGCTGGCGCTGGGCAGCCGCGCCGCCCCGGTTGTGTAACGCGGCCGGGCCGCGCTGCCCGTGCGGCCGCAGCGCTCCGGGGCGCGGGGGCGGCGCCGGGCCCCGCTCGGGCCGCTTCGGGGCCGGGCCGGGCCGGGCCGGGCGGGGCGGGCGGAGGAGCCGCGGCACCGCCCGCTCCCAGCGCCATTGGCGGGACCGGGCCGGCGGGGGCGGGCGGCCGGGACAGCGGCGGGGAGCCCGGGCCGAGCGAGCCGCGATCGCCGCTCCGCTCCGCACCGCCGTACCATGGTGGGCGATCACTGCAGCCTCCCCGCGGAACGGCCCGTGCTCGCCCAGAGTGCCAAGCCCGGATTAAGCTGCAAGATGGTCCTGCAGGCGGTGGGCAAGGTGCTGCGGTAAGGACGGGTCCGGCGGTGCCTGGGCTGCTGCCCACGGCGCATCCCGGGAGAGACCGGGCTGGAGCTCGGCTGGAAACTCCGGCCGGGGCCGCGGGCGCTCCGGAGCCCCGCTCCTCTCTGCAGGAGGGAGGGAGGGAGGCTGGCTGCTTTTGGCTCCCTCTGGGGCTTGTGTAGCGATCGGGGAGGCTGAAGTTGGAACAGCAGTAAGCGCTGGGAGAGGAACATTTGTTCACTCTTAGTAAGGCAGTCGGGTTTTGTGTGCGCTACAGTGAGAACTGAATTTCCAGGACGTAATCAGACAGTGAAGGTCCTGGCTTGCCTGAATAAGGAGTCTGACCAAGATGCTACATATGTTTTGGCAAGTTTTCCACAGAAATGTTGTAAGATGAGGGGGAAAAATTGCTCATGCAGCTCAGAAAGGCTTGTGTGAACACTGAGACGTGGATGACTATTGAGACCAAAACCAGACTCCTTGGCAAAGGATGTGTAGTAATTTGATTCGAAGGAGTTCTGACCCGTTCTGGTTGGCAGGGAGAAACGTCACCACAAATATTAGGATTAGGAGCCTCGTTCTTCAACAACTGCAGCTTTTTAATTTTGCTTGTGTTCAGATATTTTTCTGGGATCTGTGGAGAGTTACAGTGCTGCTCCAAAAAGGAGCCTTGTTCCTCCAGCATAACTTTATTTGGCAAGCTTTCGTTCGTCCCCGTTTTCTGCCAATTGTTAAATGTTTGTCAACAGAAACATTATCCCTCTCTTCCTCTGTTGACTCATGTCTCTCCCCAAGCGACTTTAAGGGAGCCATTTATTAAAGCAGAATGTTCTGATCACAAAGCGGCTGAGCTCTGGCTGGGGCTTCAGCTAGAGGAGTTCGCTGAGCTTGAAGCAGCCTTGGTGGCAACAGCTGCTTAGATTTGCTCTTTAAAATGTTCCGTGGTGCAGTTGTTTTTTTGTTTGTTTTTTTTTCCCTGTTGAAATTCTTTCCCGTAGAAAACATTAATTTAAAGAATTGACGTTTCTCTTTCAGCTTTTTAACAAGTTTAATGCCCCTTTGCATTTTTGGGGGACAACGTGTCTATAATTCAATATGGTGTTACACAGCTGGCCATATCATAAAATCCTTTGGCCAGCGACTTGCTATTCATGATGTGAAGCTTTTGAAGTTTTTGGTAGCTGTTCTATTGGCAGCACTCCCAGATGTAAATAGATGGGTGCCTCTGTGGGGAAGATTTGCCAAACCTTTTGTTAAGCGTCTATGGCAGATTTTTTTTTAAGTATAGGTAAGTTCCTGTGATTTAGCAGTGAAACGTATATTTTTAATTTGCTCAGTTCACACTTTTTAAAAAATGGAACATTACCTCAGCCTTTCTCCTACTACTGGAGTAAGTGCAGAAATTGTGTATAATTTTGCTTTTCTTCTGAGATTTATTTTCAATGTATACTATAAAACTATTGTGAAAGCAGGAAAACGTTGTCATACATGAAATGTTTTGGACTCATGAATTAATAGCATAACTTTATTTTGTTGAACTCTTACTAGATGGGAGTGATTACTGTTCTGTAGCTGAGTGTTCTTTTAATGTGTCTTTTTGTTTTGGGTTATCTCCTTTGCTCGTGGTTAGAGAGAAACGTGAAGTCACAAAACCTTTCTTTAGATGCCAGACTGGTTCTCTTATTTCTTCTCTTGAGTCTACTTCAGATGCCTTATCTCACCTTATGTGTGTTGTGTCATCTTGCTTTGTTCTGTAAAACATAAACTCATCCTATTCTGTGAAGTGTGAAAGCATGGGCACCGGTGGGGAGGCAGGTAAATTCTACATCCAGTCTCATATTTCAGAAATGGGATATTAGTGCTTCAGAAAGTGTGAGCCCAGTCACTGATGGTGGAAGAGGGAAACACATGGGACCTTATTTAGGACAAAAATGGTGGCTTGTTGGTGACAGCTGGGATGGGGTTTCTCTGAACAGAGGTACCCACGGCTGAGCTTCATCCACCTTATTTTTGGTAGAAAAGAACAGGGACCTTAAATGTCCTGTGTTTGATTGCTGAGGTGCAGTGCCACACTGCTAGTGACCACCTCTCGTGGTAATACTTAAATTGTAGTCATAAGAAGTTAAATGAGATGTATCCCAAATTACTATAATGTCTTTCAAAGATATCAAGTACCATTTCTAAGCTTGGCCACCTGAAACTGCTGCTTGAGTTTTTTGCAGTCTATGCAATGCTAAACTCTGTATGGAGTAACTTTTCTTGGGTTGATCAGGCCATCGCCAGTGGCATCTTGTTTGTGCACAGCTTGGTGTTATGAGCAGTCCCCACCTGCATTTTAGGCCCTTTTCTCGGGGATAACTGGGAACTGTGATGATCACAATTTCCTCCCAGCCTTCCACAGCCTGCCAAGGAATTGCACAAATTCACAATGGACAAGGGATAGAAAGCCTGTGTTCACTCTAAACTGCCTCCACTCTCGTCTCTCTCCTGCTTGTGAATTATAAAGCTCAGTTGTTCTTGTACAATACTTAATCAGTTTGACTTCCTGCGTAGCAGATTTGTTGTGTTATTTGTTTTGAGTGTGAGTAGTTACAACTAACACACTGGAAGCTTTTAACGTGCGAGTTGTTCTCATTAGTTAGGTCCAGCTCCTCCTGGCTGCTGGGTACTGTGTGTGCCACACGTCAGGAGTAACAGCTGCCAGAGGAGGAATCAATACATGGAGGAAACGAGGAGGGAGGTGTGAGGAAGCAGAGACTTCATGAGAAGAGCAGTCCTGAGAACCTGAGAAGAGTTTAAGAGAGCGTGGGGGAAAGACAGCTGAACCAGAGAGGGGGAAAAAAATGTAACAAAAGCAACAGATGTGTTCTCAGTCTTTCTAATTAATGTTTTATGAAAGCCACGGTTAGGTTTATTGCTCTTTTAAATTATTAGTGATTCAGCTATGAAGAACTCTGGAGATGCTTGTATCTTTCATCATATTGGTTAGTAAACTGTATTTAACACTTCAGGGATGGGACCCAGGCTGTGCACTTGTAATGTTTAAAAAAAATTGAGACACCAGTAGAAAAGTGTCATCTCCCCTTTAAATTAGTCACAGCATAGCTGAGTTTCTTAACATGGTGTTTAATTAGGGCTGTTTAAATTAATTTCACTTCATATGTTTTTGAAATATGTTAATGGCATTTTTTCCCCTTTTCTGTAATGAAATGTTCTGTTATTTAGCCCGCAATTAGAGAGGAAGAAAAACATAAAATAGATGCAGTTTTTCTGGTTTTTGTTATTTTGATTTCTGTGAGTTGGTGGTTCTTCAGAGATGTGGACAGGGAAAGGGCAAAGAGTATCATGTCAAAACTTGGAATATTATTCTATTTTTTAGCGGTTTTTCATTAATTGTCCGAGGTTTTGCGACACCACAGATTCCTGTCAGCTTCCTTGCAGAGGTCTGCATTTTACTGGCCTCAAGCAGCACGAATGGAAGGAAGACTCGGGTTCCTGGGATCTCTCCCCTATTTGGTCCCAGTGGATAACAGAGCCAGCCATAAGCATTTTCTGGAGCCACACACTGCTGTTTTCAGGACAAAATGTTCAGTGCCAGTGCCTGAGTCCTGATGCAGATGCTTGAGTGTGTTTGCAGTGCTGTGACTCTTTGGGTCCTGTGTTGCAGATTTTCAGAGGCTGTTCCCTGTGCAGCTCCCTAGTCTGTGTGTTTCCTTTTAAGTCTCCAGCGAAACTGAGTCCCTCTGGGATTGTTGACAATTAATCAGGGATACAGTGGCAGGAAGGAGAAATGATGCAGGCTACAGAGTTGTGATGTTGCTGTGTAACATCTTTTGATAAATTACAGTATGGTTTATATGTACACACCATCCTGGATGTGTGTGGAGATGGATAAGTTAAACCTCCCCTTCCTCATAAGAGCCTCCCTTTTTACAGCATTGTACAGGCATTGATTTGGATACCAACTAAAAATAAAACAACCAACCCCACACTTTTCTGGGTAAGGGCTTTTCAAGAGTGTAGTTATTTGTCTTCAGTGATAGGGTGATAATGATTGTTTCATTTGGATAAATTAGCACGTTTGAGTTGGCATTCATTCTGGATGCTGCTATGTATTTTTGTAGCCAAAAATGTAACAGTTTTTGAAAAATTAAATTCCTTCTGTATTTCTCCATTCATTGCAAGATAAGAAAGAAACCAAGTTGATTCTGACATTGTATTCTGCTTTTTAGGTCGTCATGCAAAGTTGTCTTGTTATGTTCATGAACCAGGAGGGACATGGATGGGTAGGAGCAGAGGAGCTTCTCCTCTGCTGCCTGGGCTCCCTTGGCTGAAGACAGCTGTTGTCTGTGATGCGTGAATGTATAAGCAGGACTAAAGCAAATATTTAGAAAATCAATCCTGTTTTATTCTAATTTAGGCAGAAACATTTTTCAATAATTTCGACCAGTTCACAATATTAGAAAGTAATTAGAAGAGCCTTGTTTAACACTAGCTAATCTGATTAATGCAAAAGCTTGGGACAGTCAGAAGAGAAGGGAGGGAGGACAGTAGGCAGGGAAAGGGGCTTATAGGCAAAATGCTCTTCAGAGCCACGTTGGCTATTTTTATCCTGTTCTTTTTTTCTCTCCCTCCCACAACTTTCCATTGTACCGAAATAGTTCAAAATGTTTATGGTTCAAAATGTCTAGGGCAACTGACATCACTACTTGTCATGCTGTGTCCTGCTGAATATTTCCGTGACAGGAGCTGATTCCTCATTCAGTGATGGCCTTTTGGGCTCTCAGCTGCTCAGAAAGGGTTGGTGACACTATGGGGCAGTAACATCTTGAGCTTTGGCAAGGGCTGACCAGGCAGGAGGGACTCTGGTGGCTCTTCTGTGCAATGAGAGCATGGATGTGCTGCTTGTGGAGATTGCTCTTTGACACAAGTGTCCTGTCCTCGCTGGTGACAGGAGGTAGGCCTGGGTGGCATTGCCAGCCTGGTGGACCCATCTGGCTGGGATGTGCCTACTGGAGAGGTGGCTCTCTGTGTCTGCCATGCCATGCCATGCCTGGGACTCTTGCTGGAGCTGGACTTGGAGCTGTGCTCTGGAAAGATGCTGTGTCTCACAGGCAGCTCAGCACACCAGGTACTCCTCTGTTTCTTTGCATTAGTCCTTTGTCGGCTCGCTCGTGTTTGCTGCAGGAGTGCCCTGACCCCTGACCCTGGGGCATTTGTGAACATCACTGAACCAGGTACTGTGTATTAACTTAATGAAGAACTTGGTGTCTTTCTTCAGAGGTATTTACAGCATGGAGTTGTGTTTTGGTTACGTGTTCCACATCCTGTGAAGCGATAGCCAGAGGGTGAGCACTGCTAAAATTCCCAGTGTTGAAACAACCCTCCAAGGTGTCTCCAGAGCTCGTGTGGAAAGGGCTCCTGGCCAAGCTTTAATAGCATTTTCCTCTTGTTTAGAGGCAAAAGTATGCTGCTTTTTTTACTGAAGATGCCTCCTGGACACTCTACAAAGAATAGATTTAACTATATTCTCAGACTTGTGAAATTATTCACCCTTCTTTTATCTTGTTTTCTTGGTATGCACATAGGATTTGTTCCAGATTTCAGCTGTTTGTTTCAGTCTGTAAGATTATTTCATTTATATATGAGCAAAGTATGAGTGTGCAACATTCATCCTTCTGGGAGTTGACTACAGTTCCTGGTTTGGCTCTTTGTTTTCTGTGTTGCAATAGCCCATGTTTCTAGTGCTGCTCTTTATGGGAAAGTAATCTATTTCACACAGTTTCTGTCTGCTGTTCTCTGGCATCTCAAATGTCTGTGCACTCCAAGACCTTTACCAAGTAGGTTTTTTAGGAGAAAAAAAAGTCCTTTGTAGAAGAGCTTTTCTCTTGCTTTTTTTTTTATTTTATTTTTTTTATTTTTTTTTTTATTTTTTTTTTATTTTTTAAGAGGTGTGGTGTTAGGAATGTGATCTCCTATCAGTTGTCCTGTCTCTAAGATGGCTGAGACAAAATCTATCTGTTCCTCTATCATGCATCTCTCTGTGACTACACCAAAATTGAGTTTGTTAGAGTGTTATTTTGTTGAGGGGAATTTTTAATTTCTTAATCCCTGGTGCTAAAATTTCAGCAAATTGCTGTCAGAGAAGAGATGTTGCATTTCTTTTAAGAGCTGCCAGTTCTAGTCTCTGGATAGGAAAGGGGATTGGATGTATGGATTAACCCTTTCTTCCATCTTTCTGAAGAAAAAGCCTGCTTCTTTGAGTGAATGGAGCCCATTAGCACTGAAGCCAGGCTTGAGCTTGTCAAAATTCTGCTCTGTTAATTTTTAAGTTCTTTTCTGCCTGATAGGGAAATAAGTTTAGAAGTGCTTTTGCTCAGACAGCAGGAACCTGTGGTAGCAGCTGCTCCCCAGGTGAAAGGAACATTGTGGATGTCTGTGAGATTCCTTTTATTTTTAAAAAAGGAACAATCAGCAGTGAGAGCAGCTGCCCTCAGAAGGGCAAGAAGTGACAAAATATTAAAACTCTTAGCTTACTCTCTGGAAAAAGTAGTCCTGGCACACCATCCAAGTACATAGAGTTACTGAAGAAAGAAGCCTTGGGTCTCTTCATTGGTGGTTTATGTAACTTCACACAGAGGTGGGATGACACGAGGTGCACCTTGGTGGCTCCACTCACACCCAGACACCCAGATCTGCTCTTCAGCCCAATGTGTCCACACATCCCAGGCTCAGAACACCAAAGCCTTACAGGGAAGGTGCTGGCTGTCAGCAGTTTGCATTTAGCACAACAGGGAAGGGGAAAATTCTGATAAAAAGGCTTTGCTGATTCTTTCCTTTTACAGAGTCCCAGTTTTGATGTGACTGATAAATTTCTTGAGAGCTATGCAGGAAAAAGATAAAGCTTAGGTCTTGAGGCCACATTCTGTGTGGGACAGAGGGGAAGCTGTATTCTCTCTCAACTGAAATAGTTATTTTTCTGTTGCTTTGTATCATAGAAAGGTTTTTTCATGTCTAGGTATATCATTCAAATCAGTACATTTTTAAATCCACACATGACCATCCCTTGCTTTGAGGGGTGATACTGGGTTATACTGGGGTTAAAGCTGGGGCAGAAATGTGGCTTCACATGGTGTTTCGAGGGATGTCTCAGGTGTTGGTCTCAGCTTCTGTGAACTAATCAGTTGCAAATCTCACGTGAACAGTTAAAGATCCTTTTTGTCATTTGCAGCCAAGAGAATGAAACAACTTCTGTACACAACTGTGCATCTAATTTCAGTATTTATTTTTGAGAATGACTAGTTTTCCTTAACCAATTTCTTGGTTGTGCTTTCAGCATTTCATTAAAAGACCAGATTTGTATTTTAGCAGGCTCTTGGAGGTAGCACTACAAGTATATCTATGGATTTATTCCTGGTTGCTCATGGATCAGTATATCTGTAAAGGTGTTTCTACTTGCTTTTCAGTCTCCTGTGGTGTATTTGGAAAAGTAATAAATTAGGGTTGGGAATCACTGCTGTCTCACTAGATAATTAACAGTGATCTAACTGTACCAGTAATTAAACTATTACCCACCCTACTATTTTTTTCAGTCATTCAAATGTTCTTTACTTTGGCCTATGAATCCATAGTTCGTATTTTAAATAAATTTTTTTTCTTCCTCTGTTGTGCAGAAAAGCTTCAGCGTGTTGTTTTCTAAGAAATTCTGAAGCAGCTGTGTACTATTGTTGACAAAACTGAACAGAGCATTGCATCATTCTGTCAAAAAATCCTTAAAAATTAACTGCATGGTTACACTTGTGTAAGTTTGTACGTATCATTTGTTAATGAAAGTTACCTAGTTAAGATAATGCTTTGATTCCTTTTCTTTCTGACCTTAGGAGGAGACACACAATTTATGCCTTCTATTGGCTTCAGTTTTTAAGTTTAACAAGATAGCTCACACTAAAACTGAAAGGCCCTGCTTCTCCTCACAGGATCTGGTCTAAGGCATTCCAGGAGAGATGGGACTTACCTGAACTGACTTTGATTAAAATTAAAGCCAAAATATTAACAAAAGGGGGGAAAAACAATTTTTGATCTCTGCCATTGAGAAGTGACCTTGACCCATAATATTTTCTAGTGAACCCTTCCTAATTACAATGCTGTGGTTAATTTGAGGTGTAAGAGATGAGTTTATGGAGTTTGATACAGAGGATGAAAATTTTAGGTGGGGCTGTTTCCTCACATTGGTATTTCTTTGCCCAGCTTTTTCAATAACTAATGACTGGTAGGTGATTGAATTCCCCCCAGCTGTGTGTCTCAATACAACAAGATGCACATGTGTGTGCCAGCACATGCTTTAAAAGTGAGGTGACAGATGCAGGCATGCAAAAGTGCTTATGAATAGTGAAAACTATTTAGATTGCTTTTCCCCATGCTGTGTGTCTGAGTTTAGACTGTGTACTGAAGCTCCTGCAAAGAAAGCTGAGATGTTTGAAGTAGCTGTGTTGTTACCTGTGTTTCCGTGTGCACTCTCAGTTGTGGTGTGCCCTAGCACATTTGTCTCATAAAACCACATTTTTTTTAGATGGAAAGCAGACAAAGTTTATGTGAACTTTCAACTCCTGCCTACTGTGTGATATAGATGTCATTTTCTAAGGTGAAACTGTAGCAGGAAGGCAGATGCTGAACTTTCAGTCTCTTCACAACAGAAATAACTAACTTGTCCTCCTGATGCAAGACACTTTGTGCCTAAGTAGTTGTAATTTCACATTGCAAGTACATGAGACACTATATGCACCCATCTTCCAAAACACAGTATGTGGGTAAGCTTGACCTGCTTATCTAATGTGGTTTTGTTGTTGCAGGTTTTCTTTAAGCTACAGTGGTGCATAAAACTGGTCTGTATTGTCAGGTAAATTTTGGTTGTTGTCATACAAAGAGAGCTTGCAGGGCAAGAAGACTGAGGAAACTAAACCATTTTTTACAAAGGCAAACTTGTCTGCACCCTGGTACTCTCTGAACAGAACAAGCTGTCTGCATTTGTATATCTTGGGCTATATAGCAAGAAGTCTGATTGCTGAAGCCAGGTTGCCATGGTGAAATAATTCCCAGCAAGTAATGCACAGTTCCATCCTAAAAAGCAACTCTGTGCAAGCTATGTTGTGAAATCCCTCATTTACGAGGCCATGAGGTTTCCAAATCAAATTTGTTTGGTTTAGAAATAAAAAGGTAGCTTTGCACTCTTCCAGCACTACAAACTTCATCAGGGCTGGGACATAACAGTGCCTTCAGTGATGTGTGTGCTCTGGTGGTGAACTCCCTCTCCACAAAGGTGCACCACAGGGTACTGGATGTGCTCATCTAGAGATAACAGGGCTGTATCAGAGTAGCCAGGGGGAGCAGTTGCTGCCAAAACCTGAATTTAATCATGACGTAAAAGTCAAAATAACTGTGTTCCAATAGGAGATTAGAGGATAATGAATCACTGATTAAATTAATAGACATGTCAGAAATGACACAGGGAATAGATTTGTTAATTGAGAATTTTTTGTGATTTTACTAAAGTACATTAAATTTTTCTTTCAATTTGCAGAGTTTAAAAACCTTAAAAGAGAGAGAGCTTTTTTTTGGTCAGTTACATTATTTTACTTGTTCTCTGCAGGCGGTATTTCTGACCTCCAGAGTTTGAAATTGTCTGCTGAAAAAATACTGCTCTGAATATAATAAGAAACCTGACAGATCTATATTTGTCTTCCCCAGAGTGAAAAAAAGGTGTTAAAAGCCACTCCAAAACTTGCTTTCAAATCTTGGTGCAGATCACTTGTTCTCAAGGCTCTGAGGGCAGCCTTTCCTTTGCAGCACCTGTAACAGCCAGGCTTGCTGGCACTGCCATTGTCTGCTCTCAGTTGAGAGCCAATTTTCTCTTTTCTCTGTGTGTTTTAATTAGAGAAATGTAAGGTATGCTGTAGATCCTTGCAATGTTTTTTTGTTTTAGAGAAAGAACTGTTTATCTCTGCTGGTTTCCGAAGGTCCTTGGAGAACTAGCTGAGATGTAAACATTTACATGTGCAGATATCTGTGGTGAAAAGAATCCTGGCCCTGCCTGTAGCTGCAGTATGGGAGTATATTTAGCAGTGGAGGATGATGAGGAAGCATTTGTGTTGCTTGAATACTAATGGCATTTTTCCTCTAAGGGAGGCAAGGAGACAGGAGCATCCTTATCTTGGTATTGTGTATGGGCCTGATGGGTTTGGAGTGTTTGCCTGGGGACTGAAATGAGCTGTGTGTTAGCAAGACAAAGCCCAGATCAGAGCTCCAGCCTGCATTTTCAGCTGATGAGTGTCTAGGCAGAGATGTACTAAAGAGTCAGCATGGGGTGGCCTCTCCTGTCCCTACACCAGGGCCTGCTCTGAGTGTCATTCCATGGGAGGAGGAATTACCAGCACAGGAGAATATACTATGAGATACCTTCTCAAGCAGGGATTTGGGGTTTGCCCTCTTTCCACTCAGTTTTGGCTTCCTTTCAGACAGTTTGCCAACTGGACACTTAAAAAACAACAAAAACAAACAATAGCTACCATCCCATGTCGTTCCCAGGCTCAGGACTTGGGCACTTCTGACTCAGTTCTCTTTTGTGTGGTTTGTTCCTAAGCATTGAGTAAATTAATTGTTACAACACTTAGTCCATGACCTACTGAATCTCTGTTACCACAGACCTTATTTGGCTCCATATAGAGATGTTGTAAATAGGAAAGATTAGTCTTTTTTATTTCCTATTCCACAAATTACCAGAAATCTGGATTGTAGTAAGTTGCTTAAGTAAAGAATCTTGCTGAGCTTTCATGCTGGCACCTTCTCATTGGGATATGTGAGGGCTTTTTACCACCAAGGTAAAAGAACATTTCAAATGAAGAACAACTGCATATTGCTTGGGTAATTTTTTTTCTTCTAGTGAATTATTTCTTTTAAATTACATCATTGGCACCTAGAAATAAGTAATCTGTTTCCCATTGGACATGGCTTCCCTGTTGTCCCAGCTGTGCTATATGGAGGGGAACCTGGAGAGGGCAAGGACTATGCAGTCAGAAGCTGGATACCTCCATTCAGCCTGGGGGAGGAGTTCTGGCAGGTAGGCCCAGGGAAGAAAGGGAGCTGCAGTGCAGTGTGCTTTACCACAAGAATGCACTCTGCACATTTTTGCAGCATTAGCTGAGCTGTGACATGCCTGGCCTTGCCTCTGCAGTCCTTCTTCCCAGAGCTGCACTGGAGACAAGATGGGGGACCCTTGCCACCAGCAAAAACCCCTGGGAGTTTCAGTAGGACAGTTCCTGTGCCTCTGACACACCACTGTAGGCAAACACCAGCTTGTGCTGGAAGGTGATGGACCAGGGAGCTCTTTGGTTGGAAGAGACCCTTGAGGTCATCAGGTCTGCCATTAAGCCATATCCACACTTCATAAATACTTCCAGGGATGGTAACTCCACCAGTTCCCTGGGCAGCCTGCTCAGGGCCTGATAACTCCTTTGGTGAATAAATTTTTTCTAATACACAGTTTATACCTTGAAGTAATTTCCCTTTGTCTTATCCTTTCCATTACCTGGAAAAAGGCCTTTCCTTGCTGCAGCCCCCTTTCAGGTAGTTGTAGGGAGTGATGAGGTAGCCTGAGACTCCTTTTCTCTTGGCCACACAACCCCAGCTCAGTCAACTGTTCCCTGTAAGGCTTGTGCTCCAGCCCCTTCACCAGTAGGTGGGTGGGGAGTCTTACAAAAGGGCACAGAAAGGCCTGGTGTACCAGACATGGCATGGTGCAGGTGCCCCATGTTCTCCTTGCTTTGCCAGCAGCACCAGCTGGAGCTCAGTCTGGCCCTACAGAATGTTTTGGGCTCTCTGTTGAGAAGCAGCATTATGAAATAATGTTATGGCACTTGTCATCCTTAACATGCCTGCCATGCCTTGGCACCGACTGTTTACAGCAGAGCATCCGGAGGCCAAGCAAAGATTCCCTTTTAAGGCAAAGAGCCACTATGAGAATCCCAAAGAAAAAGTTTCCCTGGCATGTAGGGTACATTCTTCTTTCCTCCTCCTCTTAAATAAACTATTAGTAACTTTTAAAAACAGAACAAAAATGAAGAAGCAGGGCCAGAAATGCTGCCAAAGACGCTTTATGCTGCACAGCCCCCTTAGACCTGCGCAGCAGCCAAGCCCTGGAGCTAACCCAGGGCAGGAGAGGGCAAGAATGAGGCTGAGGTCAGAGGGGTCTGTCACAGACCTGTGGCAAGAAGAGATCAGGATGGAGACTGCCTTAGAAAGCTTAGTCTCCTTCCCTTCCCCAGCCCTGGAGAAAAGCACTGTCCACAGCAGTCTATGAACAATTGGACTGAATGCTGCTCTGGGATTTGGACTTGCTTTCCAATACCTTGCACAGCTTCCTTTCCCATGCTGATGTTCTTTTCTTTCCCAATCCTGAATGTACATGTGTACATCCAGGATTTGTGTTCTGAGTGTGCTGTCACGTGACATTTCCAGCTGAAGACTTAGCAGTGATCTGGGTTAAAACAGGACATTGCAGAAAAACCTCCAGAGGTACTAATCTTGTGCTGTTTTCAAGAAAGAGGGGAAATACAAACATCTTCCCTAGGGTTGTTCTCAAAGGAAGGGCAGCTCAACTGATGTTTGAAGGAAGCTGTTATTCCCCTTTTTGTGCATGCTGTACAAGTAAACAAAGACACTGCACTGAATTACCAAGAAGGGATTTAAGCTCTGTAGCCCTTCTAAGTTTCCAGTTCTTGCTCTTAACTGAGGAGAAAAGGCAGTGGGTAGGAAACTGGAAAGCCTTCAGGATTTTGTTCCTGACCCGTAAGAGCTGGCATAACCTGCTTCTTCATTGTTCCTGTCACTTGGACTCATAAATTTTAGCTCATAAAACTGTTTCCTTCCTGCTATGAATGGGTTCAGGACTCCCATGCTTACGCAGAATGTTTGTAACCAGAAATTAACTGATGATTTCTTTCCAGTAAAGGGCCACATAAAAAGCCTATAAAGGTAAAAAGTGTGTCTGTGAGCAGCTGACCTGGTTACAAAGCTGTAGCCTTCTGTTCGTGGCTGGAATCACTGTGTTTTTCCTTTCTCCAAAGGGAGTACATTAGAGGGAGAGACCTTGAATATTGGATTTTTTTTGCCTTTAGTATGTTTTACTCCCTCTTCTGGAAGGGAAGATGAGAGAAGCTAAAATGCAAACATCCAGCACACCTTTAATTTTGAATTCTAAACTCTTATTCACTGAAATAATAAAAACAGTGTTCATAAAGTTTGGCCTGAAGGTCACTGCTGCAATGTTGTCTTATTGCTTCTCTAATTTCTCTTTTAAGAAGCTAACTCCCCATCCTTAGAGTGCCAAAAAAGTAGGTTTTGGTGGGAGTACTTCACTTTCTAACACTTTATGTAGTGGCACGTGTTTTAAAACAAATCCTTCAAAAAAAAAAAAAAATTACAGGTTTAAAAAATTGAAGACCAATATAGTTTGAGATATCAGCTAGTTCAGTGTGTAGAGGTGTACTTGGAATATGGTGTTGCTGCTGCAGACAATAATCTCTGTAAAAATTCTAGCTGGGAGTGCACCATTTAAACCCCAAATGTTTCCAGATTATGAACTATGCAAATTGTAAAGTAGAAGTCAGGTTACTTGAAAATAACCCCCAAACCCTTGAGTGTTGTTTTTAATATCATTTGGTAATATTTTTGTGGGTATCTGTGGTTTTGATGTTCCTTAAAACAATTTTTTTCTTTTTGTGTCATTTTTTGCATGCACTGCTGTGGACTGTGGGGCTGAACTCTCACCAGCACTAATGGAATATGTCACAGCTGTATTGGCAACAGCTGAGACTTGCTCTCTTCTGAATTTGTGGGGATTGCTGGGATTATAGCAGTTAACCTTGTGTAAGGAATAGGGTCAGTTGCTAAAAAAAAGCTCACAAAACCCCACCAGATTAATCACAAAATACGTGTCTTTGTCCTGTAAGGTTCATGATCCATGGTGATTTTCATCCTCACAGACTTGAGATAGCTTGTGAGTTTTGAAGTTTGCAGAGACAGATTTGCCATGTGAGGCCTGTCAGACCTGTTCTGTAAATTGTCCAATGGAAATTGGGGTGTTTGAGACTTGGTTGGAACCTGAAACTGGCACATGATCCAGAGAGCACAGAGTTGGGAGTTTTGCCTGCAGCTCTGGTTATCACCTCTACAGGCTTTTAAAATAACTTTTTAATTTTCTAAAGTTACTCTTATTTCCATTTTAATATGTCAGACTAAAATAAGAAAACACACTTCCAAAAGAAAAAGTAAACAGCCATTCATCCCAATGACGGTTGTTTTGGTATGGAGGATGGGAGAGGGGGCATCAAAGTATCATCAGTTGTCCTGGAAGAGATTTCAGTTTCAGATGCAATGTAAGAAACTGCACCAGGTTACTGGAGACAGCAAGAAATTATTATAGCTGTGCTGGTTTCCTCTGGAAAAAAAAGGAATCCTGAACTGGTAGAGATCATCTAAAATAGCATGGTCAGTTTAGGGAAAGTTTGGCATTTAATAAACAATTAATCTTCCCTCTGTGTGATCATCGTGGGAATAAATCATGTGCATGACCAGAACTATGGATGCCTGGTGCAATTCCAGAGTGATGTGAACTACATCAGGTTATGAAGCACATCCATGATGGGATGTGGAGACATTGAGTCTCTGGTCCTTCTTCAGCTAAATCAGATTGCTTCCTATGTGCTTCTTTCCTAACAAACCATGTTGGTTTACACTGAAGCACATCTTTAGCATTTGTACCATGAATCAACTCTGAACCTTACAGCCAGTTTCTGCTCTGAACTGGGAATAACACTTCCTCAAAATGGAGTTAAAACTAAACCTTGATGGTGCTTCGAAGATGCTCTGAAGTGCAGAGTTTTTTAACCAAGGAACTACTGAGCATCTGATCAAGGAGGAAATGAGAGAGAGCAAGATTAGAGGAGGATCTCTGTTAACTGGCATGGGATAAGAAAGCAAGCTGAGAAATTGGCAATTTTATTTGATCTTAACAAAATAGTTAGACTAAAGAAAAAGGTCATCAGTGGGCTGTCACTTGGTGGAGTGTCTTATACCTCTCCTTCTCCAGTGAAATCCAGGTAAACCTGCAGCTGATGTGTTTTCTAGCTGGACACAAGGCTCAGTGTGGCAGCCCTGCTAGAAGCATTAGTGTTGTAAGGCTCCAGTTTGCTGAACCTTCTTCCAAGACTTCAGGTGAGCGATCTCTCTTCTGCCGTTTCCCACCACTTTTCCCTCTCTGAAATTTAATTTTGATGTGATTTGGCCTGTGGCATCTCATTCAGTTGGGTGTCTAAAACCAGAGGCAGACCTAACCTGGGAATTGTCTGAGGAAATAGTTTGTACTCTGGTTTGCCTCTCAGTCGAAACTATGGAGTGCAGTCTTGGATTCCCTAAAGATGTTTCTTTCCTTAATTAGTATTTAAGTACTGATAGACAGGACTTGTCTAAGCTATGGACAGACCACCAAACTGCTGCATAACAGCTACTTCTGCAGCTGCTTGGGTGATACTATTGATGTGGCATGGAATGTTAAGATAAATTTAGTAGAGTTCTCTAATTTTTGAAGAAAGACTCATGTAAACTTGAATCAGGACTTGAGGTGCCTGTAGCTCTGTTTTGAAAATTCTGCTCTTTTTGTTTTGAAAATTCTGCTCTTTTTGTGGTCTTAGATGACACTCAGTTATGTTTTCATATAAACATAAACAGTCATTTACAGGTGATGAATTTTGGTGTTTCCTGAATAGAACAGCAAAACTCTACTGTTCTTGACTTTTTTTTTTTTTTGTATTTGTGTACTTTAACCATGAAACAAAAAATTAAGGAAGGCATATTGAATGAGAAGAGCTCACAATAAGGGGGTAATGGATGTTTCACCTTGTGCCTTTAGAGTTGAGTCCAGCTGGTGTTTTCTTAACTGGTTTTTGAAACAGCAGTGAGCTTGGGTGTAGTGTTGAGCAGAGGGAAGGAAGCTTATTCCTAAACTTTGCACTGCTTGGTAATCCTGAATCACTGTTTGTGATTGTGAATGAGTGAGCTTTGGTTTATCTGGAATATAGAAGTATTCTTGGTTGATTCTTGATCATATGTAGTTGTGTTTCTAAAATAGGGTTTTTTTCATACTGGTGTATGCTCCAGCTTTGTAAGTTTAAAAAGACAGTGCTTTACACTATGGGCTGGTATTGATAGCTCCCAGTGTGCTGGTGTAAACAATTTTTGTGGTCTTGCTGTGGTCTCAGGAGCTGCAAAGTTTAGCAGGATGTTTGTGCTGCACATGGCAATTTGACATTCAGGTTTCAGTGGTGTGAATAACTCCTTTGGTAGCGTGATTGTAGGTATTTTGCAGGTTTTGTGATGATACCCAAGAGGTTCTTTTTAAACCAAGCCAAAGCTTTGGAAAAGGGCAGAGCATGGGATTCTTCAAGAAGCTTATGTTTGAAATGCTCCAGTTCCAGCACAAGGCAGTTATGGAAAAACTTACACAATCTATTTAAAAGACTCAAAGTGGCTGCATGTACTGATCTAACAGAGAATTGACATTTGTGTGAAAATGAGAGACTTTGAATTTTATAAAAGGACAATGTAATTGTAATTTGCAGTAGCGAACTCGTGAAAGATATTCAGTGTTGAATTTTTGTTTGTCTTGAAATGGGGAAGAGATGCTGAAGTGAGGATGAGGCACACCCCACCCATTCCCATGTGATGGAAGGCTTGCCTCAGTCTCATGTGTCCTGCTTCCTTCTGTGGTTTCCCTCCACAGCCTGACTCTGACAGACTGTCTTTGACCTCTTTGTCTCTCTTCCCTCCTCCTCCTTACAGAAGACTGCTCTTAGCTGATGTGGCACAGCCCTAACCTGGGGCCCTTGGTTTAATTATCCTGAGCTACAGCAAAGACAGAAACTCTATCCAAACTCTTTCTTACTGATAACTTTTTTCCCTGAGTGTGGTTAATGTGGTTTGTCAAACCAGTGTCTGAAGCTGAAAGTATTTTCTGCATGACTGTTACTAGAACTATAATTTTCCTTAAAAAATCAACTTATCCTTGAATGCCAGAATCCTGGCCCCCTCCCCCCCCAGCCAAACTAAACCCAGAAACCACTAAATGTAGCAAATGCAAGGGTTTGAAGACAGAAGTAGTCTGACAAGGAAGAACTGTTATCTAACCCCTCTGTATTAAGGGCCTTGCACTGAGGAACAACTGAATTCTCATCTCCTGAAACATCCCTTTGTGGAGCAGCTATGACAATTAGTCCTATTCACTTCATTAAATAAACATAAGGGACAAATCCTGCAGGCTCCATTTGGAATGGAATGCACTGCTGTGGAAAAAAGACATGGCAGGAAATGTGCAGGAGTACATCTCTTGTGCTGAGTTCATCCTCACAAATACTGCCTTCAGTTTATTTTCATTCTGTGTTTGTATTCCTTCGAAAGATGTTCTGTGTTGTGTTATTTAAAAATACATCACAGGCATCCCCTCTTAAAACCATGAAGCCCATCTTTCTCATTAACATAGGAAAGAAGGTGTGACCACCTGTTCCCTGCCAGACACCTGCAGTGCTTTCTGCACATCTGTGTAAATACATCATCAGGCTAAAAGTGTATGTAGTGCTGCTGTCACCAAGTTTTCCTTGATTTTCCTTCATGGTGGCCTTTGTGAAGAGCACTGAGACTTCAAACACCGTTCCAGGAAAGATGTGTATCACATCCTCACAGCAGAAATTAAGCCTGCATGTATCTCAGACAGGAACACAGTTAGAAGATTATTTAAGTGTGTTAAGAGCCAAAATGTGAGGAGGTCTGTTTCCTTTGGATGAGATCTCAATGAGTTTTGACAGCAAACTTAATGCAGTCATCTGCAAAGGTGGGCTTGTCTTGGCTTTACAGATCCTTAGAAATCACTTTAATGAAGACAGCCAGACATTAAAAAAGAACTGACATCACTTCCTTGTTTTTACATTATAATGGACAGCAAGTATTGCCCTGTGATTGTGTCTCACCATTATATGATAATATATATATTATATTATTGTGTCTTCCATCTCTGCTTAGGTGGATTTTTAAACTGTAGGAACACATGGGTGTTTGACCACATAACCTAAAAGACCAAAGTGCTTGACCCATTGTTCTTCCTCTGAAGTCCTACTGAATCCCTGGTCCAGGGTTGGATTGAGAGTCTGTTTAAAAACAAAGTGAGAGGAAAACTAGTGATTACAGCAAACTTTACAGGTGGGGGTGAAAAGTCACAATATGCCATGGAGATAAACATCTTCTATGGAATGTGGTTTCTGTGCTTTTATAAATCTGAATGGAAGGCTGTTTCATAATGCACTGGATTTCCAAGGGTTTTCAGAAAAACATGAGCTCAGATCTTTCTGCCCCAGGTGTCCCTGGAACTGAGAAAACAGGTGCTTTTGTAGTTATCACTGCTTTTAGCTGGAGTCACAGATGTTCATTTGAGAGGGCTTCTGATAGGGCTGGAGAGCAAGGAATGCTGTAGGCTTTGAACAAGCAGCACCAGCTTTTCCAGCTATCTTCTTGGAGCAGCCAGATCTGCTGTTTGTCAGGCACAGAGCTGTCCTGCTGTCACCACTGTTCACAGGCCTGAGGAGAGACCAGTGCTCTTCTCTCCCAGGAGCTTGCAGTCTCATCTGGCCAAAGGGAGGGGAGGTGGAGCAGCAAAATGAAGCTATGGAGAGAGGGGTGCAGGAGGAGCAGTGTAAAGGCAAATACAGGGGTTTGGATGAACCAGCTGCTTTCAGGCTTCTGTAGCTGTTCAACAGTAGAACTAACCCCACTTCTCTCTTTTTTAATCCTTTGCAGGAAGTCCAAGGGAAAGCCAAATGGTAAAAAGCCAGCACCGGAAGAGAAGAAGCTTTACCTAGAGCCAGAATACACAAAATCCAGAATTACTGACTTTGAATTCAAGGAGCTAGTGATGTTACCACGGGAAATAGACCTCAATGAGTGGCTTGCCAGCAACAGTGAGTATAGTGCTCATGCAGTTCTGAGCTTGCTGTCCATCCTTGAGGGACCATTCATTCATTCTTTTTGCTGTTTTCAGCTTAGAGAAGCACTCAGTGACTATTTATGCTTACTGTGTAATGCATGTCATTATACCTTGAGTGGTAATTAAGCTGTCTCACGCACAGCCCAGCTGTGCTCAGCAGCATGAAAGCCTTGATGCATTTCCTCCTTCCAGCTCTCTCCCTGTGGCACTGGGGGCACTGCAGTTTTGGATGTTTGGAGAACCATCAAGATTGCCATTGACTGCTTGCTAAAGTGGCTGGTTCTGCATGTTTCTTGACTCCAGCTACTGACTTTCCAGAAGCATTGTAAAAATGTAGTTTCTGAAGACTTGTATGTAAAGCAATTTATGCCTAAAGCTAGAAGCTGTGAAGTCTTTTGGTCAGATTTTTCCTCCTCACTCCTTCCAAATTTTGGTGGATTTAAACAGTAGACAGGGTGAAATTCAGAGATGTGACCAACTGCTGTGACTGAACTGTGAAGTGCTGTACCTGTACATTTCAGCCCTGATTTGCTGTACGATCCTGAGCTTTTCCTGCCAGTCCTCAGCTGCATCTATGACCACTCTTGTTTATCTTTTCAACAGTGTGTAGTAGTAGCAAGAAACTACTTTAAACTGCACACTAGGGAAGTTTATAGAGACTCATTAAGAAAAAGTGAGGTGCCCAGTAAGAAGTATTAAGAAGTTAAATTATCTCAGGAGATTTTGAAAAACTAGAAATGTACTAGGTTTCATGCTGATTTTTGTTTTTACAAGGAGATGTGGTATGAAAGCTAATAGTGCTGTTTTCCAGCCACTGTAGATTTTAAGTCTGACTTCAAAAGAACGTAGAAAATTGTTTGCCTTCAGCTTATAGCAGAGTATTCTATTGTAAAGATGAGGCTGATGATGGAGACACTTTCCAGTCTTGCTGCTTTGTGAGTAATAAGAGCTAATGCATCATAGTGCTTTCATCTTAAATCAAAACAAGAGCTTTCATTCTGTGTACCTCTTTGTTTTGCACTTCATCATTAGGCTCATTTAGCTAAATCATGTTTAAATTTGTATGCAAGCTCAAGACTGACGTTGCTTCACTTGCTGTATTTAAATAATTGTCTGGAGGATAACCAGTGTTTGAAAGTATTTTACTTCTGAATTTCTTTCCTTTGTTTATTTTTCAGCAACAACTTTCTTTCATCACATCAACTTACAGTATAGTACAATCTCAGAATTCTGTACAGGAGAGTCATGTCAGACCATGGCAGTGTGCAATACGTAAGTCAGTATTTTAATTTATTACATGTGCAAGGTTTCCATGTCTTCAGACTTGCCTGGGGGAGGATATTGGTGTTGGATGGCATCGAACAAGTGTTTTACAGCAGGTCTCTACTTGTTGAGAGCGTGTCAGCTGTGCATCCTCTTCTCTCCCTTCAGCAGGGGAGTTCTTCTTGGTGAAGAACTACAAGGATGAGAATCTCTGAGTGCTCTGAGCTGGTTTTATAAGGTCGGATCAGAGAGGCAAATGACCATGTGTGTGCTTGGGGGAGAGGGAAAGGAGGGTGCTAAGGAAACTTCCCTGGCTATCCAGGAGCCACTATGGCAGTCAGTTGTGAGCTGGGACCAAGGCCCCTTCACAGCTACACACCCCACACTCACTCACACCAGCTTTTCCTACTGGCTTGATCCAGGTTTTCCATAGCAGAGTCTTGGATATCCAGATCCTTAAAATTAACCTGGTACAGTAACTAAACCTCCAACAGCCCATTCTGGTGCCTCCACAGAGGGGCCCCAAACAAAGGAAACCCTGGTCTTTTGTACTCACAGTTGAGAAAGCCTGGGTGAGTCTTGGGGCTGTGAGCTCCTGCTGTGTCTCTGAGTGTCACCTGGCTGGACCACAGGTCCCCATGTCCTTTGTTGTGCCCCTGCCACAGAGCTGAGCCCTGAGCCTGCAGTGCCACTGCTCATGGAAGTACCTGCATGGAGTGTGCTCCTCAGCAAGGGCAGGGCAGGACTGTCCTTACTGGTTACAGTGCTGGGCTTCCAGAGAAGGCAGGGCAGGAGAAGTGAGTTGTGAAAATCTCAGAGGGTGTTTCTGAGAGCCAGAATGCTGACACAGCTCCAGGCTGCTGGTGGATAACCTCTAGCCTGATGTGAGCCACAGGTTCTCTGTCTGAGCCCCTGGGCACAGAGGACACAAGTGGCAGCTTTGCAAGAGTAAGGAAAACTTTTTGGTTTGGTATTTTTCCACCTCTAGAACTTACTAAGGTTGACTAGCAGTTAGTCCTGAAAGAAAGCTTTGTAGTGTTACTGTACAGTGTGAATATAAGAAAAAGTTACAATAAACTTCTGATGAGCACAGTCCAACATGATGGAATATGAGATCCAGTCAAGTATGAATAAGCCTGTTGTGTTTTGGGTTTTTTTCCCTCCAACATGTGTTGATAGTCCTTTTCTTCCCTCCTCTTGCATTTCCTGGGATTAATTTACTTGAGCTGGATTTTAAAAGAGATGCCTGGGCAGTTAATGTCATAGTACATCAAACAACATCCCAGGGAATATGCAACAGAACCATAACTTTATATTGTATCTCTGACAGTCATTACATCCATTCTTAGAAGGAAAGCCTTGCTTAATGCACTGAGCTATCTTGTACACGCAAAATTAATATCAGGGGCTTTCTTTGAGAGCACTCAGAAGCATGCAAAGTGTATGGAGGGTATTTTTGCATGTAAAAGTTGCAATGATAACTGTCATTTAAAGGCCATGCTAGAGACTTTGAAACCAAACTGGAAGAGAAAGGAATAAATCTCTGCTGGACCCAGATTTTATCAAAAGGAGACAGCATGTCTCTAAAAAAGAAATGGTGAGCAGTAAGATGAGTATTTTGTTGATTCTTGTTCCCAGGCTTGCTCATGTTTGAATTCCTGATGCAGCACCGGCTGTCCCAAGCACTGAGTTTAACTGTTTATCCACTTGGCTGGTGGGAAATGGTGGCTAAAAGGAGGTGGTGATGGGGAACCTGCATTAGTGTTGCTCCATTCTGCTCTAGTGAGCCTTAAACAAGAGTTCTTTGTAAGCACCTTGTGCTGCAGAATAAGAGAGGAAATGCCTGTAGGCAACTGCAGCTGTAGCCTGTATTTTTAGTGGTAGGGAGTGATAGCAGAATGTTCCTATCCTTTGTTTTGGAAAAGTGAAAAATTGCTCTATTTGGGAATAACAGGAAGCATGTCTACACTTGGGTGAAGCACTTGAAACGGTTTGTGTGTAGCTAAATCATAACAACCTGATTACCTTCCTGTACTTGGGAAGGTGGCTGATTCACATTAGCAAACTGGAGGCTGCTTGCTTCTAGCAAGTGTGTGGGTCTATGGAAAAGCCATTGAGGTGAGCTCAGCTGCCTACACACCTCAGCACAGTTCAGCTTTGTGGGCCCCCTTCATAATTGCACTCTCCAAATCCTGATCTTCCTGGATTCAGTTCTGGATTCTGATGTCAGTTGCTGATTAACCTGATGGACACTCCAGGCTTAGCCTTCTGTGGCCATGATCTGTTTGTTGCTGTCCTTTGGAGTAAAAGTATCTGTCTGTATGATTGCCATAGAATTACAGTACCTTGGAATTAAGGTGCAGTTTGCCATTTTTTCCCATGCTGATTTCTTGGGTAGTTCCATATGAAAGTCTGCATTCTGTTCCACTTTTATATTTTCTCTGCTGAGTTCTTTATGATACATTTTGGATCACACTATTCTGATCATACCTAAGAAAGGCTTTTTTTATTTATGGTTGGGATGTTCAAGTAACTATTGAGAACTGGTTGCTTGTCAAGTTACTTGACATTCAAATTGCACTGCAAGTACCCAGTCCTAAATTTAAAGTATTTGCTGGCACAATAAGCACTGGTTGCAGTTAAATATTTGAGGTAAGGTTTTAACATCTGAGAAAAGCTGCAGCCAACTGACAAACTGCAGACAGATGCAGCTTTCATCCCTCTGTCAGATACATGAGATAGCACAGCCATCTGCACGCAGCGAGGAGGAGAATTTCTGCTGACGGTCACTAGGAGACATCTGACCAAAACTTAGTCTCAGTGTAGAACAGATGGAAGCATTTGCTGACAAGGTGGTATAATGCCAAGAGAAATACCATAATGGCTAGTTATCCTCAAACTTTAATGAGGGTGAATGAATATAACTTTGGGAATGACTTAATTTTGCTCATTAATATGTTTATCGCTTGTTGTAAAGCAGGTACTATATTTTAACACAGTATTTACTATTAAAATTTAGTATGCTTTATAGCTTATTATTACACAAACCAGCTTTAAAGCACCCTGAGCTATAAACTGGTTTTCTAGCTGACATTTGAGTAAAACTCCTCAAAGTGCTGCAGTGAGTGTACTAAATTAGAGCCTGTGTAAAAGGATGAGTCTACAATAAACTCCTGAGGCAGAAATCAAAGATGGATGTAAACTTCCAGGAAGCCCACCTTGCAAAATGTTTTGGTCCAGTGAAATCCCTTAATTGATAACGCTTATCACTCATTCTTTTCCAGTCTTAATCTCCTTTCTCATGTTTGCCTTGCCCTTAGTGTCTCTGCATAGGGAGGGGATTTCCTGCTAGAGTGCTTAATTCAAACTTGTAAGTTTTACATTTTCATACATTTAAGTTCCTACAGCTCTGTGGTTTTACATGATGCCTCCTTTCTCTTTGCCATCCAAACATTGCTTAGCCCATGTGAAGCCATCAAAGTTGTTGCAGCTGCTCACAAGCACTTATATTCCTGCCTCTGGCTTTCTATCCTGCTTTCTTCATGTTGCCTGGTTTTTGGTATTTTGGACTGTCTCTCCTTTTCCAGGCAAAATAATTTCCACGGGATATGCTTTTCCCTCCTTCCAGAAGCTTTTCTTGTGTATTGGTGTAACTTCTGTTCTACCTTGGCTTCTGTGTCATCAACACCAGCCCAGAATGTTTTAGAGGAAAAGGGATAAAGTACATACATATATTAAATGCAGTATTGTGATTTCATTTGTGATTTCACATCTTATCCTTCATTATTTGCATTGTAGGCTCTTCTCTGGCAAACCCATAGTCATTTTTCCCTGGGATTTAGAACAGAGCTGCAGATTCCTTGTGCTTTCCATACTGGGGGGATTTAAATCTGCAACTTTTCAAAAAGTGCCCTTAAGTCTCATCCTCTTGTTCTTTCTGCTTCCCATCCATTCCCTAATATGGGACTGTGCTGTCACAGTGCCAGTGGTGGAATGCAATTAGGCTTCTGTGCCCAAGTGAGCCCTTCCATGGCCCCAGACTGCTCCTATCCTGTTCGTGGAGATAACTCCAGCGTGGGTGGAAGCCACGTACCAGGTGCGAGATGTTCATGGCACGTCAGGGGCTCCTCTCTCCCCCTGAGAGCTGTGAAATCTATTCAACAGCACCTGAAACATGAGGAAAACACATTACTCTAATCAACAGGACAGTCCTTGTAGTTATCCCCTTACTGGTAATGATTCTTCTGTGTAATTCCAGTTTTGCATTATTCATTTCTTAACTTTCAAGGAAAGGCCAAAAGGATAGGCAGTGGGATGCCAGAGCAGATTTATTCACTTACATGAGAATATAAGTGAACTTGTACCATGGCCAAATGGTTTCTTTTGATTAAAATCCAATTATCAGCACTCAGTTTTGCACCTAAGGGCAACTCTGAACTGTCCTTTCTTCTTGCAGTTGAGGATTCCTGCAACACAAGAGAACTGCTGGGGTAGAATAGTGCAGCCTGCCTCTGCTCTTGGTGACTAGCATTATCTTAAGACCCAAAATAAGGCTGAATTGCCTGGGACTGTCTCTCACTGCAGGAGCAGACAAAGACGTTGTGTTGGTGCACTACATTGTGTAACTCCTTAGAGGTGGATTGTACAAAGGAAGTGAGCAGTGGTGAAGAGCACAGTCTGTGCCTAAGGGCCCAAGTGCCGGATTTGATGCCTGACATAGCTCTAAAAAGAACTTTTGACTCTGCTGTTTTCACCCACTCACCTTTTCATGCAACTTTGCAGTCAATCCTTGTTTCTCTAGTAAACGACAGTGACCAAGTGCTACATAGTGAGAAGGAGCTGGAAGAAAAACTCTAAAACCTTAATGTTTGCAGAGCTACTTTGTAGTTGCCTTTCCTCTCCTAACTAGAACTACTCTATTTAATTCTGCAGCTTCCTCTTGTTTTCATATGGCTTGGGGCATGAATAGTGTCAGTGGGGAAGACCAATACACTGGATTTCTTACCAGCCCTATAATGATATTGGATTGGGCCTTGAGCTTAGACGTTTTGAAGAAAGTTCATAAACTGGAACTCAAAGCTTGTTTAATGTGACACAGGAAAAAAACTTATAAGTGTGAATTCTTTATTTTTGAAGCATTCTCACTGTGTGCCTAATCCAGTGGGTAGCTGCTCTTGGTAGCAGAGATGCTTTAACTAACCATGACTTTTTTAAAAAAAGGTACAAGTGTTTAGTTCTTTTGTAGCCTTCAGATTGTCTGTCAGCTGAGGGATGGCTGCAGTTAATCAAAGTGATTATGGCTAACTGATTGAATTATGGTTGCTTTTGAAGGGCTAGTCTGTCCTGTTAAGATCCAGCAGTGTTATTCACTGGTGGCAGAATCACATGTAAATCCAGGTGTTTGGGGGTGTCTGTAACTGTAACATAAAGAGCAGAGTTCAAGAACACACTGGTATGGATGTGCAGAAGGGGCCTGAAAACTTCTCCTGGGCTGCATTTTGGAGCAGGATTTGGAGCACCTGAAATCACTGCCAGTGCTGGAGAGCCCCAGCGTGGAAAAAGTGGTGTTCTGGAGCCACCATCTGACTGTTCCACAGTATTGCACTACACAGCTGATTTATGTTCTCGGGTGTTGGGCATCAGAAGTTCATCAGTTCATCACTGTGCAATGTTGTTGCCCTTTAAATATAGTTCTGTAATGCTTTCCTGTACAGTTCTACAGGGAATTATCACTCCCTCAGCAGTGCCCCTCCCCTTGGAATCTTGTCAGCAGGGCTTTCTGTGCTTGGTACTACCACCTGCACTCTGGCCTGGACTGATAGGGAGAGACAAAACCGGCCAACACAAGTTCAAGTTCTTTGATGTAGAAAGAAGTGAATCTCTCCTGTAGCAGCTGTTTTATGACTTGGACACAGCCTCTGGGAGGAGTAGCTGAGGAGGCAGAGTGTGGTGTGGTGACACTGTCCCTTCTCTCCACAGACAGTACTACTGGTATGATGAGCGGGGAAAGAAGATCAAGTGCACTGCTCCTCAGTACGTTGACTTCGTCATGAGCTCAGTGCAGAAACTAGTGACAGATGAGGATGTCTTTCCAACAAAATACGGTATGGCCGCTTCCTGGGGCTCGTGAAAGTTGGCATTCATGGGTGTGAATACCAGATAGCTTTCTCACTTCTGTTTGTTGGGTTTTAGTTGGTTTTTTTACATATAGTTTTCTTTCTTTGCATGTTTCTTTTGCAGTTTTGGTTGTTTGGGGTTTTTTTTTAAGGAAGATTATAAGTTTGGTTGATTCTTGCAGTAAAAAAAAGACTTACCCTCTTGGTGTATGAACTGGGGTGAAAGTCTCACAAACCTGATCCCTTGGCCTATATGTCATTATCAGTACCCCTTTTTCTTCAGGCATTTAGAGATGCTCTAGCCTGGGTTTATAGAGGATAAAATTCTGAAAACAGTCAGCATTTGTGTGTTCAATACAGTTCTGCTGATAGCAAACTTCAACCTTTTTGTGGCTTTACTGTTTCCATTAGAGCCTCAATGCATTAAGAAATGTGGGTAATAAATTGGATTGAAGCAATGTGGCTTCCTTTCTTTGCCCAAGGCTCTGCGTTGTCTCTCAGAGTGTTTGCACTTTCTCCTTTCCCATACAAAGATTAAGTAAGAATGTGATTTTTAAGAGCTGAAAAGCAATGGCAAAGTAATTTTAACTCAAATTTGTATCCTAACAAGATTGCTACATGCAATGCCTTTGGTTAAGGGGAAGAATATAGAAACTTGAAGCTATTGTAGGTGGGATTAATCAGGACTAAAAGCAGCTGGCTTCATGAGCCACTTCAACAGGTAATTGGGAAACTAGGACATTACAATATAGGACATTACAGTATAGAAACATCAGGCTAGCAGCCTTTGCTTATAAGCAGCTTGATCTGGAAGGAGGCAGTTTCTTTCCCCTTTGTTAGAATTTCAACAATGAAATGAGGGAATACATTATATAAAGTTATGTACAAACTGGCACACACCACCAAGGCCCATGTACCTTGGCCTCCATTTTAGGATCTCTGAATTGGTGTCCTGGGGGAAAATACACTCCTGGACAAATTCGATAAGGACACAGAAGAACCTTTCATTTTTACAGCCAGTAATAAAAAAGGTAGTGGCTTTAGAGAACAGTTACAGTTGCTGCCTGATTTTTGAACCCTTAAGGTTTAAAATTTAACTTCCAATGAAAATGCTTAATACCTTCTTAGCTTTGTCCCCCCCAAATTCTCGTTGAAAGAGGATAATATGACACAGGGCCCTCATTTGCTATGTAAGTTGGGCTGGTTGCTCTCACTGAAATGCTGCTGTGGGGCTGACAGTGAGCAGCTGGTGCTATCATGGTGTTTCTCCATCTTCCTTTCAGGCAAGGAATTCCCAAACTCCTTTGAGTCCCTAGTGAAGAAGATCTGCAAGTACCTGTTCCATGTGCTGGCCCATATCTACTCCTCACACTTTAAGGAGACTTTGGCACTGGAGCTGCACGGACATTTAAACACACTCTACACACACTTTATCCTATTCATCAGGGAGTTCAACCTCGTGGACCCTAAAGAGACCACCATCATGGATGACCTCACGGAGGTCCTCTGCAGCAGCAGCGGGAGCAGCAGTAACGGCAGCGGCAACGGGAGCAGCAACAGCGCAGGAGCACAGAACCACGTGAAAGAGAGATGAGCCCTCCTCCTGGACCCAAACTAACCTTATAAACAGTATAATCTATTGTGTGTATGTGTATGTATATGGTCAGATATACATACGGGCATATGCAGGATGAGAGCTGACCGCAGAGGTGCTGCCACGCAGGACGCGCAGTCGTACGGGGCTGTACGGAGCTTGGGTTCATGCGCCAGCCGGCGAGAAGTTGCACCAGTTTTATTTGATTTCCTGTCCACTCCTCCTTTTACCTATTCAGATGGATGATGAGTGCTGTTTTTAGAGAAGAGCCAAGCTTGAGAGTGGGGCCACTCTTGGTTGTTTTGGTTGGTTTTTATTTTTTTGGTTGTTTTTTTTTTCCCCTTTTGTTTGGTTGGTTGGTTTTCTGTTTTTCTTTCTTTGGTCTTGAGTGCAAGCCCTTTGGTCTTTCTAGGATGGTGGTCCTGCCATTTAAAAAGTATCTATTATATTATAAGAAGTAACTTTTACTTTGAAGTGGCTTAAATGCAGGTTTGTTTGGGGTTTTTTTTGGGGGGGTGGGGGTGGTTTTTTGGTTTGGTTTTACATAGACTGCCCCTTACCCTGCCAAAGCTCCCTCACTGAGTGCATCTTGCCCTTTTGTTAGCTTGGAATGGGAAGAAACTCCTGGCTTAACTAGAGTAGCAACTAAGGGCTTTCTACATGTTGAAAGTGGGCAAGATTCTCCAGTTGTCCCATCTAGTCGGTCACAAGGTGTGAACGTGCAAGAGGATCCACAAACCTTTCTGCTTATTGCTCCTACAACATATATACTCTTTTCTCTGCTCCCCTGCCTCTTCTTTTCCCAGGCACACCTGCACAGGAAACACTGCAGTCCAAAACCATGTGCAAGAGTCACCACCGTTTGCTTTCCCTTGAGCAGAGGCCGGGGGAGGAGGGGAGAAGGGTATACCGAGTCAGTCACCGCCTGTGCTAGAAAGATGGCTGTTGGCATAAAATTGTATTGTTGGCTTATTTTAGTTCATCTGTTCTATAATAATAAAAACAAATCTATCAGCCACAAGCTTTGTTTTCATGTGTGCAGCGTCAGAAGTCACCAGACCCCACCCCTTGAGCCTCCCTTCCACCATTGGATGCTGCTGGCAGCCAGCTTTATAAATAATGGGTTGTTTTCCACCCTGTAATCTTATATTTATAATGAATTCCTTGCTTTTCCCAGTAGCCCTAGGAACAGCCTCCCCAGGGAATGCAAAGATAAGCACCACTTGGAGAGGGGCAGGATTCCTGTTGGTGCACACATCCATTCTGCAAATTCACTAGGTTCCTGGATAACTTGAAGCAAATACTGTACCACAGCATGTCTGGATACAGTATTATATCAGTACTGTATCTGGACAATGATATTCCTTCCTTTCCTTCAAGTTTCCATTGAATTCTTGCAGTCATTGTTTCCAGTTGGGCAAATGCCAGACTTTGCTTGTACTTGTTCTTCTGTCAAAGCTGTGACAATTGTTTGCTACTGGTTTTGGTCATTACCTGAGACCTATGAATGATTAATAACTGACCTGGCATAAATCTGAGAAGGTTTTCTAGAATGAAGTCTGTACCATATAAAAGGCAGTAGAGAAGAGGAAGGTAGAACAAGTGCAAAGACAAAAGCAAAGGAAAAGCACAACCAAGGGCTGAAATTAAAATAAAAAACAAACCAAGAAACAAAGCATGAGCAAGAAAGGACAAAAAAAGAAAAAGCACAAGCAAGAAAAAAACTTGTGAAGAAAGTGCAATAGCAGCAGTTGCTCGTGACAAGTGTGCAAGTGAGAAAAAGGATAAATCATAAAAGTGACAAAAAGGCATGAGCAGAGGAGAAGGGAAGAGGAGGAGTGAGGGCTAAGTGCAGGGATTGATAACAGCCTCAAAACTTGTGATGCCTGTATTGTTTGTTTCTGGATTGTGGATATCACAGTCTCGCTGCCCTGCTCAGATGAGTTGCTGTTAATACAGTATTCAAGAGCACTCCTTCCCCACCATGTCCTCCTGCTCCATACCCAGACTAATATTCCCCTTCAGTCCCCATGCTGATGTGAGCCTTTCCATGACAATTCCCTGCACTGAAGTCTGGAGGGGAAAACAGAGGTCAGCAGAAGCAGTTGAACAGTGCCATTGGTAAGGCCCCTGTGCTGCTTGCCCTGAGAACACAGTAAAGTTCAAGGTAAGAAACTGAGAGCAAGAAACAACCACTCAAACCAAGTGACTTCTGGTAATTTAAGATCTTCCTGTTTTTACATGCAGTTGTGTTCTCTGTAAGACCATTCAGAACTGAAGAATTTGAGAAAGGTTTGACCTGAACAAGAGGCAGTTCAACCCTGGAAAGACTGACCTGGCTCCAACTCTTGAGGTTTCCAATCACAACATGGTGATGTCTGTGTTGAACACAGGGGTGTCTGTGCCTTAGCTTCCCATAGGAGAACTGGCAGAACCCTGTAGCAAGTCTGGGAACACATGTGTTGGCTCCCAGCAGCAAACAATTCAGCTGCCAGGAGAGCAGTGCAGTCCCACAGAACCTCAGGAAGAGCCTGCTGTTGTTGATGGCAGCTGTCCCAGCTTCACTCTGCAGGCATGTGATACTCCTGAAAGCACGGGCACTTCATCTGCCGGGGTAATCGCTTTAGATTTTACAAGCGGTTAACAAGAACACAAATAATGAATCCTATTTTACTGTGGCCTATCTTGTTGGGTTTAGCAGTGGGAAATAGGAAAACACTGAAATAGTGCCAACACCAATATTCTTGTCAGGAATAAATGTTACTGTAAAGCTCAGCCTGAAGGCATCTGAGGGTGTTGCAGTGGTTACTGAACTACGCTGTAGAAGCTTTAGATACAGAAGTGCCACTGAGCCTTCAGAGCTCGTCAGTGACTTCCTCCCATGCTTAGAACATGTCACCAATGCCCACACTGTGAGCACTAAGCCTGAATTCACCTGGGACTAACAGGCTTAGGTCTTCTAACGGTGATGAAATTATCATATTGTTGCTTTAACATGCAACTTTGTGCTTTGTAAATTAAAGTGTTGCCAGAACAACAGAGACAACTAGCCTACATTCAATGCTCCCCTAGCCCCAAAGATCATGACAGATCATACCATGTTTTGAGTGCTGCTAAATAAATAAAATACCACAGAAAAACAACCAAACACTACTAGAAAAACACTTTGAAGCATCTAGGCACACACCCCCTCACCCTGCCATACATGCCTTTGGTAGGCCTTACCTTGTCAAACTCGGCTTTACATCTGCCAGTGCAGAATCCCTGACCAACTTTCAGGGCTAAAACCACAGCAAAGCATAAGCTGTAACAGAGCTGAAGTCTTTCACTTAAATGTAGCAATTGTCCTGTGTGTGTTTGGGGGCATCCTGTTCTTAACATTTGGTGCTCTGCAAACATGAGTGATGTGCTGAAGAGCTAAGGTTGCATAAGTTTATTATATATATTAATTTAAAGGATGAATTGTTGTATCAAGCTGAAACCTTCCCCTATTTTGTCATTCTCCCTGAGTCTCTGAGGCTACAGCATCCGTAGGAAATCTAAGCATCAGTGCCTATAAATAAAAACAGGAGGAAAAGAATTTCTGTATCTATCTGTGCCGTCTGGAATAAACATCAGCAGCAGGTAAGCAAGCACCAAAGTCAGCAGCTTGTGTCTGTCCCAAGTGCTACCTCTGGCCATTCAGGGAAGGGACACAGGAACAGTGCCACCACATTTGCACAAAGAGCCCACATGCAAAAGTGATGTCTGCACCGCTTAACCTCAAGGGAATAAAGTTGTGTAGAGCTCAGAGGGGCAGCTTCACCCCATCCCTAAGAAAGGTTCTGAAGCAGCAAGCTGGAAATTGAGCCAGGCATCTTCTACTTCAACCCAGCAAAATCAGAGCTATGCCTTTCCTCCTTGCCTGGCAATTGCAGACAGTTAGAAGTCTCAGATCCCGCAGAGCACACTCATTTTGCATGTGAGTTATAACCTCTTAACCAAGAGAGTTAGGAAGTTCAAGCAGAAAAGAACACTTTGTTGCTGAGAAGCAGAGAGATGGCTCTGAGGTACCACCAGTTCTGGCCAAACACGTGTATGCCAGGATGCTCCTGGAAGTGTTCAGGGGCTAAAGATGGATGCTGCCAGGTAACAATGAGCTCCTGCACATCAGCAGGAGACTGAAAGGCTGCCACAGAAACAAGCCATCCCATAAAAGAACAAGCCAGCTTTATGAAGCCTGCTAAGCATGCTGATCTCATCAAAGCCACGCTTCATCCAACAAGCCTTTGCTCACATCCATCATGGAACTTGTCCCAGCCAATCCTTAGCTCACCATTTCAGCTGTTAAGAGAAAGGAGTCAAATCCAGAAATACTCTTCCATTATCTAAACTGCAGACAGAGGAGTAGGTTGTTGTACTGTTCTATTCAAACCTACTAAACCAATGAAAGCAATGTTTGTGCCTGTAGCACAAATGGCAACACCAGGCAGTTCAAATGTAGTTCTGTTGCCCAGTGGCTGTCAGTAGTCACAGCACAGGGTTCAGTATGGCTGAGTTGTCTATGCTGCTGTGCCAGTTCCAGTGCCTGAATATAAACCCAGTACCTGAAGGATTTCAGGACAGATCTGTTATCTTTATATGATAAGCTGAGTGCAGAACAGTGAAATCTTTCCAAATGAACTGATGATATAACATGAGAAAAACAACAAACAGCTGGCAGAAAACCCTCGGTGTCCTAATGGGGTCTCTGTTCTTTTCATGGAGAGAACTGTTCTGGTTGTGACAGCTGACATGAACAATAAGACTTTTCAAAACTAGGTTAGCATGTGATTTGGAGAAAACAGATGAGAGAACACTTAGTGAGCTTTGTCTAGCAAAAAAAAAAAAAAAAAAAAAAGCAAAACCAAAAACAACAACAACAACAACAACAAAAAAAAAAAAAAAAAAAAACAAAACCAAAACCAAAACAAACAAAAAAAACCAACCCCCCCCAAAAAAAAAAAAAAAAAAACAAAAAACAAGCACTAGGCCAAACTTGTTTTTATGTTGTCATCTGCTAATTATTTTCATTATTTCTAAAAAGGAGGCATTAAAATGCTCTGGCACTTTCCCACACACCACCAGTGCAGGTAGCTCACATTCTCTTACAAAGTGGTGCAGGGTCCTGCACATGAACCACCTCCTCCTCCCTTTAATGGTCTCTGGGATAATTCAAAAGAAACAGTAGAAAGAGCCTGGGCCAGACAGGCTTTGTGCTCAGTGGAGAGCAGCCCTCTGCAATATCAGCTCAGATACAGAAAGGGCAAGTGCCACCTCACAGAGGATTTTAGCTTCTGTGAAACCACTGCCTCAACCTGACATCAGTAAGGCTTAGAAGACACCTGCCCTGAAGCAAGTACTGCCCTCAAGGACTTGGAAAGAAAACCTAAACAGGGAAAACAAACAGGTCCAGGGCACCAGCCACTAATTTAACTTCCATTCTGAGCCGGTGGAGTGCTCCAGGGTTCCCCCTGAAGAGCTTTAATGCCAGTGCAGGAGTTGGAGGTGAATCCCCAGTCTGGGAAAGAGAAGAAAGGCTGCACAGCTCTCCAGCACCACAAACTCATCCAAGCCTGCAAGGACACACAGCAGTTACAGAGTCCTGTTCTGATCCTTCATGTGTGTGCTGAATTCCTTTAAGAATGGCTTTTACTTGACAACCCTAATTCTAAGTAGATGAAATTTCCTAAATTAAAAATAATCTCAAAGAATATTCTTTCTGTTCCTAAGCATTGAAACTGAGGTAGAAGAGCTACCTCTCTCATGTCAAATCTAGTAGACAATTAAATAGCTCTTAATACAGAAATTAATCCCACTAAACAATTTACTTTTACTCATAAGGAGAACCCAGTGCTTGGCTCTATTTAAAAAGATAATCCAGAACAGGAAAGTGACATTGGATAACCCAATGTATTTACCTAAAATCTACATAAAACATGTAACAGAAAGAATTCTGTCCTTTTCAGTCAGGTTTACAGGTTTGAAGCCAAGACACTTGAGAAGAATCTCTACACAACCTGTAAGGCAAAAGAAAGCAGAGACACAGTTCCCAGCTGGGCAGGTAAAGCTCCTTCCACAGGAGACTTTCAACTACAAAGCCACTACTGGAGTTCAGGGCTTAAGGCAGATCAGTTCAATCTCACACAAAGTCAGCACTGAGGCACCAGAAGACTGCAAGGTATCCCCTGAATCCCAAAGCCTGGTCCCAAGCAATTCTGTGCAGCACAGAGATACAGGACACATTTGTATCCTGCCCTCCCTCCTTTCTTCTGCCTGCACCAGACCAGTACATTGAATTTAGTAACAAGATACCAACCCTGTGAATGAAGTTTGTCTTGTGGTGTAACCACTGCTGAAATTTGTTGTGAAAGCACAACAAATGCTCCAATCCATCAAGGAATTTTGATTGGATTAGAAGCCCTCTGTGCTCCATCATAATCTCCCTGATGAAGGCCAAAAGCAAAACTACATCTGGAGAAGAAAGATTAAAGCCCCCAGTAGAACTGTTTAATTATCTGTTATTATTGGATTAACATTCATTTCTGATCCAGGTGCTTCTCAGATAAAGAGCTCAGGTGCTTCAGAACAGCACTGCATTATGTGCAGTGTAAGTCTTCTAGCCCAAGAATTGAAAACATGAGCTCTTTTTAAAGTCAAGAGTAAAAAAACAAATTAAGCTTAAGCAAGATTCCATCTGCCTGTCCCTTTTTCTTACCTACCCGAAATTTTTGAACTGCTGCCTGATTTCAACCAGCCTGGGAGACAGGTAGGAATTGTAATTCAATTTGAAAGTTTTCATAAGTTTTGCAGAAACAATAAACTATTGGAAGGGGAGAAAGTGCCTGAAAATGAACCCCTAAGTATCTTTATTTCCAAGGAAAAACTGCAGCCTGTGCTCCCATGTTACTTGATGTCAAAGGACCCTCATAAGAAGAGACATAAAAGTCCCAATAGACAAAGGGACAGAGAGCTCAGAATCACCCACAAATCACAAATTATGTGACTCTAGCTTCCAAAAGGTAGGAACTTTTTTCACTGCTTGCAAAACTGGGACAGTCTGCATGATCCAGAGTTCCTCTGCAGTCTCTCAGTTGGCAGATACCACACTGAATCTTGGTGCTACCCCATAAGAAAGACAAATGCCAAAACTACTTTCCTTTCATGAACAAAGAGAGAAATGTAGCCTTTGTATCTGAAAAGAGCTGAAGTAATGTGCTGAGAAATGAAAGATCCTGCCTTTGGGGACAGACCTCTGAGGAGGTTTGCAGACCTGGTCACTGGAAAGTGCTGTTGCCAGATTAAGATCTGGATTCAAATTTCAACACAAGCCAGTGAGTTCCTCTGAAAGAATCACTGAATTGCTCTTTATCTCAGTTTCTGAATCTGTATGAAATGGACAACAGATACATCTTTTCCTTCTCCTTGTCTGTTACATCTACGTGAGGGAAGCTTGTCCCTTGCTGCAGGTGCCAGAACAGGCTCTTGGTTTTCATGTGCTATTGGAAGACACCTCAGTAATGTGCCACGATATTTCTGTCAAGGCTCCCATGGCAGTGGGCTCCACTTGACCTTCCCCTTTGAGCAGGACAGGGCTTGTGCCTGGTCCTTCCCCTCCTGCAGCCTCAGAGGTTTAGCTGTGACCTTGTCACACCAAGTGAATGCTGTCATGTCTCTGCAAAGCTACATGGAAGCTACCCAGGCTGGAGAGAGGCACATCCACCCCTCTCTCTCCTCCTCTCCTGCCTCTGCACAGCACCACTGACAGCTGGCACATGATACAGCTTGTAAAAATCTTTTGGAAGCAAAGGGAAAAGACAGTGTCTTTGCTGCCCTGTCCTCTCTGAGGAAGGGCCTGTGTTCTAGGCATTGTTCTCCATGCCAGATAATCAGCAGGCCATTGCACAAGGCCCAGCACAAAAGCTCTGTAGCACAACTGCCTCGTCACCTCACACAACATGTAGTGGGTGACACCATATTCTGTCTCTCCACAGGATTTTTGCTTACTCCAAAATGTTTCTCCACCTTTCTCTTGTGAAAAGCAGAGCTGCTGCAGCTGTGGAAGCAACAGGCAGACTGGGAAGTTTATGTCAGTGGGAAATCCATGCAAAACACACAGTTTGTACTTCCAAGTGACAGCACAGCACTTGGTTCTACCCTTGCCACTAACACCTCGGGGGCTGTGGTAAAGCTTTCATGTTGGACAGGCCAGTGCTGCACTGTGTGCTCTGCCTGACTCTGTCCCTCTTCCCCAGGGATGGAGCAGAAATGCAAGCAGGAACTGCACATTAACACAGCCTGGGGACAATGAACCAGAGACCAGCTACACACATGGCTCAGCAAGCAGTGAGCCTTTCCCATTACAGGGCAGTACAGTTAAGGCGATAAAAGCTCTTTGTTCCCCTTTCCTAAATGGGATCCTTCGGCAGAAGTTCTCCTCATTCTGGCTGACATTCTGTCAGGCTCTCCTCTTCCAACCCTTTTGCTAAAGCAGATTTGCAGTGCAACTCCATTGACACTGAACATCAGGTTGTATCTGCTTTCACACCTCTGTATGAATCCACAATCCACACACTTCCAAACATATCTGGCAGAACAGCTTTTAGAACTAATTTTTTTAAAGTAAATAGCTGCAGCTGGCCCTTGGTTGAGTCACTAACCAAAAACAAGCCCCACTGGCTAGAAACTGGATAAAAGCTAGAGCTAATGCATCAAACTTATTTAAAACTGCACATAGCCAGGACCAGAGTTTAGTCCCAAGGCCTTTTTTTTTTTAAGCTCTTCTGTAAACACAAAGCTCTACCTACTCCATACCTATTTCTGTTCTTATTGTGCAACTTGGTGCTACAACTAAAGGCTCTTGGGCAGAGAGAGAAAACTTCCTACACTGCACTTATGCACAAGGCTTTAGACCAGGAACCCTATGTGAACTGGAGTTCATGAGCATTCCCATAAAGTGAAGGAAGCTCTCAGCCAGGATTCCAGCTGATACCTGGTTCTACAAATGGCTTTTCATATATCCTCAAAGCAACCCTAATGAATGGAGCTCCAGTACATTCCCTGATACATCCTCACACCTAATTTTGAGCAGTATTAGTCAATAAACCAGACCTGGACTATTAAAGTAATTTGCCTCAGACAGGAGAGAAATCACAGTCCCAACTGTGCATCTCAAAAATAGCAAGACTTGACCAAGGCAATTGTCACAAACAGCATACCCCTGGAATCTAATTCCAGGTAACTCCAGTGTGACTCAGGACTGCCTTGTTTCAGCTTAGTTTCATCCATTCTGAAATCTGATATTCCTTTGAGAACAAGGATGTCCCACAGAGGAACTGTCCAGAACAGACACTGCCATTTGAAGCCACTGCCTCAATGTGAATACTTTTCAAGAGCCTAAGGGACCTCACAGTAAACACAGCTGCTCTGACAGAAATTAATTTCTTAATTAATTCTAGAAATTAGAAGTGCTTCCTATACTAAGACTTGCTACTTCCTAGACCAACTTGTTTTCCTTCTCTTCTGGACAACATAGAGAAGAATGTATCCCATTCCCAGGGCTGGGCCAGTCCTGCCTTGCAGACCCAAGAATATCCACATAAGAGAGAACACTTTGCAGAGGCACAAAAGGTTTAGCAAAGAGCAGGTCAACGAGAAGCTGTGGAGCAGAGAAATAAATTTCTCTCCCCGGCAGCTGTTTCTGGAACACGTGGCCAGAGATGTGGTGCAGTGCCCACCTTGGAGGCACTGAGAGCCCAGAGGGGCACAGCAATGAGCAACCCGCTCTAAGCACGTCCCTTCCAGCCTCAGTGGCTGTGTGGTTTTGTGATCCACGGGCTCGCAAAGGGATCACGGGTTTTGTGATCCAGAGGTCCCTGGTAACACTAGAACCACACACCCACCCTGCAAGCAAACTCTTCCTTCTGCTATAGTGCCGGTGATGAAAGCTTGTGTCTTCCCTGACCTTGAAGCTGTGTTATCTCCTTTGGCTGTGAGAAGGCGATAATAGCTCCTGACAATGGCAAGAGTCAGCGCTGAGCCGGTGGAACAGGAAATCCCATTTCTCAAGCCCTTCAAAGCCTGCCTGGCACAGTTTCTCTCAGCAGCACTCAGTGAGATTACAGCACTAAAAATAACCCCCACAATAAATCGTGCATTTAGAGGAAGAAAGGACTTGCCCTCAATGTGGGTTTCCCTTCCACTTGTGGCCTCAAGTATCCCCAGACAGTTGAACTACTACGGTTTTGTTCTCCAAATCAGGCAAGAGCTGCAGCTGTTGAAGTGGTTTTAAATAAAATAAGAAGATTAAAGGGTACAACAAAGAACTAAGATACTTTCCAGTTTTTAGACAAGTGTGTCTATTCCCTCCCCGTTGTTTTCTATAATAAGAAACTCGCAGCTAAATCTCTTCCTCACCAAAACCCTCTGCCCTTCTAAGAGGAGCTCGCATACAATCGGTTGTGTACAGCCGAAATGAAGCAAAGGCAGGGGGACCAGTCCTGCAGATTTCCCTACAGAACACAATCCCTGCGGGCATTCTGCTGCGGTATTTAAGAAAATGTCCGAGCCGGATGGGTTAAGTGCACTGTGTGAATCACCAGGAACGAAGGCACACCTTTTAATAGAACGAGCACTACCTGAAGGCCTCACACAGTTTCATTGTCTCTACAAACGCTGTTTTTGCCTATGCCCAGTGAGAGCCATTAACGCTCAGTCATTTGCATCCGATCACTTCCATTAAAGCCGGCCTGACTACTGAGGAAACGGTCACGCATTGTTTGCAAAGCTTGGACAATTTGTATTAGTGCTCTCCAACACAACCAACCTCTTTCTCAGTCCCTAGACTGACATGTGGCAATGGATTGACCCTCCTGACTATGGGCTCAGCTGCTCATTCGATGCATATACACCATCTATTGCTTTATACAGCACGTGTCAGGTACTGGCTCAATTAACAACTGTTCCCCTTAAACACAAACACATTTTTCATGGACACGTGTCAGACAAACAGAAAATGCCAAATGGAGTATTACACACTTGCCTCGTCTTCAATTTACTCCTGGTAGGTCCTACGCTGCATTGCTTCACCCAGAGGAAATCAGAAAGATTTTTTTAGCTACTAAGTCAAAAGAGCTAAAGTCTCCAAGGGAACCAAAGAGCTCCAGACCTCAGAACCCCAGCTAATAAAGTGAAGGTGGCACAGTTCACAGCATCTCATCAGCCATCACCTGGGATGGGGTTTAGATGAGGACAGCAGCCTCCACCTGGCAGCAGAGACAATCCAACTACCTCAGTCACAGAGGCAGACCAAAATCCCCAGCTACAATTACTACTTGCTTTCAGATTTAAGCTATAAAATAAGAAGGGGTGTTTTGTGGACAGCAGTTTAAACATAAACTCAATTTGGTCAGAAGCACAGCCCCCCCTGTGCACTACAGATGGTAATATAACACTGTGTTATAACATGGCTAAGCAAAAAGGCAGAATAAATGTGGGCAGGCCCTAAGCATGAGGTCCTCCACTTTGCAAAATCCTTATTTTCTTTTTACAGCTTTTGAAGACCATAATTAGCAGTACTGGGGATGCTAATTGTGCATAGTACTGGAGACATGAACAGATCATAGAAGGTCATGAACACTGCTGGAAAGAGAGAACAAAACAGAAAAAGCAGCAGCATACACCTGCTGCCACAGTGCCCTTAAATCCCATTTCCCCTTACCCTGCAGCCCAGCACATCCTTTCACTTACAGAGATGCAAATGATACACAGCTGCTTCCCAGTTCTGGGTTTCCACTGTTACAGACACCAAATCCTGCAGTGCTTGCGATTCTCCTCATCTTTTCATCTCCGCCACCTCCTCCACTCTCCTCCAGTTTGAGCAGACCAGGGAATCCCCCACAGACCCTATAAACACTCTGGCTTTTTCCTAGATGAGAGTGTATAGAGAGTAGATAAGAGGCAGGGCAGAGGCTCTGCAGCCACCCTCACCTCGCCACAGCATCCCTGAGGCCGAGGTGGCAGCTTGGAACCTTCCAGAAGCTCTCCTCCGCCTTCCCTGCCGGCGGGCGGTGCCGTGAGGGGCAGGCACCTCATGGCCTCTGCTGGAAACCCGGCCTGGCCCGACCCGGCCCGGCCTGGGGGCAGCTCTGGGGAGAGCACACGGGCGGGGCAGCAGGGGACACGTCTGGGGCTGGCCGGGCTGTGGGGAGCGCCAGGCTGGGGCGTGCTCAGGGCCCTGCTGTGAGCCCGGGCCTGCCACGCTCCCCAGCCCTGAGGGAAGCTCCTGCTTTTCCCAGGGATGTACCAGCCAGCTCAGCGCCCTGAGGGAACTGCTGGGGGCAGCAGCCACACACAACAAACCCCGGACCCACACGTGCCAGGGACGTACCTGAGCAGCCTTTTCAAATGTGTGGGACTGAGTGTTTCAGGCAGGGAGGGTGCAGAATTCCTTCCTACAGCTAACGCTGGAAGCAACGCGAGAAGCTGCGGTTAGAGAGGAGAACAATCACAAGCAGTCGTGGTTTTTGGCACAGTGGTTTCCATCCAGACCAGACCTCGGGGGAGGTGTGATTGCTCTGAAACTTGGATTAAGTTTTTGGAGTTTCTTTACTGCAGAAAGCCAGGCCTATGGAGCTGTCCCTGCTCCTCAGACCCTGGTGTCAGTTCCACGGCCAGGAGGACGCTGCCTTCCTTCAGCTGCCATCCTCAGCTCCTCGGGTGCAGGACACTGTGCCACGGTACTTACCGGCTCTGGCACCGGCCAGGAGTTTGTTTGCATGGACATAAACAGGACACTCGACAGCTGGTATCTTTACTGAATGAATTTATTGGTTTTTGAACTAAAGTTGCTCACAGTTATTTAACAAGGGATACATCAGATTTTTTTGTCCATTTCAAACCATTAAATAATGTCAGTTTGTGTCTGTATATGTGTGTGTGCGCGCGTGTGTGTCTTCGAAGTACAAAATAGGAAGGATAACAAGAGGTATTGCTTTCATTTATTCTTATATCTTGTGTAAGTAATCCCCTTCCTGCTTGTACCACATGGGTTTTGCTGATATAGGTATTTTTAAATTATTATTATTATCTTGTATTGAAATCCCAGCCTTTTGTAGAGGTACAATGTAACAGAAGCATCAAAATCTATACACAAGGGAAGAGAAAAGAGGGAAAAGAAGGACGGGGGTGATGGGAGGGGAGCTCGGAGGAGAAGTAGAGAGAGGGCAGAGGCAGGAAAGACAACGAAAGCAAAAGAGACTAATTTACAGCAATGTCATGCAATTAAAACTGCCCCCCTCTCCTGCACCCTTGCCTCCCCCCCTCCCCAGCCATCACCCCCTGGTGTCTGACATGCACACAGCAATACGAGAGAGAAAAGTTTAAGAATAGGGAAAATAAATAAATAAATAAATAAAGCAAAAAAAAATTAAAATAAATCCCTCCCATTTGGGGGAATGGGGAAACAGGGCAGAAGTCAAAGGTCTTTGCCCCAGTTGTGTCTTTAAAAATTCTTTTTAATCTTCAAACCTATGTACAAGTAAAACTGGTCCAAGAAGGGGTAAAATGATTAAAAAAAAAAACAACAACGACAACAACAACAAAAAGAACTCATCCAACATTATCATTAAAAAAAAAATCTTGCGATACAACATACACCCATAGGAACCCAACGAGCAGCAATCGAAGGTCATAAAAGAGCTGAACACTAATGCTAAGCCTACATTCTTAAAATCTCAGTCAAGAAATACTTCTCACTGTGTTTTGTCTTCCACGCGTAAAACCACGTTTTTTTGTTTGTTTAACCTTTGAACTTGGGCCAGAATAAGTTACACTTGGTCACATAATTCTTGAGGAGGAGGAAAAAAGGCTGCAATTCTTCTTTCTCAAAGTCACAAAATGAACACTTACAAGGTTTCTGTGTCCTTTTTCCTCCTCCTCTGCAAAATAAATAAGAATCAATGTTGCCTCTACACAGTCATTAAACAGAAGATATATCTAACAGCTTATTTTTTTAAATATATATATATGTATATATAAATAACCAAGACCTAATAACTGAAACACAAAAAAAAAGGTCCCCATCCACCCAATCCCACCCTCCTCCCCTTCAAAAAAAAAAAAACCAAAAACAAACAAAACCAAAACAAAAACTTTATAAAAATATCTTGCAGTAAATTTTAAAGTTTACAGTAGCTTCGTGATTAAGTCTCCCATTGCCCTGACTCCACCTTGTCTTGCTCTGATGAACTAAGTGCCAGTGATTTTGCACACACACACACATACACACAGAGGAAATAAAACCCAATATAAGTCTCTTTTCTTCCTCCTCTTCATCTTCTTTTTTTTTTCTTTTTTTTTTTTTCTTTTTTCCTTTTTTTTAAGAAAAAAATCACCCAAGCCAACAAATGAAACTGGTAACTTAAAGAAATAATACTGATATCAATGCAGCACTAGCAACACAACAATTGCCTCTAAATGCAGGGTGTGGTGGAGGATCCAGCTGGTTGAAGAAGGTCCCAGCGCGGTGGCACAGTGGCAGGGAGTTGACAGGTGGGGAGGAAGGTGTTGAAGGAGGAGCAGCAGTAGCAGCAGTGGCAACTGTGCCTGGTGATGGGAGAGACAGTCCTTGGCAGAATCTTGTCCCTCTTCTTTGCTACCAGAAGTTGCCTTTTCCCTAAGGTTTAATGTTTTGTTTGTATGTGTTTATTCATTGAACCCCCTCTCCCTCCTATGTTTACTCCTTTCCCCTTCCAGCAGGTTAAAAAGCAAAATGATACAGTAGAAAAAAACCAATTAGTTTGTGTGTATATATATATATATGTATGTATGTATATTTATACATAAATATACACACATACATACATGTATATATAAAAAAAGGGGGCAAAAGAAAAGGAAAAGGTGGTGGGGAGAAAAAGAAAAAAAAGATAAGAAAATCCCGTGATGAAGCTCCCCAATATTGTCTTGGTTCAACGCTTAGTTTTGAGTTGCTCCTGGCTGGTTTCTGATGAGAACGCGCTCTGGATTCATGGAACACTGCGCTCCCGCTACACCCGTCTCCTTCCCACACCCTCCCTCTCCGGGCTGCGTTCACCTGCGCGGACAGAAGTTGCCAAGGGTAAATAATTCACTCCAACAATTTGCAACCTCCTTTGAGCCCAGACTCTGCAATCCCACAACTGAGCAGATCTCTCTTGTGGAGCACCAAAAAAGAAAAAGAGAGGGGAGAAAAAAAAACCACCAGGCGTGCACTGGGGAGGTGTCTGGGGAAAAGTGGGGGAGAAGCCCACTTCCTGAAGGGAGAGGGGAGGCTGGGAACCTCAAACAGGACTGGTCCTTGGACAGTCTACATCGGTTGCCTTCCGTCAACAAGTGTCCGCAGAGCACAGAAGGTGAAGCCGTGGCTGACATGTTAACTTTTCGGGATAATTCCTGGTAGCAGAGCGGAAACAAGTGGTGTCGTCAGAAACACAGAGAGAGCATGAACAGAACAAGAAACAAAACTAAAGAAACCAAAAAAACCAAAAAAACCCAAAAGCCAAAAAAACCAAAAAAACCCAAAAAATCAGGAAGGAGAAAAAAAGCAAAACATTCAAAAAAAGGGAGGAAAAAATCAATCGAAAAAACCACAACCCAAGATCTGATGAACTGGGTTTGTCATCTGTGCTACCTTTTCTTTTCTTTCTTTTCTTTTCATTCTTTCATTCGTTTGTTTTTGTGTTTGTTTCTGAGATATATATTATATATCATATATAAATATATATATGTATATATATACAGTCATTCCTTCATACAAAATTTGTCTATAGACAGTTTTGTACTGTTGTGGCAAGGTATATACATCCTTCTAGTTTAGAGTCTAGCTTGCTAAGGAATATTCTTTCATTCTTTCTTGCTTTTTTCTTTTTGTTTTGTTTTGTTTTTTTTGTTTTTTTTGTTTTGTTTTTTTTTTCCTCTCTCTAAGTTATTTAATTTTTTATGTGTTTATTTAAGGTTGGTCTTGTAGGCCGACTGATGAGACCATCTTTGCCTTGTCTTTGCCAGCAGGGTACTTATTGTCTCCTCTAGACCCATAGTCATTAGAACCGGAATCGCTCCGCTTGCTGTTTGCGCTATGCTTGGTTGGCGTGCCGGGGGGATGGCTCACCTGCCCGTTCTTCTCGTCTGAAAAAAGTTGTTTAATTACGTCAAAGAAGTTACTCAATGGGCTGCCTGGGTACACAAAACAGAGGAGACAAAAAAAGAAAGAAATAAAGAAGGAAAAAAAAAAAAAACGAGAGGGAAAGAGAGAAAAAGAGGAGAGAAAGAGAGAGAACAAACAAACAAATGAACAATGGGGTTTTTAACGAGAAGAACACGATGAGGAGATCCAGAGCCACGTGCGTGGGGGTGTGTGGGGGATGAAGACAATGAGCAGGAAGAGGAAGAGTGTTTAGGATGGGACACCTACAGAAACAAAGAACCTGGGAGCATAAAGCACCTAGGGGGAAGGTCCTAGGTTTTTCCTGAGTGGGGAAGCATTGCTCTCTCACCTGGCAGGAGGACACAGTACCACGTGACTGAAATAGGTCAGTCCATTACCTGGCCACTCCATATGGAAATGTCAGTGACTGTTATGGTGGACACAGGCAAATCCCATCCTACTCCTGCTGTTACAAACACAGGGTATTTCCATGTGGCTGCCCACTGATGATTTACTTTGCAGCCTTGCTAAGCTCTCTGTCTACACGAGGCATTAGGCTTTCCTTGCTGGCATTTTATTTCGTTCTGAGTTTCTCCTTGCCACCTTGTCTTGATTAAGCCTGAAGCACCTGAGTGGTCCCAGACAACCATCATTTGGAAAATGAGCTATGGCTGAGATGATTGTTGCCATCTGCATGTGTGGTCTGTGGTTTGCACTTGCTGGCTTCTATGCACCTTCAGATCCTCCCTAAACAGGTACCTGGAAATGAAGATGCTGAATATGGAAGCAGGCTGTTATACATCTGCCTGTTTGTGGGACCTGGCAGGGTAAGACCTACTACCCCACTATCCTGAATTTATGCTCTCTCTCCAGCACAGCACTCCATGGCACTGACATGAATTCCAGTGCAGTTAGGAGCCAGAGAGGGAGGCAGAGTGTGTGCTACTGGAACAGGCATCTCCTTAAGCCAGTCCCTAGATCAGGCTGCAGTGTTAACAAGGACTGGGCACTGTGGGCCTCCAGGAAGCACAGTCATCTGCTCTTAATCTACTTCTGTGTTAGAGGGTGTGTGGAAGGTCGTACCTGAGGAAAGGCTCTGGGATGCTACTGAGGGAAAGAGACCAGCTACTTCCCTTTTATTGGGAATTTCCAGTCCTTTTTCATTTTCTTGGATTGGGGGATTAATCTTTATCAAACATAGGAAGGGTCACACTAAACTCTTTGAACATGGATATTGAGGGTGTTTTTTATCTGATGTACACCATGGAGGTTATACCTACTAATGATCATTAAAACTCCATGATGGTTTTTTCAATATTGAGGCTGTTGCCTCTACTGTTCTATCAAATTCAAATAATTTTTATCTCCAGCTCCTGGAAAGAAATGGGCACCTTGTACCTGCCTCCCAATGTGGCAGAATGCTATGAAGAGTGGAAGCTTTCATCCCCAAGATGGGAACATTCTGTCAGGGGCAAAGGGCTTCCTCATAGCGGAGACTGGTGGACACTGGTAGCTTGATCATAATGTATTTCCCTTCACTTTAATAATTCCAAACATAACCCAGTAACTACAGCAGGCAAGCACTTTCTGTGCACAGCAATTCAACCGAAGAGCTTGTTGAGTACTTTCTTATTCTCTAATGGAAAATGCTAGACAGATATCATCACCTTACACAGAGAAAAAGGAAATACATAGTATTTGTGCTTTGCAAAATTGAATGTGTTACTCCTTTTTTTCCTGCCCTAACCAGGTAGTGGCTGCTTTCCCCTGCTTGTTAACAGGTATTGAGAAAAATCAAATGCCTGGCAAATACAGTGAAGAATCTTATTAATCTAATTAATTCTTCGACTTTCTGTGCCTGCTGCTTTGTGGTTAATGTTCTGCTTGCCCTGGTTCTGTCACTCAGTTACACTAAAGCTAAAAGCAACAGGCTGTGAGTTTCTGGAAGGGCATCATTCACCCAACTGACTGAAGCCTTACTGATGGGTACAAACAACCAACCAGGCAAAGCACGTATCTCAGTTTCCAACTAAGAGGAGAAAGGCTTTCACTAAACTCAGTCACTGGACTCAGGCCTCCCTGAGCTCCACCTGCTCCCTTTCACATGCATGCAAATGCTTGGCAAAGGGGATATCTGTTCCACATCTATGACTTCTATGTCAGAGATTTCCTGAAGCCTCCCTAAAAGTGTTTTAGGTTTGTGGGCACACACTTTGCACAGACTCACTTTTATCTGCTCAGATTCATTTCTACTTCTTTTAGGTGGATACCATTTTTCAATGAAAAGAGAAAAAAGAAAGCAAACACTCAGCCTTGAATGCAGGAATGTGGGCAGATCTGGTTCTCAGGTGGCTTTGGACCCCTCATCTTTGTAAGCAAATGGAGTCAGCAGAGAGAATGAAAAAGAGCACTGAAAAAAATGCTGGAGAGGAAAAGACTGCTGGGTTGGGAGAAAAGAGTAGGGGAATACCTCTAGTTATTCAGCTGAGCAGCTTATTTAACAAGCTTAGAGGGAAAGAAGAGGGCAGAGTAAGCAAGGCTCTGCAGGAATTGGGAAAGTTTTTTGTTTTCATATAGACAGGAACAGTGACAAAAGTACAACTTGCAAGAATGGAGCAGTAAAACAGTTTAGAAATTATATATCTTGTATTTGCTGGGTCCTGATACAGGACTTTTAACCATCCTACTAAAATACACAGCCCATGTTTCATCCACCCTTTCTCCTCCCCATGCCCTACCGGCTTTCAAGTGCCTGGAGATTTATTGCAGCAAAAGTATTTAACAGTCTGCTTTTCACTGCCTGTATCATTATTGGATTCCTTACAATCAGCATTTTTCAGTTAAAATTTTAATGTGAGGTATGAAAATCCTTAGGGATGTTTAGAGAGCTACTGGAAACTAAAACAGGCCATTTCACTAACCCTTTCCTTCCTTTGCCTTTTGTACTTGTAATTAAATAGTAGGTAATAATGCCCTCCTGTCCTGGAAGTCAAGGAAAAACTGATGCTGGGCTGGTGTTCACACCACTCTTTGGATAGACAAGGAGTCCTCATGCTTTTACTCTGTAGATACACAAGAATGGGTCAGCTATGCTGGAAGCATGAAAATGGTGCAGGGTGTTGCTCCTGTTAGTTCTCAGTTCCCTTTGAGGTTCTAAATCCAGTAAAACAAGACTTGAAAATGCAGGCGATGATGGATTGGAATAGGTTTTTCAGCAATCTTCCATGCCTAGCATTGCCATTCAGTGCAAGATGTGTCATAGGCTCTTACACCTGGAAGTCCATCAGGGGCCTCAAAAAAGCTGCCTTTCTTATTTCAGAAAGTGAGATGATATCCCATTTCCTCTGGACAGGGATGAAGGTTTGGCTCAGTGATTCTTCAGAACATCCCTGGTGTTTCATGCACAGACTAAGGTCTTCTTTCCCCTTGAGAGCAAATGTTCATCAGCACAGAGCAAAGAAAGTGTAAAGGGTAGAAAGGGTGAGAAACTGAGAGAACGATCAGAGGCAGGAGGGGAGGCTCAGAGCATTAGGTTTATGTCTGTTAGGAGGAGATGGATATGTGCAATTTTGAGTTAGACTAAGGAGCTGTTTGCTGCAAGACAGGGAAAGGGAATGGGTTTGAAAACAAGCACTGAAGCTTATGAAAGGGTCATGTATTGAAGGGGTGCTGAGAGAAATATATTTATGGAGAAGGAACTGGTTTGGGGCACCAGTGTGCAGCACTGTCACAGCCAAATATCATGAAAGAAGTCAAAACTGTCAATGGAGCTGAATATAACAAGAACTAAAAAGAAGAAACAGGGCTAGAGATAAGACACAAAAACATAGAAGGAAGCTGGGCAGGCAGTTTGTATCAACCCTCACAGTCCTCAGTATATCATCTGCTGCTCTTAGGAAGCCTGTCTGACACTGAGCTAGCCCCAGTGGTGTCACCACTTTGAGAAGCCAAGTGAAAGTGGAGCACTCAGGTAAGACAGGAAGGAGAAAATAAGGGGAATCACTCCAAGCAGCACAAGTGAAACCAGGAAAGGATGCACCTGGCAAAGACCCTGCTCTGACCTTGTAAAGACCCTCACAGCCCTCCACAGAACATAACAGCAGGTGGTGAACAAGCAGCTTCAGGACAAGCCTGGAGGCTTCAGTTACTGATTAAAGTCTGCTGTTTTGTAACATTTTTAAGACAGTCAGATAAGGACTTGGCCCTCTTTTCACTGAAGCAAATAGGAACATGCCCATTGCCTTCACAGAAGCAAACCCTGAGGCACTTCCCTCTCCTGTGAAACCATCTCACTGAAGTCTTTGTTCTGTTAATGCACTAATCCTTGTGGTGCTGAACACAAAAGTTGCACAAAACAAATATGCCATCTGTGGGATTATCCTCTACCTTTTCTTTCTGTATAGCCTGGGATACTTTGGGTTTCTGCATATATATCTTGGGCTTTGGGAGAAAGTGATTCAGAAAACACAGGTCTGCAGTGGGAAAAGACATATTTTCTCAACTTGACTTCTCTTACTTCTTCCCCTGTTGCTTTCACATCTTTCCCGATTGTCTTTTGTCTGCCTCTGCTACTGAGGTTTTTCTCCTTTACTCATTCCTTTCTCTTTAGCCCTTGTCTTTCTCATCTCTAGGTTGCTCTGTTTTTGATAGCAGCTATGGTTGCAGTGAACCATGTAACCAAAATACAACTTCTTTTAGGTAAAGCATTAAAGCACTCCTTAATGGGTGACAATCCATTTTCTTTCAAATCTATTTTGCTACTTTTATAGAGTTCTAGCCCTCTTCATTAAGACAAGGCATTTTTTTGATCTGTTTCCTTGCTTTCTGCTGGCAGAGTCCCTTTTGCCTTCAGAAACAAATGACTTAAAATACAGAACTCACTCCAAGAGTATATGCAGTGAAAGGGATAACAGAAAGATAGAGTGGCCCATTCCTCTTTGTTTAGTTACAGTACTGTGTAGAAGTCTCCCTCTAGACTGAAAAGGCCCCAGCCTAAGCACTGTACAAGTCCAAATCAGACAGATGCCTCACCCTGCCCACTAACTACTGACAGAAAGTCCAGGGAACAACTCCAGTTTCTTGGCAGGAAACCTGAACTGCAGCTGGGAAAGGTGCTTTTCAGAGCCCTTAGACTCTGCCAGTAAAAATGCCAACTGAAAACAGTGTCTGCAGGAACAAACTGCAGAACTATTCCAGAACTACTGCAGAACTGAGGAACTACTCAAGTTATGACACAGCATTGGCACAGGTATCCATGCCACTGGCAAGTGGGAACTTCCAATTGCTACTTATCTGGGCAAACCTGAACAACCAACCTGATATTTAAATGCTCTATAACCCATTCTTGCTCTCACTCCCCTAAAATATCCCATCTCCTCTTCAGGAGGGTGTCCCAATATTTGTGTCTAGCATCCAGATAGCCATTCTCTGTCTCGCACATTTTTTTGCTCCCTCTCATAAATCTACAGTGAAGCTGGGATCCAGTTCAGCCTCTCCTCACAGTATTACTGAGACAGGTAGCTCTGGAATAATGAGTCAGGGAATGGTGAACACAGGCAGCAAAGCCCTGAAGGGATGAGGCCCATCTCCTTGCTGCTGCCTCCAGCAGAGCTAAGGCATGAATAAGGGATCAGGAACCAAAGGTGTCTGTTACTGATGAAAAGCTCTGGCCAATCCAGCACCACCACGTTAACATTCAAAAAAGGAGACATGATGATGGAGAGGACGGAATCATACATTCATTTGGACAGCTGGTGGCACTGAAAGAGCAGGCAAGGATAGTGGTGGGATGAAGAGATGCCAGATTCGGTTATGGAGTCATGCTCTTCTGGCAAATTGGCTGGTAAAGGTTTAAGCCCATGAATTTTTTGTATCTGCCTGTCGTTTTATACAGATCTGCCTGCACAAGTGTGTGCTGAGAGGAGAAAGTGATGATCCACAGCTGTAAAACCACAGCAAATGACAGTATTGTTGCTATCCATTCTCTTAAGAGATTTCTGCAGCTTTATTCCTATCTTTTTTCCTATAAAAATACCAGAAATGCACTGGCATTTAATAACACAATTTTGATCTTTCCTGCCAGATGGATGTTCACATATTATGTTATGGGTTTCAAGTTCTTCAACCTGTTCCTAAGGAGACAGATGACCTGTGCACGCTGGTGAAATGTTACTTCCTCATTTCCACTGAATAAACCACTTCAAAACATGATTTCATCTTCTGGGAAGCCATCTCAAACTTAGCTTAGTACAGCAAGCAAGTATTTCCATGTAGCTTCCTGGAACACTGGCTATCATAAATAAAGTACTGTGATCTTTAATTAAGAGTAAGATATCTGTGTTTTTCTGTATTAGACATTATTACAGAGAAAGAGGAAGAGATCTTGTACTGCATAGTAAAAATCTAACTATAGCTGTCAGAATAGGATTTGACATTAATCAAATAGTTCAATACATCAGAATTAACTTTTAGCCAAGCCGCCTTTTTTGTGGCTACCTTCTTCTACAGTGCAAAACATGAGGCATGAATTGGAAAAGAAATGTCTCCCCAACACAACACTAGATACAGAACTACAGTATGTAGGGAGTCAGCCATTCCTTTGGACAGCAAAGGATACTGACAGAATGGGCGGGGATAACTGAGAAACCTGGCTTGAACTCTTTAGAACCACTGGCTTACTTGTTGTCATCCACCCAATTTGAATGAATATTTGATCTCTCAGGTAGGTCTTTCTCCTTTGTCTCTCACCTGGATCACAATTTGAACTGGAGAGGTAGCCATGCTCAGGAAAACCAGGACCCAGCACATTTTTCAGGAATGTTCATAAAACCCCATTGTTCTGATCACCTCATGGTGTGGCAGTGCTCACAAGAGCCTTTCAGCTGTGAGGGCAGCCTGTGTTTTTTTCTGCAGGTTTTGACACCAGTGTTTCTGCCAACAGTTGCAACCTTTTGACTGCAAATCACAAACCTCCTGTTCCATTAAACAACTACTTTCAGAAGCAGGATTACTCTAATTAATGCCAATATGGGTCAGGATCACTTCCAAGAACCAAGTCTAGGTATTTGCTGCTGTTACTAAAACCAAAAACTGACTCTAAATAAGCACTCATAAAGCTACAGGCTGCAATTGCAACCCAAATGTGATGCAACCAGTTGGAAACTACAAAATGATTCCTAACTTCTCAAGTAGATTGGAATACTATGGGCATGGGCTTGTGTCTGTATGAATCAAACTGTGTTTGCTGGGAGCTACAAAGAGAAACTTTTACTGCAGCGTGGTTCTCTGTGTGCAGAGGATGACTGGTCATGGCCAGCAAGATCAGATGGCTCTGCACAGAAAAAATGTCAAGTCCTAAACACTGGAAACAAAAGATCTGAGAGAGATACACTGGTGAGATATGAAAGTCATGGATTTGCTATGCTTCTGGTTCGACCAGATAATTTTGGTGACAGCCACTGATGCTCAAAAGGACTCCAAAAGCTTTTTGTTTAAGTCTGGTGCCAGGAATCCAGGTTTTCAATCATAAGCAGCAATACAGGATACATATTTAAAAGTAAACACAAGGCCTTCTTTCCAGCCTGCATAGGGTTATTGTCCAAGATTTTGCAGGAGTGTATGGTTGTGCAGTGCCTAACATCATCTGACTGGAGCTGCACTAGTTATCCATACTAATAACCTTCTCCTCCTCTTCTCTTCACTCTCTTTCCATGCCACTGTGCCACTGATACAACTGAAGAATTTATTGAGAATCATCAGAGAAGGAGAATAACAAGCAAAGATGGCCTTATCTAGAAGTAAAATTTGTCCTCAAATAGTGGCAGTGTGAAGACTGGGAAGTTTGCAGTCTGTCTGGGTTAATCTCAAAGGTAAAGTGGAAGATAAGGCAGGCTTTTCAGAGGTTCCTGTCAGCAGCCAGCACCTTGGCAAAACATACTTGCCAAGGCAAGGACTCCAAAAAAATGGGAATGGCTGGGAAGAGAAGCTATATCAAAGGCTACATACCAAAGGCCCTACCATGAAACCAGTCATCCAAAGAAATTCTCAGCTCACTACATTAAAGACTTGAAGTTAGTGAACTAAAATTTGTGAAGGCTCTTTCCTGATCAGTGACTACTGAAATGGCACCATAGGCTTCTGTGTGGTGTGAATCACTGATTCAGATCCAATGTATTCAATATACAATGAATGATACTTGCTTTTAAATTCCCAGCTTTGTGGTTGAAGCTGGAGGGCTTTTCAGTTTATGTATTATCTTGATTTTTGTTTTTAATGTAAAGGCTCTGCAGAACCTATTAGAACCTTAATTATACAATCTATTCTTCAGTGAGATAGACATAAATACCAGATTAGATGGTAATAAACAGTTTTCTCAATCCTGCTTCAAAAGAAATGGAATCCAGCTTGTCCTTTTACATCTGTGCTCATTTTATAAGGCTTAACAGCAGCACATAAAATGGTAAAGCTTATTTGTCACTAAACTGATTTGGCTGAGAATACACACAGGAATAGATCAGCTAAAGTATCATTCCTGTAGATGGTTTTCAGGTTACAGCTGTATTTTATATGTAAATACTTTAATTTTTACAAGGTAAATTTAATCTTATGAACAGACTTCATGGAAACCAATTTAGTCGTTCTGACAACAGCAATGCCCACTCCCCTGCTGAGATGGGTGGAAATATTTCACTCCAGCATGCATTTCAATTTATTATGAGCCAGATTCTTTTCTTCTATTGTGAAATACTACAAGTTGGCAGCAGTTTTCTCGTTTGCACAGGTAGGGTTGATAGAGCAGCAGTTGTGTCATTTGGATATTGACAGCTCCTATGACAAACCTCGGCTGTTTAACATTAACTTGTTCTCAATGCCACTGGCTGTATGCAAAAGCACTTCTCAGACTGATGACCAGTGTTAGCAGAAGATGAGATAAAAATTTAAATGATAAAAATTTAAATGACTAAACAAATTTGCCTTGCCATTAATTACAGCCTTCAGTGGTTTACAGTGGGCAAAAACAGTTCCTCATTCCCACCCCAGTTTTCAAATGGCTGAGCCAGGCCTAAGGAACCTGATTAGCTCTTCCTGCTACAGCGTTAACTCTTTTTGCAAGAATGACCTCCTGTGCTCACTGACAGAATAGGGAACAACAAGGAGGCATAAATCCCCAGAGGATACAGTTTTTCATACACTATTTATTGTTACTAGATGAACATTGTGTCAGCATCACGGGGGTTTCTCATCTTCAGAACCACACAGAATGGTTTCCCAAAAATAGGCAAAATGCTCACATGGTTCCCTTTCACTCCCCTGCCTAAACCATGGGTGAACTCTAGCAGAAGAAACAGCTCTTCACTCTACACGAGGGTGGAATTCATCATGGTGCAGTCACCACATTTTACACTGTGATTCACCAACAGGAATGTGATTTAAAGGAAACAGCTCCATTAAACCCCTACAGGCCATCCTGTCTCTTCTCTCTCCTTGTCTTCTGTCTGTGCTGCAGCTGCCACAAAACAGTCTCCCTGCTGGCCTTCACCTTGTCCTCTTTGTCCCTTGTTGGATTGCTGCTGACACGGTGACAGCTGGAGGGCCTGCATGAACTGTGAGTGAGCAGTGATGCTCTCTTCCTAGAGAATGCAGGGCACTGGCTGGTTATCTCTATAGCTCAATTAACTTGCAAGCAATCAGCAGAATCAGCATTTTGTATTTTTGTATGATGTGAATACCAGATTCCAGGCAAGAAACAAAGTCTTGAGGAAGAAGACAGATTTGCTATCTGATGCCTTTAAGAAGCTGAAGGTCTGAAATGAGTCTTAGTGAGATCAGAAAAGTCACCCAAGAACTTTAAGAGCAAAGGAAAAACTCCCGCCAGCAAAGCTGAACTTAAGGGAAAGAAATTGCCTGAAACACAAGAAACAGGCCAAATTCTGCCTCCGTCACACATGCATAAACCTAATATTACCTCCACCATGACAACTTCCCGTTATGGTTACAGACTCCAGAACAATTCCAGAACAACTTTCTTCAGTTAATGAAGAGATAGTGTGGCAGCTGCAGGTCCAGCTGGAGAGCGGCACCAGCTCAGTGAACACTTCCCTAACATCTTGTCTTCCCTTTCACAGAGATATCTGAACTCAACCTAGATACCAGGATGGAAATCCAAAGAGAAGAGAGTTCTTATACAAAATCTTTCTGTATAAGACATGAATAATAGGAAAAAAAATCTCTCTTAGTATTTGGGTATTTCCACTGTTGTATTTGGAGCAGTGAGAAGAGGCACAAGTAATGAAAGAAAGAATACAGTCCATGTGTGCAGAGAGGTGAGGAAGGCTAGGGACAAATTAACCACAATTCATGTAAGCCCAAGCAAGCTAAGCTGAAAGTTTTGCAGGAAACTTTTTCTTATTCCTAGCAAAATTTCAAATCTTCAGTAGGTTCACTACCCCTCCAGCTAGAGACACAGCATCCTTCCCCAAGTCCAGAGTGGAACTATGACAGTTCCCACTAGCCAAGTGTCTGACATAATATGCAGTGTATCTTATGCAGAATTTAAAAGGGTCATACCCCAAGGACATCTGAGGAAGAAGGGGGTGGATGCAAAATGGAATTAAGTACCACAGCATTCCTTTCTCAACAAATAGCAGGAAACCAAGGGAGACAGCAGCTAGCAGGGCAGCATTCAGCTTCACTGCAGAAAAGGGACTGAAGAATCATGAATCAACAGCAGCAAGTAAAGAAAGGAGGAAACAAAAATCAGGAAAGAAAAAGAAAATCACTGGCCTGGGTTACAGTGAGAGAGGGAATCTCAAGTGTAACACCACACATTTGTGCCATGAAGGGGAAAGCTGTGGTGGAGCCTGTGCATCTGTGCATGGATGGGGAGGAACAGAAAAAGGGGTATGTGTTTGTGTCCTCCAGGTGAGTGAAAGACATAGTGGGTTGTTACAGGGTGGGGTGCCTCGAAAAGAGCGTGGGGAGCAGGGATAGGGAAGGGAGGAGGTGCAACAGGACAGGACGGCGCAATATTATGTTGCTCAGCAGGGGCTGGGGAAGGTGAAAAGGCAGAAGGGAAGGAAGTTCTTACCACATTTGGAAAGTCTGCCAGTCATCAACTCCATACAGTTAGTGGTGTCTGGATCATAGAACGGAAAGAGGAGGAAGGGAGGGAAAAACATAAAAAAAGGTATCCATACCTCTGTGCATAAAGTAGTAACTTAGCACATTATTACCTGAAGCAGGAAACATATACACATCTTGGTGGTGTTTACACAACCCAGGCCAAATTCTGCCACCCACTCTATGCCAGTGCAAACCTGGCCTGTGACTGACAGTGGAGCTGCTTCAGTACTGCTGCCTCCACTCACCCCTTTGTCGTAGCTAGAGGTATTTATCTGCCACCACATTAGCAAAATATAAGCCTTGAATACAGTGTTTCACCTGGCTAGCTTTACAAATTAGCCTGTAACAGCCAGGAAATGTTCAGCCAGCTCATTTATCTACATCAAAAACCTGGAGAGGGGGAAGACATCTAGCCCCGTGTTATTGGACATGGAGTGAGGCTACTTGTACAGCTCAAACCATCTTTTAAACCCCACAGGATAATTTAGGATAATTTCAAAGTTTTAACCTAACTCAGTGTAATTCATTGTAATTTCTTACTCCTCTTGCTTTCAAGGTTAGTATTCACAGGCAATAGAAGCATTTTGGGAAAGGGTGGCAGAATCTGGCCCTAAGACATTATTGTCCACTTTGTGTATAGCTCCCATTGCCACAGACTCTGGGTGCTTCTTACTCAGGTGCAACAAGCAGAAGGAGCTCCACATGTTAGCTTTAAAACAGAAAGGCCCAGCCTAGCTGGACACTTCCATGTGGAACCTGCTGGCAAGCCAGATCTGCTGCTGTCAGCCAGGATTCCCTTGCATTTGGGATCTAAATCAACTGTGTTCCTGGGAAATGTGGAGTGCTCACTGCTGAGCAGGTGGATACCAGTTAAAGCACTCAGATCAGTCTCAGATCTCCTCTTGCCATTGATGAACACTTGGGTATTCAAGAAATAGGCTTCCTGGAACATGCACACATATGCTGAAAATCCCTAATTGCCAGGAAGCTCCAACTACTCCCTATCTGCTATAAAGTCTGCAGGACAGAGGGGAAGATAATTCCTCAGCATGCCTGCCCTTAAATATTGAGAAAAGTAATTTCATAAGAGGAGGAAGGGGTGCTGGATATGCTTGGGTGAGCTGAACTCATGCTAGAAGAGTATGGATAGGCACTCTTCTGATGCAGCCAGGCTTGTGCTGCACAGGTCACCTGGGAAAGCATGGAGTAGAGAGGGCAGCTGCTAGGTCCAGTGACACTGGTCAAAGCATCTAAGCAGTGGTTACATGCTCCTCATCCCTGAGGCTAAAAGTAGGCTGTCAGAGGTCAGTGGGAGATAACAGCCATGGAAGTTCTCTTAGAAAGGCACAAGACTGAGAAAGAAGAAGAAGGACGGAGGTGAAGGAGAACATTCAAGATCTAAAACAACATAACAAGAGGTGTCAGAGAGGCCAGGAGTTTACCTGCCTTTGAAATTCTTTGCCTACTCTGGCAGGCAAAGAATGTAATACACAATACAATTTCAATACATTTCTCCCTGAAGATACCTAGGTTTGAGAAGAGCCTACAGCTGCTGATCGAGTCAATGACTAGAAGTCCCACTCATGGGTCTGTATCATTTTTTTTCTTTACTAACTTGGAGAACTTTGTTGTCTTGTGCCTTTTAGGGGTTCCTGTTCAGCCCCCTCAGAGTCACCTACCCTTTGCTGTAATGCAGAGTGATGCAGATGTATAGTGGTAGACCCCAGAGCATTCATGCAACCATTAGCAGAACTCAGCTTTGAAAGAATACATAAGAGCAAAGAAAATGTCAAACATGACCAGAAGACAGTTTCTGACTCCTACCTCCAAAACCTGAAATTTTTCAAGTGTATCTAGACTGACTAGCCACACAGTAAGCAGAAATCTGGAAACCAAAAAGTAATATTTGGAAAATGTCAGAGCAGGTAAACATTGTGGCTGGTTACTAAGAGCCTCCTGAAATTGGCATTTCTGTTTCATTCTTCACTTTAACAAATTAAAAAGTAATCATGTCTCCTGAAGTTAACACTGCCTTTTTTCCTACATCATTTGCAGTCAGCACAGCTCTCTTTAGTACTTAAAGCCAGCTGTGCCAGGTCTACATACATTAATTGTGTCATTAAAATACAAGTTGAAAGACCGAGGCACAAAAAAAGGATTGTTAACAGAGCCTTTTTGACAGCAGAATATCTTGGGCTCTGGACCCCACTTGGTTCCCAAAGAAGTAAATTTGCATGTTATAATGATTTGCACGATAGAATTAGTTTTGATGGATAAGGAAAATTTTCTGAAATATGAGACTATGGAAAAAAATCAAACGAACACTGATAAAACCTCTAATTTGTCTTCCTTAAAACTTTTATGTACAACTATGCTTTGAATTCTCTGTATTGTCAGGGCTAGTCCCAGGAACTGCACAGGAATTAATTTTTATTTATATCATCTTTCCAACACCTGATCACATTGTTTTTCCCCGATTCCCAAGAAAGAGCCAGAGCTCATACTGCATCACTTGAAAGACACAGTGTTAATGTGTCTTCAATTTCTCTTTTAGAATAATTACTTTAATACTTCTTTCATTTCCATCATATCGTAACATCTGCTTTAGTAAATACTCTATGTGATAAAGTATTTCATCATTTTAAAGCAGAATTTTTATTCTAATTTGAAGTCTTAAGATTCTTGCCAGTCAGCTTCTGCTCATGGATAGTAATCCATAATCTAGTGACTGTGGGATCCAGGTGTTATGAGAAATGAATAAAGCCAGGGTCCAAAAGCTTTTAACTGTCTGAGAAGCACTGATGGGTCATGTAGCTGCATTTTTAATGTGTCCTGTTTCTTTTTTTAATTAAAACACTATGGCAGTGTCAGCTCTCACCCCTTCTGATGATAAGGCAAATCCTTATTTTATAGGAATTGCTGGAAGTCACTCACACTTTGGATTTGACCAAGACTCTTTCATAAATGACACCCAGTTCAGTTCATTAACAGGTGCCATACGCTTTGGTTAAAATAAGACCTCCCTTCAAAACGAGAAACAACCTCTGAATCTATTACTAGAGCTCTGTTGATTTTTTCTTTAATAATTGTCTTTATTCTTTAATTTCTATCCTACATAAATTTCAGGAGGAAGCTGCCTGGTTTGTGATGCTCCTGATATCTCTGAGACCCAGGAAATCTCACCCAAACAACTGCTCCTCTGAGATCTCCAGATCCAGGGCTGGATCCCAGAAAGCACTGAGCAGCTCCTGCCAGATGCTCATAGTCCCCAGTAAACACTTCCACTAAGGGAGATGATGTCAAGGGAGCCACCAGCTCCTCTGGCCCAAGGTAGTTATCATTCAGATTGAAAATTCCCCTGTGTTTTTGTCCTTATTTGAAATTCTCTGTTTTCCTATCAAAACTCTGGAGAGCTTGGACTTTTTTTCCTACATGCTTTATTTCTGGACTACCAGTAACTACTTCAGTTAATTTTAATGAAGGCTGTTCAGCAATAATATTAAAGCTGTTTAGCAAAAACACAGTGCTCTGCCAATCCAACCAGGCATTACAGGGCACTTTTTATAGGTGGAACTATGATAGCAAGACGAAGTAACTACCCTAGACACTACAAGAATGTAAGACACAAAAGGTTACAGAAGATTGCAGGAAACAAACTTGTGAGCTGAATGAGCCCCAGAAAAACTGACCTGCAATCCAATTCCAAACCGGCATTTGCAGAATCCTTCTTTTTTAAGTCTGCAGCTGGAAGTTTATCCTGCAAAGCACTTCATTTGCTCCTTACTCCCTTTTCCATCTTGATAAAATCCTTCACACGTTTGGAAATGTAGATTTCTGTAGGTTTCTTACTTTTTATTTTTTTGGGTAGCAATTTGCCAGCCCACAGCTCTTGTGAGCCATAAAATACCTGGAATTCACAGATCAGTGCTCTAGCAAGAATTTGCACCGTGCTGTTTTGAAGCTGGATATGGTTCTCAAAACACTTGTTTATGCTGATGAAAGGCACTTCCAGCAGTAACAGTGAAATGCTCTGAACTTGGAGATGGCAGTACTTAAAATCCGAATGAACCCAATAAATACAATAAGAAAAGGGAAAACCTTTCACAAAGAAGTTATAAAGATTATTTCAGTACTGCTGATTGACCAGAACATGGGAAAATGGGAAAAATCAGAATATGCAGCATCCCACACTTAAAGCCAAAGCTCAGAGAAGCAAGAAAATATTAGGGAAATAAAAATTGCTACCCTGTGAATGATCACAGATGGCTTTTGCGTGTCCCTATTCACCAGCTGCTACTATTACTCTTTCATGCAAAGGCATCAGAGAAAAACAGATCATGATTTAATGGAAAGAGTGCTGGGCTGAAACAAAGGAACAAATCTGAGATATTGTGCTCCGTGGAGAGAGATCTTTTTATCCCAGCAAAGGGCAGTCTGCCCAGGGATTACCTAAGTAGACATTCTGAGTATAAGGGCCCTGGATGGAGCCATTCATGGACAAGAGACAAGGCTGACTGCTCTCACAGACAGTGAGACTCCCTCTTGATCCCAAAGGGGTCCTTTCATAGTCTCACTGAGTTCAATGGCTTTTGTGATACCAGTAACAAGCACACATGGATAACTATTCTGGTTCAGACCAAAGGCCAAAACCATCTGAGAGTCAGACTTGATGATCCTTGCGGGGTCCTCTCAGCTCAGAATATTCAGTGATCTGTGATCTGGTGCTCTGCCTCCCTCAGCAGCCCCACAGACACCCAGGAATGAAAGAGCAAGCGAAGCATACAGAACATTTCTCCTACCACTGCCTCACTCAATAGGGTCAGGTCGGAGATTTCCTGAACCTGCTGTGGTTTCTCTGTTTAGCAATCCCATAAAGATTTCTCTGCAGGGAGTTATCCAACCTCCCTGTGAGTAAGAAGTACTCAGGGGAAGATGAGAATCTGTAAGCTCCTCACATTCAGAACCTGTTTCAGCAAGAAGTTCTACCAGTCTTAGATTACATGAAGAAACGTTTTCCAATTGCTTTTTTGGTACTTGGCTCCCACTATCTTATGCTGGCCTCTAGTTTCTTTCATTAGGAAGGAAAAATGAACAATAAATCCCTAAATCCCTCTCTACTTGTTCTATGCAAGTCATGAGTCGCAGAGGTGGTATTGTCTCAGCAGTTATGGCACAGAGGTCCTGAAACATTAGGATAAAAAGCTGGTATGTTGAACTAAATTTGTCCATTGAGACAGTGGGTTTTAGAAGCATTACATTAACTTTTGGAATGGACTTAATTTATTTACACTTTCTATCAGGGAGGGAATCTATTTTCCTGCTTCAGAGTATGCCAGAAGAAATACACACAGGCAGTCTTAGAAAGGAAAAATGGAAGTGAATGAAGGGATATATGGAGGAAGGGATATTGTAAGGTGCTCAAGTGTGACATAGAAACACATCTGCCTAAATCAGGTACATAACAATCTCACACACACACAGATGCATGGGCAACATAACATCTACGAACACTGTTTTCAGCTGGAGGAATGAAAAAGAGGAAAATGCATTCTGAAACCCAGGCAGGCCGGCTCAGGGAGCTGGGATGCTGCAGAGCAGATCAGAGGGGCAGCAGAGAGAATGACTCTCACTGCCATATGTCCATCAGGCCTTGCTGTTCTGCTTTATACTGAGTTCTTTAAATCTTCCCATTCTGCAGGTCTCCCTCTACACACCTTTCACAGATTGTTTGCATCATCCCACCTGTAACAGCATCAGAACTGTAAGGCAGGAGAGACAAGACACATAGGATGTGTCTGTGCACAAGGAGCTAGGAAAAACTCCCGTGCTGAACCAGAGCTGCTGGTCAGGGGACATGCTCAGAGCCATGGGGGCACAGAGTCTAACTGAAGGTGAACTCAGTCTGTTGCAGCAGCAGACTGCCTACAGAGTGTCCTCAAACCATGAACCTGAAGGACCCAACCACCACAATCCCTATGCAGTGTTCAGGGCTGGCAATATGGGAGAAGGGAAACCTAGACGACTTTGCTCTGTTTCTAGTGAGAAATGCTGATTAATTCCATGACAATTTCTAGAAAGATTTTGCATGTTTCCAACCAGACACCCAGCTAAGCAAGGTGCTGAATGTGAACTCTTCAGTCCTTTATCCCTTTACTTCCTCTTACTCTCACTGGCTGGGGATGTGAACTACTGGGGCACCCTACTTTGATCCAAAGGTTGTCTCTTTTTTGGTAACAATCCCTTTATTTCGCTTCCCTTCCTTTTCTCTCTTTCCTGTATCCTGCTCCAACTGAAAATTTTCAGGTTGACTTCTCTCATTTTCAAGAGACTTGCATATTCCTGATCAGGTCAGGTGGTGTGATACAGAACAGTTTGGCACCCTGTCTTGTGAGCTGTCTTACCTGGGTAAGTCCCCAGCCTAGAGAATCTAATTTTTAAATTTCAAGACACCATTAATTTTGGTTTTGCTCCATGTGGAGTTATCTGTTCCACTCTGGCACTAGAGGTCAGGCTGAGTTTTCCCTGCTAGAACAATATGCAATTATGTAGCTACAGGCAGCAGAAATAATATCATTTTTCCATTCCAAAACCAGAGCAAAACTGTAGTCAGATACATTTCTCATAGCAAAGTATACTGATAACACTTCCCTGAGTCTTGGTGAGATGAATGTTTCTTTATTCCTGCTATAATATGGCTCTCTTAGGGAGATATACTGCTTCACATGAAATTGTGCAATAGGGTTCAAATTTTTCTACAGAGCCTCAGTAGCTAGCACATATTAGAGTGAAGAAGTTAAGAGAGATCACTAAATTATTTACTTTATAAACTGTTTTTTCTTCACAGGAAAGTAAGGGTACACTTCATTCCAGAAGAAACAAGGAATGCTCAAATAACATCAGGAGTAATATGAAATATGTTTAAAGGATGCTTTTCAATCTCAATCCCCTCACTCCTACTTAGCCTCAGCATTTCCCAAGAGGAAGGGCTGGGCCTTCCTTGAGTTTGGAAGGGCTGCTTCCTTGAGTTTGATTTTATTTCAAAAGTCCACAGCAAAATCCTGAATCAACCATAGTTATAGTATCCTCATTTTCCCTGCTTCTGAACAGAATAACCCATGCGCTGGGCACCACTGTATTCCAGCATGTAGAAGGGTCAGGCAGTGCTGGAGGCCAAAAGCAAAGTTGACACTGAACTGAGCATATTTCTCTGTCAGGTACTAGGCACACACACTTCTAGATGCAGCTATTTTATCTTTGGATGCTAAAGCCACACTATTATACCAGAAGGATGTAACCCATATGTGCAATGAGCCAAGGACATCTGTGACTTAATTGTAGGATACAATGCCAACTTAACTCCCCCACTTTTGTCTTGGCTTGTTCACATAAGGGTCAAGAACATAATTTGGCTCTAAGGCATAATATTATTTACTTCCTTTTCATCTCCCACTCCTTCTGCCTCACTGTCTTCTGCTGCAGCCTCTGCTCTCCACCTTGCTCCTATTCATTCCCAGTATCTGCACATTCTTTCTGCTTTTTCCTACTTTTCCTTCCTTGACACATTCCCAATAGCTTAATCTGCCTTAAGTTTTCAACTTTCACCTTCTTCTTTGTTCTGTCCTTTTAGATGATAGAAGAATTACCACTGAGATTCTGTGTGTGTGTGTGTGTGTAACCACTACAGTGCTCAGAGTGAACACCTGCTCCATAGTGATGGGATGAGGCCAGTTTCTGTATTATCAATTCAGACTGCCTGCACATCCAGATTGATGTAACCGCACAGGGTCACACATGTAAGGCTGTCTCTACCACCACAAGGAATTGAAATTTACTTTTCAAATAGATAAAATATAGCTTCTGCAGAACCTTAGTATAGAATTTGTGCTACCACAGTATTGAGAATTGGATCACACTGCTGGAAACTATTAGCCACCTTCTGACCATATGTTAATGGCTAAGTTAAAAGTACATCTCAAATTTGTTTGGGGACCCGCTGGAGTTGGAGGTTTCTAAAGTATGCCTGAAGTGTTTGAAAATCAAGTATCCTCTAGAGCATGTCCCTACTCTGGGAGATTCTGGAGCTGGAGAAAATCTGGAAGATCTGTTGATGATGCAGCTTTTGATGGAGAAGTGGGCAAATGGCTCTTTGGGCGGGCAGAGGGCAGAAGCTGTTCAACTGGGGAATGCGCTGGGAGCACTGGAGAGGGAATGAGAAACGGAGGAGCAGGGTGGGAGCAGGGAGTTACTGCTCTGTCTGAATGGAGCTTGTTTTTTGCTGTAATCTGAGGGATGGCCTCCCTCAGCCTCCTTCTATGGGAGGCATTTCACCTTCCTGTCCCTGCTGAAGGTGCTGGACAGTAGAAGCCACTTACCTGATAACTGCTGCACTGAAGGCTGGTCATGTGTGCTTAACAACTGTGCCTGAATGGTTTCTACTACCCTCTTAAAGCGACGGCTTGGACCTGCGAGGAGAGAAGAGGCACAAGAGGCTGTGAGAGCAATGGGAACCAAGCCCACACACAAGGCTGCAGGGGAAGGATCACAGCCATCTTCCCTTCAGTTTTGTCCCCAGAAGTGTCCTGACTGTGTGTCTGTCCTTCAGCCAAAGGGACTATGGTAGGCTGGACTCAACAGAAGAGGAATGGCTTTGGGGCTCCTCTTGTAAAGACAGAAAAGGTGAGGGGGTCTGTTTGTTTGTTGCAACCCCTGTGGGGGGCATGTGGCCACCTAGAAGAAAAGGTGAGTGTATGTTTCTGTCAGAAGGAAGGAACTATGACCCCATAGTGCCCAGCTGAGACTCTGGGACTTTTGAATGAAACAGGGAGCCAGTATCATGAGCTACACCAACACTGATACGCAGAACTGCCATTTTTGCACTAATCATGGCAGTGCCAACTTCATCTCTTTGGGAATCTGCATTTCCCTCACATTTCCATCACTACCTGATGTTCTCCTTGCCCCTGACTGAATTTTCCCAAGGTTAAGCCGGTTATATTTTTTCTCTGACAGAGCAATTTGCAGGCCTCTATTACCAGCAAGGACCAAGCCAGCTCACACCCATTGTAGAGCTTTGCCATGGTTACCTGATAAGAGTGTGAAAGTGACAGAATAGATCCCATTCTCCTTTTGTGCCTCTCCTCCTTCTGTGTAGGTTATGTCCACCTGGAACTTCACTGGCTTCTGGAAGACAGCAGGACCTCCTGTGGACTTATATTCTGCACGGAAACTTGTCTGTGAGATGACACTGTGACTGAGACTTGGGATCTGAAAAAGGTTGGTAGAAGTAGATAGTAAAACCAGTGCTAAAGGGAAAAATCTGCAAAATTCTGTTTATAACAACACACATTTCCAGAATGAAAAACATTTGCTAGATTTGCTTCTGGTGTTAAATTTGTAATGTACAGTGTTCTTGTGAAATCAGTAAGAGCACAGTTGCTGGGCACCACAGAAGAATGCACTGCTGCTTACAGGACTGACCTAAATCTAAGGGTTGAATATTGGTGGAATACCCAACACACTTACGAATTTACACATAAATTACTCAGCTTCATACACTTAGTCTTTTCCTCCTCATCCGCCAGTTTTGAGAAATGCCTTTTGCTGAGCAAAATGTGGTACTAAGGGAGTGGGCAGAAAAGTCAGTGGGATGTAAAACTGAATATAAAAAACACCTAAGTAGCCTGGTCTGATCTCACAGCTGATCCTGTTCTGAGCAGGAGACCTCCTGAAGACCTTTCCAACTTCAGTTGCTTGGTGAAATTATGATTTCAGATAGACATCAGGACACTTAAAGTGCCTGGGATATCCACAGGGAAAGCAGGCCTGCAAATAACTCACCCAAATTTCTATCAATATGTAAAAGAACTCTGAGAAGTCTTTGTGACATCATCCAATATCTGTATATTCAGAACCACAGTGGAATTTCATAACTTCCCAATTTTCAAGCAGTTACCTTTCACACTTTCCTCCAAAATTTAACATGTTCATATTCTACTTATTGCTTCATAAAGGACCAAATTAAAAAAAAAACCCAAACAAATTACTTGGAAATCTGGTCTCTAATCTCTAGAAGGAAAAATGAAGATGAGTTCTTTGAGAAGTTGACTTTAAGGGGTTAATTAGCAGGCTATGACAATGCATTTAAGTTTGGGTGTTGCTGTAAGAGATGATTCACTGGTTTTGCACACAAATCCCTACATCACACCTAAACCACATGTGGCACAGGATCACCAGTATAGACAGGAGAACACTCTCCACCACAATATAAACCCAAAAGCACAGCTAAATGCATGGAATTGATACAGTAATATGCCTGCTTGTAACCAGCCTAGGATGGACACCAGTGTCTGATGCCCACTACTGCACTGCACTTACTCCTTGTGTGCTTGTACAGCAACAAGGGTTATAGCTGATTTTTGGGAAGAAGTTCATTGCAGAATCACAAAGACTAAAATGGAGTTCAGTATTTTGTGGGAAAAAAATCAATATGACAAACTATATAAGAAATTAAGTTTCCTTCTCTTAATTCTATTGGAAAAAGTCTAATTATGTTGTTGACTACCTTGAATTGAAAAACCCTTAAAACTCTTAAATTACCTTTGCTGTGCTGACTTTTTCATCATGGTACCTCTAGATAATGAGAACCAGGATTTTCTATAGGAAAAAAAGACAATTTCCCTCTGCTTTCTTAGGCTGTATATAAACCACATCTGCAACAACTGAAACTCTGGACACCAGAAGAAATCACCCTTCTTTCTGCCATATAGTACCAAAGTGGGGATTTAAAGTAATAAATGGAGATGTAAGACAGGCCTTTTGTCTGGCTGCAGTGGTAGAGGGCATACCTATCAAAGGGAGACCCAATCTGCTGCCCAGCCAGTGACTGTAAGGCTGATTTGACAAAGCAGCAAATCACTGTCTTGATACTGTGCCAGCAGCGTGCTCCACTGCCATGGCATTCCAAACTCTGGCAACCTGGAGGCCTTGCCAAGAAGGCTGAAATATTTTCTCACCTTAGAGAGCATTATCTACAATTAGCAATTCACACACAGTCCAGTGCAGGCCATGCAAATGAAATCCACAGAGGATGCTTTTGAAGGAGCAGAGCTCCTGTAAAGTAACATTTGGCACATGGAGTCCTGGAATGACCAGTGAGGGATGCCTCCAAGAGGCAACTGGGGTGACTCACCGAGAGGAAAGCGTGGACTATATCAGCCTTAATGGAGCTTAGTGGTTTGTCCTTAATGACCACAAAAATCTGTTCTTCTTTCTCCAAGTTGATGAAGTTACCGAACCAGGATTTTTTGGCAAGCCTGATGTGATGAAAAGAAAGAGATGTTTAGAACTATTTCTTATTTCCTACATGTCCTTAGCTAGAAAAAAATACTAAAAAAACACAAAAAAGTTTTGATGACACTCCAGATGTGATGGTATTACTACTACCAAGTGGGAAATAGTATCAGAGAACATCCAGAATGACAGTTCATTTGGTGAAAACTGATGAAATGACACAGCCTTAGTCTGGCAGCATGTGTCACCAACAATGAAAACTCAGGAGCAATGGTAACTCTTCTGACTCAGCCAACATACCAATGAATACTGCACATATAATATACATATAAATCAGGGGACACAATTCTGGTTTGTCTCCAGGGATCTCTCAATTTCTTGTGACAACATGCAGCTCCTGGCAACATAAAGATTTAAGTTCCTTCCCACCCAATTTCAACTCCTTTGGTGTTACAGGACTTTGAAAGATGCTTTTATGAAGGTGTCCTGTACAGCTTTTTAAAGCAAGCTGTAGATTTCACTGGAGCTCCAATCTACCAGTGAGTGAAATCCACAATTATGCAAGGCCAGGACAAGGACTGTGCCATTCATTAACCTTATTCAGGGTGCCTATACAGTGTGTGAACTCTGGCCAGCCTAAAAAGAAACGAATTTTCTGTATTAAGAAAGGAGAAAACAACACCATGCAAAATACAGTTCAGGCTTTCCACTGACAGTAGTCCAGTTCCTCAGTTCGTTCCAGCATAAGATGGTGGTTTCAGCATAAAATGAAATTGCTGTTTTATCACAGTGATCGCATCAGAAAATGTTTGATTTTGCTAATTATTTAACCATTTCAGTGCACTTCATTGACATTGACTTTTAAGTTAAATAGGCTAAAGGAAGAATGCAGGGACATGAATGTTATTGAGAGACACTATCCAGAATCTGAAAGTAGCATCTCTGACAGGTGTGGTTTTGAGAGGAGAAAAGAAGCTGTCAGCTGTGAGACAGCCAAAGACTTGCTGGACCAAACTAAACCCAGGGAAAATCACACTTAAATCAGCCATATTCTAGTAGGGAAGAACTCAGCATGAAAATGTCAGAAATTAAAAAACCTACCACCGAGACGCTGCTATTTTTTCCCTTCTACACCATACTTTAAAACACCAAATCCAGTTTGCAGTACAGCAAGCAACAGGGTGGACATTCACCACTCAGTGGAAGAAGACAATCTCTCCAGACAAGGAGAGCCATCTGCAAAAGGGATTACTACACACTGGTTTTCCATCAAAGCAATAAACAGCCGGAGCAAGCTGCTAGCAGCCTCACTTTCTGTGGCAAAGTGAGGCAGAGGCAGAGGAAGGACAGAGGCTAAGAGAGAGACAAGCAAACTAAGAAACTAATTTGAAGTCTAGGCCTTCAGGATAAAGGACAAAGCTTGACCTCATTCCCCATCCAAGAGTGCTCCATGAATTGTGCAGCTGTGGGCCCATTGCCATTTAATGCACACAGCAGAAAGACCACAACTGGAAGACGGCTCAGCTGGGCAAATAATGATTTGTTTCATTTACTGCAGGCAACCAAAAATAAGAGTGCAGAAAGATTCACTTGCAGTTTGGTAAAACAGTGCCCCCCACTCAATTAAAGTGGGCTGGATAACTGTCACTCCCTAAAATATTCATAGGCAGCTATAACTAAGCCAGTGAGCTAGAGATTAGCACAGGGAGCAGTAAAGAGAAAGGGCCTCTCATTTAAATGGTCGTTAAGGAGCCAGGGTTAGAGTGAGAAAGAAAATTACATACTAATTAGCTCATGTGTGTCTCACACACCACAACAACTCTGCAAGCCCCTGGAGAGCTGGGGCAATAGCTCCCTGCATGTAAGGGGTCTGTGCTCATTAGTAAATTAGCACCTGGTTATCCATCTAAAATGGCTGCTTGTCTTAGGCTTGATGCATCATCATCTGAACTAGGGTTGGCTGGATGCACTCCAGGGGCCAAGGGGAAACATGGGCCTGGAAAAGTGCTCTTATTTAATGGCAGGTCTGCCATCTTAAAATATGGCTTTTCATTTTTGTATTTTCATTAATGGTTTTGCTAGCCCTTCATTTATAGGTCTCTTAACAAGCACAGGTAACGAGGGCCCAGAACATAGGGAGTTTTTTCCCTGTTCAACATGGTCTGGAGTCTCCAAAATCCATCTGGGCTCTTTTTCTTTATGAGGAAAATAGTGAGTCTGGAAGATTCACTGCTAGCCTGGGCTATGCTCCAGCTTGTAAATCATTTGAATCACTAAAATAATTTTGCTGGTGTCACATAAGAGAGAATAGATGCCAGTGGCCTCTCCTGTTTCTGTAATGAGCAGAATCAAGACACAGCACACATGGACTGGCTTTTCTCCCCAAAACTGGCAGAACTAGCTGTACTAGGGAATAGCTGTACACCTAGGGAATATGCCCACTGAGAAGAGGGGACAACTTTGGAGTAAAATTACACAATAAAGGGTTTTCTCCTCTTAGAGGGCATTAAGTGCTACTAACTTGGGTTAAAACGTATGTGAATCCTCAGCAGCCCTAATGACATGCTCCAGCATCTCTCAAGATCAGGCTGTAAGCAGTACAAAATGTACTTAAAATTACGAATCTTCTCCTACCAAGGCAAACCTCTTAAAGGGGGAGTGAGATAGGAGATATGTGGGGGAGGTTGGCTATTGTAGATTACACTAGGGAATCCAATCAGATGTCCAGTTGGTGAAAAAGCAAAGAAATTAGCATGAAAATAGAGGCTGGTGCTTTATTAGTTCACATCAAAATTTCTCACTCCTGTAATGTTGTTCCTTTTCCTACTTTTGGAGTGTCTGACCACGTAGCCTTCTGTGTTCCCTCTCTGTCTCTGAGACCACAGATCAGTAACCTCCAGAGGTTTACCTGCCTGGCATAAATAGCAGCATTTCTACTCAAGCAAATGGAGCTTTGCAGGTTTAAAGCAGCTGGAGCTAAGTCTCTTTAAATGTCATCCCTAACACATTTTCTAGGGCTTTTTCACATGAGAGAGAACAGCATTACCCAGACATGTCAAAGTGTATTACCTAATCATCAGGTTTGTTAAATGAATGGCAGGCATTGGTGCACCAGACAGAGCTAGGACATGTATTTATCACTCAACCCATGAGGTCAATACAGCTCTCAATAAGGATATCTTATTTCTTACAGAAAAGAAGAAAATATGGGAAAAAAATAAGACGTGGAAGTGGGCACTGAGCAACAGACATCTATCATTAAAATATAATCTAGTTCATTATTTTTTATGTCTTTTATTATGTTTACTGCAGAGTGCAGCCCAATTGAACTCATTAATTTGGCAATTATACAGAAAAAGAAAAGAGGGCCTTAGGGTTTGACTTGCATCCAAACTACCTCAAATGACAGGCACTACTTCTCTCCACCAGCTTTTAAAGAGTGAGTGGGAAGCAGGGAAGGCAATAAATTAACAGCAAAACTTCCACCAACATGCATGCAATGAAGAGATTTAATTGCAAAGGTTTTCTGTTTTAATGGCTTTAAAAACATGTGAGATGAGAGTATTGAGTATTTCTGTGATAATGTGTCAATTTAATGAAATTCTCTCATGCCTCTCTATTAGTAAATGCTCGAAAATGTTTAAAAGACAATATATTCCATTTTTCTTCCTGGATACCTTTACTAATCCCTACTTCTCCCTCTTTGAAGTCTTTATTACTCTCCATTCTGCAGTACTACACATGGAGTGCCCATCTCACACCAGATAAAAGCCAAGTCTGGGGCAAGTTGTGAAGACAATACCATTGTCACCAATTTCAAAACTTTAGGCTCAAAATTCCCATCCAAGAGTCATGAATATTTCATACAAGTCTCTTAACAAGGGGCCAAATTGCCTTGGTTGGCAGGCTAAGTCTATGGGCATTGGGTGCACAAACACAAGCTGTGAAAATAAAAAGGAATAATTTGGCATCTGTTGCATATTAGGAAGTGTTTGGAGCAGCACTCTGGCAGGGACTTCCAAACCTGCCAAGCAGTGATGCACATTTGTGCAGTGAAATGGTTGAAATGTACACTGACTTTTAGGAATGAGCCTGGAGAATATGAAACAGCTTCTCCATGTCCCAGTACTGCTGCCTGGAATTAACACTGCGCTTACTCTGGCAGCCAAGGATCCCTCTGAATTATCTTAGCAGAGCTTCCTGCATGCTATCCTGAGGATGCAAACTCTCCTGTACTAAAAGGAAAACTTTTTGGTGCACAGTTAGTGCCAGGATAAGCTGCTGATTTGCCTCTCCAGTCCCAAGGACTGGTCTACTCGACAACCAAATAAATGAAGAGAGAAGAAACACGTTATAAACCCAGCAAATTCAGCAAGCTGTGAGAAAATGAGGTGGTTACTGGGAGACACTTTCATCACCTGTTGACCCCACTGCCATTACCGAGGTACAGATTTTATGCAGGATTCTCATCAAAAGAATCATTTCACATCTCTATCCCACCCACAGGACAACAGGTTACAAACAGATACTGATCCAGAACAGAAATATGTCAGTTTATGATATTCAGGCCAGGAAATTACACTGGTATTTGGTGGAAAAAGAGGCAAAATACTTACTCTGGGGATGATTCTGGGGTTAAATTAGACATCTCTTCTGGTGTAGGTACTGCTCATGCACAGATAGCCAAAGAGAGGGAGGGAGAAAAGAAATTTCATGATTCAGTACACCTTCCATTTTCTGCTTGTACACCAATGAAACAATTCTGCACTTGCTTGCATTTGCCCATTGCCTCTGCAGGCTAATTCTGACATTTGAATGCTGGTCTTATGTTCTAGATCTCTACATCTAATCAAGTGCTGCATTTCAAGGCTCACTCCACCTTTATTTAGGTCATTAGGTAATCTTGCACTGGCCTCAGTAGCTTCTGGTTCTGATCCAAACACACTGTGCCAATGCAACTGCTTTGCAAGTGCTTCAAAGCCCCACTGGATGCAGCTCAGTCACTGCTGCAATTCTCTACAGTTCTCTGACCACCTCAGAGACAATGGCACCGACCATCACAGCTCAAAATCTAACTCTTCCATGGCTGTAATCCTCCTTTCCCATGGGATCATGTCTCAGTACCCTCCAAAACCACAGGGTGTTGGCACAGCTGCTGCTGACGTCCAAGGATAAGCATGTGACTTTGGGTGCCCTTTGCTGGCATGCAAAAAAGCCACCTGGAGCCCGAGGAAGAAAATTTTGTACATCTCAACACTCTAGAGACTTAAAAAAACTAAAGTAGGCCAGCAGATATGAAAGCACTGATTGTATTAAGGAGATTTTTGCACCAATTACCAAAGGAGGCAAAAAAAAACATTAACCAAGATCAAAACGCTGCTTCATAAGGACAGTTTCAGCCTATTGCCTCTGGCTGTCTTCTTTTTCAGCATAAGGCTCAGCCTGTGGCTGTGGAGAGGCAGTGGAGCACAGCCACAGGGGAAATGGCTGAGCCCTAGCCCTGAGCACTTGCAAAGCAAGTGAAGAAACTGAAGACAGACTTTTCTTGCAGTCTAGGAGTCACAACAGAGATAGTAAAAGCTGCATGGCTGGAGTGTGAAGTGGGTTCAGGAGATGCTGTTGGAGCAGGGGCAGTGGCACAACAGAGCCTGCTCACATTAGGGTTAGGGCTTGCCTGATGCTATCATTCTCATTTTCCACACCAATAGTCAGCCCTTTGTATAGAGAATTTGCAGAGCCACAGACAGGTATGAAATTCCTGCTGCATTGCCCAATTGCCCAAATCACAAGCGCCCTGTCTGTTTGGGTGGGTACTCACCTTGTAATTTCCGACGATGGAAGCGAGGAGACCCCAGGAAACTATTCTTGATGGAGTTGAGCCGTGTCCTCCAAGGCATTCCTCCAATGCTGGGGCTGGATGGTGGTGTTGGGTTGGGTGTGCCTGCTGGGCTCTCCTTTGGCGTATGAACAGGTGTCCCCTTGGGGGTAGGGAGGGGACTTCCCCTTGGAGAGGGGTGAGGGGTGACCTGTATGATGGGGATAGATTTGGTGCTTGGGTCAGTACTAGAAGGGAGCAATCTAACAGGAGACATAGGGTTGGTCTGCACTTTAGGAACAGCCAGCTGTGGGTTAAAGCCGGCAGCAGGCGAGCGGCCCTGAGCGTTCTGCACAGGGTTGTTCTGGGCAGAGGGGGCGCTGGTATTGCTGGCAGGGAGTGGGTTGGATTTAGTAGACTGGAGTGGTTTTTCAGCCAATTTGCTCTTGGATGGCAAAGTCTGCGTCTTTGGGTTGGGCTGAAGTGCTGGCTTTGGTTGGAGTACATGTCCAGGCCTGGAGGCGTTCCTACAAGCATCAGGGTCCAAGGAAACTTGGGGTCGGGGAGAGAAAGGGAGGTCGGAGGTCTGAGGGGGGATGAAGAACTTTCTGATAGGCTACGAGACAGACGCAGAGTGTCCATGCACATCAAAAACAGTGAAATACGCAAAGAGCGGGCGAGCAGAGAAAGGAAAGTCAGAACAAAATCCATCCGAGTCACAAAGATGCACCATGTCACAAGGAGACACAGGAGATGGTGGTGAAGGGGTAGTGGGGGGGAGGGATTTTGCAAAGAAACGAAAACAAACAAACAAACAAAAAACAAAAAAAAGACATGCAGTTAGCTGGGAACACAGCATATTCAACAACAGCAGCAGCGGCAGCAGCAAGAACAACAGTGTCATAACAGGCTTCATCATATTAACCAACCACGTGTCAGCAAAGGAAAACAACAGAAAGAAAAATACAACAAAAGGAACAAAAAAAAAAAAAAAAAAAGAAAAAAAAAAAGAAAGGAAAAAAAAGAAAGTAACCAAGAAAAAAAGAAGAGAGAAATGCCATCTCTCTGGGATTGTTCTGATTGCCCTGCAGTGAGAGAAGCACGATGCTGTAGGGAGGTGAGGAAGGGGAAGAAGAACCACTCAAGCCACAGACAAATTGAGATGTGCCAAGAATGGGACCACCTCTTTCAGCTCCATGTGCCCATATGCAAACCCAGTCGAGAGATGAGACTCAGAACAGGTGTGTGATACATACAGAGTGGCAGGGGATACACACAGTTACTGCACACACCAGTCAGAACCTCTTTCCTTCCTCTTTACCCCTGGCTGGGTAATGCACCAGTTGCAGCCACCCATTGCAGAAAGAAGGGAAAAAGGGAGAGTGATGCCACCTGGGCATACACTCTTCTCCCCTGATATGGAAGGTTAAATTGCTCAGCCTTCACTTGGAAGCTTCAGAGCACACAACACCATGATATATATATGAACTCAGATTGGTGTTTGATTTTTAAACTGCTACAGCAAAAACTTCAGTGAGGTCTGGCAACTTTATGCTTCTCCTCCAACATCCCTCATTGCATTGAAGGATAGCTTGATAATTGGAATTTCTGTCATAAAGTCTAAGCAATATTTGCCATTAAGTCCCAAGTCTAAGAAGAGGGTGGGGGGAGCCATGGTTTTGCAAGACACAAGTTTTAAAAGAAAAAAGACAAGCAAAGTTCATAATCCATCACGGAGGTATCAAAATGGGATTATGATTTTTCCCAAACAGGAACATTTACATGTGTTAAGAGGAATTTTGGGAAACCATTCATACTTTGACAGCAAACAGCAATAGACAGATTTGGAAGGGTAGAAGCCTTTTAAGGGATATCAGCAAGCTAAAAATCACATTTAAAACAAAAAAAAAATGTCCTTACAAAACATTGCTATTAACACCTTAGATTACAAGTACTAGAATAATTGTAAAAATAGAAATCACTACGCAAGATATGCAGCCTTGGTCTACTCTTAGATTCTGATTTCTACAAACTTTTTACCTATGAAAAATTACTCATCACCATTATTATTATTAATTCTTGACACCTAAAAGCTGTAATTAAGAACTAACCAGACATACCATGTACATGTAACTTTGCCTTAAATCTCAGTCCCAGGTAAACACACTCACTAGGGAGTGTGAGGGATCAGCACAATGTTGCCATATTTAAAAAACTGTAGATATGTATTTAAGACTTATGTCTCTAAACTGTTTGCATCAAAGTTTGGTAATAACTTCAAACAATTAGGGTTAGGCTACCAAAATTAAAGGAAAATCAGTACATCAAGATATTTGTATTATTATTAGGATTGTGAAGTTAAACTAAGGTCTGCAATGTTGCTAAATTCTGATTGCCAATGAGCAAGGAAGGGGAAAAGATGAGGAAAGTGGTTAACTTGTGGAAGTCACTATTGGCATCTGACTATTAACTATTTGCAAATGACACCTATAGATAAAACTCAAAGACTGTTAATTTCAAGTGTTACCTTGCAATTTTCCTATTGTACAGGTATGATGGTTTGAGAAGCAGATTTGAAAGAAATAAATTCAGATTCAACTCCCTCTTGAACCATTAAGAATCTGAAGAGGCACCCTTAATTACTACATATTTAATAATAAAATGAAGAGGAAGATTCAGCTGGTGCAATGTGGAACACCATTAGCAAGATCTTGTGAAATTTGAGAACTTTTATTTGCTGCTGAATTCAATTCTTCAAAGAACTAAATCTAAGTAGTGCAAAAAGTGAAAGGTGTATTTGCTTTTTAAAGTATGTTCTCTTTCAATAATCTAAGGTGCTATGAGAAGCATAGGTAAGGATGTTTAAAAAAATATGATTTTTATTCCAACATTTCCTTTTAAGCCTCAAATGTGACCTACCTTAATATCGTTATGATCTGCTGAAAATGCTACCTGATTGCTAAATCCTTTTGAAGACTATTTAATCAACTGCCTATTAAATAATAATGGTAAGAATCAGCGACAGATCCTGTCAAACTTATTCTTTGATGCTGTCCTACTGAGATGTCAGAAATTGATCCCAAGAGATCAATTACTGAAATCAAGATTTAGGTTTGCTTCACTGGATGCTTCTTTTGTGCACAAAACTGTTTCCATGCTCTTTTCCAGTACATTTTGCAGTGGCATAAGAGTTCTCAGACCTCTGCTCCATTCCACTGGCAACCAGGAGTCCCAGTGCAGAAAGAAGGAAATGGAGCTTCACTGGTCCCTAGGACTTTAAGGACACAGACGAGACTACAAGAACACTTATGCTGGTTTCAAAACAGGATAACAATTGGCAGGAGCCCAAAATAGGTTTCAGAAAATAATTCAAGAAAGCAAAGTGCTGGAAGCTTTACTAGGCTATAAACTTATAGCTGACAGTGTGTCTTTACTCACAAGAATTACAGAATCTTAGGGTGGAACTGCAATTTCAAATACTTAGAATACTGATGTTTTCTTTATATAACTAAGAGTAGATCTATAGTTGTATTCATACCCTAAGACATAGACTATATAAATTTCTAACGGGAAGTATGTAGAAATCCTCCAGAGACTCTGGGCCAGACATTTAGGTAACATGCACTGTAACAGCCCAACAGACTTTTTGATCAGGTCAAAGATAGACTTTTGTTAGGCACTGCAGTCTTAAAGTGACTTAGCTGACCTTTTCAAGCACTAGGAACACTCACTTTTATCCCTAAAGAAGTTAACAAGAAGAGGGAGGCCTCTGTTATTGCATTTAGAAACTGTTATAGCTCCACAGCAAATGTATTATCAAGCATGTGTTGTATCAGCTGAATATCAGTATTAGTTGAGTATCAGTATTTAGTTGACTGCATGCTTAAAAAGAGCATGTGAAAGTACCTTATTTATAGGGATTTGAATGTTCTTTACTCATTCTAGTCAGTCAGCTTCTTACTTTCCTTTTAAATTTGCTAGCCCTCAAATTTGTGTAAGTTATTTTCTCTGACTTCCTAATACAAGCTTTCCAAGGCAAACAGAAGATAACCAGCATGCTTTGATGCTTTACTGTGACCTAACTGAAGGCAGCTGTGAAATGGTTCCTGATAATTTGGTCTGAAACCAGGATGTATGCAGACCTCAGCTGGATATGGAGTGTTTAGTCGTAGCAATGTTATTCTGTGTGCTTATGAGACTGAAAAAGGGCAGGGGCACAGTGAGATCTTTGCTAGCAGTGGAGGGAACATGTATGAGAAATTCTCCACTTGCATTTGTAAGTAACATTTCCTTCACCAACCATGAAAATTTACAAGCTGCCAAGGAAAAGCAAAACATCCCAGCTAAGAGCAACAGCTCTGGTGCAACAGATGTCAAAAAGCATCAAGCGTGTGTGAGTGGATTGGACCAACAGATCTTGAAGCAGCACCACTTACCCTTGGACTGCTGAGAGGACTGGTGGAGAGCCCAGATGATGCTCCACTGATTGACCGAGACCTGAATGGACACAACAAGGAAAACATCCCTCAGAAAAGCTGGACAAGTAATAACCTTGAACACCAGCCACCACAGGCACAGGCATGAAGTGAGGAGGAGGAGGGAGGCTGTCACTGGAAAAGGATGTAACTCTATCCTTTTCTTTCCTTTCACTATTGTCACTTTTATTCAGTTGTTCCCCTCTCAAATCAAAGAAATGCTGTTGCTCAGGGAGAATACTATAATCCTTTTTGATTAAGGCAGTTGCTAGTTTCATTTTGGTCATCAAACACATGGAAGCTACTAGCTCTGCTCTGTGCAAGTTGGACAGCTCAATTCAAAAGGATGGCAAAGACATTCATACTTTTGCTAAGAATTCTGCTTTGCATGGCGCTGCTGGTTACAAAATGAGACTTTCTGTCACAAGCAACATGGAAAAGCACCATGTGTATAAGGCAAAAAGGTAGGGAGTTATTCCAGATAATAATTAAAACCCCAAGTCCCCTTGACTCAAGCACACAATCATTTCTTATGTGATGACTTCCCACTGAAATCAAAGATTGCATTGGCTTAGCCCTTTCTAGCTTCTCACATCTTTGCTCTCCAGTGAGGTTTCTTGCTGCTGCATTAAGCAAACCAGGTCTTCTGTGTGAATAATGAGCTTTTGTTGATGACTTTACTAATATCAAAATTACAGCTCAGGTGCCCTCAGAAAGAGGTCAGTCAAGGGAGAGTGAACTGTCCTATCTGCAGACAAAGTCACCTATACTGTTAATGGTCTCATGCTCTCCAGTAAAGGCCACCTACGAAAATTGCCAGCTGCTGATAATAAAATGTACTAAATGTGATGGAAGAGCAGAGAGGGCAGACTACACAAACATTTCAGCAAAGGAAGTTTCTAGCAGGATGACTGCCCTGCAGAAAAAACCCCCACACCTTATGTGTGACTATACATGAGTGAGTCCTAGAGGCAGTTGCTTTCTATCCTTTTTCAAAAGAAGGAAAGTTGTATTGAAGACTGAAACATCTTACAGGAGAGAATTTGGTTAAGAACTTATTTGTTCAACAACCACCATGCAGCAATATGGCAATATATAGCAAACCTACTAATGTTTCCTACCTATAATAGCCTAGCTACCACAAGAGCCATGAAAGCAATTACTTGCCTTCAGGTAACAAATATGAAAAGGTGAAATTCCTGTAGAAAACCGAGTGCATGGGTGTATGTGTTTCATTATGTGTCTGTCTGTGTTTACACACATAAGTATTAAAAATTTATATAGGTCAGATACTTGATGTCAGCTTATACATAAAAATATAAAACAACTTCAAACCATAAGCTGTATCAGTTTACTCTCAGCAGCTGTTGTAGAATAAAACAGAAAAATGGTCTCTAAAAGGTCTCTCAGACATATATTAGTGAATAAGTTTGAGTAATTCTTTGAAAAATAGTGAACTGGAAAAGAGATAATATTTCCAAGGAAAGAATAAGCTATAACTGAACACAACGGTAGGTTGTGTTTTCTCTACTTGTATGTTCTCCCCTAATGGTTTTCTTTGTATCCCATTGCAGTTTGTCCATCACACTAAGCAGGTGAAAACCAGAAGTCCACTCATGCTTTTTTGGCCAGATTAAATCTCAACTGGCACCCTGAAAATCTGGGGCACTCATTCTATGCAGAAAATTCCCACATAGGTTTTTTTCTTGTACCCTGCTACAATCTGCCCATCATAGTGCAGCAGTAAAAAATTACAGGCTCACACTTGGCATTCTTTCGTACTAGATTAAGCCTAAATTTGTACCATCAAGATCTGGGGCACTCATAAAGGTTTATGCAAAGTAAGTTTAAGGGGAGAACTGTCTGCTCTTTTGAAAGACTACTGTATGTGCCTTTCCTATAAGTGAAGTAGCTGACTGCACCACAGATGTGTCATGCAGATGGGAAGTCCATTTACTTAAAATGTTCCTTGCATGAATCATCAGGAAAAGCTTCTTACAAACCATGAATTACAATAGGAGTCTATAGATTATTTTGGACAAATGTGGAAGGCATTCAGGTGCCCAGAGTTCTCTCTGACACTCACCTGAATTCCAGAACACTTGATTAAAAGTTCCACTCTGCCATTTCCTTTTTGCAATCAGGTGTTTCCAACAGTTCTGAATTCTCCCTTCCCAACCCCATTGCCTCTTATTTTTTACAAAAATGATCACACACGTGTAGGGGCAGATTATGGCAGTCCCCACCTCCCAAATCCCAATTCTTTATTGGAAGCAACATTTAAAAAATAGTTGTTGTGTACTGTGCTTTCATCCAGCCTAGGAGCCTGAGGCAGGGGACATAAGAGAGAGTTAGTATGAAATCCTCCTGGAAATGCATTCAGTATCCATGTGACAGCTACTAAACAAGATTTATTTCTGCTGCTGATTTACATGCAAAATACATAAGAAATAAAGTAGGCCCTATAGCAAGCTTCAGTTTGTCCACACTGGAAATTGTATATAGAAGCAGTGGAAAGAGTTTAAAGAAGCCTGTGTTTAATTTGTGTCAGAGTGAAAGAGAGCTGTACACTTTCAAAACTCTACCTCCTTTACCAGAAAGTGGTGGTAATAGGATATGACACCAAGACTGAGGAGATTTTCCTTGCATCTTCCTAATTTTAACAAATCTCCCATAATTTACCTTTACAAACGGGATACAATTCTCAAGCTGGTAATAAAAACTCAGTCCTGTGGCCTACTATGTGCTTCTGTACTCCAATACAAAAAGTGCTGACAGGCAAAAAATGACAGATTTGTCCCTCTCATCAAGATCATCTCAGCTGAGCAATGCTATAATTCAGTTTGTTAAAAAAAACACATGCACTGCTCCTGTATCTCAGAGTCAGGTGGACAGAATTGGGACAGGGCCAAAAGAAAGGAATGAAAACATTTGATTATGCTGAAATGCTGCAACGAAAGAACAGGAATTTAAATTTTTAGCCCTCCAGGAAATGAAAGTCTGAGGTCCTACAGGCAGCACACTGGTATGGCAGACTCTTATGTCTTTGTGGAAAGAGGTACGACATCATCTCCATGCCTATGAACTACATTTCTTTAGTGGGAAGTATTTATTAGTGCTAAGCTCCTAAGAGTCTTTACAGGCATTAAATGTTACTGGAAGTATTAAATCTATAATTATTCCAATAACTTAATACTAAATGCATCAATCCAGGAAAGTGTGAACATTGTGCATGACTCATTTTGCCCTGTGTTTTGCATTCCTGTATGCTTGTGCATTAACTCAATGAAGTCATCAAAAGGCTGTTGGAAATAAAAGCAGGAAAATCAATGCAGTTGCTCAGATAAAGAGCATTCCCTCAAACACAACTGCCAGATTCAAAGACCCAAGAAGAGATTCTTTAGTTCCTCACAAAGTGACACAGTTGTTTTGACAAGCCTGTAGGGAGGAATTCAGAAACCCCAAAACATAACGGAGGCAGACCCAAGGCTTAGGAGGAGGAAGATGCAGGGGGCACTCTAAACATAAGGTGGACACTGAGATCATTTCAGGCTATTCCTCCCATTCCATAGACCAACAATAACCTGGAGACAGCTGAGCTATGAAAGAGAGAGGCAAAGGACTGAAACAAAGTGTGCATGTGTGGGCTGTAGTTTGTAGCTGTTATGATTTTATACCTTATTCAATCTATTTCATAATTCAAAGTATCAAAGTTAAAAGGTCCTTCATTTTAAAGTAATATTTTACTCATTTTAGCCAGCTGCTGTCAAGAGGAAGCCATGTGAAGGCCAGCTCATGCTACACCTGTGCTCCCTTACTGGTGAAATTGAGGGGCTTTAATCCAGTTACCAGCTGGTTTCAGAGAATGCAGAATTAGAAACAGGAGATAGCAGAGCACAGCTGGCCTGGTAACTGCACCACACATGTAGCACATGTACAGAGCATCTCTCCATCACCTTTCTCTCAGATCAGTTCCCAAATGCTTTAAACAGTGCCCCTGCTAGGACACACCAGTAGAACACAAAGACTTCACAGCATGAATTTAACATTTAGGTCAGATTTGACATTTGTTTCTTCTTTGAATAACCATCTGCTAGAACTTTTTCTTGCAACCCAAGGTGAGTTTGGTACCTTGTTGCAGTCCCAGCAGAACTTGCTTTCATAGCACAGTTTTACCAGGATGCTGAATACAGTCTCTTAGCTGGTCAAGCTGGAGCCATGCTTCCAAGAAGAGGAACCTGCAGCATGCATGCAGCGTGCAGTGATGCATCGGACTTGTGTCCCTGGGTGAAATGCCTTAGAAATTTTGAATTGGTATGATTCCATGTGTGGTTTTGAAAGTCATTCCAGAAAATATCCAGCCAACCTCTTATTTGCTTCAAGCAGGAATTGGGTGGAATTTGATAATTCTCTTTCCTTGCTCACTCAAAGCCAGAAAAATCTAAACTAAAACTTCAGGGTATGACACCCCTGACAATGACCTGAATTAACATGCGATAGGTGAGCAGTCAGGCTATGTTAAATTTCATCACTCTTACTTCTGGGTGTCTGAAAGGTACAAACTGTGCTTCCTCGCACCCTGATTCAGGGAATATGTATAGAATACCTTGGATGTTCCAATGTCTCACATTCCCAACCATGCAAATCACACTGTGACAGTTCTTACTGGGAATACTCATGCTTGAGTCAGAAGATCTGCTCATGATAATAACTGCTTCTAAGAAGAAGCCTTACAGAGAGTGCAGAGGAAGGAGTGCAGGTGTTGGTAACACACCTCTTCTTCCTTTCAGCCCATACAGACAGTGATGCTGAACAACACCATCCTCCTTAATTGGCAATTATACTAAAGTTCCATTTATAAATTGTTTAGAAGGAATTAACAGATATTGAAGCATGCTGCAAACATGAGAAGTAAATGTTACTGGTGCTAATTAGCTTTCTCAATATGAACCCTGTCAAGAAGTTTTTACTGTAGTCCGTAATGATCCATTACAATGGTTTTATTAAATCATTTATTAATATAATATTCTCCTTCTCTTAAGTATTTATAAATGGAACTTTAATTTGAAGTGTGATTGCATTCTTAGTTGTACCTATACTGCCTTTAATGAAAATACAGAGCTTTGAAGATATATCTGTCTCTAGGGTCATCTGTTCACCTCTTAAGAAAACATTTTAAAAAGAGAGGGAATACCCAGCATTTTTTAATTAACACGGATGGGATTAACTTTCATTTAAAAGAATAAAAAACGAAAAAGAAGAAAAGCGGATAAATTAGGATCCAAATTAACTGGAAAATACCAAACAGATACAAAACTGCTAAACAGAGAATGCGTTTCATTCTCAGAAGGTGCCTGGTATCCACACAGTGTCTGAGGATAGTTTTCTGTGCCCACAGACATTGAAATAGAGGGATAAATAAGAGAAGAAAAAAAGAACCCAAAAGCAAATTATATGGAGTGTGACTCCAACATAAAAGCACACAAACACCAAAAATGCTTCTTCCCACATCTCTCTCTCTCTCCCTGCTGTAAAGCCTCAGTCACCGAAGTGTACCAGCCTGTATTGTATTTGGAAATTGCAAAGGAAAAGTTTCTCTACAAAGTTACAACAGGTCCCGCAACCGGAATAATCCAAAACTAGAGCTTACCCCAATGGATCAGCACTCGCCATCCTCGGAAAGGGAAAATAAAGAGAGAGGGAGAGAGAGAAAGAAAGAGAGAGGGGTGTGGAGGCAGGTGGAGAGAAGAGTAGGAAAAGCAGAGTGAAATACTGTTCGGAGAACTGAATGGTCATAATCATTGCCACTGGTGCCTAAGTCTTTCCAGAGACCAGGAACACTAGGGGGACAGTTTAATTGACCAGAAAACAACTTTTGTCCCACTCACATATTGCAGACACATCCAACTTTGGCACTGGGGAATATGGAGAGGCACATACTAAGGCTGCAAAAAAAAAAAAAAAAAAAAAAAAAAATTCCCAGCCAAATCCAAATTAAAGCAGTCAGCAGAGCAATGGGGGTTCATACTTCATGCAGCATTTCTTCTCTGCCTCTTACATAAGGCACAGCTGTATCACACTGTTATCCAGGAAATTGTTCTTTTTGTCCCCAGTTTGTTCAGTGCAGTGTCCCTCTGTCCCCCAAGCTGGCCTGGTAAGAAGTACGTTTTTTTTGCCATGAATGAACTGTGAAATGTATTGGTTATTAAAGCATGCATTTCTGAGCCAGCTTGGGAGCCCAGGGTACAAGATTGTAGCTCAAGCTGTGAATCTGCTTTGATACTGCCTTATTAGTCATGATGGTCTTATAGTCAGGAATTCAGATCAGCTAGAACGTACCAGCTCAGCAACCCAGCACTTATCTCTGTGGATGCCATCTTGTGCTCCAAGATCTCATTTTTCATTTAAAATAAATTCAGTCTCTGGGTCTTGTAGGTTGCAAAGGAAATCTTGTGAATGGAAAATAAATCAATGCTGTGCTGAAAAGAGTCTGAAAAAGCAGTTCTAAAAGCAGACTGAATCTCTGGCACATTGACATTGAAGGCTAGTGACAATTGAAAACGTCAGTATTCTTAATTCTCATCTACTAACCAAAGCGTTCAAAATGGAAATAGAATAGTCAGGTTATTAAGTTTTCAGGGGTGCAGGTAAGCAAACTCAGGAAAGTGTCACCACCTTTTCACATTAACAAAGATTAGATTAGAAATAAAAAACCAGTTTGTTGTTATTAAGCCAAATTATTTTCAAGTTGGATGCAACGCTTTTTTCCTCTCTGTCACCTTCTCTCTCTCATTCTCTCCATTTTCAATAAGAGGCTCCCAAGCTGCCAGAGCTACCTCTGGCTGGGTGAGGAAAATCCATTCGCCACAAGACAGAAATGCCAAATTTAATATATGCCCAGTAGATTTCACAGTTTACTGCTCAGTGCAACTAGCCATGCCTCCAGTTACATCAACATTGCAAGTACTGGGCTGAGCCACCAAGGCAGTTTTGAGAACAGTTCAAATGAAAATGTAGTCAGAATAGGACAAAAAAGCTGTTGTGCTATGCATTCATAGAGAAGTGGAAAGAAGCATTACAGTAAGTTCTTTTTCATGTGTTTGAGTGACACTCCATTGATATTTCAGCCAGCGGAGTGCAAATTTGGGTAAGATCTAATCCATATATATACAAATATATGTATATATTTAGGAACAAATGCTGTCCTCAATTGTACCTGCACCAATCTATCTACAGTGATGTAACTGAGAAGAGCAAATTGACACCCATTGTATATACTGGAACCTGTGTGTATATTTATACAGAAAATACACCCATATTCACACATGCAGAATAGTCAAACGTAAATAGAATGGGTGCAAGAAGGTTCAATAATGTTTCTTTCAAGTCATTTTCCCAACGGGAAGGCACTGAAGAGGTTAACAAAGAGAATGGAAAGCAAATTGACAATAGGGTAAAGGAAAGGGGAAATGAGGTTTAAAAAAAAAATGAACAATCCCAGGACACAATAGACCCAGAAGCGCAGACATGTGCATTCCCTATAATACTGAAGCAAGTGAACTACGGAGCTGCAGCAACCCAGATACAGAAGAAGAGAAGCACTGAAAGAGGGGGTGAAAGAAAGTCAGAAAGAAAAAGAAAAAGAAAGGGACAGTGGCCTCAGCTACTAAGACAATCATGTGCATCTAGAGGGAAGGGACCCTTAAAGATGCAGTATTCCTTTAAAAAAGGTATCATAAAATTGGACAATTAAACACTGAACAAAAATTTGATGGCCACCCTGATTATGTGACCCCATTTTGCTGGGGTCCTCTTTGCTGCCTATCCCTTCCTTTCATGTGGTTGTGCGCAGATCTAGAATTCAGGTTCTCTACATTCCCACCACTGAGGTCCTTCATTTGAACTCTTAGAAGTGGGAGGCAGGTAAGATTACAGTGAATGTTGCCCTCAAAAATTCAGCCTGGTCCTTGAATGAGCAGGACTGTTGGTGATCCTCATGTTGTGCTCTAACCTTCCCCTCCTGCTGTCTATTGAGAGGGAACACAAAATGCCTATGTGGATTAAAGAAATTCCCACAGAAGATATGGAAGTGCCATTTCTTCTGCTCCTAACACAGTTGTAGCACCTGCCAGAGAAGGACAGAAGGCCAAGGAATGCTGCTCAGAACATTGGCTTAAAAACTCCTGTCAAAGATAAAATTTCTGCATCTTTTTTACTGCACCTGATTCCTAATTACTAGGAAAATGCTCATCTTTGGAGTAACTTTAGACTAACTTTTAATGCAAGAAGTGCCACTTGTTCAAGAACAGAACTTACATATAGGGAGTATCAGAGAAAGGAACAGGAATTTCCATATCTATGCTAACAGTCCAGGAAAGCCCAGCCACTAAAGGCTGCATAACCACTGCTTCTTCATGGCTGTGAAACTACAAGGTTGCTAACAATTCAGGTCCAATCCAATGCTTGTTGGTATTTTGGCATCTTAGAGAGGGTGCTTTACACATGAGGCACAATCTCTCCTGCAGAAGCACGATGTTCCTCACTGTGGCAGGCTCAGGACTTGAAACACTGACCACAAAAGACTGTCTCAGACTGCAAAAGGCCAAAACAGTCCCTCACACATATTGCAAATCTCCTGAGGCTTAAAGGCAACCTTTATCTCTATATAAAAGATTTCTATGAAAAGGGGAAATGGAAATAAGAATGGTTTGCCAAGTCCATTGGCTCCTTTACGGAAGCCATTGCTTCTCCCTTTTTGAATCATATGCCACACTCATAACCTTTGGGTAAACTGTTTGTCCAAAATGTGTAAGGATTATATTTTGATGAAGAGTTATCCTTTGGGACGCCAGTTTTCAACACAGAGAAAAATTCTCTTCCTCTGAGACCAAAATTTTAGAAACAACATGTACACTAAAAACCTTCACAAAAATAGGAACTTTTTTATGTATTCATGGACCCACTTAAGTCCACTTAAAGTCCATAAATGCAGCGGCCTACCTGTCTTCCATTGTGCCTCTGTTGACAGCTGGGAGTTACCCTTTCTGTTGTTCTTCAGCATCTGTCACTTGAACCCCTAGATTAGAATCATCCTCCAAAACCCCTTTTTTTCAATCACGTTTTCCTCTTGTGTCCTCTGGGTAGTCTTAAAGAGTTTTTCTCTTACCAGAGGTCCTTAATAGTTTGTCTATCAGATTGAATTTCCGAAGTTTCCAACCACTGCTGTCACTCACTCAGTTGTGCTGCTGTTTCTAATGCTGGGAGTGGAACATTTTGGGCTTTCCTAGGGTTTTATATTCCAATCCTTCCCAAAGAAATCTTAAGCAAATACATCTTCTACCCTGGGCAGAACTTCTACTCATGGCAGAACTGAACCAGAAATAGCAGTAGGATGAAATTTTAGTGGGGAAATCATTGGTACAGTCCAAGGCTGCACTGGGGATAGCCTCAAATGAATGGTACTGTACAAAAACATACATAGTGTGGAGCTGTAAATACCCCACCCTCTTTGCTTCTCTCTAAGGAGAAAAGAGAGAACAGCTCTGTCCCCACACAGAGAAGGTAAGTACTGCATCTTTAAGGTCTCAGCAGTGAGGTAGAGGAGAGGAACATATTGTCAGTTTTTATACCTTTCTTCTTTGTTGAATTTGGGATTGGCTTCAGAGATATCCAGGCTTTTACTGAACATTGTTTTACTATGGCAGGAACAAAGCGAGAAAACACAGTTACTAGTGTGGACATTTTTATAAAAGAGAGTCACCTGTAGCAATGCTGGACACCCAGCCCCCCAACCCATCCTCCCCTTTTTAAGCAATGCTCTGAAAAACCTTTCTTTTACTTTACAGTCATGGCTCACGCCTCCACAGCGCTCTAGTTCATTATCTTCCCCTGACTTCCGAGGTCTAAGATGACTTCCCCCATGCATACTTCTAAACCCTGCTCTCCCTTATGCAATTTAAAACCCAGGTACCATCTACTTTGTCACAGTATCCAGGGAAAACAGAACATGCCTGAAGGCATTAATTGCAAAGCATTCATTACTCACGACTTTTCCAGAAGACCTCAACACTAAGCATGCTCTCAGAAAAGGTTAAAATCAGACCATAGAGCCTCTTAGAGGAACAGTAATCCATTTTGTATTCTAATTTGTAGGGTCCATTACCACTTTACTCCCAACTCTCTTCCCTATACTCAGCATATAGAGAAATGCCCTTCTTTCTCATCTTGGGTCTGAATCCCTGCAGCATAGAAATGAAATTCCCTTTGCTTTGCTAAAAGGGCAGCTCTCTGTAATATATTTCACTGGTAATATGCTTCACTGTTTCACAGAACACTGCTTCCTAATGTTAGCTGATCTCTCATGCAAGCTCTCCACTTCAAAAACCAGAAGAAAATGAATAGTTAATGAAGCCCATTTTAGAATGGTTTTTGGTCTCTCACAGCAAAGCTGCTGAAAATTTCTGGCATATCCCCACCGGATTCTAGCTCCCATGGAATTCTTCCTAGGCTGTGTGACTTTAGCACAAGGGACAAATTAGCTGATGTTAAACTAAGCTCAGAACCTACTTCTTTTCTTCTGACATTTCAATGAAATACCAGATAGTCTAAGAGGTGGGGATACCAGAACAGCAGAAGTAATTAAGATATAATTATGAACCAGTTTACTTGACAACTAGGAGAGAAACCCAAGAATTAACAAAATTTAGTCACCAGTTTTACAGGGTTAAGAGTTTGTGCATACTAACTTTGCAATTTATAAAGATCCACTGGAGAACACCTGGAGAGGTTGGCACAAGCATTTCAAGGAGCCTGTAAGCTCCACAAGCAGCTTTTGTGTGAGCTTCCCGTGTCCATTATTCTAAACCAAGTCATTGAATAATTATGTTTTTCACTTAATACTTTCTCAGCCTGTAGGGCTGGAGGTTGCCAAGTTTTAAATTTCAGTGGAAAGATATGCCCTAAACAAGCCAAGACCAGACACTTGTAGGGCCCCCATATGGTTACCAAAAGCACAGATCATGATACAGACATGTAAACTTGAGGTTGTAACATAAATCCTCTTTATGCAAGCAAACATCTGTTTACTACTGGGAAAGAGGACAGTAGGAATAAATCACAAGACATTTGGGTGTGTTTTGCCTACTGGTTAGAAGTGTATCTTTGCCAGCTCAAGGATGAAGCAATGGCACTGTCTCCAGATGTTTACACAAGTCATCTGTGTCTGAACAGGACCTGAACAGAACCTGATTCCAGGTCAATCTTCCTATCCTACTATAAGATAAAAGCACTGAATAGTCATCTCTTGGGATAAAAAAAAAAAAAAAAAGAAATTCTTAAAAATGCATCTGCCTTGGGGATCTAAACCCTACTGCTGTAAAATCCACTGTCAGTGGGTCATTTCATGGAATATAATATGCAACTAGCCATTAAAAATCCCCATTCTTGGTGGAAGGCACTTGTCACTTTGTTACTGGCTGTTCTGACAGATGGTGCCCCATCAGCAATGCATCGTCCCCAGACACTCCCCATGCACTGGGGTTCGTTAATGAAGCCAGTTCGTGTTATAAACGACTGTGCTGCCAGCAACACAAAATGTGCTGTTGTCATCTCTGGATGCGGATGGGATGAATTATGGAAGCTCACACGTGGAGTAAAATAACATCTTCCCTTTAACCCCTTCGAAAACAAGCACTACATGCCCATCATCATCAATCATGGTGTTATTACATCCCTTTCTCCACCCTTAATCACACTTTTATGTCTGTCCCTGACTTGTGGCATGCATTGCCCCATATCTCTTTCATCCCTGAAGGTTATGCTTCCTCCTTAAGCCAAACCCCTTTGTTTCTGATATGTAGCCTGGATATATCTCTGCTCTGAACTTACCCCAGACCTTTTGACTTCAACTATTACCTTGTGTGCAGAATCGAGTGAGACATTTAAAAGCAAAATAAATACTTTGGATAGTAAGACACAGCTTTGCCTCTTTGGGCTTCTGAATCCAAAGTCAAAGTCAGAGCTGGAAGAAAAGGTTTCAGCTCTCAGAAAATGCTGTGATCAATTTAACATCTCCTGTTTGTTCCATCCAGTGAGACACTCCCTGTGAAGGAGTCTTGGGGTGGGGGAAGGTGATTTGCCTCTGCCTGGCCCTGGGAGCTTCGTGCCCCAAGCATCTCCCAGCAGCAAACACTGCAGGTGGAACAAGGAGTCAGTGTTGTGCTCATCCGTACTCCTTTGAGACCTGTTAGGAACACTGAGCACACCCTGTCCTGAACATTTCCTTCACCCACACCTCACACCAAATCACATATTTGAGACAGGTTTCCAACGTACAATATGTCAAGAAGTCTTTATGGCAGCCTCAAGGCCATATATCCAGTTTGAAATAAGTCCTAGCAGATTCTGGAAATCACCACTCTTTCTTCACTGTAGATAGAACTGTAACAATTGCCAGGAAAGGTTCCAGCAATTCTAGGGGCCTCTGGAATATTTATGGAATTATTTCATGTTCTTCTCCCAGTTCTCAGTCAGCAAAGGGAGGGCAGCTTCTGGGCACAGCAGGCCTTTTTTTTTTTTTTTTTTTTAAACAGACCTTAAGAGCTGAACAAATAAAAAATTATGTCAAAACTGAAACATAAGTTACAGCATCATCACCATCATCATTCATATATGGGAAGTGCTCTTTTATATTGATTGATTAACGCAAGTGCGAAACCAAATGCATGGGGCTTCCCTTAAGTCAGTCATAGGGACTGAGGAAGCAACTTCCATGGTTCACATAAGTGAATTTCCACAGCTCACTTACACTCCCAGAACTTCCCTTGAGGAGACACCATTTTGCTCTGGTGTTTCTCCACAAGACTGACACTTTCTTTGATAGAAAAGAAGCAAATTACACATATCCCATCACTTTCCAAGCATGCGGTGATTTATGTGCCATTTCAGATGCATGCTGGCTCTGACACCACATTTTGGAGGCATCTACAGATGCCTGGACAGGGCTTTTCAGATTCAAGTTGTTTTGATGATATGGAGCATGATGTTTATTTAACTTCAGATGCCCAAAAGCTAGGAACCTAATCCAAGATAGTCACCTAGATTTGTGTTGTAGGTTCTGGAGACAGAGAAGAACAAGAAGAAGGTAATTTCTCCTGTTTGACAGGACACATGTTTCTGAGATCTCCCAAAGCCCTTATGTGTCCCCATTGCCCAGTCAGCCTGTATCACAAGCTTAGACTTCATGACCATGTCCTCATCAATTAAAAACAGATGAGATGAGTCTTGCCCAGAGGACATGGTGGCTTCCTGAGAAATAGCTGCAAGCAAAGAGAACCCTTAAGTCCCTGGCAGGACTTCTGGTCCTGTGTGCACAAGCACTGCTGGCTGCCAGATCATGTTGCAAATGTGACTGGAAGTTGTAATGAGTGCTGGTGCGAACAGAAAAGCCCCAGAGCTCCTTTGTATGTGTAACACTGCAGGGGGTACAGACCCAGGCAGGCAGGGCTCCTGGGTGAAGCAGAGACCCACCTCTGTCCATGTTGTGCCATTTCAATTGCTCTGCGAGCAGGAACTGGGGATCCACCATCTGTCACACTGAGAACCTCCATGGACTTCCTCTCCGGCCGCCGCTTCCCGTGCCTGTTCAGCATTGGGGAGTCCACGCGCTTCCTGGGGGGATCTGCACAGAAAGAAAACGCTGTCAGCTGAATTTAGTTGTGACTTACCTCACCCAGGCTGGCTAAATCCTCTCTCAAAAATTTCACTCTCACACCTCCCTTACAAAGACAGATCTCTTCAGGATGGAGGTGAACATTTGCAGTCTCTCCCTTCTTCCAAATTTGCAAGCATTAAGACATAACTTGCAACCCACCTGCAGAGAGAAGGTGCCCTGCCACTGCCCTGAAGGTATTATGAGCACTGTAAAATAGAGGTACAACTATACCATAGCTAGCAGAAATTAGCTTACAAAGCTGATAACAGTAATAACAGGATGATACAAGGTGACAGCATGGGCTATAGCACAAGCTGTTAGGCAGAGCATGAGCCATCTAGGGATCCTGTGTATGTACTCAGGTTGCTAGAGCTTGCCTTCCACATCCCTGCCAGCCAGATTAAATGTGACACGGGGACATGAGTACACTCGAAATTCAGAATTGCATTCTGCTCTGAAAAGATATCCCTTTTTTTGCATCTTCAAGAGAGATTTCAGGTTTTCCCCGATAATTTATATTTTTCCTCCTTCAGAAGCATTACAAATTAAACATGCTTGTCTACCTGAATCTTCAATGAGAGCCACACCAGCTTTTATTATTATAGTAAATTAAATGCTTTACACCTTTTATTGTATAACAATTCTATGAGGTATCAAAGTGCTACTTTAGCTTTGCAAAGAGAAAACTGAGATACAAGACTGAGATATTTAAAGGTAATTAATTCCTAAAGATGTTGACAAACATTTACTGAGGTTCTGATGAACACTTAAATTGTTCTGGAAGGAGTCTTTAGATACCAAAATGCATTGCAGAAGATGACTTGCAAAATCATCCACACTTCCATGGTGAAGCAGGGAAGACCTGCTGAGATGTTTTACTGCTAACACCTCTCATGACATCAAAACAGTATAAAAGAGAAGTGCATAAAAAAATACAGAAGGATTTTCTTTCCTCTGGTTGGGCTACTTCAGTTCCCTGCCTCTATTTATTGATACATTTTTAATTTTAGTGGAGAGTGACCACTTGCAAAAGAAGGCATCCTTCACTCGTGCTGTTAAGAAAGAAGCTCACAGTGCCCAGTCCTTAAAGCTTCTTCTTCTGCCAGGATTCCTGTGCAAAACCACAAATACCACACTTGACAATTCTACCTCTACGGCCTGCTCTTTATTATCCTGCCCTTCTCACACCCATCATGCACTTGTTTCTTCTCTCTAACATCATGTTTTTTAGAACAAGATCTCTTTGAGGCAGAGCTTATCCTTGAAACAATGAGCATAAGCAAAGATGGTTCAATGCAAATATATTAGTGATAACAACTGACCCCATTACAGTATTAACCAAGTATTCTTTGAGTTAACAGTAATAATGATCCTCTTAAAAGTTAATTAGAAAAAAGTGCAGTTGTATCTCACTCCATTTCAAACCCTATCCAGTAACAAAAAGATAGCAGAAAATGTTATAGCCAATGACCTCCAGGTAAGAAAAGAATGCATAAAGCTGACAGAAAAACAAAGGGAGATAAACCAAATAAAGTGTTCATACTGTGTGACTTCAGCTGCATACATGTAAGTGGTCAAAAGAAAACTGGGATAAGGTTTAGATATTTCAAACTCTTCCTTCAAGCAAGTTCAAAAAATGAGAAAGAATTCATGCTACAGAACAACTAGTAACTCAGGAGTGTATCTACAGCACAGTAACACATTAACGATATTCACAGTGTATATATAACAGAAAATGGATACAAGTTTTGTAGCAGGGTATCAGACCAAAAAAAGAAGGTAAAATAATGCAATTTAAAAAAAAGGAAGATGAAAAAAGCATAAAATGTCAAAAGAATGGTGATGAATAAGCTCAAACAATAGAAGCTAAACAAGAATGAGAAAAAGACAAGAAAAATATGAACATGTATTTTAAAAGTCAATTTGATCCATGCATGTCCAAAACAGAAATAGAAATTCAGCCGAGTGACATTTACAAAAGTGACAGGCCATTTTTAAAAAAGCTGGACTTTAAAAGACAGCAAATAAGCGATCTGAAGAAGAATTAGCTAAAAACTTGAATGACAGTCTTTTGTCCAGCCATCAGAAAGAGAAAACCTGAGAGAAGGACATTAGTCAGAGGGGCCATGAGGGAATCAACAGAACAATTGAGGAGGAGAAGGATATCGCTAACAAGCTAAATGATTCTTTTATATCAGTCCTTGCTGCTTAAGATGCTGGATGATACTGATTTCTAATCCATATTTTAAGCTATCAAAGACAGAGAATAAGCAAAAAGAGTAGGCGGTGAAACACACCTATAAATTCAGGAACAGCAAGTCACAAAAGTTGGATGGAAAATACAACCAAATATTGTATTGCAAATAATGCAATAATACATTGCATTAATGTGGTTGAGCTTCTAATAAAGGTATTTGATGCCTATTAAAACTGGCTACAATCCTACCCTACACATGGATGAGACTAGCAAGTATTGTACATACTTTTTAGAAGGGTCTGATTAAGAAATGACAGGGTACCATCACTGTCAAGTCTAAAGATACTAAAGAATTAGTTAAATACACACCCATCCTGTCATAATGACTAAAGTGGTGCCATACAAAAGCTGTAAAAGATTTTGCAGAAGCCCAGGAATCAAAAATAGGAAAATCTCCAGTATTTACCCTTCTCTTCTTTGACTCTCTGGACATGGTGCAAAAAAATCAAGCAGCAGTCCTGTGACAGTGACAGTATTAAGGATGCATTTTCCCTTTATTTCACATCAGAAAGGCAAAGCCATTGCTAAGGATTTTTACATATAAAGACTGAATCATATAGGTAATGATCCAATTATAAATCCACCTTCTCATGGAAGGTGGGAAATAAAGGTTCACCTTCTGAGTTTGGATGAGGTATCTCTGTCCTCTATATCTGTTCTGGTCCAACCTTTTGTTCTCTGGTTAATTAAGAAAATTTACCCCACAAAATCCTTTTTCTCAAGGAGACATTAGTTGACATTCATTCCTTTTACTGAGAAGTTTCTCATTCCCCTGTTTTCAAGTAAAGAAAATGGAACTGCACACTAAAAATGTTGGAAGTAGCCCTTCTTGGCCCTTGGAAGAAACTTAATACAGCTTAAGCAGACAAAGGGATACCAGAAGAAAGGGTAAGCTGTAGCTGGCCATATTTTTACCTGTATCCATCCTTTCTGAGACTTAGTATGCCAACAAAGAGAAAAAAACAAAATACTCTCAGATGCTTTTCTTTTCTGGCAAGAGCTCAGACAATGCACAACTCTCATGAACATCATTTCCTCAAGCTGTTGTTATTAAACTGTTACTTGTTCTCTGTTTTTCTTTCTTTGTGCAAGGCCATTGCTAATGGCTAATGATGAGATATTCATCAGACACATGACTGATCCTAATTAAACCTTTCCCCATGTTCTCAGAGATGCCAATGGGAACAGAGGACGTGAAAACCCCCTGTGGAAGAGGAAATACAACACACAAATGCTCAAAGAATAATGCTCATATGTGCAGGTGAGGCCCATATAGTCAGTATTTCCCTGTCAGGAAACATTTTAACTCCTTGAACAAAAATATACAAGAGTGGACCATAATATTTCTGTTCAAACCATGAAAATATTTTGGCACGTGGAAGAGATATACGATGCATTTAGGGCATAGCTAGATATTCACTTAGATACTGGGTTTGAAGATTCTAGAGTCACCTTGTTTCTTTTCTTATGACAAAAGCATTTCTAAAACAAGATGATGCTGTCCTTACATGGCAGGATAATCTGTTTGAGTCAAAAGCTGATTAGCAGAGTGCTAGATGACAAACTGCACTGTGCAAGGGGCTTTTGACCACAGGACCTGCAGCTGGCACAGCTACCCATCTTCATCAGGATCCCTGCTAACATGCTCTCTGTAGCTCCATCCAGGTAGCAGTTTAAAAATTGCAGTGTTAACTAAGAACTTTCATCTCTTCTCCCATAGAAGATATTTCCCTGCAAAATTATAGGGCCTGGAGCCTGGAACTTGGATAGGTTAATAATTCAATGAAGCATTAACAAATGCAGTGCAATATAGCACTGCCCTGAAAGCTTTTGAGATTCCAGGCTTTCCAGTGAAAATAAAGGGCACTTTGCTTCTAGTCTTCAAAGTGCTGAAGTACAATACTTGAAAACCACCACACTTCTAAATTCTGTTTCAAATCATTGCTAGAAGTGACTAATCCTTTATTAAACTTGTCTGCAAATCAAAAGTCACTTATATAGTTAGCTCCTTGTGGAGCAGTTTTCCTGTTGTCTGGATTAGTGGTGATCAGCAGCACCCTAAAAAACCAACGAATAAATAGGAATAAAGTGGTATCACAAGTGATTTATAAGATATATAATCTTATTGTGCATTACGCTTTTACAATGTTTCTAAGTCTAAAAACATGGGAGTTTGATTTATGTACTATAAAACAGCTAAGTTACATGATTCATACTTTCAGCAGTGCATGTATTCACTTACAGAGAAGAGAATGTGCACATACACAACTGCAGAGGGATGCAGCTACACAGCTTCTTAATAACTGAAGTTCATGAGCGTATTTCTGCAACACTGCAAGGAGACTTTTCTGCTAAAGAGAAAATTCTGCTAATTCTGCTACTGGATTACACTGCTACTAAACCTCATCTGCCTGCATAGAGCCAGCCTGTGGGTTCACAGCACATCTTTTAAGATCCCATTCAAAACCCATTTGGATGTTTCTGCACTGTGAGACAGACATGCCTTGAAAAATGAAGCCTTCTAGTTTAACCATGGAACAGACTTGCCTGACTCAGGCTGAGGATTCTCACCAGTGCTGTGTACACTGTTTCACTGGGAAGGTAACAGCGATGGTAGGGTTTGAGTTCAAATTAGAATAAAATTAGAATTTTAAAAAAAAGGTGAAAAGGAACTAGTTCAGATGGGTTCATGGTGACTGAGGTTGTATCTGCAGTACCTATTTCATTTCTAGGGGGAAGATCCTCATCTTCATGACTAGGATACCTCTCCTTCCGGTCAAGCAGAAGAAAATAAATCATTTTTTCTTGGTTTTCTCTGAAAAGAAAAATTAAAAAAAATTACATTTTAAAAGAAAAGGAAGGTCAACATGGACATAAAACTTTCTCATCAAATGAACAGTCATGATTATTCTAAATGAGTTGGAAGTGGTCATGTACATGACAGCTAGATACAGAGCCCACAAAGCTTTTGAGACCCTTGCTGTCTCCAAAAAGCTGCTAGTGAGGAAAGGAAATAAGATTCCCATGTTACACACACAGAACAGAGGCACAGGACAGTTGAAGTTAGGTGTACCCAGGAAGTCCAAACTAAGAGTGGCAGCCAGACAGGTCTCCTGAGCCTCTAAGTGCTCTTTCTACTACGTATCCCTCTTAACACCTCTGGAGATATACCAGCTCTTAGGCATAAGCTTGATATAAATAAAAATTTGCCAACAAAGGCACAACCTACACAAATATCAGCAATGATACCTCCCAATGTGGACTGTGCAGCCCATGTTTTAATGAAGTGACCTGGCCTGGCAGTTAGGGAAGAAATAGCACAGTGCCTCCATTGCTGGTCAGGCTGTGAGCTTCTGACCTATGGTGCTAGAAAGGCTCAGTGCTTGCTCCCAACACCTCACCAGCAAATGAGCAGCCAAAAGGTGAAAAGTTCTTACTAGTCACTCAGAGACAGAGAACTCAGTTAAACTGCTCTCTACCTCTCCCCATGTTCATAAGCATCCCAGCCCCTGGACACCCAACTGATATGAAGACTGAGCAAGTGCTTACTCTTCTGACAACAAGTCCTGTAAGAGTTTATTTCGGTCACGGAAGCAGCCTAACGAGTGCATGCTATCTAACACGTCTGGATCAATATCCTCCAAGGAAGGGAGAGAACGAATCTGCACCTTTCGAGGGATTGGTTGCTCTGGTTCTGGCTCATTCTTACCCCCTCTGCAGAGGAAAGAAGATGAGAGAGAGAAAGGGGGAGGGAAAGGAGAGAAAAGAAACATGAGTCACAAATGAACCCATACTCTGAAACACAGCCTGCAGCAACAGATGGAAACAGCTTGCTAAATTCCCACTGAGAGACCAGAGCTTCCAACCAGACAGATATTATTCTCGTAAGAAACTGCCATGAAGGCTAAGCCTGACCAGCAGGTTGTGGATTTGGGTCTTTAATGAGAAATGTCTGTCTTCAGTCAGCAAGGCAATAGGAACTTCACTTAGCAGTGCCCTTGTAATAGAAGCAGCTGTTCAGCATCCTAATGCCAAACATTTATAAAACACTACATGTTTTTAGAGATGTTGTCTCATCAGCTGGCCAGACCTCAGGCTGAAAAGTGCAAGCTGAATCCCTTTCGAAGAAGGAGCCTGAACAAACCATCACTATTTTTCACCAAATCTGATTACAATCGGCACTGCAGCAGTTTCTTTCATTAACACTTCCAATGTGATTAAGAGACCTCAGTGGTCAGCCTTGACAAGGTTTTGGGGGAAAACCATGCTGCTTAATTACATGCCCAAACAACGACAATCTCTGTTTCTCTTAAGAAAATTTGAAAATTTTGGCTCAAGTGTGATGCCTGAAGCCAGTGGCAGATCTTAGAACACACCAATAACAGTAAAACATATTACTCTTTCAAATGTAGTTAACATAGGCTTTCTGCACAATTATGTCATCCCATTCACTAGGCCCAGGAAATATTGATTATTCATTGTAATTAAAGGCCCTGACTGTAAGAAACAGGTCAAGGTGTCAGGGTATTTCTAACTGACTAATGATATATATTGCAGACATCCTGAATATCCTTTGATTTTATTTTGGTAGGCAGTGAGCAATTCACGTAAACTCTATCCACCCAGAGAGGTGGGTTTGGTGGTGGTGATGGTGGTGTTTTGTTTGGAGAAACTGTCTATTCTGAACCTCTGCTATTTCTCAATGGCTGCATTGTGCAACTTTCCCTGCTCCATGAGTGGGGTCCTCCCTTTCCTTTATGTGGTGCAAATGTGTGACTGTTGGGTCCTGGCTTCCAGCATGGGCAACAGGAATATTTAAACTGCATCAGATGTCACCATTTGTTTATGGGGCTGTGTTTGGACTAGAGATCCTTCCTTTTGATGCTGGAAGAAATAAGGTGGCCACAACTTTTGAAGTTACTCGCACAATTTAAAATGTTCCTGACTCATTGTAAGCTATCCAAGTATCTACACAGAAAAAGGAGTTCCAATCCTAACGTCCTTAGTTTTTCTTGTGTAAGTTAGAAATCAGCTCTGGTTCATATACATGAGCCTAAGCACTCAGCCAGTGTACCAAAAAGAGAGCCAATGCACCTTAAAAAAGAGCCAGTGCAGATTATCTCCTCTGAGGTAAGAAGACAATACTAAGTCAAGGAATCCAGGATAGGACAGTCACATGCTGTGACAATCACAGGAGATTGCTGAATGCTGCTTGCAATTCATTTTTATGCAGTTGTGAGGCATCTGCTCTGTTTGTAGGATGGCACTTGCAATAAGACTCCTCAGAAATGTTCATTTTATCTTCTTTTGAAACAGTGAAAATGTGCTCAGCCCTACCTGGATACATGACATGCAGTCAGACTGGTGTTCATTCCATGGGTCAGATCCCACTTCTCTTACAAGGAGCACTCACACACACTGCTCAGTTTTATTCAATTTAGAGGACTGGAAGTAAACACAGAGGACGTAGAATCTGCTCCTTAGGATTTGTCCTTGTGTGTCAAACCACTGAAACACAGTGTCTTATGCCCACTTTGAGTCTCACAGAAGAATCTGTATCTTCTGCAATACCACCAAGGTCCTGAATCTAAGGTCTAAACTCAAAAATCCCTGTTCAACTAAAGAAACATCTTATTCCTTCTAAGAGGCCACTACTGCTACCTCTTAGGATCAAGATCTAGCTCTCAGAAGGTAATAAGCAATGATTAGTTCATAACCTTGCACTATTAAATCCAGTGATGACCTTGTCATTAAGATAAATTCTTGCAGGATAGACCTTTGAACAGCGGCTGAGTGTTTTTGCTTTTTAATGATCTACAGTTCACTTCTGAAAAGTATTGACTTAATTAATCATTCGTGTTGCAAGCAGATGTCCTTAAGGTAATTTAAAGAGATTAAAAAGAATGATTGTCTTTGAAAATTTCCAGGAAACCTGGGTTTCCCATTAGTTGCCCTTGTCTGAATAGAATCTACAAGTTTCTTTTGTATCAATCAGCACAGGAGCCATTTCTAGAGAGCACAGCTTGCCATCCTCTGTGCACTCCAGAGTGGCATTTCCTTCTGCCCTGCACCTGGTTAGCCTGAGACACAGTCAGGAATTTTCACACCTCCTCATCAGGTACAAGTAAAATCTGCAGAGAGGCGTCTCGTCATTTGGCAGCGCAATTCAGAGATTCAGGAAACGAAAATCACTGGGTCTGGGTTGTGATTGGCATGACTGCAGTGCCTGTTCCATTCTCAGTCTAGCAGAGTGACAAATTTGTTGCATTGCAGCCCACACAGACATCAAACAATGTCACATAGTGACTACTGCAAATCACATATATTTTTTTAAAGGCCCACATGAATGCAATTGCTGCTTTAAAACCCGCCCTCTTTTGTGAGGATCGGTGGATAACAATGGCTGTGATTCCTGATCAGGGTGGACTTTTTCAGTCTCTCCATGAAATTCTCTCATGAATCTCACCGAGATGTCTATTTGCATCAGTGCAAAGCAAAGCAGAACCAGTACACTTTTTCTTTTTCTTGTTTTAGTAATTGTGGTACCTTCACAATTAAGGCAATAACTCAGTGTTATAGGAGTGTGTATTTACCATAATAGGTAATTTTATTTGCCCTCTTACTTTATTAAAAAATGTGAAAATAACTGCTGTTTATTTTCTGGTTTATGATAACCTGCATTTGAGGTAAAAATAAATTATTTCAATTAAAAAGGCTTGAGAAACCTCACTGAATTAATTTGGGTGGGAGAGCAAGAACTGGAGGTTGCTGACGAAAGGTTTCATTTTGGTTTCTGTCTTCCTTTTTTAGGCTTGTGAATCATGATTTCAACTTTCAAGACCTCTTTCTCTCCCTGCCTAAATCTGCAATTAAATCTTTTCTTCAGTTTTACAGTAGCCTCAATATTTATTTGAAGAATTAAGTAATGTTCTGAGTACAGCTTTCAGGTCAGTAACCTATATATGACAAAGGATGAAGATTTTACATAGAATAGTAGATAAAATAAAGAAAAAAATTAAGAGGTGAGCAAAAGAGCCATAGGATAAAACACTACAACCTCTTCCTTTCTGTAAGTGCAAGTATTTCCAGGCAAAATGAATGCAAAGAGGTTGTGAAACATTACCAGATGAAAGCAGTTGAGTTTTGGAGGCGGCAAGGTTATTCACTGACTAAAATTAGCCACAGGATGTTAACCTCCTGAGGTCAATCCATGGCCAGTACAGAGAAAATGAGAAAGAAACTCATTAAAAAAGCTATTTTGAGTAGAAACTTCTTTTTAGGCAATCTGAAGAAACATCTGGAAGAGCCTTTCTGCACTGACTACCCTGGGAGTCTAGAGGAGACTTGCTTTCGCAAAACTGTTTCTACTTCTGAAAACAGCTTTAGATGCAGCTTACTATGTCAGCCATCAGAGAGTCTGACCTTCATTAAGTAGTATGAGAAAATGTTCAGATGTTTATGTCTCCAAAGCAAAAAATCTTCAAATTCTAAATATAGACTAAAGTCATGAAATGACACCTGCACAACTGCATATGTGAGCCTGGGAAACAGTCCTTCAGCAAGTGAAAAGTTCCAGGCAAAAGTCTTGAGGAGGGTAAAAATAACAATATAAGTGATCAATGACTTTTCTTTTTATTACCTATTCCAGTCTGATAAAAGTACAGAGTGTCAGCTGATTTCACTTCATGAAGAAACAGAGGGGAATTACCTGTCCAATCTGATGTAAACAGCATTTACTTCTGCAACTGCTAGCAAGGCCTTACAGTAGCGATTTCAGGGATTACAATTAGAGATTTCCCCACTCCATTTGTTCAGCATTTACCCGTGAGAGTTAAAAAAAAAAAAAAAAAAAAAAAAAAAAAAAAAGTATGTGCAGGAAACCTCCAGTACTTCTTTGGTTTAAAAAGGTGCCATGTCTGGTAACTGAAGGGAGCATGGAAAAGCCATGGGCAGAGTGCTGACATTATTTCAGGTGAACTAAATTTTTCTTAGTTCCATTTTTTTTCTTAGCTATTCAACAAACTGTTGAACCCCCTCAGGTCCTACTGAAGTCATATAAATCTAGAGATGAACATGGCCCATAAGACAGAATTAGAGAAAACAAAATAAATAAAGAAAAAGTGTTTTTTCAGGCTTATATATCAGTTCATATCATCCTTGAGTACTTCTCAAGAGTAATGATGGGATGATGAAGGTAGAGCTTTCCATATCACCCACTTGGGGAAATTCTGACCCTGAGAAATGTATCCAAGCATAATTTCCTTGTTTATTATGTTTACTATCTCCTTAGTTTGATTAGGATATCATAGTATAAAAAGTTTATTTACTTAGGCTTTTCAAAATGCTCCTAAGGCTACACAAAGAGCAAGGTCACTTTTAAAAGCCATCAATCTTCCTTACACCCAAACCACCAGACAGGCATGTACTTTTCTCACAGACCTCCTGTTTCACTGTCAGGAGTGCTGTTTTTAATCAAGTCATAGAAGTACTCTCACATCAACAGGTTACAAGGTCAGAAGCAGCCTCTTAGCTTGCTATGAAGAAGGAGTGGGGATTATGAGACAGAGAAGCTCTTGCTCACAGGTGCTTACTTATCAATATCATCATTTTTGTTTCTACTTCAGAGAAAAGCCAAGATGCCAAGAAGGAACAAATGAAAGCTTTCTTGTCAAGAAGGTATTACAAGGGATTGTCTGTAGCACTTGGATAGCAAACTAAATATGGTTGCTAGCTGGGTTTTTTTTGCTGATCACCTGCAGGTATCTCTTTAACACAGCAAGTTGCTGGACTGAATGTCTTATTTCAAACAGTTGTCAGCCACTGTACAAAAAAAGTTCCTGAGTTGGTACATACAAATGCAATTATATGAGTAGCAAAGGGTAAAAAAAATTAAATTAGATGTCTTTCTGTTCTCTGCCCCTTTTTCTAACGTGTGAAACCTGCTTTCAAACTCCAGTCTCACTCTTCTAGTGGTCTCTTCACAGACCACTAGAATACTAGAATCAACAGTGAATGTATGCAAAAAAAGTTTTAAAAAGTTACTTACATATACCATATGTGTTTCTGAATATGTTCTAGCTGTAAAGGAGAAAGAAAACAAGGAATTAGTGCTGTAAAATAGAAAAGGTAACTGCACAAGTCATCCTTATTCAAGGCTTATTCAAGTAAATAAAAATTTCAGAGATGGACATATGCATACAACAGGAACTTCGCTGCATAAAGAGCTGCTCATCCTAACCCATCCCACTGGAAATGACACTTTAATTCCAGACATAATGCATCAGTCAGGAGCAAATCCCAGGCAAGGCTTCAAAGGTAACTGTTTTGGAAATTCAAGCTTTTCCCTTCCCAAGTCCTTCCCTCTGTAATCTAACTACTCCCTTCTGTATGTGCATAATAGTTGATCCTTTACACTTAAATTGCATTTCTAATTTTGTTTCAGAGAAAAATAGAGAGGAAGAAAGAAGAAAATAGGTTGAAACAGATAATAAACAAAATAATTTGTGCATCTATGGCATGACCTTCCCGGATACAGGACTCACTCTAGATTGTCTTCACATTTATCATGAAAATTCAAGGACCAAGCAGAGTAAGATTCTATGTAATTTACTAATTCTGCACCCAAACACCAGATCATAAATTTATTTTTCTTCCCTCTTTCCCGTTTCACACATGAGAATTTCATTATGCAATGAAGAACTGATTACAGCTGAAAGTAGCCACGTCCACCTATGGAAGGCAGATTCCACAAACATTACGATGACCCACAAGCACAGGAAAAGAAGACAACGTGATTTTTCCAAGAGAAATCCTTAACAGCAGAGAGAACATAAGGTTCATATGACATACTTACAGCAGAACCTTCCAAATATGTTTTGTTTTAATCATCACAGCAGAAAAGAAGTTTTCTTAGATGTCCAGGGATAATTTGTTATGTGGGCAATGTTTTTTATGTTCATCACTATGCAACACCTTTGTAGGTGCAGAAACAAATGCATACTCACAGCACATGGGCTCACATTTGTGCCACATTCAGGGGAAAGACAGGAGAGAGCTGGAAGAAAGCTCATATGAGAGGAAATCACAGACCCATGACAATGGTCAGGAAGAATGGCAACAGCTGTCCTGCTCTTATTGCATTCCACTTCCACATAATAAGAAACACGGAGAAAAAGAAACAAAAAGAAAAAAATAAAGAACAGGCAAACAACAAAATCTCAGAGATATAAAGTGTTTGCCACAGAGAGCAAGGAATCAGAGACCTCTGTGCTATGGAACAACAGCTCCATGTCTGGGAAACCAGTAAGATGTGAGTTTGGCTCTATTTGAGATCATTTTTTCAAGTGAGTCAGGGCTTTCCCTGAAAACAAAGAAACAATGGAATATAGCTTAGGAAAGCAGGACAGGAGACTGGAGGGATCAGTGTGGGAAACAAACAGCCTCCTTTAAACCCTAGACTATATCAACACTGCAATTAGAGGTGCAGTTGGCACATATCTGTCTTCTAACCAGCACCAATGCCCCCAGCACACACATCCACTGGCCCAGGCAGACTTGCAAAGCTTCTACCTGTAGCCTCAGCCCTCCACAGTAATTCCCCTTCATCACAATTCCCCTGCATTAGGTAGTCCTCTAACCCCTGCACTATTAAGAGTAAGGTTGAGTATTCCTGACACAGCCCTCTTCCTTCTAGTTCTGTGCAAGCTGAGGTACAACCACAGAACATAAGGAGAGCCTATTTTGTACAGCTTCCATGGGGCAGGATTTTAGAATTGTTCCTTAACAGATGTATAGTTCTGTGAGGATGTGATAAGGGGTGGACTGTGCCCCCTGTGCTGGTAAAACCACATCTACTCATTATTTCCCATACACTACATGGAGGGTTAGAGAGATTAATGATTTCAGACAAGATGCAGATGATACAGCTATGCAATGTCCAAGCCTCTTTCATGCTTGCTTCTCCTGCTGCATTTCCTGTCTCCATGGGACACTGTGCTCTTGAGTGACTGTGATACGCAAAAATGCCATGGCAAAGCAGACAACAGCACTTCACTTTCTGAGTTAGAAGGGGAAAGAAAGGAGAGTCACCAGTTCATGTCTTAGTCACAGAACCTCTGGGCTCCTTCAGAGAAGATGTCAAATGCCTTCTGCCCATCCCTGCTGATCAACCTCCTTCAAACTAATGAACACACAGCATTTTTCTGAAAGAGAAGCCCCATTGCACCTAGATATACATTTGAAGATGTATGACAGCTCTCATGGCTGCTGTTTACCCACACATCTGCCATTCAATCCACACCAAAACCATTGCTGTGAAATATGCTGGGATACTCCAGATATGAAAAGTATTCTACAAATCCTATGCTGATTCAAATGTAATTGCATTGAAATGTTATTAGAAGTGTGCTTGCTGCTGCCAACTGCTGCCATCTTCACTACTGTTTTAAAGGTAATTAATTAATGCTTTGTTGCTTTTTGTCTGCATTAAAGTGACAGGAGGGTTATGGGAGGGCGATTGGTTTTGACAAGGAGAAGTCTGTATGCTTTCTACCGTGCAGCGCAGGGGAGGAAGATACACAGTGGGAGCTAATCTTACTCCTGCCTTCATTTAAACACAATGTTTAAATGCATTTAAGTGACGAAGGAATTTAATAACCCTTCCCAGAGGGTTTTTCTTGCTGTTTGCACATGAGTTTGCCAAGTTTAATACCATTTTATGGAATTGTAAAAATGCTGCTTCCTAATGTCTCCTAGTCACTGCAGGCAACTGTCTCATGACATCATCTCTGAAACAAGAAAACATGCTCAGACCCACTGCACATGCACAGTCAGAGAGATTTCTGCAAGCTAAGATGCTGTAATGGAAGGAGACGGAGAATTAATTCCTTTATCATGGTTTTACATAAAAATACTTCCAAATATTAAACTTGTACACTGAAGGAGTATTGGAGGAGCCTCCCTCACAGATGAGAGACCCACTGTGATACAGAGCTGCACAAGCCCATCAGAAAAAGAGGTCTCCTCCCACAAAGAGCTTACGTCTGAATTCTAAGGCAGGGAACAACAGATGGAGACAGACAGGCAGATGGAAAACAAGACAGCACTGTCTACATCCTCGGCACTGATCTCAGCAGAGTGGTTGCCAAGCTCAAAAGTTCTGACCTGAAGAAAAACTTTCTCAAAGTCTGAGGATATAGATGAGGACTTCTGGGCTTGAACTCATGTCAAATTTCAAACTTCCCTGTCCGCAAAGGGAACAGCCTCAAACCCATCTGTGCACCCACACCTTAAATGAATCTTCCTCATCGAGGAGATCCCCTAGTCTGAGCTTTAAACCTACTATGTCATGTTAAGACACAGGTTTTTCCTGGCCACAGGGCTCAGGCTGGCAGTGCAAACAGCACTGGAAAACCCATGACCCATTTCAGCAGTAGCAGCTGTACTAAAGCAGCTTCCAGGGACCTTGACAAGGCCAAGTATCACTGTCCTACGTACATGGGGTGTGAGAAGGCCCTTGGCAGCCTAAGCACATCAACTGGACAATTACCTTCATTCTACAGGTTGTGAAGTCAGAAAATTTAAATGATGGAATAGACACCTTACCATAAGACCTTTTACAGAAATGAATCAGTTTTCCCTCCTTCATTTTTGTAACATTCTTTAAATTCTGCAGGTCAATATTAGCATTCATCACATCCAAGAAAAAACAAAATCAGAAAGCAGAGATGAGATTCTGAAAATATGTGTAATTCAAGGAGTTTTTAGGTAATATTCAGTGATAGGTATTTCCACCTATGTGGACACCCAACATGGAAGACAAGTCATGCTACTCTAGTATCAGATGTTAACACTAGAACAGTAACAGCTTTATTGGAATAGCTTATTCTGCAATATCTGCTCTGATCCACCTTGCTCTAGAAACAAAGTTTCATTAGTGCTCATCCATCTTTAAAAGAAAAGTTCTTCTGTCCTTTGCCTTTGTCTTTCTGGAGAAGAAAATATTGGCTGAGAAAGCAACTGCTTTCTACCACAGGAGCTGTAATTCTCTGCTGTAGCAATGCTGAATCCTTTGAAGAGCACATAACTAAAAGAAACCTCATCCTGCAGTACTTTAGGCACCCAGAGCACACCTCCCATAAGCTTTCTCAAACTTTATTACTGCTTCACTTTTGCCTCCTGACACTATTCCTATTAGAATGCTGTCCCAGAACCCCACTGATATACCTACAATAATTCTAGTTTCTAGCCTACTTTCTTGTAAGGCCATTTGACATACATCTGTTTTTGTGCCAGTATCTTCCTTTTGCTTAAATAATCCTTCTCTCCCTAGTAATTATAACTACCTGTAATGAATATGCAGATGACCAGTACAACCTTTCTTAGACATCATCTGTGTACATTAACATAGTTCTTTTAGGCCATACTATTCAGACAGAATCTTTCAAATGCTGAACATCTTAGCACTCAATCTTTGTTTGATTTCACCTTTCATAAATATGAGTGGTCAGAAATACCATCACGAGGAGCTAGCATCAATTTTTAATGAAAAGTTAATGTTTATGTTTAATGAAAGAAAAACACAAATTCTTTTATTTTACAGCACGTTTAGTAAAACAGGCCCAGTAAATGAGAGTGGTCAAGGATGTCAAACTGCATTTGAGGCTATGTAACACACGGTGAGTGTGAATAATATTCCACAAATACATAATAAAGTCTTATTCCCACAAATGAATCATACAAAGAAAGGTAATGCCTGTTTCCTATGGCTAGAAAGGGCCAGCAACAATAATTCTGAGTCCCCTCCCCTCCATTAATCTTCTCAAGCTCCAGCACTGAAGGGAAAGATGACAGTTAAACGTGAGTGCTGGTTCTGTTTTTGTTGATCATTTTAACAGATGGACTGGGGAAGGTGTGGGTGTGCTGTGAAATGGCAATTACTGCAGGGAAGGAAATACAGTTGGATGAAAAGGAAAAGAGATACAAATCAAAAAAAGAGGAACAAAGCAGAGAGGGGAAGTGAAAAATGAAAGAAAAAAATTCTAGTGACCTTACATTTCACTATATTTTTCTGCTGAATTCACTAGTGGGGTATTGAGCAAATGATCTGTAATGGTAACAGCTACATCTGTACTTATTGTACCCAAGCTGCAATTTTGCTCACATCTTTGTATAAATATCAAATTGATTCAAGTGAGATATTTTCTAGGAATAGAGACTTCAAAATAAACCCATATTTATACCCTTTTTCACAGGACACAGCTAAAATAGAATTCAGCTCTCTCCTCAAAATGAACTCTATATTCCCAGCTCCTGTGCAGTAAACAAAGAGCTCCCTTCTGCGTGGCAATCAAAGCAAGCAGCTCACTAACAGCACAGGAGTGTGACAGCAGCAGGGACAGCAAACCCAGAGACCCTCAAGTAAGACTGCAGCTAATAATGAAGAGCCATACCTTTTTCCTCCCAGCTCTTTAATATGTATTATTTCAAATCCTTATTCATAATTCAAGGGTTAGTGCTTGCCAATAACTACCTTATCTGTTTTTTTTTTTCCCTCCCTAAGGGAGTAAGAGGTTAATTTTCATCAAGAAAGGGAGAGGGATAGGTGTCACTCTGAGACCCTGAATTATCTCAACTGCTTTCTCTCCTATGCATGTACTGCACAACTATGTTGTATTGCACAACTCTAAACATTTAGGGCCAGTCTCTGCCTTGTGTAAAAACCCAGAAAAATCTGAAGAAGGATCTAACACTTGATGATTTGCTCCCTAACATACTTAGACCATTGGCACTATTATATTTGAGAAAAAAAAATCCCAACAAAACAACAGAGAAGCTGGTATGTTTACATCATGAAAAGGAAGCTAAACTTGAGGGGGACTTGGTGACTTTCTTGGCCGTGAAGAGCAGCTGTCTCAGGTCTCAAGATATTGCCCTAACCTGGGTAGTGTTTTTTCCATGAATATACCTGTGAAAATGTTATTTCTTACTTTAAAAATCAGTTTTAAAAAGGTCTTTTAAAGTGCCTAATATTTTTTTCTCAATTAGTGCTATTTATTTACTGCAAAATATGATGGCTACTGGTTTGCAAAAGCCGGGATACTAGAAATAACATGAAGAAGTTTTCCCCTATGCCACCAAATAGAGCATGACCTGGATTGGTAATGAATGAAAGAAAAACCCATCTGTTAGGTAATATTGTAAAGAGTTGTGAAGGGAGTTTCAGTTAACTTCTTAGCAGAGAGGTGTCTGCATCTCAAAAGCACCGTCACAGCTGGCACAGATTGATGCTGTTGTTACCAATCTCAGCAGAGGCCAACCAGTGATCTGAGAGTTTATTTATAAATATTTAGCAGACTGAAGAACCAGGAGGAGTTTTAAATTTACATTTCTTTATACATACTCCCACTCAGAATCTGTGAGCTTAGTAAATCTGTATAAAATCATCACCACGGCCTGACAATAGGATTTACAAGGGCAATGTACCCATAAAGGCACACGCCTCCACTGACAAGCAAGCTATCTTACTTTCCAAAATTATTTTAATTGCCGATGTTTTTTAGTTCCCTAAAATATTAACAAAGTGTTAGAATAGGATCAGTCACTACATAGTCCTCACCCTTGCAGGGTCTCTGTTGTAGTGATGGGATGTATCCTAGACGCAGACTCAGTGCTGAATGCCAGGAGCTCAGCACTGGGACTAACAGTGCTCAGGACCACAGGGCACAGGACGAAACAGCAGACAGGCAGACACTTGCTCTGAAGGCTGCTAGAGGATAATCCAGAGCAAATGCAGGATAGACTACAATGCAGTTTATGTGAAGTGAGAAGCCAACACTTCTGTCAGAAATGTAAGAAAATCACACTGTATAATGGTAAAGCTTCAAATACCAGTCCTAACACCTGTGACCTTCAAACACTTGCATCACGCCCCCAGCAAACTGCTGTATCAGACAGAAGAATCAGACAACTCAGGTGGACTCCAGAACGTGTGAATGGGCCAGTAGTTCTGTGAATAGCTGTGAGGGATTTCTCCTAAATGCCCAGTGTTACACATGAAAGGAAATCATGAGGCTACACAAAAAACACAAAGGCAATCTGTCCTCATGACTCAAAAGAGATGGTAACTAATTCATTCCCAAAGACTCCAACCAACTTCACTCCTTCCCTTTTCAGGAGGAAACACATAGGAACGCCACTAAATCACCGAGTTACCTTAGCTGTTCGACCACTCCTGCAACAAGGCGACAAATGCAGCCTTGCTCACGATGCCTCCTTACCGTGAGACGTTTCGAGGCATCCACTTCAATCATCCCCCGCAAAAGGTTCTGACAGTCGGGAGGGATAAAATGGGGCATGTGGAACACTCCACGCTTCACCTTCTCCAGCAGTTGCCGCAAGTTGTCGTCATCGAAAGGCAGGGCACCCTGCAGGGGTGGGACAGAGCAGTCAATGGGAGAGAACTGGAGAGGGCCAAAGGAAAAAAGCCAGGATAAACACGGTAAGGGAATCGAAAAGAGGAAGTCAGCCATAATGAATTACTATAATGAGTGAAAAAAAAATTTATCCGTTGAAAAGTAATAATTTCTTAGTGCTGCTGTATTTCCTCCAACATAGAAAACAAAACTGAGGACATTGTTTATTTCTTGTTAGACCTTTAATTAGAAAATTACTACCAGTATAAAGTAAAATACAAAATATGAAATTGTCTTTCCAGGCAAATTCACCAAAGATGCATGGATTCACTTAGATTCAGCTCAAGCTTTTGATCTGCTGGTATTCCTCCTGGGCATACTTTCACAGAAGCAATGTTTATCGTCTCCTTATTTTTAATCTTTCTGAGACACATTTATTGCAGACAGTGAAAAGGAGGTGAACAGCTTTTGAGAGACTTTCAGTAAAGAACATGCTCTTTCTGATGGAGCACTGAAATGACACAGCTGAAAGAAACCCCAACCAACATCAGCCTTTGGAAGCAGCAGACATTCAACCTGTTTAATATACTCCATCCAGTTCCCATGCTGTGGTCAGGTCATCAGTTCCTATTGCTTCCCTACTGTAGCTCACTTACATGAATGGCTTGAAGTTTTTTTCAGCTGAAACTACATTTTGAATAGATCATCAGCCTGCCACAAAAAGCAGTAAAAGACCTATCCTTGCTGCAAGGACAAAAAGGAAAAAGAAGTTGAAATCTTTAGGATAACTCTACCGACTGAAGCTGATACCCTTTGATAGCAAGTCTGCACCTTCCTAGATATTCTCACTTCCTTCTTTCACTGCCTAATTCTAGTAGGTGCTGAGCTTCCTTGATTTCCAGGATGATCTGTGGGAAGCTGCAAGCTGTCAGCTGCTGTGATAATGAAGCTTTAAGTTGTCAGCTCTGGCACTGCTCTTACTACAGTGAGTAGTGCATCTGTATAAGCAATCCTGCATCAATGGTTCAGGGAGAACAACAGCTCCATTTACAGCAGCCTCAGGAAGCCACCTGATGGCAGCCACGACTGGGCACTGATGACTGGAGCTGGCTCATTCAAGTGGCCTTGAAGGCAGAGCCTCTCCCTCCCTTTTGTAACCAACCTCTTGAGTTACCTGTGCTTTTCCTACCCATTCCAGACTTAAAGGAAAATCAATTCTGATAGCTCAGTACTTTGGCTAACACAATTTAAGCCCTGATTAAGTCAGAAAGGATGTTGCGGGGCATTTCCTGAAGGTAACAACTACATCTCTTTTATTACTACCATCTGCTATCATATCTTGATAGTTTTTGCAAGGTTTGTCCTGACATAATTAACTGGCGAGCTCTGCACTCTCCATCAGTAATAGACTTGTTTCAATCATTTTTCAGGCTCATGTGTGTGTAGGAACAGATGAAGATGCAGAAACAGACACCAAAGCTTGACAGAGAATCCCCCTGAAAATGAAAAGCCTGCTCCTACAAATCCTAACCATCTTGACAGATTCTCTCTTCTGTTCTTACAAATTCAAGAAGTTATATTAAGAGCTCATTATACACTTCTATTTTATCAACTATGAAAGAAACTGCTCAGTGAGAGATGACCAGGTGTCATCTAGTGTGACAGTTAAAATTCTTCCAATGCAACATCAAGACAAAAAAATCAAAACTTCAAAAATGTCAAAAATGTCAGT